>NC_138063.1:33697111-34406303 GCF_964194185.1 Rhinolophus hipposideros
GTTGGAAGACAGTGCAGTTATGTTATAATACAAATATTTCAAGATGCAAAAGATCTTATCCTTTGGAATTTCTATGACAAGGGACATTCAGCTCTATCTGTGGTTTAGATGAACCTCTACAGCAACTCAGACAATTATAGGACATTTTCTTTGTGATGGCAAATGGCATTGGGGGGAAGAAATTAAAGATTATTGAATCCAACACCAAAAGGAAAGAGATATGCACTAAAAATAATTACAGGCAAATATGTAGCCAGAATCAAAGTACCAGAATGCATAACTAATCTAGTAAGAGTTTGAAAGCAAATCTAATGAAGATCTTTCTTCCTTCCAAAACATTTATGGACATACACCCTCACTGCCCAGTTAAGTCACAGATATTCTAAATGCCCATGGAAATAAATTGCTGTGGAAACGAGTGGCTCAGGCTAGAGACACCACAATTTATGTTCCAAACAATAGAGGTCCCATCCCTTCCCTTCAGAAATGCATCTTTGGAGCAAGGCTTCAGAAAATAAAGAACTACTAGAACTTTTGAACCTGAGTGATGGAATTATGGTTTTCTTTTTTTTTTAATATCCTGTTTTTTTCATATCACTACATCCTACTCTGTGCTAAGTTCTCTGCCAAGAGCTGGACATGGAGTGTTGAACAAAGGAGTGAATGAAGTTCAGTGACTTTGTGAGTCTAACAATTTAGAGGGAGAGACAGACATGAAATGAATACACAATTACAAATTGTGGTGAACAAGAAACAAAGAGGAGAGAAAAACAAGAGCTGAAATTAATTGGGGTGTCGGAGAGGGCTTCCCGAGGAAGTGAGATTTAAGCTGAGCTCTAAAAGATAAGTAAGAGTCAACCAGTGAAAGAAAGGGCACTCTAGGCAGAGAGACTAGCCAGAAAATACAGTTCTTACTAAAATGTTTTCCCTTTACAAGATAAAATACCAAATTTCTCTCAAGTGGTCTCATAAATCAATCTGAAGCATGCTGTTTGTGTCATTTGCCTCCTTTGAGTCTAACATTCCACAGATATAATTTTTCAAAAAAAATTAAACAAAGCAGAATAAAATTACTGTATGACAAAAAGGAGCTCTTGGCTTTTATGGTGCATATGAAAAAAGTCAAAATCCCCGATGTTCTTAACCTACCACCCAGGTTTGAGCAACTCAGAAAGAGAAGATTATTGCTTTGATCTCTGAATTATCTAATTATTTCTGGAAGGCAGAAGCATTTCCCCAAGTTTCTAACTGCCATGAAACTTCTTATACCAGGTAAGTCAGATGTCATCACTGATATTATCTGTAGGCAAAACCAGCAATCAAGTCGTTTAAAGCAACATTTCCTTGCTAACTTCCACACCAATCCAGAATCTGCCTTGGACTTTACCCTCCTTCTACCAGACTTAACCCAGCACTTCTACCAGGGTGTTTCCCCTACGTGACCCCATAGGGAATCCCTAAGCATGTGAACCTCTGCCATGCTACAGTATCCACCTCCAGCCTTTTCATAACCACAGCATACATCTGACTTCTAGTGGCTTTAGATCCTTCAGAGTGCCATGTGTCTTGAACTTTTACTCAACAGTGAAACACTAACAGGAAACCTAAAGGTCTTCTGTTCCAGTGACCATTTCTAGAGGGCCTGAGTGTATTAGGATCCTAATGTATCACAACCTTGTGTATCACAACCTTGTGTATACACAAGGAGTGTATCACAACCTTGAGGCAGGTTGTGATAACACGCCAGGCTTATAAAATTTTACCACTTGAGCTCCCCTACCCCTCCCAGCTTGGGTTCCCAACTGTGAGAATACATCCCTTGCTCTGAGAAATCTCCTCTAGCCTTGATTTTACATGTAGCTGCAAAAGTGGTACTAACCCACCATTATCATCACTGCCCTCTTTTATTTACGGGTTGAACACCATGTGACAGTACTTCCTTTTTGTGTATGCATGTGTATGTGTGTGTATACACACATACACATGCACATATACATACATATATACGTATATAATATACTCTTATAACTAAAATTCATGTGTATGAATGTGTATGTGTGTGTATGTATACACACACATACACATGCACACATACATACATATATACGTATATAATATACTCTTATAACTAAACTAAAATTCAAAATAATCTTCAAGATATAATTTTTTATCTGTTAAGCCTGGGTAATTTTTAAATAAGTATATACAATCTTAGACAGGTTAATATGAAAGTGGTTTATTCATAAATTGCTGAAAATATAAATTGACTCAAACTTTTTGGAATGTATTTTATAAGTGTATTTCAAGAATTATTAAAAAGTTTGCCCTCTTGGTCCCAGAAATATCAATGAAAGAAATTTCCTCCTAGGAAAAAATCCAATAAAAGGAGAAGTTTAAATATACAAGATTATGAATTCAAATTGTAAAAACTAGCAATTAATTCAAGTGCTCAAAAATAGTAAAATGGCTAAGTAAATGATGATGTATCCATCACCCTGCTTTACCTCACAACTATACAGAAATAAAAATTATAAAAGCCATATCGCAAAGTAGAACTAAAATGTCAGGTTGAAAAGAAAAAGAGCAGCATTCACTATGGACCTAAGAAATGATGAGTAATATATATATTTAATGTACAGGTATATGCATAAATATCCAGACTAAGAAATAAAATAATATATTGATTAATGAAAATGAATGACTTTCTACTTTTAATTTCTAGTGTATTTTCATGACAACTATTTGCATTATTAAAAAATGTTTTTAACTTAGGACGTGATCACAGTTAGTATACAACGGTAAATCTTAACTGTATTTTGGATCTTCTTAGTTGATTATAACCATGATTATCTGTAAGAGATAATGTCTAATTTCATAAATGAATGAGTGATTGCACATTAGTAATTCTTATCCGTTTCAATTCAACACTTTCACATATTGTTAAAATTAGAATTATCATAACCTCGACATAAATTATCCTTTATATCTATAAATAGAAGCTATCAGATGGATTTTCTAATGCATATTGAATTGAGACATTGCAGAAATATACACAGGGTGCCAAAAAAATGTATACACATTTTTTAAAAAGGAAAAAAACATATTAAAATTGTAATATTCAACATATATTGATAACAAAAGATGAATACAAGTCACGTTTGACTTCTGCAATTACAAGAGGTGCTCACAGTGGTTACCATCAACATCCAGACACTTCTGATTACGGCAAACTACTGCTTGAGCAATGTTGACCAAAGTGTCCACTTGTATATATATTTTTTGGCACCCCCAGTACAGTAACAAAAATCCTTACCACAAGTCTCCTTTCTGATCTGTGATGAGTAATACAATGATCCAGCAAGCTGTCTTCATCTAGTTCCCTCTGACAAAATGGACATACACACCTGGAAATGCACAGAATACAAATATTACGAAAATTGTTGGCAATTAGACAGTAGTCATTTACCTAAAGGTAAAAAATAGAATGTAGGTTGATCTAGTTTCCAGTCCTCATTTTTTCTGATTTGATTTGATTTTTCCTATCTTGATCATGGTCTTGGTACCTAAATTTTTTCTCACGAGAAATGTAAATGCGTATCCTCATGAGGACAGGGGTTGAGAAACAATTATAGTACACTTGAAGCACTTTATTCTCTTTGGAAGAGAAGTGCAATCTGAGTACATGTTAGCTGAGAAACTGAGGATCAGTCCACCCGGCTGTCCCTGAGTTACTTTTCCTGTCACTTTTATATCCTCCCTTTCCTAATTTGATTTGCATGTTGTTTGGTCTCCAAATCTACTAGCATATACAGCTAAGAGTGTCAACTCCCATAATTAGCATCTACTGAAGAATGAAAAATGACCTACAACTACCCTGTCAAATCCTTACACTTAAAAGAATTTGTCCTTTATATCTGTGCTGTCCAATATGGTAACCATTAGCCATATGTGTCTGTTGGGTACTTGAAATACAGCTCGTCCAAGCTGAGAGATGCTGAAGTGTAAAATACACACTGAATTTCCAAAAAGGCTTACTATAAAAAATGTAAACGATCTCAATAATTTTTATATTGATTACATGGTCAAATGATAACATTTTGGCTATATTTGGTTCAATAAAATACGTCCAAAATTGATTTTGCTTGTTTCTTTTTATTTACTCTTTTAGTATGACTACTAGAATATTTAAAATTACATCTGTCTTCTGCATTCTATTTCTATTAAACAGTGGTGCCTTAAATTCTTAGGGACAACAGGGAGGCTTGGATTTTTTTTTTCCAGTGTTACATAGTTATTTTATTGTTTTGTGGTGTTCTCAGTGATGGATTAGAGGCTTGGAATTTTTTGCTCACGTTCTATAATATTACTGTTCCCCAAGACTTGTACTCTAGACAAGCTCCCTGCATAAGAAATTTAAAAATTTGAATCATGTAGTAAGTTCTTCTATAAAGCAAAGATGCTTATCTTAAATGCAAATATTAATCTATCCTACAAGATTGATTAATCACCAACCCTTCTCATTTTCTGTTATTTTAATTCTTTATTATTTAAGTTTAACTAGCAGAAGAAATTAGGATTTAAATTAGCTTTCATATATTTTAAACTTCTCATGTAGCCTACCAACCTTGCAGTCAAACCTACACACTTTCTTAACCCACTTGCTATCCTTCCTTCTTCCGGGTCCTTGTGGCCAATCTAACAGAATCCATACTCTGCTTAGAGCTAAAATGCTCATTTAAAATTTATAATGCCATGGTATAAATCTAATCCTAAAAATCACACACATTTGTAAAGCAATCTCTAGTAAAACAAAGGGAATGGGGTGATCATTTAGACTTCTAGGTTAAGAAATTTAAGCAATAATTTTAATGTATTTTCTTAAAATAAGCAGAACTAACATTTTCCTTCAAGAGAGAGAAAGAAATCATACTCCTACTGAATACCACTATTGGATAACTGAGTTTATAAGCAGATTTAATGGTTTCAAAGCTATCAGCCTACACAGAAAAATACAAATCATTTCTGTATTTCTTTAGTAGAGAGAGACTACAAACTTTGTAATTATTCTGGCCATCAGGATAATAATGACCCAGATTTCTTTTCTTTTTTTTTTTTTAAAGAAAAAAAAATAGTTAATGATCAATATCCTCAATTACACCTACTAGCCAGCTTCATCCTTCCTCCAATCCCATATAAAATTACCTATCAAAAAGGTATAGAATTCAGGATGCCTGCTTCAGGCCTGTACTTTCTTGTTAGAATATATACCGAGGTGTTGCTCCCTACCTTCTAAGGAGAAACCCGCAAAATCAGAGGGAATGAGTTGGGGAACTGAGCAGTGGTGATGGAAAAAATAAAGATGAGTAGCCTCTTACTCATGATCTACTTCAGGAATCTATTGGTCGGAAAACAGAACTTAGCAGAAATGAATGGTTCTGCATTCTATTTTTGGATCTTCCTTAATACAAACTTGTCTGAGGAGGTTTCCCTAATTTCTCCAGTGTTCGGATGGTTCCCCTCATGCAAGGGTTTTAAAGTAGAGAGAGCAAAATTCGTTTATTATCATTGCTATTAACAAATGATTATCAATAATAGGTATTATGGTTAAGGCCAAAGCATAATTCCACGCATATTTTCACACACAAAAATGTTAAACTTTCCAGCCCATTAAACTCTTTATAGACACATCAAATTCAGCACTAAAGTATACTGTATTGAAACAAACCTCGTTGCTGTCTCCCCAAGTTCTTGCAGTGGTCCATACTTATCTATGTACTTCTGACAAGTTCTTATATGTGCCCTCATTTCGCTGAGGCAAACCTATATAAAAGCAAATTCAAAATAAACTCACTGTTGAAAAGGGGCTTAATGAAGTTTTATGTGTTTCATTATTTCAAACAAGGTCATGGTGTGGGCTCAATTGATTTTAAAGGGATGCATTCATGACAACAGTACAACAAAGTTAAGGCATTATTAACAATAATGCTATTTTTAAACTTCTGTAATACTTTGAAAGCCAAAGGGTGAGTTCTTGAATTTTGTTCTTCTAGAATGCACATATTTTTTTCAAGTAGAAAGGCGTGCATTAACTTAACTTTACTTTTGGGGAATGCTATTACCTAAATCAGTGACGGAAAGAAGGAAGTGGGAAAGAAAAAGGCGAGAGGAAAAAGGCAGAAAAAGGGAGGAAAGGAAGAAAAAGTAAAACAAAGAGACAGAAAGAAAGGAAAACAAAGAGAATAATAAGTGGATGGATTTTAGAAATGTCCATAGTAAGTAAAAAGAAACCCTGTGCCTGAGGGAAAGACATAAATACCATGGTTTTATAATATATCTGGTAGTATCACATGAATTCACAATACATAGTATACTTAATGGCCCCATTAAGGACACACATAAAAGACAGCTCTTACAGTCCATTTTTATCAAGGCTGAATAAAGAGCCCTTGTTGCTCCACATATACATTCAGAGATCCTAACCATGAGGCATCTGTTGCTAAATAACACATATCCTACTCAATGTTTCATTAGACACTCTGATAAGACCTTGTGCTAAAGGAAGCTTTTACAGCTGTGGTAAGGGGGCGGATCCACCCTGCTTCATTTTGCCCATGCGGCGGAAGTTCAACCTCAAACACGAAATCTACCATGCCAAGGAAACGGTTAGAAGCGCTTAACAGAAAGACCACAAATAAAAGCCAGTGGAAAAGGAAAAGCAAATCCTTGCTTTACAAATAATCCATCTAAAAGATGTAAAACCTAGAACTGATCTAGGTAGCGGCCTTAAGACAGACTGTTAAACAACCTTTAACACCCAACTTCGCACATTAGTGCTCTCTCATCTCTTGACCGCTTTTGTCAAAAGGATTTTTCTTCCTCTTTGTATTCCTTGATCAACAAAGAGAAGCATTCCTTGCATAAATTAGCAATTTGGGGACCATGGATGGCAAATGAATTGATAAATTCATTTTCTCATAAAATACTTTTGTCTACTCTAGAGACAAAATTATGTGAGACAGTGTAAGAGATGACAGAAGAACCATAAGCTACTGTGCTTGCTCTAACAGTACCTGTAATCTAATGGAGGAAAAAATAAAACATATGGAGACCAGCAGGCAGAAAAATGTTGATATTGGGGACTGGAATATGAAGGCCAGGTTTCATGAACAGAGATCTGTTCTAGACTCTGAAGAGTAAGTAGAGTCTAACATGGGTAGAGAAGGAATGGCAGAGCAGAATTCCTGGCAAGAGTAATACCATAAAATGGAACAGATACACACAAGATATACCTCAAAGGAAAATGCAAACTAGGTGTGGATAATCAGAAATGGGATGATTCCTGCTGAGGATGACTGAGAGCATGTTCTTGTTTCTGATAGACACCAAAGGTGTGATAAAGAACTGGATGATGAAATAATATACCGAGTTGGATTTTGTGCATGTTAAATTTTATATGATGACAAAAATATCAAAGTAAAAATAAGCAATAATCTATTATAATGAATGTAAAAAACGATTGATTTTGAGCATTTCCTATGTTCCAGACCATGATAAAGCCACATGTGTTGTTCTTTTTAATTTACCTTTAAAACCATCCTGTGACACAAACACTATCTTTTTCCTCATTTTCCAAAGAGGTAAAGAAAAACTTATGTTAATAACTTGCCCCCAATTACAAAGAATTAGTGAGAGAATTAGTGTTTGATCCCAGGAGGTCTGACTCCAAAGACCATGCATAAATTCTGCAGTCAGGCAGCCATGAATAAATTATTGAGTCTTACATAAATATGTATATTAAAAAAACACACATACATTATGCACTTACTACATGTCAGTCACTTTTCAAAGTGCTGGGTACGCAATTGCCAATAAAAGAGACACAGTCCTTACTTACCCTCATGGAACTTAAATCTGGTAGCGATATTGACATTAAATTTTAAAAAATCATAAAAGCATAATTAGAAACAGTGAGAAGTGCTATAAAGAGAATACAGAGTGCTAAGAGTAAGTATAACAGGCTTTAATTTAAATTAACAATCAAGAAAGGTTCTCCAACAAAAACTCATAGACACAGACAATAGTGATTACCAGAGGGTAAGGGGGATGGGGGGGAGGGAGATGAGGGTAAGGGGGATCAAATATATGGTGATGGAAGGAGAACTGACTCTGGGTGGTGAACACACAATGGGATTTATAGATGATGTAATACAGAATTGTACACCTGAAATCTATGTAATTTTACTAACAAATGTCACCCCAATAAATTTAAAAAAAAAGAAAAGGTTCTCCAAAGAAACTTAGATCTTCAGTACACAATCTCTCTTTTTATCTCTAGACTGGTATATTTAAATATCCCCCCTTTAGCAGTTCAAAGTTAAAACATCTAAAATTTAACTCTGTGGATTCTTCTCCAAACCTGCTCTTCATCTGAACACCTTCACTTACTTCATGTCAGAGACCTAAGCAGGCATTTTCACACTTCGCTGTCACTTACCCCATTACCAGTCACTTACCAATTTCCTTTTATTCCCTTTTCTAAATACACCTTGAAAAATCCTCTTATTTCATACCTAATGCTATCATCCTAGTCCAACTTCCTTACCTGATCCACCCTAATAGCCATCTAATTGGCCTCACCGATCCTGCTTTTGCCCCCTCCAAATCACTGTCCAGGAACAGGCTGGAGTGATATCTTAAAAATATAAACTTGATCAAAAGCTTAACACTTTTTCTATGACTCACTATTGCATTTAGGATAAAAATCTAGACTCTTTTGCATGGCCTCCAAGACCTCACATGATCTAACCAGGTTAGTACAGTCTCAAAGGATGAAAACGGCAACAAAGAAGTGATCAAGAAAGATACATACTGCAAAGTCCAGAAGAACACAGGTGCAGTTATGCCGCAGGATTTGATAATAAAGCCATTCATTGCTGGGCTGCAATAGAGTAGCAGGAATGGAGGCCACATAATAGAGGGACAGGGGAGTTATGGGAAGAGAGGAAATGGAGGTGGTCGATGAAAGCATTTGTTTCAAAAATTAGGTGATGATAGAGTCAGGTGACCACTTTCCTGCAGCCTACCCATATGAAATTAGAGACAATAAAGGAAGTTGGGGTAGGATGAAGTCAAAGCCATAGATGAAATGATTAGCTGCAGAACAATTTTCTCAGCAGGTTAAGCTGGTAACCGTAAGAACAGGCAGAGTCACTTACCGGGGTGTCACACTCGGTGCACTTCTGGTACTCTGATTTCATTCTTTTGGCTACATCAGTAGCTGGAACTCCTTCTGAAGGAAGATATGCCCGGCAATAAGGACAGGTCCACTTATTGTTCTTTAGACTGGTAGAGATACAGGAACGGCAGAAACTACTCGAAACAAACCAAGAAAACATCATTTTCCTTAAAAAGTATAAAGAAGCAACCACTACGTATTCATTTGTATAAACTGTATTTTGTACACCATATTAAAGATCCATTTGCATCCTACACTAGCAAGTCTCAGACCTTCCCAGTAAGACTTCTCTGGGGTCACATGTTCTCGCCACATGTACCATGTGCATTTAAACAAAAGAACCCCAAGTGGTGAAATAGCATTCCTATAATTGGAGTTAAGATATCGATGGTGTTCTTTCTTTAATCCCATTTTACCTAAAATCTGGGAGGAAAATAGGTCTTTGCTCCGTAGGATTTTGTGATAAGAAATAGATAAAATAGATAAGAAAACATCAGCAAGACGAGGAGGTAAAAATACCCGCTACTTGAGAAGTCTTTATAAAATAAATTTTACAGTCATCCCCAGATTTGGAAATTTATCTAATAAAAATGACCACTATGAGGAATGTCCTTCAAGTCAAGAAACATATTCTCTGGTTTATTTAAAGATGACCATAATAAAATCTTAACATAATCAACAGAATTCACAGAATATCTTGACCTCTTCATAGGAGCTGGGGAAGGCTAAGTGTACTTAGAAGTAAAAATGAGCATTGAGGTAGGTTATACACATCTGATATCTACTAAAGTATTCACGATGTAATATCTAGGTGGGAATATTAACCATGGCAAAAGTTATTCACCTTTTAAAAATTTAAGTATACCCTACATACTGAAAAGTTCATATATCATAGGTACACAGTTCAATGAAATTTTGCAAACTGAATTCCCAATTATATATCACTGATTCTTAAAAGTACTCTCTTCCACATCTGTTATAAAATTCTTATGAGCACACAGACGGTGCCGATGTTGGCATTGCTCTTTGAGGCATCTGCTTGATGTTTATGCCTGCCCCACATCCATTTTCCCCTTTTTCTTGCAATAGCATCCTGATTTTGCTTTGCAGAAACTATCCCTCGCAGATATAACGCGATGGGACCTCAACCAAGGTACCCATTATCCCCTGCTGAAAGCAAGAGCACCTGAAGTAGGCCAGACTAAGTGAACTCTCTCTCTCTCTGGAAGATGAATACTAAACAGAGTGACATCAAGACTGATTCAGCAACAACTTGAGGGGACTGTCCTGCTCTTTACTTAGAACCCCAGATCTGGCCTAGGTTTCTAGCCTTTTTTCCTAGGTGTTTTTGGTATTATTGTTGTTTGGTAATTCTTTCTTTTGACATAACTTCAAACTTGATTCACTGTTGTTTTTTTACAAAATTTTAAAACATCTCCATATATCTTAATTCACTTAACTTCAACAGACCCCCAAGAAAGTTCATTATTTCCATTTATACATGAGGAAACTGAGGTACTTAGAGGTTAAGTTACTTTGGCAAAGTCACATGTATAGAAATTGCCTGAACTTGGTTGGCCTTAAGCTGGGGTTTTCTGACCCAAAATTCAGGAATCTTTCTTTCCACCACCACAGCTGGCCCAGTTGGAAAGAGTAGTACGTTTGAAAATCAAGAGACTTAAGACTTCTGCTATATTTTACTTCTCTCTGCCTCAAGTGATTAATTTTAAGTTGTAAGGCACAATCTGTCCTTGCATTTCTTTGAGTCCCTAAGAATTGGTTCTCAAAGTGTGAGCTTTGAAAGGCATTTATTACAAATGGGTCAAATGCTCAACTCATAATTAACATATCTACTATAACACCTAAGGTTCTAATATGAATTATATGGTTTACATAGTTTAGGAGCAAGCAGATAACCTTTGTTTTCTGTTAACCAAAAGTCTTCCCCTTTTTCTCACAACTTATTTGAGTTTTATGCCAATACAAGCAGAAGACTAATATTGGTGCCAAACCCTGTAGCAGGCACAAGTATGCATTATCTCATTTAGCCCTCACAATAATCCTAACATGCTGCTCTGCTGTCTTCTCACTTGCCTGATGGCAAACTACGGTTCAGAGAGTGTAACAACTTGACGAGTCACACAGCCAGAAGACAGTAGTGCTTTTACTCCTTAGTTTCAGGACAGGCTCAAAGTTTGTAGTCTTTTTAAAGACACTTTAATTCCTCCAGTGATAAGCAGAAGCAGCAAAGTTATATCATTGATTACCTGTATAAACCAGCGGGCTTTCCATAGAGTACATTTCTGTCATTTTATACATGTTTTGCACATGTTTTTGTAACTACAATTGATAACTGTAACAATGAAAATGCCTAGTAGATATTAACCAAAAGTAGCACACTTGAGGTATTTTTTTAAATCAACTCTCTCACTATAACCCCCCATACATCTGTACAGTGGTGTTACATGTGGCATGAAACTCTCACATGAGCATTATACAAATGTTATTGCATCATGTGAGATATTAGTTGCAAATTGAGTAGTTTAGTCTATTAGCTGTACTCATTTTAATAAAAGTGACTATTAATTGGAGAAAACATAGCAAGAGCAAGGTGTTCTGGAACAGATTGAAATTAGTGATTATAAGTACACAAAAACCACAACTTTTAAAAGTGCTACTGTGGAAAGGAATTGCAGGCTACTGCAGTTCAAATCTTACTTTCTGGGGTACAGAAACAAGGTTAGAATCTACACAGACTATTCAGGTTTAGGTAATTGATATGGATTATAAAATAAGACCCATAGATGAGATAACCTAAAACTTAAATCTCTTAGAAAGCAAACTATAGAAAATGCACATATAATATGAGCTACTTGTGGGTTTATAGATGCATAAGAACATCTAGGATAAAGAAAATAAGAACATTTACCTACCTATGGGAGAAATGAGAAATTGAAAACTGGGAAGAAGGGGTTTGGAGTAGAAGGAGGGCATTTTCATTACTGAATTTTAAGTTTGAACCACATGACCATATTAGCTGTACAATAAATTATTCTTTTAAGAAGTTAATCATCTACAACCCACTTGGGATAAAGGGCCTGGTAGTTTCTTATAAAACAAAACATACAGACACCCCTTGGCCCTACAATATCAAACCCATGTATTTATCTCAAGAGAAATAAAAAATATGTCCATTTGGACAAGAATATTCATAAGGAATGTTTTCATAATAGCCCTAAACAGGAGATAACCCAGGTGTCCATCAACAAGAAAATGAATAAACGAAGCATGGCATAGTCTTACAATGGAATACTACACAGCAACAAAAAAGAACAAATTACCGATACAAGCAACAGCATGGATTAACCTCAAAGACAGATTGAGTGAAAGAAGCCAGACACAACAGAGTATGTCCTGTATAATTTGACTTGAGTTCTTGAATAGGTAAAACTGATCTATGGTAGAAAACAAACAAACAAACAAACAAACAAACAATACATGTTGCCTACGGGGGTAAACGGACAGGATTGCCTAGGAAAGGGCAAGGGGGACTATCCAGGGGTAGTGAAAACACTCTATCTTGATAGGGGTTTGGGCTAAACATTTGTCAAAACTCAGCAAATGTTATACCTAGGATGTATGCATTTCACTATATGTGTAATTTATCTTAAGAAAAAACAAATCACAAACAACAATTCAACTCTAGTTAATATTATGCATGAGAAGGGTTAGAGTGTGCTGATATTTGCAACCTACTTTGAAATGCGTCAAAAGTAAGACGGATTGATGGATGGATAGGTATGTGGTAAAGTAAGAGATAAAAACAAATACAGCAAAATTCACAACTAGAGAATCTAGGTAGTAGATATATAGGTGTTCACTGTACAATTTTCTCAACTTAACTGTATATTTGAAATTTTTCATAATAAAATGTTAGGGAAAATGAACCACCTTACAACAATTTAAAATTTCTTTACTCCTAAAGAAATTTAGTTAGAAAATTAGGAAGGAAAATGTTTGGAGGATGAGAGACCTAATTTTTAAGAAAATGTGATTTGAAGAGAAAAACATGTTTTAAAAAATATTTTTTCAGGGCATTTATGATTATTTAAATAAATTTAAAGAGCACCGAACAATTTGAAATATATTAAAAGGCTGAAGAGAGAAAATGCAAAACTTTAAAAAAATTAATTGGAGTGGCTTTTAGCAAGAAGTTATTCCATGATTATAATGAAGACTTTATGAGAAAATGCATAAATCTTCACAGATCTCCCTAGATCCAACCACATAAGCACACATTCACTGGCAAAATTTTTAGTAATATCTTACTCTTGCCTGGCAGTATTTGACAGGCCAGAGATGACACTGAGGCAGAGCCTAAGGTCCCTGTCCTCAGAGTTCTCGAATGGGGAGAGAGGAAATAAGTAGGTAAACAAATAGATGGGCAAATGATAAATGGTTCAAGAAGAATGAAATAGTTGACAATAAAAATAGTGGGTGGGGCAGAGGAAGCAATTAGATGGGTGGCCCCTGAGATATTTGAAGGCACCAGTCTTGCAAAGATCTGGGAAGGGTTTTCCAAGCTGAAAATAAATGGTACAAAGGATGGGGACCAACTTGCTAAAGTAGTAAAAGCCAAGTAATCAGAGATGTGTGGGAAAGTATAATAGGTGATAAACAATAATGCCATAGCTAAGAGTGATGGGAAGGTATTGAAGGGTTTTAAGTGGGAGGGTGATACAACTTGATTTACATTATATAGATCACCAGTCCCTGTGTCAAGAATGTGTAACAGATATAAGAGCTACAGGGAGGAGCCCGTTTTTAAGTCCGTTGTAAGAATCGGTTCAAGGCAGGATAGTATTATAGCTTAGACCAGCAAAGTAGCGGTAGACAGTGCAAGTGGATAGGTTTTGGATTTATTTTGGAAATAGAGGCAAAAGGACTTACAACATACCAAATGACAATAAATATATGCCCCATTATGGTAAGTGAAATAAGTTAAACACAAAAGACTACTTACAGTATGATTCCAAAACTTAGTGACAGAAAGCAGACAGGGTTGCCTGGGTCCAGAGGTTTGGGGAGGGTATTGACTGCAAAGGATTCGAGGGAACTTTTTAGGGTAATGAAACTGTTCTAGATCGTTTTTGTGGTGATGGTTATAGGATTGTATACAATTACCAAAATTTATCAACCTGTATCACACCTGTATATTTTGTGAGAATTGTACTGTGTCACTTCAATAAAGCTGAAAAACACAACAAAACAAACATTACCCGGACAAGAGATCAGTAACAACCACACTGCATGGAGATCATACGCAGCAAATAAGCATTCAGAATCTTGAAGTCCTCCCTTCTATATAACTCCAAGCACAGAGTAGCTACTCAGTACATTGAAATAATTAAATCACTTAGGAGGACTCACCCAAAGGAGAATTGGAGTGTTGTGTTCCTCTGGAAGAACCCATGGGATGGAAATGAACATGAACCTAAGGATTCCTAGTTGTATGTCCCCGTCCCCTGCTCCATGAGGAGGTTAAGAATGATGAATCACATGATATGATCAGAATCAGGAGGATGCAGGTGAAAGATAGATGCTGATGACAGAACTCAATTGCATTTGTTTTTAAAGACAAGTTCAATGTTTTCAAAAAGTCATAATGCATTGCTATTGCTTTAAAATCAGATTTCACACATAAGCCCAAATTTTTGGCTTCTCTTGAAAAGCTAATCACCTGCAACCCTGAACTCAATTCCCAATAGCCGCAAGGGTTGATGCCCGTTGCTGTGGCGTCCTCACCTTCCATCACTTGCAGCTCACCCCTGTTGAGTTTACAGATCCTTGAAGAACTTAATTAGGAACTAGATAATGACTCTAGAACTCTGAAACCAGCTGGAAATTTAATTACTCCACTTCCATCGGTTATCTTATCAACCCCTTTCTGTTTCCCTAAATTAAGTGATTACGGATAAAACCTTTATAATGAAGAGGTCAGCAAAGCATTGGAGGGAAATGGGGAAGGGGTTGCTGAGGACATTGGGTAAAATTATGTACCCAATCTTAGGAGGTAAAATGAACCCTAAGTATAGTAGATTTACAGAGGAAAGAGATGCATTAGAGACTCCATGGGTCCTAGGGCTAGACAGGCAAAATCAGTTACCCAGAAATGGTCCCCAAATGTGGTTTTGGAAGAAGCTATTGGCAACACGTGGCCGGTTTAACATTTTATTTATGTTCTCAACACTAGGCTGCCTCACTCTGAGTATGCTAATATGAAGCTGAAGAAAATCTTGAGCTGGCTAGGTGACCGTGAAAATGTGAACAGAATAAGGACAGTTGCTATTGTTATTCAAAGTGGCAAGAGTCTCAGGCTAAAATATTCTAATATAGGGCAATAACACACACACACACACACACACACACACACACACACACACGCACCACTCCCTCTTCACCTATTATGGATCAGCCTGGACAGGTCCCAAGTGCACCTATTCTTAGAACACAGGACCTCCAACCATGCACTGTCCCTCAAGATTTCCTTTGATTTGCTTATGTATTATTCACTTAGGTTACATTCAAAGTCCATCCTGGGAATCATTCAGCCTCCAAAAATTGATTCTGCATCTCTATATTCCATTATGTGTTGATTTTAAATTTAACCTCTGAAGGAAATTTTGTCTTTCCTTTAACCTAACGTCTTAGAGGTGTGCCTCTCCATACCCCTCAAACACTGTTCTCAACTTACTGAATCTTACTGTCAATGAAAAAAGTTCTCTACGGCTGTGCTTCTCAAACTTTACAGTGAATATACATCACCCAGGCATCTTGTTAAAATGTAGATTCCAATTCAGTAGCTCTGAGGTGGGGCCTGAGATTCTGTAATGCTGCTGGTCCAAGGACCAGTGGCCAGTTTCTAAGGAGAATCTCGGCATAAAATTCAATCTGTTACATTATTTAGGTTCTGTTTGCTAGACTATACATAATTTAATAGATCACTAATATTCAATTTGACTATGACAACACTAATGTTGTTAATACAGAGCAGTCCAACCACCAGAAGAGGCAAATTTCAGGTCAGTTTAATTACATCTTTCTGAAATTCTCAACAATACAGGCACAAATAAGTAAGCAATCCTATAAAATAAGTAATCCAAATAAGTACAGGCACAAATAAGTAATCCTATAAAAGGAATGGAGTCACAAATAAGTAATCCTATAAAAGGAATGGAGTCAAAAACTATCATGGGACTCAAACTACAGAGCATCAGTTGGCTGGCACTATGGAGTTGTTGTCCCCCTTGAGGGGTGTTCACCAAAGTATTCAAATTGCATTTTGTTTTACAGTCATTCATTAATTCAATCAATATCTAACACCTAGAAGTGCCAGACAGACCTTAAAAGAGTGGCAATGTGGAAAGTAGCATTCCTTTATTAGAGCAATGGCTCTCAAGAGTTTTGGGGCCTTGATGGTACAAAAGACTCCACTCATCCCATTTTAAGTGACACTTACCCAAGGACCTTGGGAGAAGAAGGCATTCTATATACATTTGTTTTGGCATCAGGAGCCTAAATGGTTCATATTTAAACTCCACGGTTTCATCTGAAGTCAAATCACAGGTCAGCTATTATGCCAATGATAATTTGCCATCATATGGGAACTTCCACAAACTCCCACTACCTCAATTCAACTACCAGCATCTGTGAATGAAAGCACTGATGTATAGTTCTGGGTCAGTTTAAAACTCATTCAGTTGATTCTTAGACTCCACTTAGAGAACCACTAATTTGGTGCAGGCTTTACTGCTCATTACTTGACTACAAATGGAACATTTTAATCCATTTACTTGAGAGCGCTTCAGAATTATCCTCAACCATTTCATTTAAAAAAAAAGGCAAATTCTGTGACATAGAGCCATTTAATTCACTCAGTTCACTGACGATGTGGCTCTTTGTACCTGAGAGTATGCTCCAGTTAGTAAGTTCTCTTAGGTCAGTTCTCAACGTCTTAGCCTTTTTTATTTTATTTCATTTATTTTATTATTTTTTTATTAGTTTCAGATGTACAAAGCAACGTACTAGTTAAGACATTTAAACCCCTCTAAAGTGATAACCCACCCCCAAGCTACTACCCCTCTGACATCTTATATAGCTGTTACAATACCATTGACTATCTTCCCTATGTTGTACTCCACATCCCGTGACTATATATACCTATATGTTTAGTTATAGTTGACATTCATTATTCTTCTTCAGCTCTTCAGGTGTATGGCACATTGGTCAGGCATCTACACAGTCTAAGAAGTGATCACCATGATAAATCCGGTGCCCATCTGGCACCTTACATGATCTTTACAACATTGTTGATTATATTCCCCATACTGTATTATAATCAACTCTTAGCTCTTTTTAGATAACTCCATTGTCTCCAGCTCTGAGCTTTCCCCAAACCCACTCTCCCAGTGCCTCTGGGATATGTCCACTTGGATATCTCATGATCAGACTAGTGTACTTTCAACAGGCCCAATCACTGAGTTCATTAACTTCCTCCTGAGCTAAACTCTGCCCCCTTTATCTGTCACCTGTTTGGGAGTTGTCTTAGACTTCTTTCTTCCCATTATCTACCATATCCAATTGGAAAACACATTTCTTTGACTATTTCTTCTGAATGTAAATCAGATTCCCATTGAGTTTCATTTAAACAGCTTAATTTATCTACTCCTCTTTCCCCAGCTCATAATACAAGAGAAGGGAAGCCTCACTAGAGGGTATTTTTACAACTGATACAGTCATATGAAATAAAGTCAATCTGAAATGATAAAACTTTAAAATGGAACTTCTTAAAGTCCACCAAAGGAAAAAGAACCAAGCAAAAAGTAAGGCTATCTGAGGCATCTTGGAAATGTCACAGACCTACCTTTCGTGGCCTAGTTGTTGTTGTTGTTGTTTAACCTTTCTTTTATTAGTTTGAGTTGCACAAAACAATGTAATAGTTAGACATTCATCATTTATATCCCTCACACAGTGACAAACCCCCTCTCCCCATCCACTACCCCTCTGATATCGCACACAGCCATTACATTTCCACTGTCTCTATTCCTAATGCTGTACTCTTCTTCTTGTAACCATGTATATATATGTATGTATATATATATATATATATATATATATATATACATATATATATATATATATATATATATAAAATTGTAGTTGACATTCACTATTGTTCAGCTTCAGCTTATCAGGCATCTACACCATCCCTGAGGTGGTCTCCCTAATGAGACAAGTGTCCATCAGATACCCTACAAAATCTTTACATTTATTACATTCCCCAAACTGTCTTTTCGTATCCCCATGGCACTCTTGTGGTTACCGACTGTGCTTTCCAATCCCCTCACCTTCCTCCTTATCCTCACCACCCCCTCCCATCTAGCAACCCTCAGTTTTTCCTCTCTGTCTCTGACTGTTTCTGATTAGTTCATTCATTTATTCTTTTCTTTAGATTCCACATATAAGTGAGATCATATGGCATTTGTCTTTCTCTGTCTGACTTATTTCACTTAATGCTCTCTAGGTCCATCCATGTTGTTGCAAATGGTAAGATTTCTTCTTTATAGCTGTGTAATACTCCATTGTATAAATGTACCACAGTTTCTTAATCCAGTCATCTACCAATGGGCATTTCGGTTGTTTCCATGTCTTGGCTATTGTGTAGGGTGCTGTAATATCGTGGCCCAGTGTTATTCCAAAAGAAATATAGAGATAAAAAATACCTGTTCATGGGTTTTTTGCTTTGTGGAATGGCTTTGAAGGAAATAGAAACTATATTTTGAGCCTTCATTATGGGCTACTTTTACACTAACTACTCATAAAAATTCCATTATCCACCCTATTTTACAAATGAAGAAACAGATTCAATGAGATTAAGGAACATCTTGGTCACAGAACTGGTTAGTGGCAGAAATGAATTTCAAATCCCAGGCTTTCTATCAAGCCCAAGAAAGCCCAACGTTTCTACTGCATTACAATTCAATTTATAAAGTGCTATATACATATTCATTCAAGGTATTATTGCCATTATTATACTTGTTTGACTTGAAATAGGTTTATACACAGAAATTAGCATAAATGATCTAGTTCAACAAATTTGGACATTAGCTTCTTCAATATGAGATAATATAGAGAGGCTTCATTTGCATTTCTTCATTTTTCAAATTTAAGTTCAATGGGAGAGTGAAATTGATTTAGGAAGTACAAATGGTGTTAACAGAGCTCACCACCACCAGTGCTGAAAGGGCTCTAATTAAACATTTATAAAGTGGAAGGGGCCCAAGTAATTTTGCCAAAAGGAGGGATATGGAAATTCTGCCCACAGCCAGAACAATGGACATAGATTTGTCAAAACAAAGAACAGTAAAGTGAAGGAAGGCCACTGGGTCCAGCCCTTGTTGTTATACTTCATGACTATTTTTCCAGTTGCTGGTTTCCTATTCACTCTAACAAAGAAAAAGATTAAACAAGATTTAACATTTTGCAAATTTATATTATCCGTTAGCAGAAGAGCACTGCAGACAGTAAGTTAAACCAGGGAAAACAATCTCCAATCAGATAACAATCTCCAACATGCAATAGCAAAACTTCCCATTTCAGTTCTACAAAAGGAATCTTCAAGACTTGATGCCTACTGTGCATCTTTGGCACAACTTGAAAGTTGTAATGCTAATACAGACTAAATTTAAATGAGGTCATTACTGCCTGGAACTAATCAATGTATTTTATACTGTTACACAACATCTTGGCTTCCATATTGGCCTGGCAATGGTCTCTGCCAATGAGCTACTTCTGGACAGCAGGGAAACAACATCAGTAAACAGACAGGAGGTAAATTAGTCTTGGGTTTAAAGTACAAAGCTGAAACAACAAGTCCTGAACACAGTCACAGAATAATGCCCAAGGCACGCTTTATTTCAACATTGTGTGAATGGCAGATTCTTCTCCCTTGGCTCACTGCTGGGCTTTTCAGTGGTGGAAACGACTTCTCAGGTACTAGGCTAGAGGTGTCAAGGACCACCTAAGTAAGTCCTTTTAAAACACATTTTGTGTACTTGCACTTAGAATACGGTTCTACTCCCCCCTCCACAACCCCCTACCCCTCTGCCAAAAGCGCTTACTGCGGTATCCGCCTGGCGCTTCCTTAAACTATAGGTAGTGGGCCGTCCAAAGAAGACATTAAGTGGGTTTCCGCTCTGTTTCTATGTAATCTCCACCCCGACACACACACACACATACACACACACACACACACACACACACACAGTCACACAAGTGTGCGTCCATGAAAAGAAAGTTTCTAAGTAAACAAACTCCAAGTAAACAAACACAAATGCGCAGACCCAACTCCCGCTACTACTCGAGCAGGCATTAAGAACGTGCCAATTTTATAGAGAGATTTTGTTTTTAAACTCCTTAGCACCCAGCATGGTGGTGCGCCAACGGGGAACCTTAAATAGCACGTCATTTTTAAGATACTTATTGTTATCTAAACTATCCATTGTTTCGGGGAGGCCGTGCGTAACACAGGTAATCTGCAACCTCTTGTCACTCGGTGGCTGGGTTTTAAACGGCTCCATTCGCGGGCTTGGTGCAGCTCCAGACCCCACCCTGACAGGCTGTTGAACTCTAACGACTAGGGAAAGTCGCTGGGACGTTCCAGTTTAACTAGACGATCTTGGAAGGATCTGGGTGTCTGTGTTGGGAAAGGGAGGGGAGGTTAGGGGTGGAAGGAGTTTGCACAGGTCCGTGTTGGCTCGAGAGGCGAGCCCCGGCGGGCGTTCTGGAACACGTGCACGCAGCCACCAAAACAAAACCGACCTGGGGGCGGAGGCAAGCCCCGCCGGATTAACCGAGTTCAGCCGGATAACCGCTGTGCGGAAGCCCACTGCTTAGTGCACAGGCAGGTGCTGGTTCTCCTGCCAATTTCAACCTCTTCAGCCAGGTGGCTAGCCCTGGTTCTCTGCGGGTCCCCAGCCAAGGATCCCCATCTCCGGGGCTCCGCACCAAACTTTGGGAGGAGGCAGTTCTAGGGGGACTGCAGGGTCCCCTTCTTGCTGCTTTCTCCTTTAATCCTGTGTCCACCTTCAGGCTGGGCATTTTTTCCCGTGGCTCGCACTCAGAGGGTCCAGATTTCTCCCTGCAGTCGTTCCCCTCAAGCGCTGGTTTCTGAACTCCCCTTCCCAGGCCCTGCGCTCCCCCAACATCGCCCGCCCTCCGGGATGGGCGGGCAAACCGAGCTCCCCTGGCACTTACACGTGGCCACAGCGGGTCCGGACAGGCTGGTGCAACACCTCAAGGCACACCGAGCAGTCGAAGGACGTGATGGGCAGTTCGGTGTCCCTCCTGCGTTCCAGGGCCCGCGGGGGGGCCGAGGCGGGTGAGGATTTGCCGCTGTCGCTGCTTAATACGGAGCCCATCGCTGATCCTCTCACCCAGACAGCTGCCAAGAGCTCAGAGCCTGCTGCCGGGTTGTTTTGTTGTCCTGCGGTGGAGGAAGGAAGTCCCGGCCCAGCTGTGATCGCCGCCTCCAGCGCGCGCAGCAACCGCAGCCTAGATGCAGCCTGGGTCGCAGCGCCCAACCTCGGCCTAGGGCAGGCGGAGAGCGCGGCAGAGCGTCTGAAACTGCCTTTTGCTCGTCGCCTTGGTGGAGGCGCGGAGGCGGAGGCGGCAGCTGCACGGTTCCCGCTGTAAAGTCTCGTAGTCCTACGAGGATTGAAACCTGAAACCTCAACTGCAGAGCAGAGGACCTGGTTGGGCAGTGAACTTTCCAGGCGATCGTGCAATCCTCCTCCCCCACAGTTAAGGAAAGCGCGGGCCTGGTCATACTTTATGGGAATCAGAGCACACCCCCTTGTAAGGTGGTGGACCTAGCAGTCCTGCACTGTTGTAATCACAATGAGCTACAAAGATGTTTGATGACTGAGCATCTAAGACAGTGTTATTCACTACCTCAGTCAATACCCCATTAATGGAGAGGTAGCGTGGGGTAGTGTAAAGAGCTCTGAAGACCTGCATTCGAAAGCCAACACCACGACAGGAAATCTAGTGCTAAATTCTACAATCACTAGTTTCCTCGGCTCAGGATCTCCTGCTGTTGTTTGTATTCTCGGCCCCATCTTCTTTTAAACATAACCCAATATATCATTTATTAATTGACACATTTAATAAGCCTTATTTAGTGCCCACTACATGCCAGACTCCATTCTGGTGATGGGAACCCAGTTCCCAACAAGCAAACAAAATCCTGGTTCTCATAGAAAGTACTTAAAAAGAAAATTTATTTTGAGATCATTATAGTTTACATGCTTATTAAGAAATAATACATATTAATACATAATACATACAATACATACAAACAATACTACATGATATAATCACACATATAATACATTAAAATCCCGTAAACTTCACCCAGTTCCCACCAGACTTAAATTTAAAGAGAAGATGTAAGTAATCAACAAATAAATAAGTGAACAAGATCATTTCAGATAATAAGAGCCATGAAAAAGATAAAACAGGGAGTGAGGCTGCGGGGTAGAATAGGAAGGTCAGAGACTTTTTGGATGAGGTGACATTTGAGCAGAGTCATGAATAATGAAAAGGAGTCAACTATTCAAAGGTTTAGGGAAAAGCTTGCTAAGCACTGGGGACCGTGAATGAGGCAAGAACAAAATACAGAAACAGTGTGGAGCCAGAGCATCGGGAACCAGGGCGCGTAGATGGGATGAGATAAGGTAGGAGACAGACCTGAGCGTATCCAATCTTACAGGCCAGGTCCAAGATTTTGGATTTTGTTCAAGGTGCCATGATTTGATTTACTCTGCTGTGTGTGCTCAAAAAGACAGGAACAAAATAAGAAAGCAGAGAAACCAGTTAGGAGGCTACTAAATTCCTCTAAGTGAGGATGATAAAGGTTGGTACCAGGGAGTTATCTGGGTAGAAGGTGAGAGGTGGACAGGTTCGGGATATATTTAGGCAAAAGACCTAAAAGGGCTTGCTAATGAATTGGATACCTTTAAAAGAAAAACCAAAACCTTCCCTTGATCCCCACACGTCTCTCAGCTCTTGCCCTGTGTCCTCTTTTAGGCCAAATTTCTTGACTTGATTCTCTACATTTATGTCTCAATTTCTTAATTATTCCCTCTTTATCCAGTCCAACCTGGACTCTGAACCAACCACTCACCCTCCATCTGTTCAAAAATTGCTTCAATCCCAATGTCACAAGTGAGTGGCTTTCATGTGGCTAAATCCAATAGATTCTTTTCTGTCCTTTTCTTGCTTGACTTCTCAATTATATTTTATTTGTCAGTGTTGATTTACTCCCTCCTTATAATAGAAAAACTCTTTGTAATAGAAAAACTCCTTTCTCTCTCTCTCTCTCTCTCTCTCTCTCTCTCTCTCTCTCTTTCTCAGTCTCTTTCACTGGCCTCTCCTTCTCCAGGGGAAAGCTAAATGCATTCTGTCTTAGGCTCTTTACCCTTCTTATTCTTCATTCCTTCCTTAAGAATCTCAAAAACCACATAGATTCTGTTAATCATCTAGATTCTGAAGACATTCAAGTATTTATCTCTACTCTAGGCTACTCAAAGACCCAACTGCTTACTTGACATACCCACCTGGTTGCATTAGTCACCTTTACCTCAACATGTCCAGTAACAAACCTAAATAGATCTTTTAAAATCCATGTGGTTTTCACCAAGGCACTTGTGAAGAGAAGTGTTAAGAATCATAGAAAAGAATAAGACAAAATTAAATAGAATAATGCAGGAAAATGGGACCTAGGAAGATAGATAAAAGGTAAGCATCTGATATTATTTGTAAGGCTCTTAATAAACATATAAAGGTGGCAATAATGATGATTATGGTGTCAACCAGAGAATAAATTCTCAATCCAGACTCTAAGATCTGAAGGGCATCAGAGATATAGGTTAGTACAAAGGAAATTTGAAAGCCCTGTAATCAATATTCCTGGTATCAAGAATGCTAATGTATCTCTCAGTAAACCAAAAGGAGAGCACAACTGCCAGAAAAAAAAGCACGTACTTTATTTCCTTGTAGGAGTGATGAAAAGAAATGAATTTACCATTTCAGGTAGTGTTGAAAGTATGAGAAAGACATTCCTATATTCTTTGAAGTTTGTTTTAGTACCAAAACCTTAGAAGAAATCTAAATGTCCATAATAGGGAAATGTTTTCTTAAAGTATAGTAATTTTACTCAACAAATAGATAAAACAACATTAAAAAAACGTGCAGCTCACCATTTTTAATCCCATTTGCAGTATTTCATTTTAAAAATGCACATAGACGAAATGACATATGGGTATTTATTACAGTATTGTTTGTAATGGCAAAATATTAGAAACACTTTAAGTGTCCACCAATAAAAGACTGATTAAATACACTATGGTACATCTTTACAATGGAATACTCTGTAGTCATTAAAAAGAAAGACAACTCTATAACCACACTGAGAGAAATCTCTCTAACATATACATGTATTACCAAGTGAAAAAAAGCATTAGGACTAATATAAAATAATATTTGATGTCAACTGTAATTAAAAAAATAATTAAATAATTAATAGATTTTAAAAAGCATTAGAACAACTGTATGTATAGTACACTATCAATTATATTTTTAAAAACTCATAGGCATGCATACATACATGTATGTATATGCATGTGTATCTATAAACACATATGTACTGATATATATACATATTAATAGCCTTGAAAATATACACAAGAAATGAATAAGTGTGGTTGCCTTTGGGAGGAAAAATAGTTGCTGGAGAACAGGTGTGGGAAAAGACTTTTACTACACGATCTTTTGAACATTTTGACACTTGCACTGTGTGTATGCACTGCAATAGATTAAAAAATGAATAATTTTAACCTGCATATATCTTTTAGCTGAACAATTCTAATCCTTGAACCATTGTGTGGATAAACATGTGCACAAGCAGGCATAAACAAGAATGGTCATTGAAGCATTGTTTACCAAAAATTTGCAGCCAACAAAATTTCTATTTATAGAGGAACAATTAAATATATTATGGTACACACATAATGAAGGCAATGCAGTAGCTAAAAAGACTAAGAAAAATTTTTATAGCATTTAACTATACATCAGGTATTAATCCAAGTGCTTTATATGTGTTAACTAATTTAATCTTTATCATAATCCTATGATATAGGGAACTGATATTGTCATTCTAATTTTCCAGAGAAGCAGAGGTGCCAATAGGTTCAAAACGTACCTCAGATTACATTTATGATGAAAAGCAGAACCAGGAGTCCAACCCAGGAAATCTGGCTCTCATTGTCTTTGAACTTAACCACTATGCAATACTGGCCTTCCTCTATTTGACATAACATGGAGGTATGTCTAAGACACTTTTAACTAAAAAGGGATATTATTGAAAAAAAATCAATATGAGATATACTTTTTATGGAGCAAAAGCATTATATATTTCTCACTGGGGAAAGGCAGTGCAATACACGTTCAAGATCCTAGCTTTTTCTCTTGCTAACTGGGTAATCTTGGCAAGTTACTTCTTTGGTCTTAGGTTCCTTATTTGGAAAACACAGATAATGTTTACTTACAGAACTGTTGTGAGACGTTAAGTGGAATAACATTGAAATCCTGCTCATTGCCTAACTGGTAGTGTTAAATAGGTATTACTGTGTTTCCCCTAAAATAAGACCTAGCCAGACAATCAGCTCTAATGCACCTTTTGGAGCAAAAATTAATATAAGATCCAGTCTTATTTTACTATAATATAAGACTCGGTCTTATATAACACCTGGTCTTATACTGTGTTTCCCCTAAAATAAGACCTAGCCAGATCATCAACTCTAATGTGTCTTTT
Organism: Rhinolophus hipposideros; assembly: GCF_964194185.1. Taxonomy (NCBI): domain Eukaryota; kingdom Metazoa; phylum Chordata; class Mammalia; order Chiroptera; family Rhinolophidae; genus Rhinolophus; species Rhinolophus hipposideros. Next base: position 33,723,280 of record NC_138063.1, read on the forward strand.
GGAACAAAAATTAATATAAGACCCGGTCTTATTTTACTATAAGACCAGGCATAATATAACATAACATAACATAACATAACATAATACTGGGTATAATATAATATAATAACTGATTATAATATAATATAATACCTGACTATAATATAATATAATATAATATAATATAATATAATATAATATAATATAATACCGGGTCTTATATTAATTTTTGCTCCAAAAGACACATTAGAGCTGATGGTCCGGCTAGGTCTTATTTTCAGGGAAACAGGAAAGCTCTGTCTCTGACTTCATTCAATGAGCAAACATCCAAGGACAGCCTACAAAGCATCAAGCTCCTCACTAGACATTGGGGGCGTAGTCAGGAGCAAGGCTCCATGGAGTGGACAGCTGTTTGTTTTGTCTGCCGAGCATCTCCTCATCTTCAGTAACAGCACCACACACTCTTCCTTAGGGAATTGTCCTTTCATTATCTTCCTTCATTTTGGTGGGGCTGGCAATCATAGTGTGTACTTTTTACCCCACATTGCCTGCCCTCAAAGCATGCATTCTTATGCCAGGATAACTCAGTGAAATAGTTCATATTTTTCAGTGGCCAGAATAACTGGGTAATGTTTGAACTAAATCCACAGTGGGGGGTGTTCTACTTCAATGAACAGGAAATCGTGACATGCCTAGCATGGGAAAGGATCATAGAGGGCATTTGACTCAGTAGGAGTTCCTGTTGCTGTGATCTACAGTTTCTCTGGTGTCTGTCTTTCCTAAACATAGTCAATACTTTTTAATCTCCTAGCTATGTATCATCTTTCCAACACTTCCTTTTTTCTTGGTTAATTTATTCAGAGTTGAGTTCTGTTGCAACCAAACTCGCTGACATACAATTTATCCTATGTCAAGGTAAGATGGACAGAAAAATGGCATTATATTCATAATTCAATATGTAAGACCAATGATGGAGAGCTACACAGAGAAAAAGCATTGGTGCTGACTTAGCCCATGGGGAATATCCAGAAGAGAAAGGGAAAGAAAAAACATTCCAAATAGTGGGGAACTGGAATGAAAGGCAGGTGGAACATTGCAGGTAAACGTTACTCAGTAAGCGCAGATAAGCAGGCGAGAAGCAGCATGCTCTGTTAGGAGAGTCTACAAACACTTCCTTGTTGCTAGAATTTTAAGGACACAGCTGGTGGTGAGGAGAGAAAAACCTGGGGACCTGGGCAGATGCTGGGTCATGAAGGCTGTTCTTGACAGGCAAAACATTTTCACAGCTGCTGTAAGCTGTGATGCGTAGAATAGCATTCCGTGGCTTTGTGGAGCCAATTAAGGTTTAGGTAGAAGAGTGACATAGCCATACCTGCAATCTTGACAAGTTGCTGCTCATGTCAAGTGTTCTCAAACTTTATCTAGCATCAGAATCACCTGAGGAGCTTATTAAAATGGCTGATTTCAAGATATTTCAATACAGTGAGGCGGGAGTGAGCTATGGAAGCTGCATTTTTAACAGTCCCCTAGTTGGTTCTGATGTAGGGGTCAGTGGACCATTCTTTGAGAAATATGGTTCCACATGATGGATAAGCAGCAGCTCCTTCAGGTTACTTTGACAACAGAGGAGATGGCAGGTGCCAGGAGAGAGTCACTTACATTCACTGCTAATGTAATCGGTCCTCAACCTTGACCATCCCTTCTCAATCAATACTGGATGACATTACACTGGTAAATACCCTGAGACCAAAACATACATGTTTCTGAATTTACAAAGATAATTTAAAAATTCCTGTCATAAACCTCTCGAGAATAATAAAGATTCGTACTAGTCTCCAGAAACACAAACATCTGGCATGTGATCTTGAATAGTGTTTGCCACATCTCTGCAATCCGAAGTGTTATTTGATGAGACAGTGAGACTATTCTTTTCATACAGGGAGAAAGACGTCATCACAAATGAAGTTCTGCTGAATGCAAGACTTAGGAGTTCACTGGGTAAGGTAGTCAATGACCTGGATCTTCTGCCCTGGTTTCAGCATAACTGGATTTTCATACTTGAGTACTGTGCTCAGTTTTCCTGCTAGTCAATCTCACTGCTGTTTGTTGCTAGGTTTCCCAGATAGCATGTGAGGGGCAGCTATCCCCAGGCTGTTCTACGCATTACAGCTTATTGCAGCTGTGGACAGTCATGTTAGAGCATATCCTCAAAGCACGCAGTCTTACTCCAGGATAACTCAGTGAAATATTTCAGTATCTTCCAGTGGTCGGAACAACTGGGTAATGTTTGAACCAAATCCAGAGTGGAGATATTCTACTTCAATGAACAGAAAATAGTGGTATGCTTAGCATGGGAAAGGATCACAGAGGGCATCTGACTCAGTTCTCTCATTTTGCAGACAAGTAACCTGCTTCCCAATGAGATGAAAGCATTTACACTGCATCCCTCAACATTTCAAATTGGCACAGTTTGAGGAGGTAAGATCACAAATGATGAAAAGACAAGTAACAATAAATGACTGCAATAGTAGTTTAAAACAAAATTAGAAGCAATCTAACAAAGCAGTCCAAGACTAATAGCATACAAATATAAGATCTTTTTGTGATTTTGTACAGTAACAATTATATAAGTAGTTTGCCATTGGACATTCTTCTACCCTGTTTACCCGAAAATAAGACCTAGGTAGACCATCAGCTCTAATGCGCCTTTTGGGGCAAAAATTAATATAAGACCCAGTCTTATTTTACTATAATATAAGACCGGGTATAATATAATATAATATAATATAATATAACGTAACGTAACATAATATAATAATATAATATAATACAGTGTCTTATATTAATTATTGCTCCAAAAGACTCATTAGAGCTGATGGTCCAGCTAGGTCTTATTTTTGGGGAAACATGGTATGACCTGCACAGCTAGCCATCTTTTATCACAGAAGAATGTCAATGCTTCAGGCTTTAATTCCAAAAAATGTAATTGCTTTCTGTGCTGCCATTGTAAGCACATAATATAGATAATAATATAAATAATAAGATGTCCCCGGAATAAAGCAGATGTAAACTCTATTACTCCCATTTTACACATGGAAAACTCAAGCATATAAATAGGCCTAACATACCATGAATTTCTAGCCTATGCCCTCACAATTTGAAATGTAGGTCAGCTGAAAAGTAGAGACACAGAAATTGTGGTGGAGGATCATTTCAATGATCCGAGTGGCAACAACAACTAGTGTATGGATTTTATGCAGAAATTTTTGGGAAGGTTAGTACTAAAAGCTATTCTGTGCCTCAGATTAAGAGAGCAACTATTCCTCTTAAAAATAGCATAGTGGTAAGAGTTGTGGGTGTCATTTTTTGACATTGTATCAAAATCCATATCAGCTTAATCAGGTGAAAGAGCCATGGTGTCTTCAGATGTTGAAGTAAGCAACAATTGCCTTTAAGAACGTGCTAGAGAACGTACATTTTCTGCAGTATTTGTGTTCTTCCTCCTCCCCATCCCCATTTATATTTGGTCATTTTGTCCTCTGTATAAGCAATAGAAAAAAAGCGAGACAGGATGGGGAGACATGGATGGTCCTCGTAGGAATTATAGGCCACAGACAAAAGAAGGTGTACACCCATAGGCCAGGTGGGATAATAACCTACTGTGTGGCAACTTCGCAGATGCCATGCGAGGTATACAAAGCCTTCTCACAACTGGTGCCAGGCCAGGTTAGACAGGCTGATAGCTGGATGGGGTCATTCTCCGGCCATTTACAATCGGCAACAGATGTTGAAGGAAGAGATATTATGGATCAGTGAACACTGGAATTAAGTTTATTAATTTTAAGACTTCAACTGGGTTTATTAAAAGTATAGCATTTCTCCACTTTAGTGTGGTATACCAAAATAGTATATTATCACTGGCAACACAAGTTCATTAAAAGCACACTATCCAAGAATATATAAAAGATCATACAAAGAGAATTAACTTAAATCCATAAATCCTTTTTCAAGGCACTGGGCAATTAGATCTAGCATGTTAGGAATATGGCACAATTGTTTTTAGTGTATGTATGTAGCTCTAATGAATTGTATCGGCCTATTTTCTTCTTCTATTGTTCCCAATATAAAACTGGTTTCCTTCCAATATATTAAACTGGTTACTATTAAAATGCCCATGTGGTTGTGGTGAGCAACTTTGTGATCAGAAACACATAAATACAATTTGTCAAATTTGGAGCTATTAAATTTTGTTAACATATGAGCTTAATCAAAGGTGATTCCATTCGAAAACTAAGTGGCTCGTTTTGCTTATATTTAACCTTTGTTTATATTTACGATTGCTATTTTTATTTCCTTATATTCTTAATTAAGTATTGTATTATATTTGTAAATATTTCTTATGTTTACAATTACAACGACTGGGGGTGCCAAAAAAAGGTATACAAGTGGACACTTTGGTCAATGTTGCTCAAGCAGTAGTTTGCTGTCATCATAAGTGTCTGGACACTGATAGTAACCACTTTGAGCACCTCTTGTCATTGCAGAACTCAAACGTGACTTGTATTCATCTTTTATTATCGATATATATTGAGGATTACAATCTTAATACAACTTTCCTTTCTTAAAATGTGTATACTTTTTTTGGTACCCTCTGTATTTCTTCATGTTTATAATTGCTAGCTATTAATACGTCAGCTAACAAACTCAAAAGATTTAATGACAATACTGCTTCACTAAATTTGTTTCAGAGAATTATGTGGAACTCCATTGCCAAATGAGAATGAATAGGCAATAGTTTGGTCAAAACTGATGATGATGTTAAGAGTGATCCGTGAGTAGCAGTAACACAAAAGGACAAGCAGACTTCACATGGAACAATTTTTATGTTCAAGTAATACAAAAGTAACTATGGGTTAATTCTACCCCAGACATAAAACTTACAAAAATAAAAACTAAACAAAAATTTTAAAGTGAACCACTCTGTTCCTGACACATAAGAGGCTTCACCAGGAAATAACAGCCTTTATATGGCATAGGCATAGTAATAGCCTCTTCCTAGTTTGTCTCTGTGTTCAAGTGAATATAGAAAAATCAGGTGATTCTAGGTCAGCAGTTGCAGAGGTAAGAGAAGAATCATTGTTTCCTTCACTTAAAGGCTCTGGAGAGTTCTCCTTCAGGAAACAGTGGAAAAATCAATGCCAGATGGCTCTCAAGGAGATGCTGCTAATGGTTCTGCTGTTGTCAAATCCCCTGTGGAAGAAATTTCTTCACAGTTAATCAATACAGCAATGCAATGCTGCAGATGTCATATTTCATGAACCACTGACCTCCACGGTGCAGGAAGCTGCCCAGCTCAGGCTTACCCACAGGCCTCAGCAAAGACCATTTCTCACGATACCAACAACTTATGACTTGATTCAGACAAAACGGCAGAAATTTCCCCTCCTTCTCCACTTTTTATTTGTGTTGAAATGGTATTTTAGCCAGCTAAAGAAAATTCATAAGTCACAATATCTATTACTTAGAAGGCACTATGTACCAGTAAAGTGTGAAGTGCATGACATATGTCAATGCATTCATCCTTACCTCTGGGACTGGCATTATTATTCCCTTTTGAAGTTAAGTAACTGGCACGAGACTGTACAGCTTCCAAGTGGTAGAGCTGAGAGGTAGACACAGGTCTATATGACAGACACCAAAGTTTCAGTTTCGAACCGCTGCACTCTATATTCTGTTCTAAAATTACAACATTGAAAAGAACATCTTTATAAACAACACCCTATCCCTGCTAAAACTGCTTTCATTTTCTTGTATTCCCCATTTGTTGTTGTTTATAGGGATAGAGCTGGGAACTTCTTTTCTGTTTATTGTTCTTCCCACCCACTTTATCAGTTAAGCAAGAGTAACCATTTTCCTAAAAGTGACTTTGCACCCAAAACTCCACCCCCAGCCACCAGCCTTTGTTTATTAGTTTAAGGTTGGCTACCTGACCCAAGCTTGGCTGAGTAGTCTGTTCCTAGGCATTTCAAAATTCGAGCAGGGAGATTTCAAAAGATAAAGGAGGGAGAGAAAATGAATCAGTTTCTTTCTTTAATAGCTGACACATGTAAAATTCAGAACCTATGTGTCAGTATGTTCTTTATTGTGGACTGCAGAATAGAGAAAGCCTTTAGCACCAGAGAGAGAGGGAGAATGAGGAAGCCCTTGGATTCTCAACAGTATTTCAGGCTGTGGTTTATTCCTGAGGCCCCGCTGGAACTCTGTCCTTGGATTCTATGAAATGTCCTGATTTTACAAAGAGTTCTCCTTTTTGCTTAAGATAGCTAAAGTTGTGTCTTGTCACTTGTAACGAAAAGAGTCTTAATAAAAATAAAATAATGTCTATCTCACAAGGACTCCAATAGGTCTGGAGGGGAGATGGTGTGAGTGAAGTCTGGAGATTCCCCGCTATCAACTGCAAAGACAACCTGACTCCAGTGATTTAATCTCACCGGTAAGGAGACTCACTGTCCGTGTAGCTACACACGCAGAGGAAGTGCAGGCTTCTGGGCTGATTTCCTCCAGAGGCGACAGCACCAGTTCCTTTTATCTTTCCTCCTCCACGCCCTTCTCCTCCTTAGGTAATAGGTGAGATAACTGCCTTCTGAGTCCAAGGAAACTTTCCTAGCATCCCCGACACATTTTCAAGGCCCTTAATTCCTGTGGTCAGGCAATGTCATGTGCTGAGGTGAGGCCTCAGTTCCCGAAGTAACAGCTGGAAAGCAGGAGGGAGATTCATCAGGGTCACTTCCCTGAAGAACATGGCTGCTGCTCGAGGGCGGAGGTGGAACAGAGATGTTGTAGTCTGCTCTAGTCCCGCTTTGAGCCTGCTGGTTTCTTTACACATGCCCCTTCCTCCTTCTTACTGAGAAACAATGGGTATAGGAAGAACAGCACTGGTTGTGGAGTCAGACTGCCTGAGATTTTTCAGATTCTTGGCTTTCCTGAGGCTTGTCCTCCGCAGCAGCTGCCCCTGTCACATTCTCTGCTTGAAGAAGGCACTGGAGTCTTTGTCTGCACTGCTCCTCAGTGACCTCAATATGGCTGATGACTGACCTTTCTGAGACGGCCAGGGAGGCCAGGAATGAGCCAGGGGTCTCCTGGAGGGGCTCTTGGCCATGGGCAAGCTGAGCACACTGCTAAACTTTATCTGGCTGCATCTGCTTCTTGTATCAACTTGATATTTTTCTTGGCTCCGAATTTCTCAGCAGTGCTGACTACGGAGATGGTTGGTACATAATAAGTACTATACAATGGTCAAGAGGCAGAATAATTAGGGAGAACAGAACTCTCAAAACAGAATGCCTAGGCTTAGACCCCAGCTTTGGCACTTACCAGCTGTGTGACTTTGGAGGGCTCACTTAACCTCTCTGTGCTTCATTTCCTTCATCTGTAAAACAGGGTTAGTAATGGCACTTAAATCACACAGGATTGTGTGAATTAAATGAGTTAATATATGTGAAGCACTTTGAAGAGTGGCTAGTACATAATAAGCCCTCTCTAAGTATTTCCTAATATTATTATCATTATCATTTATTATCTTAGGTTGAATTCCTAAGAAACAGACTCAGAGATAGGAATTTAGGTGCATGAAAGTCGTTGGGTAGTACTCTACATCCCTGCCTCCCTGTGAATAATTTTGGATGTAGGGTTCCCCTGAGGACCGATGTAAGTCGGAGGTAGAACCATTTCTAGGGTGGAACTTGGCCATGAGTCTCTAGCAGACATCACTCCTGGTAACTGGCAGGAATGAGAACCTTGGCCATATGGGGTGGAGATCTGAGTGGTGCACTGCAGTGTCCACTACATATATCTTCACGCATGACCCCTCTAATGTCAGATGCATTCACCCAGGACTCAACCCCAAAACATCCAATTGTGGTATCACTGCCAAGTTCAGCAATCTGGGCCTTGTGTTTCATCTTTATCAATTCTACCTATAGTTCCTCTGGGAGCCTATGTGTGAATGATAAACCACCTCCAACACCCCAATATACAAGGAACTAGATAAGTGATTAAAATATTGGAAAATGGGAGGCTGAACAACACATTCAGTTCCAAACACATATCACATCCTGTTGGACCCGAATAGCAAGAGCCCTCTGCCATACAGAGGGGAGAGGTCTTTGGTTAACCACGTTGGCAGTCTGAGGCTGTGTCCCTGAGAGGATGGCCCTTTTATTGCCTAAACTGAGCCTCGTTCTGTGCTCTGGGATGACCTCTTTTATCCGGTGTCTTCTTTGGCTGTATCTGGGGTGAGCTTCAGTACAGCATCCTCTCCTAAGGGCGACATCTATTGAACAATCTATTTCTTGACGGTAGGCTTTCCAGGTCATAGGGTTACTTGGGGGTTGAATGGTCATAAGATGTTCAAAGTGAAGGTACTTCCAAATAATCCTCAAGACACTTCCCTTAATGGCCTGAATTAAGTCATATCCATTCTCGAAATAAGAATAGTCTAAATAATTTAGGTCTGGGATCCTGAAGTAATAATTGGGGAAAGGGATGGGTTTATCAGGTTGGGGCATGCTCCCCTATAGCTGGTCATCAGTTTCTCAACCATTTGGTTGCTATACAATGTGAAATGAAGTCATTGGTGTTGGGCAGTGACCCATACATTGCCCCATGAGTAATTCAACTGGATCAACAGGTTGAACAAGCAAGATGTATAACGCAGTAACAAGTTTTGAAAAATTTTCAGGCTAATCTCATCTAATTACACTCAAGAATCCCACACTAGACTTTCAGCCCAAAGAATTGCTTAAGGAAGGTGATCTATCCTAGAATATATTAATAGTTGAGTTAAAGGCTTAACGGGATTATGTCAGCAGAAGAGAAGAACAATTAGCAAATTAATTCATTTGGTCTTACTTGTATTGCTATTATAATAATGGGTTATTGTTCATTTTACATTGGATGTTCTGGTTTTAAAATCATTCATGTCAAGGGTTATTAAAAATGTAGTCATCAATTGTCTTGTCTATTTCCCCAATTAGGGACCTGATCTCATTCAACCTTATAGATCTAAGATCTAGCATAAGGTCTTAAAGATGGCAGAAACATGACGAAAGTTTGTTAAATGGCATGTGGAAATTCCTTGTAACTAGTCACTTGAAGTTACTACATATTTCCTGATCATTTTAAAATGAGCTCTGCTTGGGATGAAATTTTATTTCTCTCATACTTCTACATACCTAGCATAAAATGCAGAAATATACGGAGTTCTTCAGAAATTGAATTATTAATATTAATGTCACCATAGCTTTATAAGCAAATGAAGTCTTCTAATTTATTTGAAAGCGGTTAAAAACAATTTGCTTATGTGGAACAAATAATACTCTCATATACTGATGGTGGAAATGGAAATCAGTAAAAAAAAACAATTTGCTTAAGTTACATAAACATGTCATCTATAATTATGTAGTGAAAACTATTTTTTATGGAAAAAGTAAAACTGAGCCAGTTTTCCAAAGCTTTACCCATTTATACAACACATAGAAATGTGTTAACAATCATCGTTTAAATTTCACCAATTCTCAGCCCCACAATCAGTGATGCAGGACTTCTACTCTCTTCCAGTTTGACCACAGGTGTTTCTGGGGGTTATCATGAGGTATCCCACATATACTTGCAAGAGTCTGTTCCCATTGGGCATTATCATTGCTTCACAGTAACTCCTTCATCAGATCCCATCACACTTTTCTGGGTACTGCGACATACCATGACAGAGCTGTCTCCTTTCTCCGCCCAACACTGCGTTGTTTGCCTTGTATCTCCGCAATTTTGATAGGCACCACTACCTCTGCTGGTTACTACCATTGATAAGAGTATCTTTCCATATTAATAAATATAATTATATAAAATATTTTTGTTGGTTCATATTGTTATTTATTTGTACACATCAGTACACTTTTATATAATTTTATCACATGTTTTAATGGTATTTGATGCATTGTACCTTAACTGATTCAACCAATTCCCTATTATTGGACATTTGGTTATTTCCTTTCTTTCTGTCTTTTTCTTTTTTAGGGTAGCCACAAGGATGGATTAAGTTATGGACTCTTTGTTATCCCCTGATATGTATCCATTCCTTCTTTAGTAATGAAACTCCTAAGTGTTAGCTAGGTTTATGTGGTTATTTTCCTTTTTTCTATTGCACATAATGCTGCAGTGAACAGCCTTGTACTTAGATCTTACACATTCCTTAATTTTAGCTTTAGGATCATAAGAGCTAATTTAATGTTTCACATGCTCTTAAAAACAAGGAAATGATTTCATAAGTAGTTCAAAGACTGAATGGTTTTTAGAAATTAGAAGAGCAACTGATAAAAATAGAAAACACTAACAATCATACCGTGTATACCAGCTTAATTACCAGCTACAATTCAAGGAAGAGCTGCTCGGTGGCCTAGAGGGACTATCTTCCTGGCTACGTTGGTTTTGTTTAGAAACTGCTCACCATCAAGTAAACAATGTGGTTTTGGAATAATTTTCAGATGTTTTCATTGCTTTGCTTTAAATATGTAATTAGTCCATTTGAATCTAAAGAAAAGTACAACTGAATAAAAACTAAATGAACTCTTATAATTTTATTATTTTTTTACCTGTTAGGTAGTATAAACATTTAAACAGAAGAAGTAGAGTTTATATAAGAGCACATTCCAGCGTAGCTAATAATGGGAGCTCTAATGAGGGCAAAGAAAAGACTTAAGGAAGTTTCTAGAGCGGAGCTGGCTGTTTGATTGGCTAACACCACAGCAAAACTCCCAGCTGAAAAATAGAAATTTGGAAGGAGACTGAAATTCTCAACATTTACATCAATTCTGCTTTATTTCTTTTGCTGATTTCTTTGCTGTCTGCCAGAATCTAAATCTGGTTTGCCAGGGGCAAATCCCAGGTCAATTCTCTACCGCTTACTCCAGTCGTTGTTTTTCAGAAACTGATTCTGTTCACCGTAATGCTTATTCATCCAGATAGATGTTCTAGTCATGGCCACTACATTGAGTGACTTACAAATTGCCTAAAATAATAATAGGTATCATTTGTATATACCATGCACCGAAGTAAGGTCTTTACCTTCATTATTTGATTTTATCCTCACAATAGACCTAGGTTGCTGTAATCTGCAAGTAACAGAAACCTGACTCAAGTCTGTTTAAACAATAAGAAATTGTACTGGCTCCATATAACAGGAAGTTCAAAAGTTGTATTGACTTCAGGCATAATTTGGTCAGGATTCTGGCTCCATTTCTCGGCAATGCTGTTCAATTCTGTACGTCAGCTGTGCTCTGAAGCTGATTTCCCTGGTGGTGTTGGAATGGGTGCTGGAGACAGTTGGGGCTACTTTTGTGCTTTTTGATATATGAAGTGAGAAAGAGACTTCCTCTTGTTTCTTTAGTAGAGCAAGGAAACTTTTTCCCAGAAGCCTCCATTAAGTTCTTTGTATTAGTCAACTCGGGCTGCCCTAAGTAAATACCATAGACTGGGTGGCTTAAACAAAACAAGTTAATTTTCTCACAATCTGAAGTCTGGAGTCCAATATCAGAGTGAGTATTCTCTTCCTGCCTTGTAGACTGCTAACTTCTATCTGTGTCTTCACATTGGAGTGAGAGAGAGAGAGAGAGAGAGAGAGAGAGAGAGAGAGAGAGAGAGAGAGAGAGAGAGAGAGAGAGAGAAGAGATCACAAAGCTCTCTGGTGTTTCTTCTAAAAAGAATACTAATACCATCACGAGGGCCCCACCCTCATGACCTCATGTAACCCTAATTACCGTCCAGAGTCTCCATCTCTAAACACAAATACCACAACACGAGAGGTTAGGGCTTGAACATATGAATTTTGTGGAGACACATTTCAGGCCATAGCATCCTTCTTCACATCTCCTTAGCCACCTCTGGCACAATTAGCAAGGAGAATGGGATTCTTGTGATGAAAAGAATTTGGGGAAGTCAACCATAAAGTCTGTGGTAAAGTAGGTAGGTTTCAAAAATAAGGAAACTGAATCTGAGAGATGTTAAGTGACCAGCCAAAGTCATGCATACAAACGAGAGAGCTGAGACTTAAACTCAACTGTCTCTAAAGCCCTTCTTCCTGCACTACATGACATCAGTGTGTCTTGTATTCTTTGCTAGTTTGCAGTTTATCTGTCCCTTCTAGTTTTAGGCTGTTTTCTCTTTTGATAGCAGATACCTTGTCCTGGCTTTTGCAGCCTGAGTGGACAATCCACGACCTGAGCTCCATGCCCCATCTTGGGCTCCTGGCATGCAGGACCAGGCTCAAACATAAATAATCCCCTACTGTTTTTTGGACCACTACTTAAGGCCTTTTAAAAGAAAGTCCTTACTTTTATAAGGTCTTAAGTACTTCTTACTTAACTCCGTTGGTGGATGTCAGCCTTCCACTTTCCCGTAATCTCCACTCCTGTTAAATCTAGTTTCTTGCAGAACTCCAAACATGCTTTCCATTATTAGATCTCACTGCACTGTTCATACTGTCCAACCTGCCTGGAGGCCTCTGATTAGATTTTGTGATCCTCCCAGTGGATAAAATAGACACTTTGAAGTAAGATATTGTGATTTATAATAAGAAATGTGTATTTGGTCTTCATCCTTGTTTCTGTTTCACAGAGATCCTAAACTTGTTGGGATTTCTTAAATGATAAGAGCACTGGGAGCATTTTTTGTTTTTTTGTTATAGTGTTTGGTCTTTTATCCTTGGTTGCTGAAATAGCTCCAGATCCATAGAGGTGAAAGGAATGTCTTATTATTATTATTATTATTATTATTATTATTATACACTAAAAGCCTTTATTTAGACATGAATGAATTATATCCTTATTTTCTTAAATATCTCTGGGTAAATTTCCTAATACCAATTCACTATGTTTAAAAGATAAAATCATGTATTTTGTATGATCTTACATTATTCAAACCCTAATAATCATCTAAGTCAAAGCATGCATAATATACATTTAATAACACCCTATTTAAAACCAGTATTTGGCATCTGGAAAACACTAAATTTTTCAAATTCTAATTGTAGTGATTACATAAAATGCGTCCTAATATCCAATAGCACTTTTTTTTCTCCTAACATCCAGTTTTCTCTCAATGTTTTTTGTTTGTTTGTTTTGTTTTGTTTTAAATTTATTAGTTTCAGGTGTACAAGACAAGGTAATACTTAGACGTTCATCATTTATATCCCTCACACTGTGAACCCCCTCCCCCCATCCACTATCCCTCCGAGGAATGTCTTATTATTAATAACAAACCCCTTTCAACCACACCTGAGTTTATGTTACTGAGATGACTTTTGGAAAGCCTTTAAGGATAGGGGCTAATTAGAGGGATGGATCTTTCAGGACCCTCCCCACAAAACTCCCAAGAAGGGGAGAAGGGCTGGAGATTAAATCAATCAACCAACGGCCAATGATTTAATCAATCATGCCTACATAATGAGCCGCCATAAAACCCCCAAAAGGACTAGGTTTGGAGAGCTTCCAGGCTGCTTGTCGTGCAGAGATGATGGGAGAGTCGAAGCCCAGAGTGGACATGGAAGCTCCGTGCCCTTTCCCCATACCGTACTTTATACATTTCTTTCATCTGGCTGTTCCTGGATTGTATCCTTTTATAATAAACTGGTACTCTAGTAAGTAAACTGTTTTTCTGAGTTCTGTGAGCTGCTCTGGCAAATTAATCAAACCTGAAGAGGGAGCTGTGGGAGCCTTAAATCTATAGTTGATAAGTCAGAAACACAGGAGACAACCTGGACTTTCGATTGGCATGTGAAGCGTGTGTGTGTGTGTGTGTGTGTGTGTGTGTGTGTGTGTGTGTGTGTGTGTTGGGGGGTGCCTAAATTTCTAGGCCCAAGATGGAGCTGGTCCTGCCTGGGCGCCACATCAACAAACTAAAACCAAAACTTAGATAACTTTCGAGTCTCTGTAAATGCTCTGCTTGACCAGAATCGCAGTATATCCAGCCAATCAGTCCCCAACTGCCAAGACTGTGCAATGATTTCTTTGTTCTAAATGAGGTCAGGGATGTAACCTCAGCCTATCAACTGAAGCCAAGTACTTTGTCCTTATTTCCTGGGTGACCTGCTAGCCTTCTAAGGAAATCCCAACCTCGTAGCCAATCACGCCCTATTTCCATGTTACCTCTTCTAACATTCTATAAAACTCACCTATTGCCCTCGGGAAGAGTGCTTCACTCCTTGTGAGGCGCTGTACTCCCCTATCCATGGATTTTTTTACCCCCTTGAATAAAAGACTTCAAACTCATTACTAAATTGTATTATTTTCGTAATTGGACAGTCCTTAATTTGTGAGTTGTGATGCTGCTATCTCAAGGTGGATAGCATCAGAATTGAGTAAAATTATAGAACACCGAGCTGGTGCCCCAGAATTGCTTGTTGTGTGGAAAACCCACACATCTGGTGTCAGAAGTGAGGTAGTGTTGTCACAGAGTATTGAGAGTAGGGGAGACACACACAAGAGGAGTGTTGTTTCTTTTTCTTTACAGATACATATGGAAACAGCCCTCTCTGCTGTTTCCTGGCTGAGTTACTTAGGATATGTTGCTTAAACCCTCTACACCTCAGTTTTATCCTTTGAAGACTGTGGATACTAATACCTATTCTATAGGGTTGTTCTGAGAAATCACAATCCATATGTGAAAATGCCTGACAAGTAATAAGTACTTAATAAATGGGAAATCCTTTAAGTCCCAGTGCCTTCATAAATTTTCTTTCATCATCCCAATCTGAAGTGTTACTTTTCCTCTGAACTGTCATCACAGTTAACACATTTGGTTTGATTATTCACCGGGCACTATGTGGTGATAATTCTTCTGTTGCTATCTTAGACTATTTAAAACACATAATGATTTAACTATCCACTTAGGTTATAAGCAACTTCAAACTGCATTACGTAGCACAGTGTCTTGTCCATATATTTGGAAAGAATACCCAGTGCAGAACTTTGTCTTCTTCGGGACTCGTTATCATTCCTTTAATATGCTAAATACATAGCAGTCGTTCTCAAATATGAGGCACACAATAGAAACACACATAGGAAGACCATATCCCCCCTGCGTGTCTAAGGATTGTATGGGTCATTGTTGATAAGGACTCAGACCCTAATTGCTGATGTGTATGTGGCCAGCACTGACTGAGACCAGTAACTATAAAGGAAGCCTGCCTAACCCCTCGAGGTGGTCTGGGCTGCAGCTCCCATTTTAGGCCCCTCTTGCCCTCATTTATAAAGATGGTTTCTCCCTTGGTACCTGTTGCAAAAATTGTTTTCCTAGTATCCTTCCAAGCATTACATACCAAGAATGACATAATTTATCATCTTAAGCACGATTCTGTTGAAGATGAAAGGGGATGCCATTTATACTTATAGCAAGACCACAGGCATCACACAGTACTGTTTCATGCTAACTATAGATACTTCTCCTGGTACCTAAGCTTTGCCTTGCATTTGTCTGTTCTCTCCTTGAGGACCAAGAGCCTGTTCCTGATCTTAGGCTGGTTGGTAAATGGAGGTTGCCACCAAGCAACAGCTCTCCCACACATTGAGTGTCTTCCAGTGGACACTGTCCTTTGCCCTCCAAGCTGGACTTCTGTTGTCAGCTGAGTCATGCTCCACCCCCTTCCGAGGGGAGTGAGTTTGGCCAAGTCCCAAGATTAGTGCTTGTTTTACTCAGAAAATAGCCACATATCCTGTGATAGGGCAAGTGCTGTTGTTAATCCAATTATGTGGTTAAAGTACAAGCGGTCCTTACATAAGGGAACATAGATACACAGTGTTTTGCACTTACAGGACTTTGCGGATTCTACTTGGGTTGTAAGCTACAGCTCTCCCAGCCCTGCCACAAAGTCGGTCACTGGGTCAGAATGCTTTTCAGAGTTCCAACAAACCACATTGTTGCCTTGGCTATGACTCTCAAGCAGCTTTCCTCCCACCCAAGCTTTTCTCCTGGGGGTCTCTCCATCTCTCTGCCAAGAGAGATGGATGGATTTGGGTTTTTCCAATTCCCAGTCTGAGTCACCTCTTGACGCCAAAATACTCCCCAAGACATCTCTGGCTATCATTATAATTTCTCCTTTGGTTAAAAGCACTTTCCTGAAGAAGGCCATATTAAAAATGCATATTGACTTGAACAGAAAGAATGCCAATTATGACACATAAGATGTCATTGCTTTTGGGTTATCAGCATACTGATACTTCAAAAGGCAGTGCTGTTGGGGTGCTGTTGGGGTCAGTTAGCTCAGTTGTTTAGAGTGTGGTGCTCATAACACCAAGGTTGCTGGTTCGATCCCTGCATAGGCCACTGTGAGCTGTGCCCTCCACAACTAGAGTGAAACAACTACTTGACTTAGAGCTGATGGGTCCTGGAAAAGCACACTCAAAAAAAAGAGGCAGAGCTGTTGGGGACGGGGGCGGGTTGGGGGGGGGGTTATGTAGACTTCATCTACCAAAAGGCATCAGCATAATTTCATCTCCTTGAGGGTATTTTTTTTTTTATTTTTTTTTTATTTTTACAGAGGTCTTTTATTTTTTTACACTTATGCCATGAATTCATAGGGAATGGGTTCCAGCAGCTCAGGCTCCTTTCCATTGGTTCTCACAAAGTGTGCTTCTCTGGGTGGGGCAGGCTGGCGTTTCAGTTGAACCCAGGTACCTTTCTCTTTGGCTTCCTTCTTTTTCTGATCATTTTCCTTTACCCGTTTCAGGAAGCTATCTCGGCTCTTAGAGTGCTTAATATGCTCAATACGAACATTAATTCTCTTGGCAAGAATCTTGCCCTTGACTTGTTTGTTTACAACAATGCCAACCGCATGCTGAGTAACATTGTAGACCCTTCCCGTTTTGCCATGGTAACATTTGTGGGGCATTCCTTTTTGAACAGTGCCCATTCCCTTGATGTCTACAATATCACCTTTCTTGTAGATTCGCATGTATGTGGCCAAAGGAACAACTCCATGTTTTCTAAAAGGCCTAGAGAACATATAGCGGGTGCCTCTCCTCTTTCCCTTTGTGTTGGTCATTTTGACGAATTACTGGAAGATGGCGGTCCCGGCCGAAAAGGAGCTCCTTGAGGGTATTTTTGATAAGTAGGAGGAGAAGATTAGAAGAGTCCAATTAAAAAATCTTCCCTGAAGTAAGTTCAGTTCGTTCCCCTTTCCTGATCTGTATCTCTCTTTGGTGATCTCTTCACTTCTGGAAATTCAGGTAAATTCAATTCAACAAGCATTTATTGAAGTGAACTTTGTGAATGGTATTATACTAGGTATTGATGATACTTAGAAGAATAAGACATAATCCTGGCCTTCAACAAACTCAAAGCCTGGTGGGCCACTCAAGAAAGAATTGTGTATGCCACAGAGCTTGTTATCTGCCCTCACTCAGTCAAAATTTCAGTCCCACATGTTGTTTTTATTTCTTTTAAAAATCACACACACTCACATACACACACACACGAAAAGCGAAAGAATCACACTAAAAATGATCCACCATCCAAGTACACCTACTGTCAAAAGAATAAGTTATACATACCTTTTTCAAGGAAAATTTCTCAGTAGGCTGCAAGCACATTCTAATTCTCTGTGTCTTCTAGAGATTATTTGGTTGTTGAATCTCTGCATAAAGTAGCTTAAATACAACTAGATTCACATTTCTAGTAAATCCCAATACATAATTCCCTCCTACCTCTTTTAAGAGCCAGAGAAAAGACAATGAGAGTTATACAGAGCATCACAACTGTCTTCAGAAAGCTGAAAGCTGCTACCTTCGTGACAGACAGGTTCACTCACTCTGCTTTTCTTCAAAGGGCATATGAGTCTGGGTAAGCACAAATGGGCACATTTAGAAGGAACATTGGCAAAAGCCTTCTAATTACTAAATTTCCTAAAAATAGAATGGGCATGACAGTTAGTGAATTCTTCTTCACTAGCTTTAAACAAAGCCAAAGATAGATAACCTCTTGAAAGCGGTGCTGATAAAAAACGATGTTATCTATGTGATTACCCAGGTTTGGAAACTCTCAGGAGGTATTTAACACAAGGACTGCTGATTGGGTTCACACATTTTGCCAACTTAGAAACTCACATCTGTTTGAAGAGTGACTCACTTTAGGCTGAAATGCTGTTGCTTTAAAAAAGAAACAGAATCTGGGACATTATTCAAGCATTTAGAACAAAGTTTAAACCCAAACTGGGATCAGTGCCTGGGTATTCATCAACTTTACAAAGGAAAACAAAATAAAATTGAAAACAATCTGTTGAGATGAAGTAAGGAAAAGAGTCATGGGTATGTTTACACGTTTGTGAAGATGTACTTTTAATAATGTTGTTGCTTGTAATGTGCCATTGATGACAATTTACATACAAGTTTGAAACCAATTGGACAGTTTCTTCACAAGTGCTTTAAATAGGATTGTATCATTAATTTCAAAAACTGTTTGGATACTGTATAGCCTCTCAGGCATTTATTTGACTCATTGTCTGGAAAACTATTAATAGTATTCTAAGACCCAGAACTTTAAGTTATAAAGAAATATTTCGCATAATATGAAATGTTGCAACTCATCCTTGTATCATTTATAGAGTTGGTTCATCTATACAACAACTATTCTTGGATGTATCCTTAAAAAAAAATCTCAATAGTTCACATTTACCAAACCCATATTCTGTGCCAGGCATTGTTCTTTAATTGTATTAACTCACTTAGAATCTGGTGTAGAGGTGAAGAACAGATATTTTTTTTTATATATATATAAGCAGTTGTTGTGTCAATGATATGTATAGCAGAAATGATCTTTGGGTTTTTTTTTGCGTGTGTGTGTGTGTGTGTGTGTGTGTGTGTGTGTTTCTCAAAAGGATTGTCACACTTCACTTTACTTGAGCCTAATTCCAGACACTTGGGAAAAGAGAACTTAGTTATTCTACGACTCCTAAGACCCCACTGAACCAGAATCTCCAGGGGCAGAGCTCAGCAGGCAAAATTTTTAACAAGAACCCCTGGTGATTTTCATGGATATTAAAATTTGAAAACCACTGCTGC
Organism: Rhinolophus hipposideros; assembly: GCF_964194185.1. Lineage (NCBI taxonomy): Eukaryota > Metazoa > Chordata > Mammalia > Chiroptera > Rhinolophidae > Rhinolophus > Rhinolophus hipposideros. The sequence continues at coordinate 33,742,362 of NC_138063.1, forward strand.
TATCCCTCTTGAATTATCCAAAGTACTGGTACCCAGCCTCCTTCTTACTTTCTCCTTTTGGAGCCCTGCCCCCTAGGGCATTTCTCCTGTTCAGGTTCTCCTTTTTTCTCCACCACTGACACTTCTATTCTGTTGCAGGTAAAATGGAAAAACTGCATCATTCTGAGAAAACATATTTGGGACACTCTTCCTGTATTTTTTTTAAAGCCATGTATTGGGGAAAGAGGTAGAATAGAGAATGCACACCATAGGTGGTGATGGTTCTAGTTAATAAGTCCAAGTCCAATGAAAGAAACAGAATGTATAAAATCACTATAGCACATACATACATCTTTAAGATTTGAACCTGGACTTTTCCTTTTATTTCTTGCAGATTTCATTACTAACAGTGACTTACAAAACCAAATGCTGGAAGTCTCTTGGTTTTTCAGATTTTCCCACCTCTCATGGAATATGATTATTTATCCATCTAGTAGTATATTATTATTTTTGAAAAATGATATATGTTTATGGTGAATAATTAAAATAGTATAAAAGGATACACAGTGAAAAATTAATGTCCCTTCCACAGTAGCCCCAACCAATGACACACCATTCTGGCTAATTTATACTCCAGAGATACTCTATGCATACCAAGCATATGAATGTATATATAACCACCCTTTTGGACACAAATGGGAGCATACTGTATACAACATTGTACATTTCCTTTATTCATTGAACAATAGGTCTTAAAAATTGCTGCAAATTAATACCTCATTCTTGTTAATAGCATGTCTACTATGTTAGAGTATAAGATAGTTGTGGTTCGTGTCTTTCACATCATGGGTCAAAAGGTGTCTTGCAAAGAGGCTGAGATCTTTTTAATTACTGTGATCACTCTGTTTCCAGGCTGTCTCAATTATGCTTCCTTCAAGGTATGCTCCAATATGACTGTAATGAAAATAAATGGGGATTATTTAACCCCACTCTATTATTTGAATTCATTCTAGGTTTAGTCAATAATATTGCACAGCCCATAGGTAAAAGGAAGAGTAAAGAGATACAGAGGAGGAGAAACTGCTAAATCATACACCAGTATTTGCTAAGCAGTGTTTTTTAACTAGAGGCTGTGACCCATGGATAGATTGTGAAATCAATTTAGTGAGTTTCAAAATAAAAAATACATTAGAAAGAAAGGAAAGTAGACTGGAAAATACGTACAGGACATATAGGAAAGGTAAGTATTGTTTTATGAAACATTTGTTTCAGTTTTACAAGTATATCAGTACTGGTTTCTGATATGAAATATTTCCCTAACTGAAGCCAGAGCAAAAACAAGTTTGAAAAACATTGTTCCCCAAGTGTACTCTTTGGAAAAATAAGTGCTTTAAGTCTTAAGAAAATGTAGGAGGTTTTTGGTGTTAAAAGATAACTGAAGCATATTGAAAAGTTGAAGTTTATTTGAGCAAAAATCGATTGGAACAGGGCAGCTCCAGAAATAGTTAAGAGCACTCAGCAGACAGGAGCCAGAGAAAGTGTGGAAGCAAAGAAAGGAAATTATTTGATTGGCTGTAGCATAAAGACGAGGTGGCTGTTTGTGATTGGTTGTCCTTAGGTTTTGATTTCGTAACTTTGAGGCATTTGCTAGGCTCACGTGGCCTTAGCGTCACCTGTGTAACGGATTCCTTGTTTCATTAATTTAACAGTGGTCAAGTAAGTTTGGCAAAGTCTGAGAACCAATTTACCTTTGGAAAATTCAAAACTCACATTCACATATTAAAAGTCCTGCAAAGTCTTGCAGTGAAGAAACCTGTTTAATGGAACATTTTCCAAAGATTGGCTGTAGAACTTTTTCTTTACTCCAAGGATAATATCTATTACCATCCTCCAGCACTGGTGTTGAGAGAAGCATGCTTTCATCTGTGCTGCCATGGCCTCCGATTTCCATTGGTAAGTTGTTGTCTCTGAGAGTGCTAACTCCTGTCTCTGAGTTTGATCTACTTCAGTCTAACCCAGGTTATTCTAAAGAGGGGGCTATGGTGTGTGCGTGCAGAGAAACCCAGGCCACTGACAGTAAGGAAACAACAGCATATGTCAATTGCTCAGTCTAAGTCTGGTACTCAGGATCAAATTGCTCCACCATGCCTTGCTTTTCATCACTTATTTAAATCCCAGGGTTTTTTTTTCCAGGTCTGTTGCTAAGACCTCTTTTCAAGCTTCCTCCAATCCAGACATGCTAAGGTAACTAGCTGGGGCCACAGTGTGAGATCCCGGGGCCTTTTCTTGGTATTTACTTCTGCAACTCCACTAAGTGTTATATAAGGAGCTCAGAATTAAGAGTTAACATCTAGGAATGACGAGGTAACTAACTAGACGGAGATATTATAAATCTGGACAAGTTATTTAACTCTTCTGTGTCTCTAGTTACCATATCTAAAACAAGGAGATTGGACACGATTTTAGAGACCACATCCTGCACCAATATTTGGGTCTTTAATCTGGTGTTCTTAATATTAAAGTAATCGTGAAAAATTTTCCCTCCAGCTTTGCCTTCCTTCCTCCTTTCTTGATCTACTGTCCAAGTGTTTTGAGGGTCTGCTCTTTGTCAAGCATTGTATCAACTGCTGGGGAGATGATGGTGAAAAAATAATGTTTACATCTTGCTCCCAGCAATCACCTGCTTGGACAAAATGGTGATTCTTAACTCTGTCTGATGTCTGCCCAAGAGTATTTTGATATAGTCAATCTTTTATCTGATCACTACCTTTACTACAGAAAACATTTCTCCATTTCGCCAAAACATCTCCTCAGCTAAAAAAAATAAATATATGGAGCAGACAGGTGGCTCAGTTGGTTAGACCACGAGCTGTGGGCAATGGGGCTGCCGGTTCGACTCCCACATGGGCCAGCAAGCTGTGCCCTCCGCAACTAGAATGAAGTCAATGAGCTGCTGCTCAGCTTCCGGGTGGCCAGATGGCTCAGTTTGTTGGAGCGCAGGCTCTCAACCACCAGGTTGTCGGTTCGACTCCATGACTCCCACAAGGGATGGTGGGCTATACCCCTGCCCTGGACATGAGCTGAGCCCTCCACAACTAAGATTGAAAGGACAACAACTTGACTTGGAACAACTTGGCTGTTCCCCAATAAAGTCCTGTTCCCCTTCCCCAATAAAATCTTAAATATATGTATATATATATATATATATATATATATATATATATATATGTATATATGTACATGATTCATATTTACATTAGAAAATAGGTAATGACAGTTGCCTATTTGGGATGCTTCCACAACTAACACCCACCTTTGTTCCCTTGAAGAGCCATGATATCAATAAGTGCTGCCTTCACCCCCATACAACAATAGCTGGCCAAGGTCCATATTACATTCATGCTCTATATAAGTCCTATCTGGTGGAATTCTTTTCAGGCAAGAGTCACTTCTGAGCCACTGATAAATTTCTTTAAAATTGAATTAAATGAAAGTGGTTACTAGTGCTAATGCAACTATTCCTTAAAAGGGTAGAATATCTGTTAAACCTAAATATCAAATATGCTGAGAGTATGAGTACAAAATTAAATGTCCCATAAACCTTTAATTGCATATTCTTCAAGTTGTCTTAAACACACACACACACACACACACACACACACACACACACACAACATGCTGGCTTTTCATTTAACAACATCCAGGCATACTTTTGGAGTGCCTGATACATGCATTGCAGTCACCGTAAAACTTTTTTTTTTAACTTCTATTTGTCAAGTGACCTTCAAAAAAGAAAGTGCACTCTCTAGATAATGAAAGATAACAGTTGCATTGTACTTTTACTGCTCAGATCACATCTGGAACACTGTGTTCAATTCTAAGCACTGCATTTTTAGAGGAACACAGACAAACGAAAGTATTCTCAGAGAAGTGAGGGGAAAAATGGAGAGGGAGCTTAGAATGATATAAAAACAGAACTGCTAAAGACTGTGTGTGTTTTTAGACCAGAGAAGAGCAGATTATAAAGGCACACAATAGCTAGTGAGCTCTCTTTTTTTTTTTTTTACATCCCTCACACCGTGAACTCCCCTCCCCCCATCCACCACCACCCCGACCTCACACCGAGCCATCACATTATACACATAAAATTATAGTTGTCATTCATTAATGTCCAGCCTCTGGTGTACAATGCCATGACCAGGCATCCACAGCATCCCTGAGGTGGTCTCCCAAACAGGACACATGTCCATCGGACACCCAACAAAATCCCCAAACACTATTGAATAACTAGTGAGCTCTCTTCAAATATGAGGTAGCTTTCTCATTATACAGAGGGTGCCAAAAAAATGTATACACATTTTAAGAGAGGAAAAAACTATTAATAATAAATTGTAATACTCAATATATACCAATAACAAAAGATGAATACAAGTCATGTTTGACTTCTGCAATTACAAGAGGTGCTCAAAGTGGTTACCATCAGCATCGAGACACTCTGATTACGGGGAACTACTGCTTAAGCAACGTGGACCAAAACGTCCACTTGTATACATTTTTTTGGCACCCTTGGTATATTGCTCTGGAAAGCAAATGCAGTCAAAAGCTGAGGTCATGAGGAGGCGTGATTCCGCTCAAGCCAAGGTGTAGATCAGATCTTGGCTTTGGTACTTGATCATCAGAGATAACCAAGCCGAGGCTACACTACCACTTGGCTGGAGTATTATAGCTTTTTCTTCTATTTTGCATATTAGATTTGCATATATCCCTTCTTGCCCTTTGGTCAATGTGAACCCAAAATTGGATGAAAAATTAGGTCCCATAGTAGAATTGTGGAATCTATTTGAAAACTTTAGCTGGTACAATTTGATACAGAACCGAGGTCTTCTGTGGAACCATGTTCCTCACAGCTCTAAAATGACGGCAAAGTTGTGCTTGATCTTATTCATATTTCTAAGCATTAGTATAAAATATCCCATGTTATGACCTCAGGATATAATTTGAGGATATGAATAACTTGCAGAGCCAGAAATGTAGCCTTTCAGCTCCTCAAAAATTGAAATTTCAAGAGTATTTTCTTAAAATAGATTGAGCTCAACTTGCCCTGCAATTTTCTGGAAGAAAACCTATTATCAATTTTCAGAGAAACATCTCAGGAAGTGTTCTCTGACTTTCAGAAGTAGGATGAAAACCTCATCCCATGCATGTCACATCCTGGGTGTGGGTAGAATGCCTCCAAAGTATCACTTGTGGATGCTTTGCTCCGAGTGACGGATGGGGGTGTGGGTGACAGGACTGAGCTAGTGAATGCATGTAGGTTGAGGAGAAGGGAAATACATGATAGGAGGGCAGAGCTAAAATACCCAGAGGGGAGAGGAAGGGCTGACAGTGCTACCTTGAACAGTGGTTACAGCATTTAGCAGAGCAGCTGAGATTATGCACAGATGCATGCAAAGAGGCTGTGCAAAGAGTGAGAGTCTCCTGTCCCTTCCAGAATGGCACTGAAATGGATGAAAGGAGAATTGTGTACTCTCAGATTTCAATCTGTTGGTGTTGAAGAATAGAGAAGCCTACAGATTCTGACAATGGTAAAAAACACGACTTTGTATTTCAGTACTATCTTATATTTTCCAAAGTTCTTTCACATTTTGTGGGACCAAATATAGCATTGTAAAAACCTTAGAATATTCTTGAAATTTTTGGATCCCAAACCTGTTTAATGACTGCCAAATTCGGGGTATCAAATGTTTTTGTAAGGCCAATGAATTTAGTGGGTATCAGTGATGATCTCTGCATTTTATTTTTGCATTTTATTTTGTATTATTTTAACTAATACAAAGACTGTGTCCCATATTTCACATTCTGGCTGACTGTATAGTTTGGAAGGTTAGAGTTAGTTTTGTGGTGCATAATATTGTCCAAAGGGAAATTTGATCAGGAAATTGACGCAATTGTTCAAAAGCATGAACGGCAGGTGCATTTTGTAAGTTTATTCTGGTTTATTCTCATATCATAAAAATGATATGTTCATATCATATTTAGGGCTTGTGCCAGTTATTCCTCAAACTAGAGTAGAAATGTTGAATACTATTTTTCAAGTTAATATTCTTTATACCTTGTGGTCTTTTTCAGAAAATGCCAATTCTATTATTTCTCAAATACACTATTAAGAATTTAATTCAGATCCACTTAGGAAGTATCTATCAAGTCAAAATACATTATAAAGAGTCATGGCAACAGAAGGCACATAGCATATAATAGATGAGACTACGGAGTCAGAGCCTGACTATCAGAATTTATATTCTAATGCTATCGCTTACTGCACTGGATTTTGTGGGTGAGTTAATTTCTTTGTGCCTTGGTTTCCTTAGTTGTTAAGTGAAGATAATAATAGGGCACACTTCTTAGAGTTGTGAATTTTCAATGAACTAATAATACACATAGAACACTCTGAACATTGCCTAACCTTTGGTAAATGCTCTGTAAGTGCCAGCTATCATTATTCAAGGTTTTCTACTTGGAGTTCTAAGAATTAAGCAAACATTTCCATAACCTTACTGTATATTTTGAAGTATCAGCAGAGAATTTTAGATCCTAGGCCTTTTTAGAAATTACACTTCCTAATGTTTCAGAATTTCAAACCAATGGACAAATGTAAATATAATAATGTTTGGATATTTACAATGAAAAATTTTCATTTTAAAAAATGAGGTATATGTATATGTAGGTATATGTAGGTATATGTAGGTATATGTAGGTATATGTAGATTAAGGGACTTGCTGGAGATGTGAAAAAGGAAGACTATATCAGAGATTCTGTCTTCTGATAATCTCTAAAGCATTGCTTGGATATGTAAATCATAATCTGCAAACAAAAATAAATAAATACTCACAGCCAACTTTGGATCACAGATACTATTAATATTAACATTTTTGTATCCTTTGGTGTTTTTATAAACACAGCTTTTTTTTTTTAAGGTTTCATTGAGGAATGGTAACAGGACTTTATTGGTGAACAGTGTGTATTTCCAGGACTTTTTTTATTGGGGAACAGTATAGTGTGTTTTTCCCAGGACTCATCGGCTCCATCCAAGTCAAATGATTGTCCTTTCAATCTTAGTTGTGGAGGGCGCAGCTCAGCTCCAGGTCCAGTGGCCATTGTTAGTTTCAGGGGGCGCAGTCCACCATCCGTTACAGGAGTCGAACTGGCAACCTTGTGGTTGAGAGCACGTGCTCCAACCAACTGAGCCACCCATCCGCCCCTGTGCAAGGTCTGTTAAAGTCCAGGATGAGTTTAAATGAGTGAGCTGAGTCATCTTACCTTCCGGAAAATGTACTTATTTGCTTTTTCCATTCCAGCAACCTTAAGACAGTATCTATACACAGGCCAGGTAGAATGATTAACTGTGGAAAGCAAACCATATAATTCAAACAAAATAACCTCCTTTGGTCTGAACTATCCAAATAACTATGACTAAATTGGTTGTTCTTTGTTTGCTTCCTTTTGGAAACTGTGGGATCAGTAGAAAACGTGGATGAAAACGGAATTCAATTATCCAAACAATTGTCTCAATTTTCTTCCCAGAGACAGTCAGTGCTGACCCTTAAAATAGATAATAAGAAGTTCTGTGAAAGTGTTTTTCCCAAAAATAAGAACCATAGCTCCTGTCATTTTACTGTTATAGCATAACTTCTATTTAAATTTTACATATTTATAAGTATTGCTCTTATTCACATGTTTACTTTAAGCTGATATCAGCCAAAACCTATATTTGCAGTGTCACTACTACTTCCCATCAGCAGAAAACAAAGCTAGCACATTAATTTCTAAATGCTTGTCTAGGCGGAGAAAAACGGCTCAGACAGGAGATGTGAGAGAGGACATTTTCTAATGTGTGTGACTTGGATTCAGTCTAAAATGTAAACCAAAGAATCACCAATTAATATGAAGCTAATTAAGTTCTTACATATAGAAATGAAGTAGCTGAAACAAAATCAACTACCTAAAAATACTAGGAAACTCTTAAAAGTATTTGTCACCATAGTTGACTCGAACTAAACTATCAACTATCTTATCTGATATTGACAGAACACTACGCCTAACAGCTACAGAGTTGTTCTCTTGAATTGTATCATTCAAATTTCTTTTCAAATTCATGTTGACTCATGAAAGTTGAGTCAAAGATGTCTACTCATTAAAAAAAAATCTAATGAAAGTATCATATTCATGTTATCTGACTACAACAGAAGTAAAGTAGAAATCGCAAACAAGATATCTTGGTGTATTAGGCTACACCAAAATACCACAGATTCAGTGGACTAAACAGAAATTTTATTTTATTTTCTCCCCGTTCTGGAGGCTGGAAGTTTAAGATCAAGGTGCTAGCAGCTTTGGTTTCTGGTGAGTGCTTTCTTCCTGGTTTGTAGATGGTCACTTTTCTGCTATGTCTTCACGTGGTTTTTCCTCAATGGATACACGAAGAGAGTGAGAGTGAAACAGCAAGAGAGAGAGCTCTCTGGGGTCTCTTATAAGAACACGAATCCTACTGGATCAGGGCCTCACTCATCCTTAGGACCTTATTTAACCTTAATTACTTCCTTAGAACCTCATCTGCAAAGACAACTATACTGGGGGTTAGGGATTCAACATATGAATTTGGAGAGAGGGATCCACAAACATTCAGTCCATAAACCTTGAAAACCTCAAATATTTAGAAATTAGACATCAAATTTTGAAGTAATCTGTGTGTCAAATAAAAAAAAAGTAACAGGAAAATAGAAAATATTTTAAACTGAAGGACAATGAAAATACAAGATATTCATTTGGAGGGGATGAAACTAAGACATTGCTCAGAGAAAAATTTATAGCTTTAAATTCTGTTCTTCCTTGACAACGACCAGAAAAAAATCATTTAATAAAATAAAGGGTTTCTTCGTTTTTTTTATAACATAAATATTGAAAGTATAAAATGCTACATTTCCAAAAATATGTATTTTTTCTGCACCAGCACCCTTGTATTGTAAAAGTATCTACTTTTTGATCATGTGCTTCAATGCACTACACTTTTATTACAATTCCATTCCATCCATACAGCAAAAAGGCAAACATGGCTTTTATATCCTTAATAATTCTTTTTTAGACAGGGAAAGTTAAAAAAAATTTGAACAGTTTGCCCACTAATATGACACATAATGCATGTGTCACATTGCTTGGATATGCATGTACCTTGTTCTTGAATATTTTTTAAGGAGGTATACAATAAAGTTTCCGTAATTTTAACTCAGATATTTCTGTTTTAAAATAGTGTTGCTGTTTTGTTCTTTGCATTACTTTTCAAAATTCCTTGTTAAGTTTTTCTCTCGTGGCACACTTCTAATACTTCGAATTTTGGCAGGCAAAATAAAAAAAGCTGCAAACTTCTGCCCTTTGAGGTCACTGTAGTAACTAAACAGTATATCAAATTTTGAATATTTTTTGAAATCGCTTCACCAATAACTTCCCTGACCAAAGGTTCATGCATGATGGATCATCACACATACATTCAGAGAGATTGGACTCGCTATGAGAAGAAAAGATTCCCAGGAGTTTCTCATGGTGACTGCCTCTGTCATTGAGTAGTTAAGGGCCATCTGTCTCCCCTTCTGAAGTGAGGCCTTCTTACTGTCCACTTAGGGTGAGACATGGGCCTTATGGCTTTATTAGTATTCAGTGCAGTTTCTAGAACCACTTTCACCCAAACAGGAAAAAAAAAAAGAACCAAAAGCTAAGTTAGAGGACAATAATTTCTTTGTCTTTTGTTTGGTTAGATGGTAAGACCTAAGGAGAAGTGCCTCAGCTTGCTCAACTGACAACAAGCAAGTAAAGGTGATGACCAGTGAACTGATCAGCAGGAGGCATGGTCAGCTCATCACTGGCTGAAGAGTTCAGAGGTAAGAAGGTCATAGGTTATCTGCTGGTGGCAGCTCAGTCTGCAGTCACATCCTTTGGTAACGATGAACATGCATATTATGCCTTTGAACCTTAGTAGCCACCACACCTAATACACCACTAGGTTTAACAGGATACTCAAAGATTGATGTAGTTGGTGCCAATGTGTAAGGGTATTCATAAGGTGTGTAGATTAAACCAGCTTCCATCCCTGGAGGAACTATTGCAGCAGTTGGGCGAGGAGTTCTGTTTGGCATGACTGCAGTCTGTATTTGTCTGATCAAAGGCATTATGGTAGCACCAGCTCGCGTAGGAGTACACAGTGCAGCTGGAGGGAAAACAGGTGCAGGCCCAGTAATAATGCTTGGAGCAGACTGGGCTGTTGCTGCAAGAGAAAAGGCAAGGGCTGATGAGTTAATGTTGGCGTTTCTGTAGGTGGGTGCCATTCAGAATCGTGGCTCCATCAGCTTCATCTTCTTCAGGCTATCTTCTCCCCCTGTGGTAGGTACCAGTAATTTCTTCTCTTCCTCCATGGCTCTCTTCAGTTTGATCTCTGCTCTGTTTTGAGTGTTTTCACAGTGATCAATACACGTAAATCTTCATTGAGATGCTCCAAATTGGGCTTGGCTCTATTTTGTTCCTCCTTTTCTTTAATCCCTCATTGAGATCTTGGCTTTTGACCATTATTTTACATCCTGTTTCTGCTTCAAGCTGTTTCTAAGTCTTGTAGGTCCAAGGATTCTCCCAACAAAATTAAAATCTGGGTATTCTTTTCCAAGCACAAAAAGTTTCTCTTGTAACTGAACAATAGGTTTCATAGCATCAGGCAATTCTGCACTCGTTTTCTCTGTACTGCCATTTAACGTGTCATTGCACATATCTTTCTGTACTCTGCAAATTTCAGTCTCGAAGTGGCTTCTTCTATATATCCTTAGTTATAGGACTTCAGTTTAGCTGAAGTTGTAGGACTTCAGGTGATTCTCAATGATGATTGTTCTGCAATTCGGTTGTAATTTTGAGGTGATTATGAGAGAATGCAAGCACAGCATTTACCTCCCATGGCATCTTTACCAGAATACTTAAATTCTTATATTAAATAGAAGAAAGGTCTAGGATCAATGATCTAAGATTTCACCCTAATAATCTTAAAAAATGAAGAGCAAAATAAAACCCAAAATTGTAGAAGGGAGGAAATAAACCTAAGAGCAGAAATCAATGTAGTACGAAACACTAAATGGTAGAAAAAAATTAATAAATGTGAAAGCTGATTTTACATTATTCACCAGTCAAACCTTAGAAAACAAATCAAAGAGAAAAAATAAATAACACAGATTATCAGTAACAGGAACGATACAGGAATTATCATCACAGATCCTACAGAAATTAACATAATAAGAAGATATTATTAAAACATTTGCCAATAAATTTGAAAAATTAGATGAAATGGACAAGTTCCTATAAAAATATAACTTACCAAAATTGGCATAGATGAAACTGCATAGTCCTATATCTATTAAATATACTGATTTTTAAATCAAAAACTTTTCCATGAGGAAAACCTCAGTTTTAATGGTGAATCCTCAAATATTTGAGGAAGAAATATCACCAATGTTACATAAACTCTTTCAGAAACAAAGAAGGAAAGAACAATTACCAATTTGTTTTATGTAACCAACATTATATTATTTTTAAAATATAACAAATATATTATAAAAATAAAATTGTTTTTCATAAAACAGATGCAAAAATTCTTAATAAAATTTTAGTAAATCAAATCCAACAATATAAAAAAGGATAATATATCATGATCAAGTAGGGTTTTACCCTGGAATGCAAATTGATATAACATTTGAAAATCAATCAGTATGATTCATCATATTAACTGAATAGAAATAAAAGTAACGTTATTTCAATAGTGCAGAAAAAATATTAGACAAATTTCAATAGATGTGAAATTCAGTTAACATCTGAATCATGAACATAATCAATGGTGAAATACTGACTGTTTTCCTAAAGTTCGGGGCCAACTAAAGAACATCCTTTTTGATCACTTTTATTCAATCTTGTAATGGAGGTCTTAGTCATTGCAAAAAGGAAAGAAAAACAATGCATAAAAAATCAGAAAGTTCTAATGCTATCTATATTTGTAGATTATGTGATTATTTACTTATAAAATGCTAGAAAAAACTGCTAGAAATAATGAAAAAACTTAGCAAGGTCATAAGATACAAGGTCAATATACAAAAGTCAATTATATTTTTATATGCTAGTAGCAAACAGTTGGACATTGTTTAAAAAAAGATTCAATTTACAATATTACTACAAAACATTAAATCCCTAGGAATAAATTTAACAAAAGATGTGCAAGACCTCCTCACTGAAAAGTACAGAACATTGCTGAGAGAAATTTAAGACCTAAATAAATGGTGAAATACAGTATGTTCACGGATTACAACACTCAATATTGTTGAAATCTAAAATTTCCCCAGCTTGATCAATAGATGGAACACAAACCCAATCACCATTCCAGTGGGGTTCTTTTTGTAGAAATTGATTATCTCAATCTAAAGATTATTTTAAAATGTGACCTAGAATAGCCAAATTAATTGTTTTAATGTTGTTAATTCAAGAAATATTTATTGATAGGTGCTATGGGACAGAGTAATTTTAAAACAAGAAGAACAAACTTGGAGGACTTAAATGATCTGATTTCAAGAATTACTATAAAGCTGTAGTAATCAAGAAGGTACAGTACTGGCATAAGGATAGACATAAATCAATGGAACAGAATAAAGAATCCAGAATTAGACCCACAGATATATGGTAAATCAATTCTCTACAAAGGTGCTAAATATTCAAATATATTGACATAAAGTAATTCATTTTTTATTATCTTTTTAATGTCTCTAGCATTTTTTGTTCTCTTTTTCATGTCTGTGTTTGTAACTTTGACCTGTTTTGTTGTTTAAAAATTCAAAAAATAAACATTTGCTTTGTTAAATTGTCTCTATTGTACACTTGTTTTAGTCTCTATAATTGTAATTTTTGACATTTGGCTAGTCTTGATGTATGACCTAACATACAATTGATTTGAATAATTGTTCCATGTGGGTTTGAAAATCATGTGTATTCTGCAGTTGTTGAATGTACTATATTTTATATATCACAATTAGGTTCATTTTATTAATTGTATTATTCAAATATTAAATATCTTTAACGATTGTATCTTTTTCTGCTTGTTTTATCAACTATTAAAAAGATTTGTCCGGTTTTTGTTTTAATTCTTTCCGTTTTAGCTTTACATATTAGGCAAACAATTTTTCTTTATTTCTAAAGTAAACTAAGTTTTATTTTATTTTAATGAACACTGACATGAGATCTACCTTATTTATTGATTTTATTTTTTAATAAATTAAAATTTTATTTGTAATTTTTAAGTGTATTATTGTTGACTATAGGTACAATGTTGTACAGCAGATCTCTAGAGCACATTCATCTTGCTTGACTGAAACTTTGTGCCCACTGATTAGCAACTCCCCATTTTTTTCTCCTCTCAGCCTCTGGCAACCACCATTCACTCTTTGATTCTATAAATTTGACAATTTTAGATACTTCATGTAAGGAGAATCATGCATATTTGTCATTCTGTGATTGGCTTGTTTCACTTAGCGTAACGCTCTCAAACTTAATTCATGTTGTTGTATATCGCACAATTTCTTTTTAAAGCCAAATCATATTATGTGGTATGTATAAGTGACAGTTTCTTTATCCTCTCATCTGTCAATGAACATTTAGGTTGTTTCCACTTTATGGCTATTGTGAATAATGCTGTAATGAAATTGGAGTGCTAATATTTCTTCAAGATGCTGATTTGAATTCTTTTGAATACATTTCCAGAGTAAGATTTTTGGATCATATGATAGTTCTATTTTAAAATTCTTGAGGAACTTTCATAGTATTTTTTTTTTATAGTAACTGCACCATTTTGCATTCCCACCAGCAATGTAGAAGGGTTCCAACTTCTCCCCATCGTTGCTAACACTTGTGTTTTTTTTCCCTCTAATAGACATCCTGACAGGTGTGAGGTGTTATCTCACTGTGGTTTTGATTTGCATTTTCCTGATGATTTATGATGTTGAGCAATTTTTCATATGCCTGTTGATCATTTGTATTTTTTAGGAGAAATGTCTATTCATGTCCTTAGCCTATTATATTAGTTATTAGTTTCTTTGTTATTGAATTATAGAAGTTCCTTATATATTTTGGAGATTAACCCTTTATCATATATATAATTTGCAAATATTTTCATCCATTCTGTATGTTGCCTTTTCACTCTGTTGATTGTTTCCTTTGCTGTAGAACTTCGCAGCCGAAACTATTTGAAAAGAATCTCAAAATAAATCTCCTTTTTCTGCCTGAATCTGGAGTATCTATGCCTTTGTAATGATTTTTCTTCCTCTGTATTCTACATTTCTCTCTTATTACCCTCTCTTCTTACTCTGCTTCACAATTCTGGGGAAAGATTGTACAGGAGATATTAGTGAACTAGTCTTTGGTCTTACAGGGTTAAGTATGGTTCAGAACCATGGAGAGCAGCCCATATGGTTCAAACTTCTCAGTGATGACCTGATTACGGCAGGTCTTTACCGGCTCTGTTCTAAATCCTAGAGTTTAGTGCAGTGCCTACCATATAAAAAGTAGTCAATTAATATTTGTTGACTGAAAGGAAATGACACGAATTCTCCATAGTGGAATCAGTTCATGCAGGACTATGAACACTTTCGTAGCTCTTGATACATGCCACCAAATTACTTTTCAAAAGTGCGACATTAATTTACACAACCACCAAGTAAAACTTCTTTAATTTTTCTCTTTATATCCTTCACTTATTGATCTTTTTTACAGTAGTTGACATATTAGTTTCAGGTATACATCACAGTGATTCAACATTTCTATTCTTTACGAAGTGATCACCACAATAATTCTAATAACCGTCTGTCACTATACAGAGTTATGATAATATTGACTATTTTCCCTATGCTGTACATTACATCTACATGACTTATTTTTTATAACTGGTGGTTTGTACCATTTATTCTCCTTCACATTTTTCACCCATTTCCCCACTTCCCTGCCCTCTGGCAATCATCAGTTTTTTTCTCTGTATCTATGAGTCTGTTTGTTTTATTTGTTCATTTGTTTTTTAGTCCACATTTAAGGGCAATAATATGGCATTTGTCTTTTTCTGTCTGACTTATTTCACTTAGTGTATTGCTGTCTAGTTCCATCCATGTTGTCATCAATGACAATATTTCATTTTTTATGGCTTGGTAATATTCCATTGTATATATACCACATCTTCTTTAACCATTCATCTGTCGATGGACACCTAGGTTTCCATATTTTGGCTATTGTCAATAATGATGCAAAATAAACATGGGAATGCATACATTTTTTGAATTAGTTTTTATTTTCTTTGGATAAATACCCAGAAATGGAATTGCTGGGTCATATGGTATTTTTATTTTTAATTTATTGAGGAAACTTCATACTGGTTTCCACTTCACTCACATGGGTGATAGAATATGTGCCTATTGGCTCTCACAAAACATGAAATTCATATGGGGGAGCAGATGCAAAAACAAATGATTATATTACAATGGTATCAATTCTATATTAAAGTATGCTATGAGACATGTAGAGGAAGATCTTCTTATTAGACTTGAAGGTCAGAGAATTCTACCTCATGAGAATATAAAATTTGAGCTGAATCTTGCAAGAATAAGAATTAATCAGGTGAAAAGAGGAAAATGCAGAAGTAGTGGTAGGATTAAAGTAAAGTTTCATACAGGTTTCATTGCCTGCCCGTCGCATAATAATTTTTATAGCATACAACTGTTTGTCAATGACCATTGAAGCAAGGATGGACACTTAAAACAACTAATTCTTTTATCTTTAACAGAGGAAATAGTTTATTCCATCATGCAGAACTGAGGTTTGGACATCATATTAAATATGGTGCAAAATGAGTAAAGTGTGTGTGTGTGTGTGTGTGTGTGTGTGTGTGTTAGAAAGAGAAGGAGGAGAGGAGAAAGAGAGAGAGTCTTAGGAAAACGCATGGACTCCATAAAAGAAAAGAGGCTGAGATGAAAATAACAATAAAAACCCTGACTGAGGAAAGAACTTTGGGTCTAGCATTTCTTTTTCTGTTTGCATCAAGCCTAGTTGTGTGTCAGTTTCTGCCCTTGGATTTTATGAAAAGTCTATATTGTAACAATTTACTTTCCCCTTATTGTACCTGAGTTATTCTGAGTGGGTCTCATTTTTTCTTCAATTAAAGCCTTAAGGAAAATGTGTTCTAATTAGAGGGAGTTGATAGAGACATTGACGAAAATTCAAGTGTTTCAATATAAATGGAATCAAACGTGGTTCTTTGTGACTGGCTTCTTTCACTTAGTACGTTTTTAAGGTTCATCCACATTGTAGTATGTATTAGTACTTCATTTCTTGTTATTGCCAAATATATTCTATTGCATGGCTATATTACATTTTATTTATTCCTTTATGAGTTGATGAACATTTGGATTGTTTTTACTTTTTGACTCTTATGAACAATACTGTTACGAATAATTGTGTATAAGCTTTTATGTGGACATACAAGGTCTGACAATTAAGTTCGTGAACTTGTTGCAACAATATTGCTAACCATTTTTTATATCAGAGGGATTATTCATTATGAATTGTTACCGAGTGGACGGTTAACCAAGTTTACTATTTGGAAGTGCAGGAAGGGCTGCAGGAAAAAGTTAGATGACTTGAACTTTTCGCCAACAATTCATGGCTCTTGCATCATGACAATGCACCAGTTCACACGGCACTGTCTGTGAGGGAGTTTTTAGCCAGTAAACAAATAACTGTATTGGAACACCTTCCCTACTCACCGAATCTGGCCCCCAATTACTTCTTTCTTTACCTGAAGATAAAGGCAATATCGAAAAGAAGATATTTTGATGACATTCAGGACATTAAGGGTAATACGACGAGAGCTCTGATGGCCATTCCAGGAAAAGAGTTCCAAAATTGTTTTGAAGGGTGGACTAGGCACTGGCATAGTTGCATAGCTTCCCAAGGGGTGTACTTTGATGGTGACCTTAGTGATATTCAGCAATGAGGTATGTAGCACTTTTTCTAGGATTAGTTGGCAAACTTAATTGTCTAACCTTGTATGTTTTCATTCTCTTAGGAGTAAAATTGCTGCATTGTCTGGTAACTATGTTTAACAGCATGAGAAACTCATGCTGTTAACAGTTTCTCATGTTTAACAGTTTGGAAAACAGCTGTACCCCTTTACACTTCAACCAGCAGTATATGAAAGCTCAAATTTCTCTACATCCTTGTCAAACTCCTTATTCTCTGTCTTTTTGAATATAGCAATCCTAGTGGGTATGAAGTGGTATTTTACTATGGTTTTTGTTTCCCTGATAGTTAATGATGTTGAACATCTTTTCATGTGCTTATTTGTATATATATATATTTGAGAACCGTTTGTTCATATCCTTTGTCCACTTTTTTTGTTTGTTTGTTTAACTTCAAGGGTATTTCAATGTTTATTGGCCATTTAGTTTTTCTCTTCTGTGAAATGACTTTCTGTCACTTGCCTATTTTTCAGCTGTTTTGTTTGCCTGACATGGTTTGCACTTTTTGAATCTTATTTAATAAATCTGTGCCTACTTCTTTTGTGAAAGGGAAGCAGTTTAGTGTAGTGGTTCCAGACAGGGACTCAAGAGGCAGATCACTTGAGTTCAAATCACAGTTCTTCTATTTAGTGGCTCTGTGGACTGGAGAAATTTAGTGGCTCAGTTTCCTCATGTATAACATGGGAATGATACAATAGTATCTAGTTCATAGGGTTGTTATGAAGACTAAATGAGTTAGCATATTTAAAATGCTTAAAACCATAATAAGCACATAATAAGCATGTTATTATTTGCATCTTTATTCTATCTGACCTGATTTTTTAAATGCTGTGACAGAAAACAAATTGGACTTTTGCTCCATAGACACAACCAATAATTAAAGCAGGATTTATTGAATAATCTGTCCTTTCTATGTTGTTTTGTTCATGTTTCAAGTTGGTCTATCTTGTAGCTCTCTATCCTATTCCATTAGCTCCATTTGTCTACCCCTGTCTTTTAGTAATTGTATTGTAACTTCAATAGGTCTTGCTTGCTAGTAGAATAAATCCCTGTACTTTTTAAAATCCATCATCAAAATTATCTTAATTATTCTTACAATTTTGCTCTTAAATACGGACTTTAGAATTAGTTTGTCAAATTCTGTAAAATCTCTGTGGGTATTGTGGGTATTTTGATTAGAATTACATTGATTCTCTAGATTAATTATGGTGAAAACTGACATCTTTATGGTGACGCTCCCACTTTCAGTTAGATTTTTGCACATTTATGTCTAGCTGACAAAAACCCAAGTTGAATGACAATGTCTTAGCTATACGAGAAGCTGAAATTTTGAGTTCTGCCTTCTACTTTTGGGAGGGCATTAAAGAGAAGATGGACAGCCACATAAACATGATGAAGGCATACTATATATTTAGCCTATTATGTCATTTTTAAGTAAGTATATAGAGTAGGCCCCCCTCTCCGTGGTTTTGCTTTCTGTAGTTTCAGTTACCCACAGTCAACTGCAGTCAAAAATATAAAATGGGAAATTCCATAAGTAACCAATCAATAAGTTTTAAACTGTGCCCCGTTCTGAGTAATGTGATAAAATCTCACACTGTCCCACTCTGTCCTGCCTGAGAAGTGAATCATCCCTTTGTCCAGTGTTAGTCAGTTAGTAGCTTCTTGATTATCAGCTCGACTGTTGCAGTATTACTGTGCTTGTTCAAGTAACTCTTATAGCAGCCTAGTGCTATGTCACGATGCCCATGTCATTCACCTCACTTCATTGCATCACGGAGGCATTGTATCATCTCATATCATCACAAGAAGGGTGAGTGCAATACAATACAATACGGTATTTGAGAGAGACCACGTTCATACAACTTTTATTAGTATATTGTTATGTTTTATTATTTGTTATTATTGTTAATCTCTTACTGTGCTTAATTTATAAATTAAATGTTATCATAGGTATGTATGTTGTCGCATACAGCGCAACACGGGCAGTGAGAGAACGAGAAGGGGTGGCGAAGGGTTCAGAAAAAAAACAGAAGTCAAGATATTATGCACTAGGGGCCAAGGGTCTCACAGCTTCAAAGGACTGAGAGCCCCAAATTGGGCCACCTTGTGGCTTTTATTTATGTTCACACAAGGAAGTAACATTGTTTTCTCCACGGTCTGTGAATTTCATACATTATACTAGAAAACTGATTCAAACTGATCACCTTTGCCTGCAAGCAGCGGAACCGTAAGTCTCAGGATGTACCGCGCCAAGGGACAAAATCTTTATGCTGAAACTTACTGATGTGAATAGATGGAGAACTGTTATCATATCATTGAATCTCTTCCCAAGTAGGTTATGGGAAGGAATATAGCCACAGAGGCAGAAGCTCTCCTTAGCTGGGGGAAGGTGGGGGGTCTATGCCCACCTCTATCAACCCCGTGGGTTCTCCTGATGGTCCCCAAAAGGCTGCACCTGGCTTAGGTTGTTTCCCCCGTGGAGAATCTTACCATCATTGGCTAACCAGCCATCCTTTGGGGCCAAACAGGGAAACATAAGGTGCAAGCACAAAGGTGAAGCAAAGTCCCTGAAAGGATTAGTCTCACAGATTCTCCTTTCTTTAGAGGTAGGTACAAGGGGGCAGACAGGTAGGTTGCTGCGTGACAACAGTATGCATAGGAAAAAACGTGGCATATGTACAGGGTTTGGTACTATCCATGGTTTCAGGCATCCATTGGGGGTCTTGGAACATATCCCCCAATGTTATATCTTGATTGACATGCTTTTTTTGCACGAGGAGGAATGGGTGATTTCCACTGAGAACTACGAACTTTGATCTCAGGATCATAACCAAGTTTCATCTCCTGGGATGACACGTCTTAAAAAGCTGGAATCTGAAGTGGCACAATCACGCAACTCCAATGAAATTGACAAACTCTGTTGTATTTGTTTGACAGTCAAAACGCATGGAACAAATTTACCACTCATTTGCCTCACGTTCAAATCTGTTATTAAAATGCTTTGAACAGAACCATAAGAGATGTTCAGATCCTCAGAAATTTCCCTAATAGTCAATTGCCTGTTTGGTCAAATTATTTTGCTTACTCTTTCAACATTCTGTTGGGTTTTTGATGTTGAAGGACGTCCGATCTCTCTTCGTCCTCAACCGATTTACAACCACTAGAAAATCACTCATACCACTTATAAACTATCTTCATGGTCACTGCAGCATTACCATAAACTAATGCTAACATTTCATGTGTTTCTTTAGCACTTTTTTGCAGTTTGAAACAAAATTTCATGTTAATGCATTGTTTGTGATCCTTGATTAACGGCACACTTTAAAACACGCCTTCTCTCAACCATAGCTCACACCGGCTGACTGCACCAAATAAGTTGAAACTTGTCACACATTGTTACTAAGGTTCAATGCGCCACTTCCCATATTAAAGATACCTGCCTTTCCATTGGATGGCACTCAGCAGCAGCAGTCACCATATTTTTTTATCACACTTATGATAGGGGAATCAGGAGAAGAGAGAGAGCAAGGAATTGAAAACCTATTTGAAGAAATAATGATGGAAAAGTTCTCTAACCTGGTAGAGGAAATAGATATACAAGCTCAGAAAGCGCAGAGAGTCCCAAATAAGATGAACCCAAAGAGGCCAACACCAAGACACATCATAACTAAAATGCCAAAGGTTAAAGACAATCTTAAGATCAGCAAGAGAAGCAGTTAGTAACCTACAAGGGAGCTCCCATAGACAGTCAGCTGCTTTTTCAACAGAAACTTTACAAGCCAGAAGGGATTCGCAGGGAATAGTCGAAGTGATGAAAAACAAGGAACTTCAGCCAAGATTACTTTACCCTACATCTATCATTTAGAATTGAAGGACAGATGAATAGCTTCCCAGACAAGGAAAAGCTAAAGGAATTGATCACCACCAAACTAATATTACAAGGAATTGTAGAGGGACATCTTTAAAACGAAGAAGAAAAAAAAGATAAAAAATATGAATAAAATCACAATAACTACATACCTGTCAATAATTACTTTAAATGTAAATGGATTAAATGCTCCAATCAAAAGACATAGGAGGGCTGAATGGATAAGAAAACAAAACTCTTACATATGCTGCCTAAAAGAGACTCACTTCAGATCAAGATACACAGAGACTGAAAGTAATGGGATGGAAAAATATATTTGATGAAAATGGAATGAAAAAAAACAACCTGAAATAGCAATACTTATACCAGAAAAAATAGACTTTAAAACAAAAGCTATAATGAGAGACATAGAAGGACCCAGTAATCCCACTTCTGGGTATTTAACCAAACAAACCCAAAATGTTACTTCAAGGGGACATGCTCATCCATATGTTCTTTGCAGCATTATTTAAATAAGCCAAGATAAGAAGGCAACATGGGCGACCTTCATGAATGGATAAAGAAGAGGTGGTACATATATACAATGGAATATTACTCAGCCATAAAAAAGAATAAAATCTTGCCATTTGCAACAACGTGGGTGGACTTAGAAGGTATTATGTTGAGTGCAGTAAGTCAGACAGAGAAAGACAGATCCAATATGATTTCACTTATATGTGGAATCCAAAGAACAAAACAAACAAACAAAACAGAAAAAGACTCATAGATACAGAGAACATTTTGGAGGTTGCCAAATGGGAGGGGGTTGGGGGTTGGGTGAAAAAGGGGAAGAGATTAAGAAGTAGTTACAAAATAGTCATGGGGATGTAAAGTATAGCATAATGAATATAGTCAATAATATTATAATAACTATGTGTGGTGGTAGATGAGTACTAGATTTATCTGGGTGATCACTTCATAAGTTATATAAATGTCTAATCACTATGTTGTACACCTACAACTAATATAATATTGTATGTCAACTCTAATTGAAAATTTGACATTATTCAAAAAGAACCGCTTTGTTTTTGAAAGCCAATGCTCAATAGCACCATCTACTGTTAACATAGTGCATTTTCATAGCAGTGGGAAGAATATTAGACTCTCAGATCTTCATATGAAAGAAATACAAGAAATAAGTACAAGAAATTCTTTAGTCACAACTTTCTAAGCTTATGGATAAAGAATGTGAGACCCAGAAAAGATAAGTAACTTGTCAAAAGTCTCAGATTTCTTTCTGAAATGATATATATTATTGCAAACTAAAATTTCTGTAGGCACTTTCAAAGCAAGGGAACATGGAGAAGCAATTTATCCTAGTGATCAAATCTATAGGGTTAAACATCAAGCTGGCTCTGTTTCTGGGTCCAGTGCTATCTTTGGGCAAGTTAATTAACTGCTCTGTGATTCTGTTTTTACATGTGAAAATTGGCAACACATGTGCTTTTCAGTGTTTGTGTGAGAAGCAGACGATGTAAAGCACCATGCATGCAATATGGTGATCAATACTGGTGACATTATTTTTATTAAGTGGTGGAACTGCTTTTGAATCCAGGTGTCTTTGACTTCAGTGTCTGTTCTTTAAACTTAACCACACAGCCATCAGAAGAGAATGGGTATATTTATTTATACAAAATAAAAATCCACGAACATTTGATAACACATTATATCAAAATATAAGCCCACTGACATGGCATAAGTTTTATGGGAGTTTTCGACTTGGGGAGAGAAGGAAACTGGGTCTTATCTTCAATACTTGGAAAGAGGTCCGTAGTTGCTTGTGTTATTATTTTATCCAGCAAGCTTTTTCTCTTTTAGTAATAGACCCTATCCTCTTGGCTTCGAAGGTGGGCGTATGGCTAAGTCCTGGCCAATCATAGTACTTCATTTTTCCTGGACACAGTGAATAGTTCAGGGGACATGTGATGCAAAAAGATCCAGTGTCCAGAAGAGTCAGAGAAATGAGAGAAGTGTGATATCTTAACCTCATGCAAATACCTTCTGCAAGGTACCTCATTCTTAATAAAGCGTGTTGGAGACTTGACTGTCATCCCGTATTCATTCTCCTCCTCTTTTCCAACAGATCCCACGAACCTACATTTTCCAGTCTCCTTTAGAAACAGGTGTGACCAGTAGACTCACTGGGGCCAATGGGTGTGGGTGAAATTGTTGAATGCTATTTCTAGAATTTTATCTTAAACCATTAGTTATGCTTCTCCATTCTCTTTTCTCCATTCCTGTAGGCTAGAAAGCAAATGTGGCAGGGACTCAGCTTTAACTTTTTGATTAAAACAATACCTTAGAAAATGAACACCTTGCATAGACTAGGAAAGAAGTGAATTTTTATAGTGAAAGCACTCACTGGAAACACTGTGTGGATGTAGTGTTAGATGTAAAGTCAGTGCAGAAAACAAAAATCCATTTAGGCGCAGCCATAAAATCGAATGAAGTACTGATTCATACTACAACGTGGAGGAAACCTGAACACATTGTGCTAAGTGATAGAGGTCACACACAAAGTCATATATTGTATGATTCCATTTATGTGACATGCCTAGAATAGGTAAATCTATAGAGAGTAAATTCGTGATTGCCAGGGCTAGAGGAGCTGCAGAGGTAGAGAATGACTGCTAGTGGGTACCAGGCTTCTTTTGGTGGTGATGAAAGTGTTCTGGACTTAGACAGTAGTAATGGCTGTACAACTTTCCGAATATACTCAAAACCACTGAATTGTATACTTTAAAGGGGTGAATTTAATGGTATGTGAACTATGTCTTTAAAAATCCCTTTAGGCTAAATTGCCCCTGAAAGTCCTTTTTAGAGTCTAACACAGCTAGTTTTACCTTTATTGTAAAAAATAAATTGCCTTTTTAACTTTTATTTTGAGTTGAGTACTAGATAACGCAGTATGCTTGCATTTAGGAGCCCTATTACAAAAAAAATGTAAAATGTATAATTTGAGTCATTGTGGGGACAAAGCCCCAAAAGGCAGTTTCCAGGCTCTCGGCCCCACGTAGAAAGGTACTGGCTTGGGTAGTAAATGGCCATCAACTGTGATCAGATGGCCATCAGCTGTGGCTAGTTGGCCGTCAGCTGTAACCTGTAAGCCATTGGCCAGTAATATAACTGCTGTGGCTACGCTAGCAAGGAAGGAATGGGGGCTAGCAAGAGCGGATTTCAGAGAGGCGGATGCCGCCGGTGAGAATATAGTGATATGACTCCCCTACTTACGGCTCCGTGGGTGTTCCTTTTTGTCTTCACCATGTCCTGCGTTCTTATGTGGGGAGCGGGACCAGAGACTCCGCCGGACGCCCTGCATGACAGTCATACATACTTGGTTGTATGAAATTCTCACATTATAAAGTGCAGGGATTGAGATCAGAGGTATTCAAAAGGAAATATACTGGTATGTACTCCTGGAGGTACAAGAAAAATTTTCAAGAGGTGATTAGGCACAGATAGTTTTAAAGAAATGAATTCCTAGGTCCATCAACTTGCAGGTATTATCCATTCAAAATTTATCTGTGGCTAAAGCTGCCATGTCATTAAGTCCTACTATCATGTCCTACATGCCATTTCTCAATTTACAGAAGGCATACCTCTCCCTGTCATAAATTCTTACCATGGTAAAATCCTGAGGGTGCCAAACAATCTGACAATTTCAATACTGGTGCTGGGGAAGCCTCCTTTACATTAAGCCTCCTTTACATAAACCACGATAGAGCGTTGCATTTTTCCCTGCCTTATACTTTTGGCATATAATTCAGAAGGCATTTAATGAGTGACACTATAGTAAAACTCATTTCATTCACGTGTCTACTTATTTAGAGGAACAATCTATGAAAATGAAAGCTAGGCATGGAAGCCAGTTCAAGATTCCATTGGTACATAAATACTGGCTTCCTGACCTCCATGACTATGAAGTAAACACCCTCGCAGAGAGTAAAAAGGAAGCGGCTGCGGAAGACCGACTGGCATGTTTGCAGACCAAGAAAAATGCAGTAGCATAGGAGTTTCCCCTTATACTCTTGTCAATCGCAGGACACACACGTATCTGTTCACTGGTTGTCTACATTCGCTGCAGTCCGTTTCTGAAAGCATGGTTGTGTTCAAACGATACACGGCCTGTTCAGACCAGCTTCAGAGGCAGCTCCAAGGACCCGGACTGGGGGGCAGCACGCGCTCTCCAGTGAGCAGGGGCTCCTTGTCGCTGCACAGCGTGGGAGGGCAGGGCGAAGGGAGCCGGCAGGAAGCAGCGCGCTCAGCCACTTCATTTGCTCACTGTTTCCAGGGAGAGCCTTTGTGGCTCCAGACAGTCCAGGTCGGCGTAGGAGAGCGGGCGCCTTCACCACTGTGACGGCACCGACCTCCAGTACTGACTGACCCGTCCGGTAGCCCTCGCACCTCGCTCCGTTTCTCCAAGTACCTGCCTGAGAACCGGGTCTGAAGTCGCGTGCCACCGCGCATGGCTCCGCCCACCCCGCGTAGCCCCGCCCCGCCCAGTTAGGGTCCCACCCATCTTACCACTTCCGGCGCTAGCCTCCCAACCAGACTCTGTCGCTCTTCACTTCCCTCTCCTGGACTCTCTTCCCCCGCCCCTATCTCCTCCTTTAACGCCGTCACGTGAGGGGCGAGCGCGGGGACTGCCGGGAACAGTACTGCTGGTGGGTCAGGGTTCGGCCTCAATATGGCGGTTCCGGTCGGGCAGTGACCAAGGATTTGCTGTCCCGAGGATTAACTGGCGATCGTCGGCGTCTCCGCTTGTCACGGTGGAATGTGAGGACGCCGGGGAGAGCGCCGAGGAGCGGCGGTGACAGGGAGGGGTCTGTGGCGTGTGCTCCGGGAGCCGAGGCGGCGGCGTTTGTTCCTTGTATTGGTCTCAAGGCTTCAGTGCGGGGCCCCGCCCGGCCGGGGCAGGCCGGCGGGCGGCGGCAGTAGCTGCTGCAGCCGCAGGATTCGCCTCTGAAGAGTGGGCCGGAGGGCGGGCGCCGCCACTGCCTGGAGCACGGCGATGGCCCAGTGTGTACAATCGGTGCAAGAGCTCATCCCGGACTCTTTCGTCCCCTGTGTCGCCGCGCTGTGCAGCGAAGAAGCCGAGCGGCTCACTCGTCTCAATCACCTTAGCTTCGCGGAGTTGCTCAAGCCCTTCTCTCGCCTCACTTCCGAGGGTATGTAGTCTTTTAGTCACCGAGTTTCCGCACCGCCGGGCACCGGGAGAGTAAGTTGGGGGCGGGCAGGGAAGAGAAGGGCTGTGTTTACAGCTCGGAGCCGGTGGAGCGGCGTCTGGGGCTGGGGCGCGGGGGCGGCTGGAGGAGGGGCCGTGAGTGAGGCTGTCAAGACAGCGCGGTGCTAATCTGCAGCTTTCTCTGGGCACTGGCTTCCTGTTCCCAAATCAGCCGCACTGTTAGGTAATTAGTGTAAAGGGAAGCGTGAGCCCCGTAGAAGGGCATTGAGACTGTTCTCAGCGGCCAAAGGAGGGGGCGTTAGAAAGTGGCATGACAGGTAAGGGTCGGAAGAGGCTGCCTCTTACTTAGACCGATGAGCTCTTAGTCAGGAAAACAAATCGTCTTTCTCTGGGGTTAAGGTGGACTTTGAGTTGTTTGGAACATTTCATTCTTCTCGCAGTGAGGCTCATCTCTTTCCAAGCTTCTGTTTGTTTTCCTTTGAAAATGTAAACATTTTCTCAAGTATCTAATACTGAACCTCTCAAGAACATAAAAAGAATATTATATAAATAACAAAACGTGCAACAGTCTTTGCGTAATGGACGAGGAAGGGCAAGGTCTTATTAAGTTAATCTAGATCGGTGGAGGTGTCTAGATTTCTAGGGATGGAAAAGTCCTAAAATGTGTTTTTTTTCCCTGATAAAAGTTAAATGAACAGGAGAACTGTCTTTTCTTGAGGAACCACCTGTTTTCTCTAGCTTTAGATTCATTATTAGGGAAAACTAAGTGTAATAAAACTCCGAGTATGATCGAACCAAGCCTTTACCGGCACTTTGCAAACAGAACGTAGGGAAGTATAGGTAAAGTTCTTTGTTAAGATCTGTATGCAATGCAGGGTTCTATAAGAGAGCTGTGTCAAGTGAACGATTATGATGTTTATTTGGTTAGGATGACTTCACAAAAAACCAGTGCTGTGCCATAAATTTATGTATTTATATGCTACAGGTGTGTATTCTTCGGGAGAAGAGCTACATTATAAGTCCGCTTTAGTATTTAAAGAAAGGAACTGTCCAAAAAAAAACCCCACAGTTTAGGAAGTCTTGGATTTTCTTAAGCCTGTACCATAGTCAGCTCCTTCGGTGTTGTACTAAGTCAACAAGAAGAGTGGAGTGCCCTACATCCTTACATTCTTTAAAAAAACCAAACGAACAAACAAAACGCATGAGAGCCAGTTTGCCTTGGATGTGTGTGCTCCTTTTTGCGTTGCTAGTAAATAATAGTGGTAATACTTGATCCCGTGCTTTATGTAACTATTCTGTTTTAGTTCTTATTGAATCCCATGAGGTAGATACTGTTATTATCATTTTAAATGTGAAGACATTGAGGCAGAGAGATGTTACCTTGTCCACAGTCTTAAATGTGGGAAAGGTTTAAAAACAGGCAGTCTGACTCAAGACAAGGTATTTTTAATCAAGTTGTCTCCTGGCAATATTTAGAATTACTTACTCACACTAGAGAGCAGTGCTGTCCAATAGAAATATAATGTGAGTCACGTATATAATTTTAAATTATTTAGTAGTCATATCATAAAAGGTAAAAGGAAGCAGGTGAAATTAGTTTTAATGATATATTTTATTTAACCCAGTATTTCCAAAATGTTACCATTTCAACATGTAATCAATATGAAAAATCTTAAGAGATATTTTACTTTTTTTTTTGCTAAGTATTTGAAATTTGGTATGCATTTTAAAACTTAACGTTACATCTCAATTTGGACTACACATATTTCAAGTGCTTATTAGCCACATGTTGCTGGTGCCTCCTGTACTGGACAGTGCAGTGAATAGAGGCTCAAATCAGTATTTTCCTGATTTATTTTTGTAGACTACAAAAAATTTAGGAAAGGAGTATAATAAGTTGGATTTTTATGGCTAGGTAGAGAGTTGGTAGAAAGGAACCAGTGTTCCCTGTTGAGGAGGGGGATGAAATAAGAATAGTATGGGCAAAATGTATAAATTATGAATTATGAGCGGTTGGGGAACAGTGAGGAAACTATCCCTATCAGAATACAGAGGAGTAAGGGAAGGTGCTAGATAAACTTGAATTCTAGGAGAGGGATTTCGGCTTTCATTTTGAAAAGCATTATTATTTTTTTAATTACTACTTTTTTTAAAAAAAAGTTTTATTGGGGAACAGTGTGTTTTTCCAGGACCCATCAGTCGTCCTTCAGTCTAGTTGTGGAGGGCACAGCTTAGCTCCAGTCCCGTTTTCAATTTTAGTTGTAGGGGGCAACAGCCCACCATCCCATGTGGGAATTGAACTGGCAACCTTGTTGCTAAGAGCTCCCCCTTTAAGCAACTGAGTCATCTGGCTTCCCAAAAGTATTATTTTAAGATTTACTGTGAAATATTTTAAGGGATTAAAAAGATAAGAATAGAATGAGGTTTTTATGTAAATCTTGAATGTTTTCTGAATGATCAAAAATTGCGAATTAGACTAGGAAATGATGTTTGAAGGATACTTAATGCCTCTAGTTTTATGTTTCTTTTAAAAAGAAATATTTCTTTAACCTTAAATGCCATGTTAGTGTAACTAGGTGATTACCCTCAAAGATTTTCAAGTACCAAAGTCTGAATAAAATTCAAGTCAGCTTTTCAAAATTTAGATATATATACAAGTATGTTATTTGTGTCATTTTTGTACAAGTTTATTCAGCAGTTGAGGTTTTCTTAATAAAGTTTTGTGCACTAGGTAAAAACATGAAAGATATGATTTTATTTTTGAAAATATATTCCTTAGAACATCAGATGTGTTCTGTGCTCCCTAAAAATTAATTTTGTGGTCAAATAAGTTTGCTGAATACAGTATGTTTTTGGGAGAATAACAGTCATTTAGCACATTAAAGGCTGTGGGAAAACCTGTTATAAAGAGACTAAAAAACCTAATCCAATATTTCCCAAATTTATTTGAACATGGAATCAGTATTTCAGAAACAACTCTTGAGGGAACTATTCCAGGAAGCAGTGCATACTGGGAAATATTACTTTATAATATAGTATTCAAAAAACTATATGGTAAAACTATATGGTAAGATAAAGTAGAACTGAATTTCACTTTGAAATTGAGATGTTATATGATACATGAAGTCACCTTTTGTGCTGTTATAATCTTAATGAAGCCTTAATATAAGTACAAGTTCTGAAGCTTTTGAATTTTTTTGTTTGTGATTTAAGAGCACTTCTTCTTAATTCTTATCTTCCTCTCCATTAGGTTGGTTTTGTGATACTTCAATGTATTACTTATTTATTGTTGTGTAACAAATGACCCCAACATTTAGCACCTTAAAACAAAAGCATTTATTATTTCTGTTTCTCAGGAATCTGGGAGTGGCTTAGCTGGACGCTTCAGGCTCAGGTCTCTTGAGGTTGCAGGGGAGCTGTAGTAAAGGCTACCGTCATTTGGGGTCCGCAGATCCTCTTTCAAGCTCACTCATGTGGTGGTTAGCAAGTCTCACTTCCTCGCTGCATGGCCGGAGACCTGGTTCTGTGCTATGTGGGCCTCTCCATAGGATCCCTGAGTATCCTCGTGGCGTAGCAGTTAGCTTCTCCCGATGGAAGCTGTACTCTTTTTATAACCTTATCTCAGAAGTGATATACCATTGATTTTGCTATATTCTGTTTGTCACATATACCAACCCTGAAATGTGGTAAGGGACTACACAAGAGAGTGCTAACAGGAAATGTCAGGATCATTGGGAGCCATTTCAGAGGCTGGCTTCCCTACCAATTAACTCATTTTTGGATTTATTAGTAGGATTACCTGATAAACCCACTCTGAACAGAGGGCAAAACTAGAATGTCCCTTTTGTGTTAACACTATGCTAAAAGATAATTAGCCAATTTAAAATTTTGAGAGGTTTAATACCTACATGGCTACATAGGTTGTTCAACAGTTGTGGACCAACTTGAAGGTAAATACTTGTATGTTTCTAATAATATAAAAAATGCACTGTAGTATTTTCATGGTTTTTGGTTTCTCTGTATCATAGTTCAGACTAGTTGGGAAGTTTAATTAGGGAAAGAGTCCTGTGTGTGTGTATTTAAATTAGAAAACATAAACAGTGACAGAAGAATGCAGAGAATACAAGAAACATCCAGCTCCCCACTACCCAGAACCAATGAATATTAACCTTCTTGTCATATTTGCTTTTTATCTTTTCTTTTCCTTTAAAAAGAAATGAAACACAGGTGCAGATGAAGGCACCTTTTTACCTTTTTTTTGTCCCATTTCCTTCCTTCCTTAATAGGCAACCATTATAATGGAATGTACATGTATTTTATTGTACTTTCTGTACGTGTATCTGTATTTACAATACAAGTGCAAATATTTATTCCATTTATAGTATTTTAAAAGTATTTTTGTTTTATGTTTTTTAATTAAAAATTTAGAAACCAACAGAGATAATACACAGGAAGACAGTTTGTATAGATTTAACTTTATTGAAAATATAGCCTAAACTTAAAAGTTTGGTATAAAACATTTTCCATTGGGAATAAAAGTATCATTTTTTTTAATGATGTTCAAAGCCAGTTTTCCAGAGTTGCCTCTTATTTGTATATGATGATCCATGATGTACGTGACATAGTGTATGTTGTGGCCAACCCTGGGAAGTAGGTATTAATCACATATTATAGACGAGGAAGTTGAAGAATGGAAAAGTTAAAAAGTTATTTAGGATAATCCAGTTAATAAGTGGTGAGTGGGAATTTAATAAGGTCTGACTCCAAAAATTGGGCCCTTAATCAATATAATGGGATGCTTCTAATACTACTACAGAAACTAATCGTCTTGTCTGATTATATGAAAAAGTGCTCACATTTCCTACTGTGCACTGTGGGTACTGTCCTCTTGGTATACTCTCCTACGACCTATTCCCTGGCTCTGAACCACAGGTTGTAAATCCCATAGACTAAGCCTAGGCCATAGCAGGGGGGAGGCAGGAGGTATTGGGGTGGGAGAAGGGATTTGGGCTTTGATTTTTTTTTTTTTAATAGGCTTTACTTTTTTAGAGCAGTTTTAGGTTCACAGCCAAATTAAGCAGAAAGTATGGAGAGTTTCCATATATCTCCTGGAAGCGTATAGTTTCCTACACTATCACCATCCCCACCAGAGAGTGGGCATTGATTTTTATGAGAGTGGAATAGGGGCTGAGAATGCAGCTAGGGGAAATGGAGGAATCCTGAATGTAGCATTTAAGTCCCCTTTCTTAATTCCCCTCTTTTTTCCCCTTTATTATTTTCTGTGTTGATACCATAGATTTCACACTGCCCTGGACAAGCCTGAGGGTGAGGTGAGAATTAGATCAAGTACTGGTGGTGGTTGGCCCCTGTTAAATCCAAACAAGAGGAAGGAAAGGACCTATTGGAGGGACGTTGTGAGCAGTGGCATTGGGGACATGGTTAGACTGTCTGGCTAGCCCTTTTGGTTATAAAGGAATGTTACAAGTCATTTGTATTTGTGGAAGACTTCCGTTTGGAATTTCTGGTTTCTGATTTGAGCATTCTTTTTATTGATAAACCATTAACCCAATTTTTTATTATTGTTGGTACAGTTGAGTTGTTATGCATTGTGTAGAATTAATTTCAAGTATTTTTTTCTTTTTTTAAAAGTTCATATGAGAGATCCTAATAATCAACTTCACATAATTAAGAATTTGAAGATAGCAGTAAGCAACATTATCACCCAGCCACCTCAGCCTGGAGCCATTCGGAAGCTTTTGAACGATGTTGTTTCTGGCAGTCAGCCTGCAGAAGGATTAGTAGCTAATGTGATCACTGCAGGAGATTATGATCTCAACATCAGTGGTATGTAATAAGGTTTATTTATTATTATTTCTTAAATGAACGTTTCTTTTTTAGAAAAAGTAATTCTGTGACTGGGAAATCATTCAACAAACATTTAAATGATTACTGAGTGATAGAGCCTGGGAATACAATACAGTAAGGACGGAAATAAACAGTCCTTACTTTTAAGGAGGTTACAATCTAGTGAGTAGGCAGCCATTCAAACGATGAATTACATGATTTCATTGTATTTTTTCATAATGGAAATGTTTCTGTAGTTCTAATTGTAAAGCTCCACGAAGACAGGGACTCTGCCTCTTTATTTTATTTATTTCCAGTACCCAAAGTATGCCTAGAACATGTGTATAATAAATACTTCTTGAATGAAAGAATTAACAGATAAAAACAACATATTCTTTTGTGACATACCGTGTTTCCCCGAAAATAAGACCTCGCTGGACAATCAACTCTAATGCATCTTTTGGAGCAAAAATTAATGTAAAACTCGGTCTTATTTTATATAATATAATACCGGATATAATATAATGCAATATAATATAATATGATATGATATAATAAGATTGGGTCTTAGATCTAATATAATACAATATAGTATAATACCGGGTCTTATATAAGACCCGGTCTTATATTAATTTTTGCTCCAAAAGGCGCATTAGACCAGCTAGGTCTTAATAAGACCAGCTAGGTCTTATTTTTGGGGAAACACGGTAAGTAATACGTACTATAGTTAAGTAAAAAGAATTAAGTTTATTTTTTTATCTTGCTTAGTATTAATTGGAGGGAATGTTTATAATACATGAATAAATATTTAATCTTTTCTGAGTGCTTTTTAATCTGAATGGTAAATATTTTCATAATAAGATTGGTAAGTGAAATGATACATTGATATTTAATGTAAGTTAGCAGTATTTGGTATGACTTTTGGTATGAAAAAGACTTAATAGAGGGACATGAGTTATTTTTAGAAGGAAAAGATGAAAAGTACATTATCTGATCAGAATGTTTCAGCAGTGTAAGAAAATCTTTTTAGGTCAATACAATTTATAATTTAATATTTTAACATCTCCTAAATGAATACTTACTTTCCTAAATATATGAAGAGAACTTAAGTGTCATATTTTAGGTTATGAAGTTAGTTGGTTGCACTTGTGTAGTTAGAAATATTTGTAGAATTACTTTGTTTAAATGTTCATAATTTTTCCTTTTTCTGTGTCATTTTAATTCAAACAAGATAAGTTAACTTCATAATTTTAAGTTTAGAATATTATGGTTATCTTTACAAATCTAAAGAATCTGAATTTCAGGGTACATATTTTGAGCATTTCTTGATATAACATTTTCAACACAAGGCAAAATTTGGATTTTCTGGGAGAAAGTGATGGAATGTGAACTGTTATTTCCCTGTTATTAATGGGAAATCTGTGTTGAAGTGTGCTTCTAATGCCAGTGTCCCAAGTTTATATACCCATTGCCATTACTTAATTGGATAACTTAAATAAGTCACTTATTCAGAGTTGGTTTCATTCTTTGGAAACCCTGACAGAGCAAAACAAAACTTGTCAGCTAGTGGACTTCTTTATTGGGTGGTGAGGCTGTGAATAGGCTTGAAGGTTGCCCAGTTTTTTTACTTACCGTTCTTTTGTATGGGGCCATTTAGTTTCTCCAGAGGGAGTTTCTCAAATCTAATGTCTGGCTGTCTGCATTCTCGGGGTGGGCTTATTATTTTTTTTTAAACGGCCTATTAAAGTGGTTTGGTAGATAGTTTACTGTAGCAATGTGGTCATGATTTGATTGTGAAAATTTATTTTATCTAGGTATATTATATTCTCAGGTCCCGCCAACATCTCCACATAAGGAAGGATTGAGTGCAATTTGTCTTTAAAAGCAGGTGGAGGCACTACTATAGCTCAATTCTTCAGGTAGATTTTAAAAAGAATCCCAAATGGTTTGGATAAACTACATGCCAGAAGAAAACAGTTTCTTCAGCTTCTTTCCCTGATTAAGGCATCTTCCTTCAGCTTTATTGTTATGTTGGTCTTGAGGACTGGGAATGTAATATATTGAAGCACTGAATTCATTTTTAAAATGTTTCATTATTACAATAATACTCTAGAAATTTAAGAGTGATTTTATCCATTTTAAATAAGATATTAATTCATTATATGTCTAGAAATACACTTCTAATTTTTGCCATTAATGTGAGTCAGCATACTTTTTACCCATTCTATTTAAGAAGTACACGTTAGATATTTACCTCATAAGCCTGGGTTAACAGTGCCGTTTTTCTTCATCAGATTGGTCAATTAAAGCTAGTGTTCCTTGGTACAGTAATTGGAAAGACACATTGATGAAATTGAAAGAATCCTTGTTATACACAGGTATTTCCTATGGTAGTCTCAGTTTTCCAGATTGTTCTCACTCTACTCCTTACCTATTATCTTTTTTTCTACTCAGCTACTACTTTTTTGTATTTGTCCCAATTAACACGTCTGTCTAATTTTTCTAAAATAGAGGCATTCTGGTGATGCTTGTTCAACTTACGTTACTTATTCTATCATCTATTATTTATTGTATTTACTCTTGATTTACATTATCTGATAAATCCAGGCATTGTTTTAGGATAGTATAATTTGGGTTGCATCTTATTTTGATCACAAGGAAAAACATGTTTTTCCCCGTTTAAGTGTGTAGTATACTTTTTCTGATTGCCTTTATATTGATTGCTATTACTCTGTAAAATACTGTGATACTTTGGAGAGTAGTCACGTGTAAACAGTATTTTAGAGCATTGCTTAAATATTCTGTAATATTTTTTCCTAACTTTTTACTTAAGAGCAAAAAGCATAAAGAACTCTTTTAAAAAGTGACAATTATTTAAAATAATTGTGCAACATATAGGAACTTAGTGTTATTATTTTTCCAGTATCTTGAAGTATTTTGCTATTTTTCACATCCTGTGAATTTATCAGTTATCATTACTCTGAATAGAAGAAAGTGGAAGGATGATGAAATTGCCTAAAAAGATGATACAGTAGTGAAGTAAGTCATCAATATGATATCATCCTTTAATTTTAAATTTTGTGTCGCCCAAAGTATATTGCATCGTCTTTTGAGACGGTATTAAAGAAGTCTAGAGACCCCATCTTTGTAGTCACCATCTTTGTTTTCATTTTTTCTTTCATTGAGCACAGTTGAGAATTGAGAACTTTTCATTTTCAGTTTGTATTAGCAAAGAAAAGAAAACTAACAATGGAAGACAACATTTTTCACAGTTATTAGACAAATCAGAAGATGCAGAGAAACACCAGCATTCTAGACTAGCATTGTCCAGTGGAAATACGTGAGCCACTTGTATAATTTTCAGTGTTCTGTGGCTACAGTAAAGAATGTGAAAAAATGGGTGAAATTAGTGTTTTATTTAACCCAGTATATGCAAACTATCATTTCAACATGTAATCAATAGAAAATTTTGTGGTTTTTTTATTACTGTCTGGATTCTTACTGTGCATTTTGCACTTACAGCACATCTTGATTCAGGCAAGCCACGTTTCAGGTATCCACCAGCCACATGTGGCTAATGGCCACCTACCATGTTGGACAGCCCAGCTCTAGACTCGAATGACAGTGGTAAATTGATCATATACAGAAATCTCATTTTATGAGTCCTCAATATTTAATACGAATTTCCTCCAACTCGAAAATTGATGACTAAACAATGTATTTTTTATTTAACAAGAAGGACT
Source organism: Rhinolophus hipposideros (assembly GCF_964194185.1). Taxonomy (NCBI): domain Eukaryota; kingdom Metazoa; phylum Chordata; class Mammalia; order Chiroptera; family Rhinolophidae; genus Rhinolophus; species Rhinolophus hipposideros. The sequence goes on from NC_138063.1 coordinate 33,778,144, forward strand.
TCACATAATACTATTTTGAAACGAGCCTAGACCATCCTATTTTGTTAAAGCACATATAACAGTGTTCTTTTCGTTTTTTGTGATGTTTATTTAACAAAACTTACTTCATTCAGTTTGTAAGTGATAAATGTTGAAAGTACACATGTGTATGAAGATGATTGGGAGGAATTAGATGATATTGAAATTAAAAAATTCATTGGATTGATCTTTCTGTTTACTGTTAAGAAGTCTAGACAATGAAAACGTTTTGCAGTGATGGAGCAAATGAGATAGTTGACCTTTTTCTCTCAGCAAACTTATGAGCCATCAGTTTTTTCCAAAATGTTGCACCTTGACTATGCAGGTGCAAGAATAACAAGAAGTAATGATAAAATTAGAACTTATTAGAGATGTATTTGAATATGGCATAAGTATTTACATATTGAATTTGTTCCAGGTTCATGTGTGACAGTTGAACAGTTTGTTGCATTCAAAGAATGTTGCCTAATTGAGGCATATACCTTTAAAACCAGGAATATGTGGAATACAATTTGAGTTTGCTGTGTTTAAATTCTTAGTAAAATTTCTAAAGTTATTTTTACTGTGCCCTTATTCTTAATTCTGTAAATAATTTATAAAGTGAATTAAAAATACAGTAAAATATCAAGGGTCAGTGAGATCCAGATTGTAAATGACAATGACTGTTTTTTTCCTGATAATACTGAGGATTAAAAGGAATATAATTTGAAAAGGGGACAATTTATTTAAAAAAAATCTTCCACTGTGGTGTCTGAGGAATTTAAAAATTGGACATAAGTAATCATGACTCGCATCTCTTTAGAAAACTTTGATTTTTCTGAAAACATTTGCTTATAGTTTCCTCAAGAATAGTTCTTGAGGGTGTTGTTAAAATACAAGGTTAGTATTCCTTAGTTTTTCATATTATTTAATTAAGATCTTTTATTATTTGCAAAATGCTCATAAATTTTATAGGCGTTCTGGTTTTAGTTTTTGTAGCTTTTTTGTCCTAAGATGCTCTGAGTTAATCTGTATTTTCTGATAATCACAGAGTTTAGTGTCAAATATTTCTGACTGTGAGGCTGTACGTTCATCACATTAAATAATTTATGTGTAATTATTTAATTAGTTTACGTGGATATTTTCATTGTGAGTATATATTAAGTTTTGGTATATCTACTACTGTTTATCTAAAGTTACATAGTCAAAATGCCAACATTATTTGAAATTTATTAATATTTCTTAGGTTGTTGTTTTTTGTTGTTTTTTTTTTAGTCTGAATAGTGATTTTTCTGGCACTTTCAGCTTTTTTGAATGATTAAGAAGGGAAAATATGTGATTTGTAGGTGATGTTTATATTTAAGATTTTCAGTCTTTTTCACCTTCAGATTTGGGGTTGCTAAGTGTTTTTGGTTTCAGTACGATGAAGACCTGAGTTGCTCTAGGTTAAGCTTACTGCTGATCGCCCCTGTTAGATATTTATTGGGAACACTAATAACTCTGTGTCTTGTTACTGACGCTAAGAAGGGAACAAACAAGGGGGATGGGCTGCATTTTGTGAGTGTGGGTGGAAGATACAGCATTATGTCCTCTATCTCTTAGCTACCTTTCTTACCCTTCCTTACCAAGACAAAATACATTCTGCGTAGAGAAGCTGGTAGAGTAACATGGTTGCTGTTTCAATTACAAAGAAAGAACACATAGAGATGGAAAAGGGTATGGGCAAAATACTGATTTCATCCCAAAATAAGTACAAGAGAATTTCTAAAGGGAGACAACTGTCACTAAATGTTAGTCTCTTGTTAATATAAAACATTTTAAAACTATTATTTTATCCACTGTGTAAAAAGTGTCATTTGAAAAAGTAAAAAATAGAAAGACTTCTATTTTTTTTTTATTTATTGGCATGTAAAATAATGGAAGGACTTCTTAATTAGCTGCTTAAGGGAAAGGCTGAAGGGAAAACCTAACTTATAAAACTGAATGTGACCTACTTGAAGGATAAAACCCACTTCCTCCATATATATTTAAAATTTTTCCTTTGTTCTTCATACCCAGTGTTGTCTTGTAATCAGTATTTAGAAAGTATTATTTCAATTTAAGAACTTGTATGTGTGTATACTTGCTTTTTCATTTTTATTTAATTTTATTTTTAATTATGTAGACATATATATATGCTTCCAAAGTTAGAACTCTAAAACAAGGTGAATTCAGTGAGGTCTGGCTCTCTCCCCTTTTTCTTCTCTTGTTTTCCTTATATGTAATGGAATTTATTATTTTTATCTTCCTATTATTTCTTTGACAATAAAAGCAAATATATGTGTGGTTCTTTATATTTTCTTCCCTTTCTTACACTAAAATGAATACTTTACTGCTGTTTCCTTTTTTCACTTAACAGTATATCCAAGAGAGCACTTTATGATAATATATAGAGAGATTTTCCTCTTTCTCTTATAGCTGGATAGTACATCCATTTAATGGATGTCCTCGCCTCTTGATGGACTGGTGGGTTTGCTTTCTAGTGTTTTATTACACGTAGTGTTGCAATAAATAGCTATTTTGGAAGATCTAATTTGTTTATTTACAACTCCCCAGCCCACCATGAAATACCCTTTTTCATATTTCTACAATTTATCTGTATTTTGTTAAGTTTAAGCAGCATTGAAGCAACAAAGAGAAAAATAATCAAAATAGAGACAGTCATTTCCCCATTTCTGTGGCGATTCTGTCCTATTTAACCAAAGTTTTCATTCTTTATTTTCTTGTCATTGGTACTAAATGAAAATACGCATTAATTTTCTAGTTTTGACTGACTTGGGGGAAGATATATTTATTGGTTGGTAAGAAAATTGGTTTCAAACAGACTAGTTTGTCATTTATTCTTTAATTTTTGCCACTTTTTCTAGATTATAATATTTATGGGAATGTTTTTCCTCTTCTATAGCAAAGAACATGAAATTGTTACAGTAATAGCCCCCCTAAATAGTATACCAGGAGTGCCCGAAAAATGTACACAAGTGGACACTTTGGTCACCGTTGCTCAAGCAATAGTTTGCTGTAATTTTAAGTGTCTGGATGCTGATGGTAACCATGTTGAGCACCTCTTGTAATTGGAGAAGTCAAATGTGACTTGTATTTATCTTTTGTGATCAGTATTTATTGAGGATTACAATTTTAATAGTTTTTTCCTTTCTTAAAATGTGTGTACATTTTTTTGGCATCTTCTGTATGGATTATTCTCAGAAGGCATTTGTTGGAATTAAAATTATTTGTGTCTGTGGCAACAGGTTAAAAATGCTTTTTGGTCAAGACGAGTATCTTTTTCTTCTTCAGCCTTCCCTCTCGTTTAATGTAGTATTATAATGTAAACGGAAAATATATTTGCTGTGTTTTCAGTGATTTAAGGTGAAAACAAAAAGTACATAAGATTTGGTAATCAGCATAAGTAGCTAGGAATAGAGTGCTCTTATAGTAAAACTGTGATTTAAATAATCTCCTTAAAACTAGTGAAATGACTAAATTTAAGTTAAAATATAAAAACGTTAGAATAGTTGTAATGTAAAATGCATAGCATGAAATGAGAGATTTGACGTTTTAAGAATCACATTATATACATGTATACAAAAAGTGAAAATGCACATCTTTCCATTTGATTATAAGTATGCTTTCAAATTCCATTTAAAGAGGTTTTGTTACTGTTATATTCAAATAATCAAATTGTACAGTAGCCTTTGTCAGCCTCACCACTATTGACATTGCGCCAAGTATTTCTTTGTTGTGGGGGTCTGTCTTGTTCTGTTCATTAGTAGGATGCTTGCATCATTCCTAGCCTCTTTCCCTAGATGCCAGTATCCTCCCCACGCCTAGTGGTGACACCCAAAATATCTCCGGACGTTGGCCAAATGTTGCCAGGGGTCAGAATCACTGTCAGTTGAGAACCAGCGTTCTGGAATTATATCATTTATGATAAGGAGTTACTTATGGACAACATGACTGGTGGCAGGGGTACAAAACTTTAGTTCTAAAATTCTTTTATTCATATAGGTAATATTTAAAGCATTAATAGGTAAGTAAGTTGTGGGATTATTGTGTAGGTTTGGGAATCAGTCAGTTTTCTTTTTTTAAGTACAATATACACCCATGTATAAATATCTTTGTATATGTGGCTTAAATTTATATATATATGTGTATATATATATATATATATATATATGCACACACATACACATATATAAAAGCACACATGAAAATGCTTGTTATATATCTTTAAGCACAAGTGAGATGCTTGTTTATTGCTAGAAATTACTATGTTTTTATGTCTTTTAGGAGTATGGACTTGAAATATTGTCTGTTGTAAACTGATTCTGTTGAGGAATTTTAACTGTTTCATATACGGTTAATTTTAGCTACTACTCCATGGTTTGAGTCTTACAGAGAGACCTTCCTTCAGTCGATGCCCGCATCAGATCATGAATTTCTGAACCACTATTTAGCGTGTATCCTTTCACCTTAGTGTTCTCTTAAAATGCTTTGGAAGTTATTAATCTCAGAAATAGTTAAATGAAGGCAAAATTGTTGAGAGGATATAGAGAATGCGGCAATCTTTTTTATTGATGGTGCTTCAAGGTTTTGTTAATTGTTTTGTTCAATGGCATCCTAGATACAGGACTGGTGTAATAAATGAATGTTTGATTACAAAATAAGAATACTGAGGGCTTGCTTATTGTTTTTCTTTATTCCCCAACTTGAATATCTCATGCTTAATATGTTTTAAGCCATTTTAGAAAGAGAAAATGTAGACTGTCATTGTTAGCTGCTTTTGATGATTACCTCAAAATTAATTGCTTTTACAAAAGCGCAAGTTTAAAAACAATTTTCCATTTTTATAGTAACCTGTTTTATAGCTATTAACCTCTTTCGACAGTTATGGCTATTTCTTTTTTTAAATGGGGTTGCAGAGAAAAGTTAAGAGGTAGGTTAAGGTATGAAACTAGTGAAGTGGAATGAAGAGGAGCAAGATGTAGCATAATTGTTCGTTATGTTGATAGTTGTACAGTTTTGGTCCATTTTTATTTTCATGGATTTCCTTATTGTAAATGACCTGAAAAACTCAACAAAAAATCTTTAAGGTTTAGAACCAACCTTGAATTACTTAGAAGTGTTGGAGAAATTATTTTGTGCTTGCTGTGAAAACCTATGAAATCATATTTTTTGGGGGGGCTCAGAATATATCTTCTTAAAGTTTATTTTAATAGGTTAATGTTTATCATACAGTGATGGGTGATAATTTCCTTAATAATATGGTTTACAAGGTATGTTGGTAGCATCGTCTAGTGAAGCTGAACCTGTGGAACAGTTTTCAAAGTTGTCACAAGAACAACATCGAATTCAGCACAACAATGACTATTCCTACCCCAAGTGGTTTATACCAAATACACTTAAATATTATGTACTTTTACATGATGTAAGTGCAGGAGATGAACAGAGGTAAGCTCTATATTTTTAATTAACTTTTTTCTGTTAAATGATATAACATTAATTTAGACATGGCTTATTTAAATTTTAGATACACTTTTCATCTAAGAAAGTAAAAATATATTAATAAAATATTTAACTATCTTTTATTCCAGAGTTACATTTAACAGCTAAGTCATTTTATGTTGGATTTCATTTGCTTACCTAACCTTTTCTTTCAATATATACCTGTGTTAGTACAATCTTGGTACATAAGTGCTTGCCATTTTACACTTGTAGGTCTAAGGTGTATATACAATTATTTCTCGTTTTTTTCTCTTTTCTCCTTACCAGTTTTCCTCTAACTTTTCACTTCCTGGCTATTGCTTGTAGGCACTTCATTTTTCACTCTTTGTTCTCTTGTCACTTTATGTTTTTAGCCTTGATTCACAGTCTTAAAAACAGCCAAACATTTTTTTCTTATGTTCCCTTTAATATTCCTCATTAGTGATTTGCTGCAATCCTTTTATCTTTGGGATAAGTGAATAACTTATCTTTAAAAATAAGTTTTAGAAAAATAAGATAACATTAAAAGCAGTTTTACTTACGGTTTTGGAGTCTATTTTGACTCTTTGTTCAGGTTGTAGATAAAGTGAATCTTTTGTTTCAAACTATTATTTAGGTTATGCAATTAAATAATTATTTCTTGCCCTGTTCTGAGCACAATCATCTTTTAAATAAATTTTTCTCTATAGAATGATCTTTAGGATTTTTTGAAATCATAAACAGTCTTTGGCCTGTAGGGTAAAGTATACTGTATAAATAGAAATAATTTGAACAGGCTGTTAAAATGAGTTTCCATCAGTTGAAAATGGTATATATCCTCCATATTAAATGGTTGTAACTAGGATATTTAAGAGGTACTTTAAGGATTAGATCAGTGGTTCTCATGTTTAACAGTATCATTGGTAAAGTGACAAAAGCTTAGTTTATTGTACTTAAGTGTATATACATACACATATACTTATATGTCTGTTTATTCAAATGTATAACTATTTTAGTTAATTCAGCCTTAATTATATAGTGTGTAAAATGATTCATTTGCTAGGCTTGTTATTTGTAGCATCTGCACTTGAATATGATACAAGATTTTCCAGGGTTTTATTTGCACCAGATGGCTGATTGAAAAAATACCTATTTAAAGTAATTAGCTTTAAGTACCAAAGTTTCATTTTCCATCAGAATGTACTGTTTACTTCTTAGGCTGTCTTATCATTTGAATTATATTATCTCCTACTGACTAGCAAGTTTAGTTAAAGTATGGAAGTCAAAATGCTTTTTGTTACGTCTGAGATATAGCTCATGGATATAGCTGTCCATGATTATCTGAATTTTGCAAGAAAAAAGGCTGGATTTTATGGAAGAAATACCATGGCTGCTCCTCTTGAGTTTCCTCCTTTTCTTCCTCTGTACTGTCCCTTTGGAGACAACCAAGGGAAGGGTAAACTGTGGCAGTAAAAGATGTTGTAAGTGTTTGGGTGCTATATTTTTCTGTTGTAGCGCCCATGTTGTTCGATAAATGTGTGTTCTCAAGATTTTTTCAAAGTCATATTTCCTGAAATTAGTTCTCATAGTTGAAAGGTTTACTGATGTATAAATTTGCTGCTGCTCTTTGGAAATTTGTAGTGCTCGTTAGCGAATGGAAGGCTTAGAGGTGATTTGCTGCAAATAAACTGTTTGGCCTTGTTTCCTGTAATTCCCCAAACCAGTTTGACCACCAGAACTCTCTCTGAATAATATAGGAGTAGCTTGCAAAATTTCTGTCATGAAGCATTTTGGTAACTCTGTTTTATGGTGATATCCAAGCTAGCTAAATTTCGGTTAGGATCATGATCTTTATTTTCATTTTTAAATTATTCCATTTCTAATTGTCTGCTTTGCCTTTTGGGGGGTTATTTTTGCAATTTTTTGTATTATTTTAGTGTGTTTTATTGCCTAAGGTGTGCTACCCATTTACTACAAACTGGTTTTCATTTTTATTTTAGAGCTGAATCCATTTATGAAGAAATGAAACAGAAATATGGAACTCAGGGTTGCTATTTACTTAAAATTAATTCTCGAACATCTAATCGAGCATCAGATGAACAGATACCAGATCCTTGGAGTCAGTATCTCCAGAAAAATAGTATTCAAAACCAGGTATATGTAAAAAACAACAATGAAGCAAATCACAAAAGCTATATTTCAGTTTTATGACATAATGGTATCACTGTAGAATTTTTCATGTCTTGGTTTAACTAGTAGAATTACTTACTAATATTTGTTTTGGAATCTGGTTAAATTTTATCCATCACCTTGTGGGCTCTTAAATCAGTAGTTCAAAAGCTGTTTTTAACTAATAATAATCCCTTATGTGTACTCCTTTCTGGTATATAATATTAGTGTTAATTGATCTTTTTCTTAAAAGATAAAAAGTGAATTGCACATTAAGAATTGATTGTCTAGACATGTAGCGAATATAATTTTTGGCTTATACGTTTAATTCATTATGAATGCTTACAGTCAGTTCTTTATTATCCATATGCTCTGGGGTTGCCTTCCTTCATTTTCAAAATGCTGTTTTTATGGCCACCTTTTGGAACTCATACTTTTTAGGTGGGTGGGCTTTTTTCCCTAACTTACCTCTGATTTCCTTTCCTTCTGAATTTTCAGGAAGTATTGCTTCTTCCCAATGTACACCTTTCTTAATCTAGAGTTCTAGACTAATGTTAAACTGTTACCTGTTAGCTGAAGTAGGTGGGTGTACGGTTTCACATTGTCAAACTTTTAAGATAGAATTGTATGCCACTTGGTAGTGGTCAAATGACAAGTTCCTATGATTAGTGCAGATAATCAAGAGTTGACTGTTTTTTGTTTAGAAGCAGGATTTCTTAAGTAAATGGAAAATATATTTTGTACCACTACATTATGTACTCTTTGTGATATTTTTAAAAAATATCAATTATAATAGAGGTTATATAACTTGATTTTCTGATATAAATATTATTTAATCTGTTTATTTGCCTGTTTTTAATATATGGAATTTTTGATCCAGATATAGTGCTATACTGATATTTTACTCACCTTAATATTGAGATGACTGCTGACCTTCTTTAAGATAATACTGAGAGAAAATGCCTGAGAAAAAAAGAACCAGTTGGATGTGAAGGGACTCTTTTTTTAAATGGTCTTTTAGGGCCACGCTCGGAACAGGAACAGTACTGAAATAACTCAGTTGAGAGTCTAGCCATTTAAGTTTGGGAAGGGCAACATAAGTCATCTTGCTCAGTTTGAGAACTTTTGAGAGAAGACCAGAGGTATGAGTAATTTTATAGCTTAGAACCCTAGAAGCTCAGAATTGGAGGATAATTTAAAGGTTATAAAAATCCAACCCTGTTCTAATGCTTTAATTCCCTTTAAACCTATGAATGCCCTCATCTAGTGACTGTCTTCTCAGGTGACCCTTTTTATGTCTGAACAGTTTGAGGATCAACCAAAAATTTCCTCCCTTTGCTTGTACTCATTAATCCTTTGAGGACCATATCAATTTTCTATTATGACAACTTGCAAAATATAGGAGGATGACTCTCATGTCCCCTTTAAAATTTTTCCAGGCTAAATATGCCCAGTTTTTACAGATCTTTCTTAAATGATGGTTTCAGACTTTTCTTGTTTTGATCACTTTCCTATTAAGTTCTAGTTTATATATTTCCTTGAAAGTGTGGCACTCAGATGATATCTCATATTTACTGGTCTCCTGGGGTAGTCTGGGATTTTCAGTTTTTGTTGACTGGGAAAACAGTGCCTTTGTATAAACAAACATTGCATTGGATATTTTTCCAAAACATTTTGATGTATTCAGAATGCACTCCAACCTAGTAACACGGGGTTCATGACCAGGAGATTCTATATCATTCCTCTTTTTTCCCCTGGCTTGACTTTAGTAGTCCATCTCTCTTGCCATTATTCCTTACTTAAACACATACAAGATATTCATATAGGCATATATCTATCACATATAAACTGAGAGAGATAATTTGAATTCAGAATAATTAGGGCAGTAGATTGAATGTGAAAGGGAATTTAAGAATATAGTAGGTGTGGACTGTGGAGTGCTAGAAAACATAATGGAAAAAGTTAAGAATTTGGAGGATTGGAAGAAAAGAGTCTTGCTGTAGCAAATAAATGAGGCTTACAGTTAGAGCAGCCATAGTTGTTGATGAAGATAGTAATATCTTAAACATGATTAAATGTAACTGCTAATGCTTTTTATTTTGTTTTGATAGGAATCATATGAAGATGGTCCTTGTACTATAACTTCAAATAAGAATTCTGATAGTAACTTGCTTTCATTGGATGGATTAGATAACGAAGTCAAAGGTCTTGATATACTTTCTCTAAGTTTCTTTTTTGATTGAAAATATACACTGTTGTCAAAGCATGCTAATCTTTATAGATAAAAGATGGGGGGAAATTTTCATAATGAAAAAGATAATGGGCAGGTTAGCCTTTCTTCTGAAGATTTTATTGACTCATTTGACTTTGATTTTTTTTGACATTCAAAATTTATTTTAAAAGTGTAATGTATCTAATTTCTTTTAGAAAATTTTGTAGAAAGCAAGGGAAGATAAGATGTGCAGCATGAATTATTTCCAAAATTCACATGACTTGGAGAATTTTATTTTTGTATTTTAAATTACGGTTTTGATAGTAGGGGTACCTTTATAATTTTTGTTATAATTTTTCTTATTGCTTAGTTGTGCTATTTGAAAGAAATTCTTTATATTATATAAAAAATTTTGTTTTTCCTCATTTATTAACATGAATTTTAAAATTTCTATTATGTGTGGCAAGTATTAACCCAAGCCCTATAATTTTAAAGGGGGAAAGATTAATGTTATTGTATCTTAGACTTCCAAGATATACAGAAAAATAAAGGATTCCTACATTCTTTTTCTTCTGTAGCAGTGTAGTAGTAATCACAATTTTGTAGAATGCAATCACAATTGCATTCTGAGAGTAAAAGAAAGATTTGTTTTTCAGTAGATGGCTTACCAAATAACTTTAGAGCTCACCCACTTCAATTGGACTCATCCAGTGACCCTTCTAACAGCATTGATGGCCCAGATCATGTAAAACCTGCTTCATCATTACACGAAACAAAGAAAGCAAATACTGGAATTATTCATGGTGCATGTTTAACACTTACTGATCATGATAGAATTCGACAGTTTATACAAGAGTTCACATTTCGGGGCCTTTTGCCTCATATAGAGAAAACAATTCGGCAATTAAATGATCAGGTAAGATTTTATTTTTTTGGATTAGTATTTTTAAAACTTGAGAATATAGTATTGTAAGGTATTTAAAGTATTTGAAGTTCTTTTATTTTAAAGATAGACCATTATTAGGGGTTTACCAATATTAGTATCAAGAAGGAAATTTTATTAAATCTTAGAACAGCCTTATTCGTTTTCACTAGGTGTTTTGCTAGCATATTGGACAGTTTTCTTTAAATAAGTGTTGTTAAAATGAACATTTGCTCACTATTAAAGCTTTTTACGTATTTAGAATTTTTCTTTTGTATGTAAAAAGAAATACCACATTCTCATATTTGTCAACATATTTAATCTTTTCTCTTAGCTAATATCAAGAAAAGGTTTGAGTCGATCTCTGTTTTCTGCAACTAAAAAATGGTTTAGTGGCAGTAAAGTCCCAGAAAAGGGCATAAATGAGCTGAAAAATACATCTGGATTGCTGTGAGTGAAATACAATTTTTGTTTTTTTTCCCTGTGTTTAACTCTAATGTTTGACTATATATGATGTACTGCAAAAAATGACAATTTCTTCACTTTCTTTCATATTGGTCAAAACTCAGGTAATGTCTAGGTAAATTCTATTAATTAAGAAGAATAAAAACTTTTAAGTAATTGGATATCTAAATATAAAGAATTGGGAAAGTCACTTTACTTTGGGTCTTTTTCCCTATTTGTAAAAGATGGAGTTAGATTAGATGTTCATTAATACTCTTCTATTTTAAAATATTGTGGTGTTGTGCTTCTGTGACGTAGCCTATATTTAGCCTATAAGATCTTGTTTTAAAGGGAAAATAAAATTAACCCATTTTGGATTTTAAGTTTTTCCTGGTTGTATATAAAAGTGGAATTAACCATTACTTCATAATTTGCCCATGGACAAAGTGCTTGCCTGTTGTTGCCAAGTTCTCAGTATAGGGCTATAAATTATATTAATATAGATCTAACTCTCTATTTCCAGATGTCTTTGAGACATGACACTCTCCTTGCAGGTAGAGTTCTTGTAAAACAGGATCCGTTTTCCTCACGTTAACGGACAATTGAGCAGCTGTTAGATATTTTATAATATTTAATGGTTTAGGGGTCATAAATTATAAATGACTTTCTTAACTTATTTTGTATTTACAGGTATCCACCAGAAGCACCAGAGCTTCAAATCAGGAAAATGGCTGACTTATGTTTTTTGGTGCAGCATTATGATTTGGCTTACAGTTGCTATCATACTGCAAAGAAGGATTTTCTTAATGATCAAGCAATGCTTTATGCAGCTGGTGCCTTGGTTGGTATTCTGTGCAGAATAATTCCTTATTTCTGCTACCGTAAATAATGTAAAAATTTCTCCTTATGAAATAGCAAACAAAATACGTAGGGATAAAGTTGTACTAACGGAGGAAAAATAGTTTTTCAAGTATTCTGACTTGATGAATTGTCTTCAAAATGGTGCATTTAAACAGGGTAACATATGAGGAGTGATTTCTTAGTTTTGATTAGTACCTTCTAATTTTTCATATGTTTCAAAATTTAATTTTAATTTCAGTTATATTTAAAGTATAAAGTTTTTTTTAGAAGATGTTTTTAGACTTGAAAAATCTTTCTAAATTGCTTGAAATGTTTTTTCTGATGTCGGACTATATACTCGTATTGGTTAAGAACATGTACTTTGGTGTAAGAGAGACTGTTATGCAAATTTTTGAACGTCTCTGAGCCTCAATTTTCTTGTCTGAAAATGTGAATTCTAATGGCATAGAATTAGGTAAGGTATAAGGTTAGCACACTGCCTTGTATATAAGCTGTCAGTAATTGCTGGGCTTTGTTAGTTTTTGTAGTTGTTATGTAAAGCTAGGTATTTCAGAAAGAGTTTTTTATACTTGTTGCCTTATAACCTTTTAGTATTTTGAAAAATTGTAAATATATGTATAATCTGTTTTCTGTGCTTAGAAAAGAGTAAAACTATCATTGTTGCTTTCTACTTAACCTTAAAAATATATAAGCTTACAGGGGTGGCCGATCAGCTCAGTTGGTTAGAGCGTGGTGCTAATAACACCAAGGTTGCCTGTTTGAGCCCCACATGGGGCACTGTGAGCTGCGCCATCTTTTGGAAAAAAAAAGTAAGCTTACAAACAAAAGTATAAAGAACAAAAATGTATAAGAACTCTAAATACCTCATTGGGTAATTATGTAGACACTTGTTTAATTGTCTCATTTTGCCTTTTTAAATCCTATGTATGTATAAAACTAAAATCGGTAATTTAAAATTGTAAAGATAAAGTCACAAAATTACATTACTGTTCCTTTTTATTTGCATAATATTTTTAATGAAAAAGTCAGTTAACTTCAAAAACCTTCTTCAGTAACTGAAAATGTGTTATGTTCAAGTGTTTGAAAAATTATATGAATTCTTCTTGACTAGACATATTCTGGTCTTTTATTATAGTCATCTAATATAAGCTAATGTGAAATCATAAATACCGAGTTTTAGCTCATTAATACCTTAAATTTTACATGATGTACCTGCAAATTGAATGTTTGTATTAGGTTGGTGCAAAAGTAATTGTGGTTTAAAAGGTTAAAAATGGCAAAAACCACAATTACTTTTGCACCAACCTAATATATAGATAGAAACCTTACAAAAGTATGGCAACAATTTTCTGTTTTTTTTTTTTTTTTATGGTGCTTAAGCTTTTTCATTTTTATAATAAAATAAATGCTTTGTTTCAACTATTTAGATAGAGTATTAATAGCAGTTATATGAGAAAGTGTAGCGCTGGAAAATATAGGCATATCTGCTATGATACAATACGTGCATACTTGAAAATCCTTGTAGTCTGTAGAAGTTGCCCTAAAAATAATAGGCCTTGGAGAAAAATAGGAAACAGTCCTCTTAAAACCTATGTATCTTTGTAACCAGAGCACACACAAAAACATTATCTTGGGAGATGACCGGTATGATCAGTCTAGTCAGGCAGCTCACTATGGCCTTAGGTTACCTCAGGGAATTAAAAAAAAACCACAAAAACTCAAAACCAATATATAAATATTGGCTGGGAGTAGGGATGAGGAAGAGGAGCTCCTTTCTACTCAGTAGAGCCTGCCTTGAGCCAAGAGCTGTGCAGCGCTGGGAGTGACTTCTCTGGAGAGAGAGTATGCACCCACCAAAGTGTGGGCATTTATTTTTTATTTTCTTAAAATATAGGTTAAAAAAGCTTTTACCTGGGCAAGAGCTGAGCTCAAGGCTTTTTCCTTTCCTATTGAAAGTGGTTATAATTCTATATTTGCTATTTTTGATTCTCTGCCTAAAACATCATGTGTGCGTATAAATTTTGTTTGTACTGATAGCACTTCCCTATTTATAATGCTATTAACATATTAGCTAATTGATCAGGTCAGAATGTGTTATAGTAAAACAGACTGTACTGCCTGCCTTTTTGAATGAAAATTACAGAAAATATTTGGTTATGGTAACTAGAAAGTTAAAAAATATATACCATGCCAAAACCAATAATAGGAATTCTTGAAGAAATACGGGTTTTTTTATAGCTTAATCTGTCATAACTAACTGAAGGTTAAGTAGATCACTCCATTTCTTAATGAAAATCTTTGTAAAATTATTAATTCATTATTGTAGAATATAAGAACTGACTTAATGGTTGATGATTGAAGATCATGCAGTAACTTGGGGTGATCATTCTGAATGTTTTCACTGTATCTGTAGAAATTATGTCAATTTTGTTTGAATATATATTTATATTTTTAGTAGAATTAAAATGGAAAATAAATTAGAATTTGGGGCTGTTTTTCTAAGGATTTTTTTCTTAGTACACTTTTATTAATATATATGAATGTAGTATATGTAGTTCATATATAGTAAATATGTATTTTTATACAATATAGTATTATACTATATATTCAATATATATTTGATATTTTTGGTACAATATAGAATCATGTACGTTCATTGTGTATATTAAAATATAAACCAGCTAAGAAAACATGTTTCAGAGCTGTAGAATATTCTATCACATGGATATGATATATTTTCAGTAGGCTTATTCAATAAATTTTGGAGCAGACATGTTCTGGATGCTGGGGATACAGAGGTATTCTGAAACATATGGTTGATATTGTCATGGAACTCGTATTCTGTCATATTAAAGGCTTTAATCATATCCCAGTTTTAAGATAATTATTTCTGTATTTTATTTCTGTTTTAAAAACAACTGTTGCAGAGAAATACATTTCTTCATCCTGAGAGTGGATTGACATTAGCAAGTTTTTCTCCTGAATTTCTGAAGATTTATTTCTAGTTAAATTTTTATTAAAACTTCATCTATATGAGAACATAAGTATGGACATAATAGGATATTTTACTAAGTAAGAAAGCCAAACCCTATATTTTAATCTTCATTTCTAAATCTTTTATCCCAATTTTATATTATATGTCATTGAATTATTAACTAAAGCAATAGACATTGACAAGAGAATGGGTTTTGAAAATGAAATAAAAAGACTTAGAAAATTGACATAACATAGGTCTAAGAAATAAATCGCCTTGTGCCTTCGTATGATATAGGATATAAACTAGAATATGAAAATAGTTGAAAATATATATAGTGCAAGCTGTTGTGAGCTCTGTTTTCATATTTTGATGCCAACAATTGGAAAGAGATGCGCTTTATTTTGTCTCTGTATGGTTCTGTAATTAGTCTGTTCTCTACTTGCTGGGGAAAGGAGAAGAACAGGGAGGAGATAGTCGCGGAAATCTTAAGCTAGGCTCACTTGGTAGTTACATATGCTGGAACTCAAAAGTGTTCTTGAAAATCTCATTTAAATACTGAATGACAGACTTTTGGATTTGTTAGAGAATTTAAAAACTAAAAGCATATCAATATATTTTTCAAGTCTGCATTAGGCTATGAAATATATACCTGTGCATGTATAAAAGCCCCACCAAATTTCATTAGTTTTTAGGCTTCCTGAATGCTAAACTACAAGAATGTTTCCCCTTTTGAAGTAGTATAAATAATGTCTTTTCCTCTAGGAAATGGCAGCAGTGTCCGCGTTTCTTCACCCAGGAGCACCTAGGCCATACCCTGCACATTACATGGATACAGCAATCCAGACATACAGGGATATCTGCAAGTAGGTGACTAGAGTTATGTTCTATCCACTTAGAGCTAAACTTGGCATTTATGTTGTTATTGGAAATAAATGGTTCTTTGTTTTTCATGCTTTAAAGTTAAATAAGCTCCCAAATCAAGTTAATATAATCAGAGACAAGAGGAGGTTATCTTTTAAAACTTCTGTTTTATCCTCCTTTCCTTTCCTATTTTGTTTGGATTTGTGGTTAGGAATTTGGTATATGTAATGTTGAGGTTACATGTTACATTGAGGGTGATTTATATCGTGGGAACATCTGATCCTAACCACTGTTAATAAGCCAGTAATTAGCTAATTTGAACTTTGCAAAACACAGTTAAATAATAGTCCAGGGAAGAAAATGAGAAGTTCTTTGTATGCATAGTGAGTTCTATTGGAGCTCTGTAGGACTTAGAACTTACTGACTTAGAATTTACCTGTAATGAGACTATGAATGGTCCAGAAGTGGTCAGAGGAAGTTTCATGGGATGTTTGAGGACTAAACCTTGAGTGATTGGGGTTTGATAGCCATGAAGACATTTCAGAAATTGTGTTTGGCTGGAATAATATTTTGGATGCACCATTACTAGAGAAAGGGAATAGAGCCCTGACTAGGTTAGGGGGATTGTGTATATAAAAAATATTGGGTGATAAATTTGGAAAGGTGGTTGGAGAGAAATCAGTATGGGGAGCCTTAACTTGCATTTATTTTTGTTTTTAAGCTGTAGTTAAGTTATGTAGCAGTAAATAGGGAGTTCTGAATATTTGAGTAGAGCCTTGACATACAAAAGTTACTTTTCAGAAAGATTAATCTGACTTTTCTATAAAGCATGAATGGGTTGAAAAATGGGTTAAAATTTTGTCTTTTATCACGTTGAAGTATTAAGTAGTAGTAGTCATAGCGATATGTTTACAACACTAATAATAATATTTAACATTTAGTGAATGCTCAGCATTTGCCACTATGCCAAAGTAATGCTCATTTAATCATAAGCCTATGAAATGGTGGGTACTATTATTATCCTGTTTTACAGATGAGGAGACTGAAACTTATAATTTAAGTTGCCCAAGGGCATGCAACTAATAAATGGTGGAGCCAGTATCGAATCCTACCTACTACCCTGTTTCCCCGTAAATAAGACGTAGCCGGATAATCAGCTCTGATGCGTCTTTTGGAGCAAAATAATGTTAAGACTTATCAGAGCTGATTGTCCGACTAGGTCTTACTTTCAGGGAAATACGGTATACCTTATGTAACATATTTGAGAATATATTTGGAGATTCTGACAGGAGATACAGCCTCCTGTGAAAGAGGAACCATTAATGGTACCTAAAAAGGAGAAATTGAAAAGGAAAAGGAGCTAGGATAGTGAGGTACCAAGGAAGCCAGTAAAAGAGTTCAAGACATTTGAACATTACTTCTTGAAAATATTTTTCTTATCTTCAGGAAGCACAGCGCTTTTCGAGAGATGCCTGTGGAATGATGCAAAAGTAAAGGGATAATACTAGTGACCCAAATAGCCAAAAAAGCCTTGGCAATCCAGTTTAGTTCCCTTGTCCACAACAGATTATACTCTTTTTCTAAATACATACTTACTGTCATGCATTTACCTGATAATCTTCATTCTAATTTACTTGGTAAGACTTATCATCAATTTAATAGGTATTTTGGGATAACTGGGAACACTTCATTAATCATACATATCAATTTTAAGAAGCTCCCTGTCTCAGAAATATTAAAATGTAAGTAAATGTTTTTTAATACAGGAAATGCAGTGTTACTTTTGCAATGCCCTCTTCTTAGAAGGTCAGCCTCCTCTTTTTAACTGATGAGACACTGTTTATCCATAAAAGATTTTCTTAAATTTCTTTTCCTTTATGAAGTCATCCATTCCCCCTTTTCTCTCCCTCAAATCATAATAAAAATCAATCATAACCTGTTTGTTATGGTTTATATCAGTTTCTGCTTTTAGATAGACTGTGTCAGAAGTACTTGAGTCTTTAGCATTTTCACTGCCTGACACATGATTTTTTTAAATGTTGCTTGAATTAACAAATTCATAAAATCCTGGACTTAGGCTTGTGACTTAATAACTGACTACATAGGGAAATAGATGAGGAATCAAACATAAAGAAGTAAAACAATAATTTTAAACAAAAGATTTAAGGGAGTTTATAAAGTTTACTTAAGAAAACTCTTTAAGAACTGAGTATATTTGAATATATGTGAGTAGGAGTTAGTCTTTTCTGTTCATTAGAACATTCTTAAATATTCATAAATACTAACCCTCTAAGAAAAACTGTGGTATGTAGAAAGTTTATAGCAGATCTACAGTACTTTTTGTAATTTTTGAAAGTAATTCTAATTTTGAAATATTGTTCAGAATTACCTTCAATTAGTATTTTTTTCATTGTAATTTTAAGGTTAAGTGGTATTTTGATGTAAGGATTAGAAAGTAAAAAGAGAGACTTTACTGATGTTTATCAACAAAAGGGTTCCATCTTGTAATTTCACAATAAGAAATTGTTTTCATTTATTTTTATTATTTTCGAGAATGAATAATCTAATTCTAGATTATTGATGGTAGTCGTCCACAAAGAAACATCAACTGCTAGTGTTCTCACAAAGATTTTACTCAGGAATCAGTCAGACAGCACTGGCCTCATGCTGTCTCTAACTGAAACTTCTCAGTGGTACTACTAGAGAGAAAATGTCTAAATATTCCTAAAAGTAGCCAGTAAAATAAAACACGTAGTTTGAAATGAGGAAGAGGAAAGAAATACAGGTGAAATGTTTACATTATTTTCTGTTCAAAGCACATTTTATTTGTGAAATAGCTGCTGGTTCAGAGATACGAATTAGGTTCTAGCTTTTTGTATACAGGAAATACGACTTCGCATTGTATTCTTACTGCAAAATTATATGATGATAAAAAGTTTTGATGAGCTTTGAGAATTCTTAGAAGTTTTACTTTTTAAAACCTTTTTGGGAAGTGGAAAACAAGGATATGGATTTCTTTTTACTCAAAAATTAGAATTGGAAACTTATTGAACAGATGGCTACTGTGATGTATTAAGATGTTACTGTAGTCCTAATTATATTTTTATTGTCTTTTTTTTTCTTTAGAAATATGGTATTGGCTGAAAGATGTGTATTGCTTAGTGCTGAAATCTTAAAAAGCCAAAGCAAATATTCAGAGGCTGCAGCTCTTCTAATACGGTTGACTAGTGAGGTACTGAAACTGTGTAATATTTAATTAGTATTGTTTCATAATTTTAAAAAAGTGTTTCTTTTTATTTGAGAGGGTGTGCAAAACATAAAATTAGAGGGGAATCTCTCTTTGGGAATTTATAACATTTCTAAGTCACTTGTTGAATTAGTTTTAAATGCAATATTTTATAAAACTGATTTTATTTTATTTACAGATTTTAAGTTTACGTTATTGTTAACCACAAACATGTATTGTACCTCTTCTATGAATTAGGTTCTAACCTATGCATAACAATATTTAAAGTAACATGCATGTGCATCATTCCTAATACAAAATTGATACTTAAAAAGAGTAATTACTCAGGATTGTTAGATCTTATGTTACTAGTATGAATTTTTTAAAACTCATCGTAAGCATTTAAAAATCTATATTATGAATATTTCAAAAGGGAGAAAAAGTAATCCATTTATAGTTGCTATTGAAGGTTTATAACTGAAATATAACTAAATTTCATTGAATACAGGCTTGTAAACAATGGTAGTAATTCCTTTGTAAGTATGATTAAAGGCACTTTTTTTTTACTGTACACCTGAAACAAAACATTGAACATCAGCTGTAATTGAAAAATTTAAAAAGGGGGAAGGGGAATAAGAAGTCCAAATTTCCAGGTATAAAACAAATAAGTTATGGGGATACAATGTACAGCATGGGGAATATAGTCAGTAATATTGTGATAGCATAGTATGATGTCAGGTGGTTGCTGGACTTACCCTCACTTGTTTAGGTTTATAAATGTTGAGTAACTATGGTGTACACCTGAAACAAATATAAAATATTGTATGTTAGCTATATTTTAATAAAAAATTCTTTTAAAAAGACACATTTTTTAACATGAATGCTTAAGAAAAGAACAAAATCAAACTCTTCCTTTGCACCTTAAATGTTAACAGACACTAAGGTTTTAGTCCTTGGACGGCTATACTTTTTACTCTACACATTTTTTGGGTGATCTGTTCACAGTCGTGATTTTCAGTCTCCAATCTATCTCCAGTCCTTACTTCTCCTTGAGATTTAGATTTGCACGGCCAACTGCCTTTAGCCTTAACTGCTTGGGTGTTTCCAGTGCACCTGTCAGTTGACATATCAATAACTAAACTCATAACCTTTCTTACCTTATAGATTGTGATCTTAAATTATGTCATAACCAGCTAGCTCCTCATTTGCTTCAGACAAAAAGTACTGGAGATGCTCCTGTATGCTCTTACCTGTCAGTAACATAACTGGGGGTATGGCGGAGGGTGGTTAACTTTTTAAACATGTTTTTATACCTTCAGATATTATACTCTCTGTTTTTTTAAAATCCCTTCGACTATTTTGGTTCATGTCCTTAATGTCCTTCTCCTGGTTTACGTGTGGTCCTTGGCCTCTTTCTTCACCTAATTTACGAGTCCTGATATCAGTCATGTCCTTCAGATAATTGTCTGTAATACCCTGGGTTGTCCTAAATGTCTCTGTCCTGCTCTCTCGTATAATGCTGTAAGACCTCACTTACCCTATTATAGTGGAAATTACGTTTAAGCTGTTAGCTTTTCGAGGGTAGGGAACTATGTTGCCTTGTATATTTTTATCCCGAGTGCCTAACACTGGGCTTGGCACGTGGTGTATGATTTATAAATGCTTTTTGAACTGAACCATTAATTATTCTAAAGAGATTTCTGTAAGGTATAATTAACTACGTTAAAAGATGATATAAAATGTTTAATAATTGATATTACATGAAAACTGACCAAACTGATACAAACAGTTGCAAAACATAAACTATTTGATAGCGCTCAATATAGGCTTTTGAGTATGTTGATGTTCTGTATTATATCAAATAATCCTGTGTTTTTTAACCTAGCGATTATCAGTGAATGTAAAAGGAATTAATGGCTTAGGAGCTTAAATAAAATTTCTTTAGAGTAAATTCTTCTGTTTGCATTGTAACCTTGTTATTTTGTTATTGTTCTCTTTTCTTTTCCCAACTCTTTGTTTTCACCTTTCTTTTTCAAACCTGGACGATTCGTTTTTGTCATGAAATTCTAGGAAAGTTATCTTTGTCATTTGCTGCTTTGGGGTGATGTGTGGAGGCCAGCGGTGTTTTGTTTCCCCAGAAATTGTGATTCTCAGTGGCCTTTTCTGCTATACCTTTCAGATATTTCCTTTGAGATAACTTGAAAATAACGACCGCTAGGCATATGTGTATAACATTGTTAAATGTAAACTAAAAATTTGTACTTACATATTTCATTAACTACAAAGGCTTTATAATGTCATGAAGTTCACTTATCTTGAGGATAGGGAACTGAGAGTTACACACACTTGACATTCATGAATTATATTTCCTAGATTTTTGCTAATACCATTATAGCAAAAGATAGCTGTGCGGCCTGGGTGAAAAGAGCTGTACTTTGACTTTATTTTTTGGACTGCAAGTTTATGGGCTAGTGGATCTTTATGTTATGCCCTGGGATTCTCAGCATGGCAGAGAAAACCAAGCTTAATGATAAACAAGCCACATTCAGCACCACATAGGATCGTGTGTCTGAATTTGGTGTTTAAGACATGATGCTTTCCCTCTACTTGTGTCTGTTTTGAACATTTATTCTGGTCTTATTAGCTCTTTTTGTCTGTTACTGCATTTAAATACAATAAATCAGTTCCTTAGTGGTAGTAATGGCAGCAGTTTTTGTAAGTTTCTCCAGCTTGTGAGGAACTGTTCCTGTGGTAAATTGATGAGCTGATAGTATCTTTCCTGTTAAATGTCACAATTACGCATATGCAAAAGAAAAAAATCTTAGAGCCATCTTTCTTGAGATATAATTCAGCTAACTTTTGTGCAGCTGGTGCCTATATCAACTGTGTTTTTATGAAAGTGTTTATTGAAGCTTCTAGCTTAGATGATTTTTTCCCCCTGTAATTATCCTCATATTTTAAGCTTTTGTTAAAATTATCTCTCAGTTATTATCTCTTGGGCAAAGTTCATAGTCTGGAGTTCTTGTTAAAGTGGTATCGCAAGTTTTTTTCTTAGTTCCTCATGGAACATGTATATAATAGACTTATCATACGATAGACATGAACTACCACTAAAATAAAATTTTATTCTTCAATTCATTCAAAGCCTCTGCTTTCTAGATAAAACTATCACTGTGAAATTTTCATTTTTCTTCCATCAGCACTGATGGCTGTTGTCATTCTTTTAAGGGCCATTTTTTTAGTTTCAAAGCAATGTTTTTTTCTACTCTAGGTGTCACTAGAAGAGACAAACAGAGCAAAGCTGCAATGAGATAGGAATGTAGGGTATTCAGACCTGCAAACTGATTCTCAGACAATAGCTTAACTGAATGCACAAGTCAAATTTTGCTTCAGCTAAATTAATACATGCCGTGGATTTCCACGTCTCCTGAATTGGCTAGTGTCAAATTTGAGAATGCTGAGGTTTTATTGTGCTGGTTTTCAACCAAATTGTACTTTAGAATCATTTACACACCGTCAAAGATATGTAGGATATGTTTCTTATCTTAATCAGAATGTCCAGGATTGCTGCCTTTCTAAGTCTGGCAATATAATGAAGACAATTTAAAATATAAATATAAACACACACGCCTTAACGGAAAAACTGAAACTATTGAGAAGCCCAAATAAAATTCCAAAATTGAAGAAATAATTAGAGGGAATTACCTGTTCTGTATATTAAAATGTAGGGATATAGAAATTAAAATTGTTTATAGTGTTTTTATAAACCCAGGAATGCTAACATCCTTTCTTAGTTTGATGCACTATCTTGAAGCCATAAAAGCAAAGATAGCATGCTTAACTACTGAAAAATAGACTCTTTCATGTCAAAACTGGGAAATACTATTTGCAAATGTATGACTAAGCCATGATGTTAAGTGTACAAAGAGCTCTTACAAAGCAGATTAATCACAAAAACCCATTCACAAAAGGGTATAAACAAGCAATTCACAGAAAAAGTACAAAGACCTTTAAATATATGAAACGATTAACAATCTTACTATTGAAATGTATGTTGAGAAACAGTGTCATTTTTTTACTAAAGAGGTAAACATTTCAAAAATGATTTTTGGCTGAGTAGAGTGGAAAATATATACTCATTCTGTTGATGAGAATGTATATTGATAATATTTTTCTAGCAGTTTGGTTGTATTGTAGAATTTGAAGTGCATGCATAGCTTTCATTATTAACTCAGCAGTTCTATTTGAAGCAATTTGTCTAATAAAAATATTTGTAATTATTCAAATATTTTTAGAAAGATGTTTATCAAAGCATTTTTGTAGTTACAAAAATATGAAGCAATATTAAGTCAATTGGAGACTGTATTAATAAATTATGGTACAGACATAAAGGAATACAATGTAGCTTCAAAAGAAATGAGAGATGTAGATGTCTTGGAAAGATGGCCATGATATTAAGTTTAAAAGGAAAGATAAAGAATTCTCTGTATGATACCAATGCATAAAAAAGTATTTTTAAGGAATTGTTCACCATATGTGATACGTGAGGGAAATGACACACCAATACCATGCTGATAATAATAGTTACCTCTGGGAGGGGTAAAAAAGATGTTCACTGTTCAGTCTTCAAACATTTATTCTTTAAGAAAATAAAGAACCTGTGTTCATTTTTCCAAAAACATTTTCCTAAAAAATAAAGAAGTAAGCTCCCTAGCTCTCCCTCAAATTAATTCTGATGCAAATCCTTGGTTAGGAACTGCTTGTTAATTATATATTCCTGATTTTCTCACTAACTAGCTTTTAAATCTTATTTACTAGAAAAATTACTTGATTATTTAGTTTTTGTCATGAGGGGGGTTAAAATAGATAATAGTATCTGCCACTTATGGATGCTTTCTAGAGTGCTTCCTCAGATCTGTTTCAGCTCTAATATAATTTTATTATTGCTACAGAGAGTTATAATGATTTATGAACACTTTTGATGTAACTATAATTTGTTGAAATTATTGCATTTAAAGTCAATGTTTTCTGTTTTCAACTTTCCCTGGGGAAAATAATGGCAGCAGAACACATGGAAGGGCATGGTAAGTTCAGCTTGAGAATAGCTGAAAACCTAGAGAAAGTTTTGGTGACAGTGTTGTTGATAGTTCATCAGCAACCTTCAGTACTTTCTCAATTATTTTTAAAGTAATGTAGCTCTTTCAGTTGTAAGGCTGTCTTATGGGTGAGGATGTAAATGCAGTATGTGGTTTTCGTAGACACTGTGGTAAGGTTCAGTTGAAGTCGAAACTAATTCGAATTGTACCATTTACTAATATACTAAGAGCAGGTGATAATCTTTTAAGGGGAAGCCTCCTGAACTATTTAATGAAAAGCATTCATTTTGGCTCTCTTGAATTACAGCAAAAATTGAGAATTCCTTTTAAATACAGTAAAACTTTATAGAGGATAAAGTAGTAGATTAGATTATTCCATAATCTACACACATTGTTTTATCTTTCCTTTTTTTTTTGGATGGATGGAAATATGCTATTGGATGTCACAGATCAATTTCCAGAAGAAATTAGATTGGTGTGAATCTATTTTTTTCTGTATTCTGTTTTCTGGTTTATCTTTAATCAGTATACTGTATTAAATTCCCAGTTTATATACTTTTTGGCCATTTGAAAAGGGATTGCATTTCTTCAGAGACTTCTTACATGGTGCATAGCATAACTAGACACTTGGCTTTATGAAAAGCAAAAGAAAATATTTCATGGTAGAGCATTTTTTTAAAGGATTTTCTTTAAAAAATTGTGCTTATTGAAAGAATCATCAGGATTGAATTACCCCTTGATCTCTGCCCTCTGATACTCTTAAGTTAAACATTGAGTATGCTGTATGTTATTTTAAGAAAGTAAATGTTTTTTACCAAGTATCTTTTTACTTTTAATTTTGTGAAACTAACCTTTTCTTTTAAACATTCAATAGGATTCTGACCTTCGAAGTGCACTTCTTTTGGAACAGGCGGCACATTGCTTCATAAATATGAAGAGTCCCATGGTTAGAAAATATGCGTTTCATATGATACTGGCAGGCCATCGGTTTAGTAAAGCAGGGCAGGTGAGTGTGTTTTCTTTAAAACGAAAATAACTTGTTTATCTTAATCTTTATTTGTTATAATTTGTTTTTTACAAATGTATGTTATTTGTCAATTTTTAATGATTTAATATTAATCCTAAAAATGGGTAGCAAATTTGTTTTGCGGTATATTGGTAAGGGCATGAGATTTGGATTTAGAAAAATCTGCGTTTAAATCTTGATCTTCTGTTCACAACTTGACTTTGGTCAGGTTACTTCTCTGAGCCGCAATTTTTTTAAATAAAATTTAGAATTTGTCCCAATTTTTGTAAGGCTAAACCAAATCATATATGTGAAGGTCCAGATACACTGAATGTATTCAGGCAATTTTAACTATTTTTAACAGAGGTTGAGCTCTCCCTACTTGAGCTCTAGTCTTCCGTTGTCTCTCACAGAGCCTTATAATAGTATTTACTAAATATTAAATGAATAGAAATCTTCTGTCTGTTGTCCCTGGAAGCAATTGGGTTGGAAAGGTGTTATTAATTTAAAGAGATTTTTGCATCCCCAATTGTCTCTTTTAGCATTAATTGGAGGGAGCTTTGCTGGAGACAGAGAGTGATAGCAGCAGTGAGATAGGTAGTAGTTTACTATAAGTATAGATAGAAGTGTGGATTGAATAATCATCACTATATTTCAGGGACTATACTTGGAGCTGAGCATAAAGCCCATAAAACCAACATGGTCTTGTCTCTTAAGGAGTTTTTTATCTAGTAGGGGAGTGTGAGTATTTTTTAAATGTAGTTAATGGGAATTTTTATGAACATACTTACATTTTTCAAAGTCTGTGTTAACCAAAACATGGCAGTGTTTTTAACTATGTTATTTTAAAAGTACAAAGAAATAAAGAGGTTCACAAATTAATTACTCTCTTAGCTCAATACCCTCTAGGTCCATCTTTGTTGTCGCAAATGGTGACTTACAGGTGTTTCATGAAATAAGTCAGACAAAGACAAGTACCATGTGATTTCACTTATATGTGAATCTAAAAAACAAACTAAATGAACAAACAAAACAGAAACAGGCTCATAGATAGAGAAAAGCTGATGGTTTCTAGATTTGGGGGGCAATTGGGGAGATGGCTGGAAAAGGTGTGAAGGGATTAAGAAGTACAAATTGGCAGTTACAAAATAGTCACAGGGATATAAAATATAGCATAAAGAATATAGTCAATAATATTGTAATCTATGTATGGTGTCATGTGGGTACTAGACTTACCAGGATGATCACTTCATAAATTATATAAATGTCTAACCACTATGTTGTACACCTAAAACTAATATAATATTGAATGTCAACTTTAATGGAAAAATTTTTAAAAAGTTACTCTTGGTTTCTTATAAAAATGCCATGATTTTTAAAAACCAACATTTGAAAATTGGATTCCTTCCTATATTTTTGGAAATTGGCAAGTTAGAAAATATGTGACTCACTATGTATTAAATACAACACTGTAAAAATATTTATAAAATTAAATATATTTTTATAATGATTAATATTCTCCATAAATTAGAACTTCTCAGGCTCTAAAGTGGAAAAAAAATTAAAAACTGTAACTATTATTTTTAACAGCCCTTCTTCCATAGTAAGTGCACATGCATTGGAACATGTTTATCTTTGCATAAAGTGTCCTATTCAGAAATTAACAAATTGTATTAAGCATGTGGTTTCCTTTACTTAGAAGGAAAATCATGTACCCCATTAGGAATGGTCCATTGTCTTTTATTTTAAAAAAGTCATCCTTTTTCCACATCTTTTGTGAGTGGTTTCATTTGTGAAACTAATGATGTTATTGGAACTGGAAACAGCTGCTTTTGTATATAGTGCCTTCTGAAATTATAGGGCATATTGCTTCTACGCATAGCAAGTTAAAAATGCTACGCTTGTGGTAGGTTGAGAGCACCAGGTAGACAAACTTTTGCTATCTGGCCTAATAATCATCTCTAGTTGTAGTTGTTATCTTAGAAAGTTAATGATTCCAAGAAAGTTGGTTTGCTATTTTGTGTTCACTCCTTATACAACCCAAACCCAGGAATTCTTGTTCTCATGCATTATATAGAAATCTGAGAGTATGACTAGGAATACAGATCTGTTGTAAAAACAAACATATGTTGTAAAAGCAAACTGAAGTTGGTCAAAAACAGTATCTTTCTTGGAAGATAGGGCACATAGCACACACACAATTGTGACTGAGGCCAACTTGTTTCTGAGAAGCACCAACATTTCCATTTAAAACAGGTGTATGTATTGGCAGGCATGAGTGAGGATGACAGAAGAGATTATATAGTAATTCCATTTCTCTCAGTTCCCTCTGATTGAGAGTTCATGCTGAATTACTTATCTTGTCCCTAGAAAGTTTTTATGGTTTAATTTTTTTCCATTAAGAATATCAACAGTACAAGGCATTTAAAAAGTAGACCTGGCATTAGAAAAGATTAAAATGAGTAAAAAAAGTATTTAAGAAAATGATGGGGAGGGTGTATGTGTTTGTGTTCATTGTACCCTGGACAATCTTTCTTATTTTAAAAGGCAGATTCTTAATCCTCGTTACCATTGAAATCTTTTTAGATGCTTTTCTACTAAATCATGAAAAATGCACTTGAACTTGACACTTAAACATACTCAATTATTTCTCTATCTCTCAGTTTTTAAGAATCAGTATCTGTGTTTCTTTACTAAATGCAAAATAGAAATTAGGGTTGGTTTTCTTAAAAAAAAAACACTTAAAAATTATTTTAACAGTCTCAAACTTAAAAGAAAAATTACAAATATAGTTACAAGCTATTGTTTACCTGAGCCACTGAGAGAGAAGTTTGTCTACCTGGTGCTCCATTACCCCCAAATACCTTAGGGCATATGTCCTATCTTCCAGAAACGAGAACTTTTCTCCTGTATAACCATAATACAACAATCAAAATCAAGAACTTAGTACACTTCATGAATTAGAACTTCTCAGGATCTAAAGTGGAAAAAAAAAATTAAAACCTGTAGCTATTGTTTTTAGCAACCCTTCTTCCGTAGTATGTGCACATGCATTTGAACATGTTACCCTATTGTTTATCTTTGCATAAAGTGTCCTGTCAGTACTACTATCTAATTCTCAGACACCATTTAGGTTTTGACAGTTGTCCCAATAATGTCCTGTATAGCAGAAGGATCCTGTTCAGAAGGATCCTTTGACTTTTATGACCTTGACACTTTTGAAGATTACAGGTCAGTTATTTTGTAGAGTGTTGCTAACTTTAGGATTCTCTGATGTTTCCTCATGATGGGATTCAAATTTGGTATCTGTAGGGAGATCACAAAAGAGAGACTATGTTCTTCTTATGGCATGCTATCAACTGGCAGATGATTTGAGTTGCTTTCATTATCTCTCTGTCAAGAAGACATGTCTTAAAAATCAAATAATTCTGGCTATGCATGGTACAAAGTTTGTAATCTACCCTGGGCAGGGAAGTGGGTACAAAAATACACTCTGAAGCAAAAGTTTTAGTGGAGAGAGACCTTTTCCTTGGTACCAGACCTCATTTTTAGGATGAAAGTTGAGTTCAGGGGGTGGCAGTGATATGTGATTAACACCAAATATCTGCTCATGGGTGTGGCAGGATGCAGTAGTGGGCAAAAGAATACCAAGCTATTGCTACCAAACAAAACAGTAGTTTAAAAATGTGTATACACATATAAATATATACACACACATACACCATATACTCACACATGCAGTTTTAGCACACACGGTATTTCCATTCAGCCCAGTGCAGTGGTATAAAGAGAGATGACTGTAACAAAATTGAGACTTCATAAGATAATTCTAACAAGCAAACCTCTAACTAATCCACAGCTCCATGTGTTACTGCTTTGGAAATTCCGAAGGTTTTTCATGAAGTAGTCATTATTCCTGACTTCTTAGACTTCGTGTCCTTAGACAAAACAGCTGTTTGCCTGCTTCAGGACCTCTTAGTTTTTAGTAATAATTGCAAGGAGGTTTTCCTGAGGGTTAATTTCATTTTTCTCATCATTCCAGTCTCAGAAGAACCAGTTACCAGTTATTTGATTGTATGTGTGTATATTTATTTTTCGTCTAAGAGAAATTTGAATTGTAACACTTTGTTTATTTTCTTACAGAAAAAGCATGCTTTACGCTGCTATTGTCAAGCCATGCAAGTGTATAAAGGAAAAGGCTGGTCTCTTGCAGAGGATCACATTAACTTCACTATTGGGCGCCAGTCCTATACTCTTAGGCAACTGGACAATGCTGTGTCTGCTTTTAGGCATATTTTAATCAATGAAAGTAAACAGTCTGCAGCTCAACAAGGGGCCTTCCTCAGAGAATATCTTTATGTTTACAAGGTGAATACTTATTTCCAAGAGTAGATACTAAAATTATGTAAGTCATTTTTAGCAAAAAGCTTATTCAGTACTATCTAGAAGGAGTCTAATAAAATGGTTTTATTAGAATATATATACATATATATATATTCTCATATGTATATATATTCTCATGCCAAAATAATGTTTGGAAGTTTAACATCCAAAGAGAGCTAACTAGCTGAGTAACCTTAGGAAGGTTCTCTTGGGCTAGAATAAATGATAGCTAAGGTTCTTCCCAGTTGTATATTTTATGACTGATGTAGTAAGTAAAACTAGTAATTCTTTATCTTAATATTTTTGCTTAACATGTTTTTAATACCTTGTGTATTAAAAGATGAGGAAGCAAATGTAAAGAAAATGGAGTTTTCTCAGAAATTCTTTTTTTTTCTTTTGTATTTCTCCTAGAATGTAAGACAGCTATCACCAGATGGTCCTTTACCGCAGCTTCCTTTACCATACATTAATAGTTCAGCCACGCGGGTTTTCTTTGGCCACGACAGACGACCTGCAGATGGTTAGTAAAGTTTTTGGGGGGTTTTGTTAACTAGTGACTATTTTTTTTAGGTTTTTTTCCCCTCCATTTAAAAAATCATGTGTAGTTGTTAAAGAATATTTCAAAATAAATAATTCTATACCATATCACCTATCCTGTTGACGTCTGAAGATAACCACTACTTCACTGTTTTTCCATCCAGCTTTAAGCCAAAAATAATAGCAACAAAGTCGCTGTAATTATAATGGCTTTTCTCAAGTAATATAAAGAGTGCTCATGTTTTTATATAATCTTTTTTAAAAAAAAAGATTTTATTGGGGAAGGGGAACAGGACTTTATTGGGGAACAGTGTGTACTTCCAGGACTTTTTTCCAAGTCAAGTTGTTGTCCTTTCAGTCTTAGTTGTGGAGGGGGCCGTTCAACTTCAAGTTGTTGTCCTTTAGTCTTAGTTGTGGAGGGCGCAGCTCAGCTCCAGGTCCAGTTGCTGTTGCTAGTTGCAGGGGGCGCAGCCCACCATCCCTTGCGGGAGTCGAAACCGGCAACTTTGTGGTTGAGAGGAGAGGACTTGCTCTAACTCAAGGTGCCATGTTCAATTTTAGTTGCAGTGGGCGCTGCCCACCATCCCTTGCGGGACTTGAGGAATCGAACTGGCAACTTTGTGGTTGAGAGGATGCGCTCCAGCCAACTGAGCCATCCGTGAGGCAGCTCAGCTGAAGGTGCCATGTTCAATCTTAGTTGTTGGGGGCGGAGCCCACCATCCCTTGCGGGACTCGAGGAATTGAACTGGCAACCTTGCGGTTGAGAGCCCACTGGCCCATGTGGGAATCGAACCGGCAGCTTTCGGAGTTAGGAGCATGGAGCTCTAACTGCCTGAGCCAGATTTTTATGTAATCTTGATAAACATTTTTAATGACTAAGATACTCCTTTCATTGCATATGAAGTCCTTTATTTTAACATTTTAGGTCACTGCTTCCATCTTTTTGCTTATATAAAATCATGTTGTAATAGACACCTTTGTGTATAAAATTTGTTTTCTTAACTTTTTATTACGGAAGTTTTCAGATGTACACAGAAGTAGAGAACAGTTGTCAATATTCTGCTGTTCTAGTTGTAAGGCTTTTTTAAATACAGGATTTTTCCTTAAGGATTGAGCCTTAGAATAGCAGTACCTGGCCAAAAATATAAATATATTAAGGCTCTTGCTGCATTTTAAAGTAAACTTTGTAATTCTAAGCCTTCTTATATTTGAGCTTAGTGTGTTTCTTCTCGAGACTAATTTAGTAGTTTATTTTAAAAGTATTTATCAGGATGTTTATAGCAGTATTGTTTTTAATAGCAGAAAATGAAATAATAGGGTATGAATTGACAAATTTTGGCATATTTATATAATGGATTCATGCTGTAGGACATGAGTGAACTAATTCTAACATGTTTCAGCATGGATAATATCCATCACA
This sequence comes from Rhinolophus hipposideros, assembly GCF_964194185.1. Taxonomy (NCBI): domain Eukaryota; kingdom Metazoa; phylum Chordata; class Mammalia; order Chiroptera; family Rhinolophidae; genus Rhinolophus; species Rhinolophus hipposideros. The sequence continues at coordinate 33,809,754 of NC_138063.1, forward strand.
TAATGTTGAGTGAAAAAAGTTACAGAATGAGAGATCAAATATAATTTCATTTATATATTTCAAACATACAAAGCAGTTCTATGCATTGTTTATATATATATTCAGATGTGGTAAAATAAAAGTAAAAATAAAAAATGGATGAGAATGCTATACTTCAACTTTGGAGTAGCTCCGAGGAGTACAAGTGCCAGTGGAGATGAAGGATTGGGGAGGGTTCCACAGAGGAGGACATCAGCTTTTATCTGTAACATTTATTTTATAAAAAATATTTGGGATTATATAACAAAGGTTGACTTACTAAATTTTGATATACAGATATTTTTTATATTGTTCTCCATGCTTTGTTCATGTGTTTGAAGTATTTCATATCAAATTATTTGTGGAAGACTAGGGAAAATACATTCTTTCAGAGTCAGGAGGAAAAGAGCATCAGTATTATAAGCAAAGTTCCAGTTAGGCTAGGGATAATAAGAGGATATTTTTCTCTCAGATTAGTTTTTATTTGAAATATGTTTCAATTGAGGGCAGGTATTAATGGACATGTGTATTTAGTTTTGACACTTTTTTTTAGGTGAAAAGCAAGCAGCTACTCATATAAGTCTCGATCAAGAATATGACTATGAATCTTCTCAGCAGTGGCGAGAACTAGAGGAACAAGTTGTGGCCTTGGTTAACAAAGGAGTGATTCCATCCGGTTTCCATCCCACACAATACTGCTTGAACAGTTATTCAGATAACTCGAGATTTCCACTTGCAGTTGTTGAAGGTGATATAGTTGAATATTTATACCTATTTTTTTTGTGTTTTCTTTCAGCAGATTCAAGATAATTTTGTGTATGCCAAAAAAATCACTGGAAGCTGGGGATGCAAAAATAAATTAGGAACTCATATTTTAGTGAGCTGCATTTATAAAACCACGCAGTGGGGGCTCTAACATAGAGAGATGCAATGTGCTGTTGGAATACAGAAGAGAGAGAGAGAATGCCATTATTTATTACAGAAAATTGGGGAAATCTTCTAGAGGAGGTAGTTTTGAAACTGAATTTTCAGTGAATGGACATTTACAAGTTGGTAAAGGATGGTCTAGGCAGAAATTCAGAGCCAAGAAAGCAAGATGTGTTCAGAGAATTGAAGCATAGAGTGACGTGTGGGGTTTATTGAAGTTACTTATTAAGGCATTTCTTTTATAGAACCGATAACAGTGGAAATGGCTTTTAGAAATCCTTTGAAAGTTCCACTTTTGTTGACTGATTTGTCATTGCTCTGGAAGTTTCAACCTAAAGATTTCAGTGGAGAGGATAATGAAGAAGTTAAAGAACTAGTAAGTTATTAAAAGGTATTTGTAATAAGCATGTTTCAGTAATAGTTTAACAGATGCTGTAACATTTCAACTTCTCTGTTCAGCGAGCTATACTTACTCTTTTTTATGCGTATTTCCCTTAGTTATAAAAAATATGTTATATGCTTGTTGTTGAAAATTGAGAATGCAAAAGAACATAAGGAATAAAAATAAAACTGTCTTCTCAGTATTTAGATAACCACTTTAACACTTTGCTGTCTTTTCAGTTATTTTCATTTGTTTTTTTCCCTCCTGGGATTTTCTCATATTATGTGTTTTGTTTTTTTAGTCTTTGTTGATTTATATGCATATTTTGATTTTGAAAATGTCTTAATATTTCATTTTTGCATAACATTCCGTCATATAGATGATCTGTAAGTTACTCTGTCTCTCCGTTGGTAGTTATGTTGGAAGGATCCATTTGTTTACTATCGTAATCATTCAGTGGTGCAAATTTGGGTGTATAGTTTTTTATCCTGATTATTTCTGTAGGAAAGATTGCTAGGCATGAAGATAGAACATTTTGGGGAATAAGTGTTTTTTTCACCCCTTTCTTCCGCTTTCCCCGCCCTATTCTGGTTCAAGCCGTTGTTTCTCAATCTAGTTGTGTAGATCACAGCTCCCTGGCCCATGCTGGGAGCCTTGCGCTCCCCCCCCCCACCCCCAGGCAGTCTCTCCATTTGTCAGTTGGCCGCTCACGGCAGCTCTCACCAGCTGCCGGCCACTCACAATGGCCACCCACTGCTCATGGCAGCACCCAGTAGCCCGTGGCAGCACACGGCATTTCACGCCAAGCTCCAGCTAACCTCTGGCTGCTCACGGCAGCCCAGCTCCAGGGAGAGCTGTTGTTCACAATCTTAGCGTATAGGGCGCAATTCACTGGCCCATGTGGGAATCGAACCAGCGACCTTGGCTTGACGAGCATGGCGCTCCAGCCACCACCCGGGAATAAATATTTTAAAATGCTATTGGTTTCTTAAAAAGTAATACCAAAGAGCTTCTCACCAGCAACATACCCTGTTTCCCCAAAAATAAGATCTAGCCGGCCAATCAGCTCTAATGTGGCTTTTGGAGCAAAAATTAATATAAGACCTGGTATTACATTTATTATATTGTATCATATCGTATCATATCATATCATATATCATATACCTGGTCTTATAGTAAAATAAGACCGGGTCTTATATGAATTTTTGCTCCAAAAGACGGATCAGAGCTGATTGTCCAGCTATGTCTTATTTTCGGGGAAACACAGTATATGGGATTGGGTATCTCATCTTTGCAACATTAAGCATTTTTGTTTATGAAAAAAAAAACTTCTTGATTTGATAGGTTAAAAAAATGCCATGTTAGTATTTTTTTTTCATTTCATTGATTTCTAGTGAAGTTGAAATTCTTGTGTTTGTATTTCTGTTTTTGGGAGTTACCTGTTCATACCCTTCATGTATACTAATTTTTTTCTTTTCCTATCTATGTTTATAATAGCTCTTCACATATTTAAGATGTTATTTTTGAAGCAGGAATGACTTGAACAAAGAATTTTTGTTACCTGGCTGATTGTAACAGAAATAACTTGGATATATTTTTTTACCTAGTTGCTTATTAGTTTATTCACTAATACGTATTAAATAAATTTTACTTATTCTACCTTGCTGTGCTCTTTAATAACGTGAAATTATTTTGGAACTGGGAAATAATATCCGAATGTTTTGGTGCTGATTTGTGAAGGGAGAACTTGAGAGATGTCTGTTGTACTAACTTTAAACTAAAACTTTTGAAGTATTTCTTTTGAAGTATTTTGATTTTTTTAAAGATTGCTTTATTTAAAGTCTTGCTGATTAAATTAATTGAAGACATTTTGTGATTCTTTATACTGATTGTTACTAGTTTGAAAAATTGAAATTTCCAAGGCTGTATTCTGACTTGAATTTTAGCAAATTCAGTCATTTTTAATGTATGGATACCTGGAATACAGATTAGAAGAGTATGAACTCCTTGCTCTTGGAAAAGTTTTTTTTAAAAAAATATCTATTCGCTTTTTAAGTGTACTAATCTGTTCAATAATTGGATTTTAAAGGAAGTTTGTTCAAGTTAAGTGAAAAATTTTATTGTGTAATGAGGTTACACTTTTCCTATAAATTTCTAACTCTTTGGATTTCTTCATGAGCTGATTTGTGATAGACTAAGATGCTGAACTGAAATTTAGGGAAATGTAATCTTTCTTATGTCAAGTAACTAATCTCATGGTAAATAGTGTTTATATGCTCTTAACAGATGTCATTGACTTGGGACAGGCCAGTTTTGCTTTTCTCACTGCCCTTATTGTCCACCAGTTTTGTATGCATCCTACTTGGCTGCCATTACTTTTTCTATGTATAATTAACCAATTTGGAAAAAGAGGCAAGTTGGAGTAAAATATGGAGAAATTTGCTCTTGTAAGATGAAATTAAATGGCCATTTTGGCCATTGTTGATAATGAGCAGCTTAACTTTATCTCTTGAGATTTTAATCTCTTGGTGACTGCAACTTTGAGTAGATCTCTTATCTTCCTCAGTTGAGTTGGACTGCATGAAATGAAAAAACCAATCAAGTGCCTCCTACTGCATGGCTTTACTGCAATTATGAAAATAAAACAATTTGTATATTGCTTAGCGCATAGTAAGAACCTAGTAAATGCTAACTATAATTACTGTTATTTTTCTTAAGTATTGATATAAAGGAATGTAATAATAATATATTTTATTCATTAGAGTGTATATTTTACAAAATATTTTATTTTTTAGGTAACAAGTGAACCTGAAATGATTGGAACTGAAGTTATTTCAGAATTCTTAATTAATAGTGAAGAGTCGAAAGTGGTAATTGTTTATTTTTCTGTCTTAAGCCTTTCTAAAAGTAAGATGAAAGCACTTTAAAAATCAGTTTATTCAGTTTGTTTTATATTCTAGTTTTCTTAAAAAGTAAAATTTGGAAGCTTAGGATACTGGAATTGCACGGGAGGAAATTGGTTGGAAAAGTAGGTTTGCAGTGGTCTTTGGTTTGTTGATTTCCTAAGAAACCTGGTGAAAAGTTTTTGCTTTTCTCTTGGGGTCAGCATGATGGTTGAGCAGAATATTTTGATTGTTATTTTTAATAAAAGTATTGATGAGGATCCGGGGCTCTAAATGTTGAATTTAGAGATATATTTTTTGAAGAAAATGCTTTCCAACAAGAGCATTTGATAATTTAAAAGTTTAGATCAATGAGTTTGTATTTCTGCACCATTACAGAATATAGGTATTGCACAATTTAAGATATTATTAAAAATTTAAGATAATAAGAGTGGCTTAAATATCTCCACAGGCAAGACTAAAGCTCTTTCCCCATCACATAGGGGAGCTGCATATTCTGGGAATTGTTTATAATCTTGGCACTATTCAGGGCTCCATGACAATAGATGGCATTGGTGCTCTTCCTGGATGTCACACAGGTAAAGCTACAGCATTGGTAAACAATTAGAAAACTAATACTTAATATATTCTCTTAGACTAAAATGAATGAAAATGAGGTATTTTCAAAATGGGTTTATGTACCTTTAAAAAAGGCATCTAGTCAACTGAAAGAATACTTTGGATTATTTTAAACTCTGACATTGCTTCAAAAAGTAAACAGCTTTAGTGTCTTCTAATGTATTTTCTTTCGGAAATTCTTAAGTACTACCCTATGTATTTTTCTTTTCTGTTATTGATCCAAGTTTAGTAAAGTCTAACCAAATATATTCTAACCATTGATTGAGATGTCTGCTGTCAATACAAAAACCATCTTAGCATATTCTATTTTTTTGAACATTGTCTTTTTTATAAAACAGACCAAATTAAAAGATCAGTGTTTTCACATTATTAGATGTTAAGCACCTTAAATTCTGTCATTTATTCTGTAAAAAGAGTAGGATTTTAGCGTTTGGTACCCCAGATGATATGTTTTACACATTTTTGAATACTAAAACTACAAAATACATATTTAACATAGTTCACAACTGTTCTCTCAGATCTTTTTGGTTAACAACCATTATGGTTAAATAATAGGTTTCAGAAAACTTACTATTTAGTGATATGTAGTCTGTTTGCAAAGTAAGTTAATCCTAATAAAATGAGAAATTAAACAGCATAAAATAAGTATAGTTAAACATGAAAATAAAATATGCTTAATTATTCGATTAACCATGCTAGTCAGTAATTATCTAGGATTTTCTAGAAATAATCTGAAACTTAAGAGTATTTATATATTTAAGCTATACTGATATAAGTTAACATACCTAGTTATTTTAGGGCATTGATATTTTTTTATTTCAGGAAACCATTCCTTGAGTATGTCAGTCCGAGGGAAACAGGATTTAGAAATTCAAGGTCCTCGACTTAACAACACAAAAGAAGAGAAAACATCTATTAAATATGGTCCTGATCGACGTTTAGATCCCATAATCACTGAGGAAATGCCACTGTTGGAGGTATTTCACTTTTTAAAATTTCATGGACTTCATAGTTTATCTAAAGGTCCGATGATACTTTGAATTAATTTTTGCCTTTGAAGTTACTGATATTACATTTAACTGTACTTTTAAATTATTATTAAGCTAGGGTTTAAGTAGATCTAATTCACAAAGATAGAGTAATCATGCAACTTGGCCTTAAGTCATAGCCAGGTTATAAAACACAACACTCAAAATATTAATGGAAATTGGGAAAACACTTCTGAAAGAACAAATTTGTTGTTAGGTCAACGGCTCTTTTTCAGTAAGATACAAAAATAATACGGGAATTAATGCTGACAAAAATTGAAGCAATATGGTTAAGTAAAATGAATAAAAAGCAGTCTTCACTTCATTCTCTTTGTATCCTATCCTTTCCTGCTTTCATGCCATGTGAATTAAAGGTCTTTTAGTTGCAGAAGATAGAAACTGATGCTAGTTCATATAAGCCAAAAAAGAGAAAACTTATTATTTAGTTGAAGGATATTGGAATATCACATGGCAACTAAAGTATAGAACAGTAAGTCTCAAAGAAGAACAAGGACTTGGCAGCTCCAGGGAATGCAGCGGTAAATGCTTGTAAGCTTTTAGAAAGTATTTCTTTTGATATGTCCTTAGTCCAGCAACTTCCAGACTTTATGTCATATTATTACAAATTTCAAGTTTCTGAGAGAATTCTGGCCTACCTTAGATTAGGTAGACCAAAGGCAGGTTTATGTAGTATAAGGGTGAACACTGGAAAGCGGTCCTCAAGTTTCCCTAGTAAGGAAGTTATAAGTTTAGCCATTTACCTTCAAGAAAGGCCAGTGATAACCAAATTGGTGTTTCTCTTTTCAGACTTTTCATTGTATACTTACACATACAGTTTAGTAATTATAAAGAATCATTTGATTCTGTGGCTTGCTTTATGTCTTTAACAACATAATTTTGTCTTTGTTTTCATTCAGTAAAAACTTTTAACAGCTACGTTATTTTATTTAGTTACATTGTAATATGTTTTAACCATTTATTGATGGGTGTGGTTCTAGTTTTTAATCATAACTGACAGTTTTTCAATAAACATCTTTATGTATATATTTTGTCCATGTTATAGTTCGGATTAGAGTTTAAAAATGGAACTGCTGTGTCAAAGGGTATATATCAATTTAAACTTTTGCAACATACCACAAAATTATCTTTAGCAAGGCTGTAATTGCACTTTTCTTCAGAATGGGAGTCCCCATTTCTTCACATCTGTGCCACACTGGGTATTTTTAGTTGCTTTTTTTTGTTTGTTTGTTTTTTACTTTTGCCAATCAGATTGGTGAAAAATTGCATTGTTTTTATTACATTTCCCTGATAACTATTAATAATAATTTTGATCAATCTTCATATAATTTTTTGTCCATATAATTGTCTATAATTGGGTGTAATTTTTTTGTCCATATGATTGTCTATAATTGTCTATAAGACCCAATTGTCTTATAATTGGGTGTTATTTCCCTTCTTTCATTGGATGATTTTTATGGGTACTAATTCTATACCTGTAGTGGGGGTTAGGTAACATACTCATGAAAATTGTGATATGTGTGTGTATTGAGGGGAAGGTATTGCTGAGTTGCTTGTATTCTGCCCAGGTTTCACACTTGCATAATTTTGTTGCATTTAAAGTTATATAGGGCAAATAAAACACTTGTAGACTGACTTCAGTGTTAGTTTCTGATTGATTAATATTTAATAATTTAACTTTGATTTGGTGTTTTTCACTATTTAAGGTTTTTAACATATGAAGTCATATCTAATAATCTTTTACTTTATTGCTTCTAAGTTTTATAATTACGTACTTGCAGAGACTTACCTAGTCAAAACTTTTAGTTTTATTATTTTAATCCAAGAGAATATATTCTTCTGAATGTCAAGGGTTAGGGATCAAACTTTATTTCTAATTTTAGTTACTATTAATTAAATATTGACAGTTCATTATGCCATCTTTCTAATATACTAATATAACCTGAGAGTATCCCTAATCTGTTTTATTTTATTTGGGGGATGCTACCTATTCTGCATGGCATGATTCCCTCCTCCCTTTCTGTGTCAGTAGCATACTCTTGCTTTACCATCTTTTTTAATCTGGCAAATCAAGTCCATCTCATAATCTTTAATTTGTTTCTTCTTATACATGTGACATTATTGTCTATGCTTGTTAAATTTCCACAGTGATGTATTGGATTTTTATTAGGTTTGCATTGCTATAGCTAGGAGTGCTAAGACTGAAAATGGATTGAAATGAGTTGGGATCCAAATGTTAATGAGGACTATTCGCTGTTAATAGTCTAGCAGTCACTAACTATTAAGCATTTTGTTTGGGATGTGCTAGAGCTTACTTTCAAAAGGGAAGATTCTGTTCTGTCGTTAAAGTTGAGGTCAACCAGTAGAGCACACTGAAATACTCAGTTTTTATTGATTCTACTAGCTTATAATTTTCACTATATCATACCATATAAATGTTCTTCAATTATAAAGATTGTTAGGTGTGCAAATGGTTTTTAAGTGCAGTGTTTCTCAGATAACATATTGTTATGGACAGAGCTTTACTTTTAGGCTTCTGCCTAAGCCCCATCTTTAATTATCTGACCTTGGAAATTTCTTTGACTTACAAAAAATGAGGAAAGTTGAACCAGATGATGTTTCATTTTAAATTCTGTTTAACTTAACACTCTTTAAATTTACATTCGTCTTGTTTTTGATACTGGTAGTTCTGTACTTAACTTTTCTTCTTGCATACCATAGTTTTTTTTGGTTGTTTATTTTTAATTATAGATGCAGTTCTCCTTGAAGAGGGTATTTTATTAGAGGACCTCTTATTCTACATAATAACAACTGGTATTTGGTTGATTAAATGAAAAAAAAACACAACTCAATAGATACATACCCTAAATATTTTACCTTAATTGAAAACATACAAATGTACATTTATTGACTGTTTTGGGGGGAGTTGATTTAGGTCAGAGGCCTTTTCTATGAGTTCTTTGTTTTCGTATGGTTTTCCTAATAATTACATTTTGTCTTTCATGCATTCAGCCACATCCATAAGTTGTCATTTTAAGTTTCCACTTTTGTTTGCTTCAGAGTGGGAATCTAAAGACAAGTGTTTAGTAGTCATAAGTACAATATATGTCTAGGTTTTATCTATAGATAGAAGTGATACTTTCAGGTATAGAAGGGAGCAGTTTACTAATACTTAATTTTTAAAAATAAGTTTGGGAACAAATGGTGACTCTTGATAAGGACAAGACAGGCAGGCATAGTAGAAAGCCTCAGGTCACTAATGAACATCAGGTTCCATGAACATCATTCACTGTTTTCTGCGAAGATACTAGAGAAGTTGGTTAATCTAACAAACATGATATGATGGAGGTTAGTTAAGAAACCTTTTATTATATTTGAATAAACAAGGATACTGATAAAAAAAATCATAGAATGTTCCTATCCTAATATGTCAGAAATATTTTATAGAATTTGAAGTGTTTAAAGGAGTAGTGAAAGAAGTTACCAATCTAAATTGCCTGATGAAATAATTTCTTACAATATGCATTTATCAAAGCAAATTAGGATGAAAATTATTGACGCTCATTGAGAAGAGAGAAAAATTAAAGTCTCTTGTGTATACTACCATTTGTATATCATACTGAAAGCAAGCAGTGAGCTATGAGCTATATCCACTTACATAAATATGAGGTGTGATCCAACAATACGGTTAACGCTTAAATAAAAAAATTTATTACAGTAAAAGACATATTGCTATTAATCCCCCTCACTTCGAACACACTTATTCCATCATTCTTGCCACTTTCTGAAGCAGTTCTGGAAGTCCTCTTTCATGAGTGTCTTTAGTTGTGCTGTTGTGGCTGCTTCGATATTCCAAATCATTTTGACTTTGGGGAAGAGCCAGAAGTCACATGGTGCCAGATCCTGTGAATAAAGTGAATGAGGACACACTGTAATGTTTTTATTTGATAGAAATTGCCGTACCAGAAGTGATGTGTGACACGGAGCCTTTCTGTTGTGATCAAAAATTACTGTGAATGCTGCTGCCAAGTGCCATCCAACAGAAAGGCAGGGATCTTCAATACGGGAAGCGGCACAATGAACCTTAGTAACTGTGTGTGACAAGTTCCAGCTTGTTCGGTGCAGTCAGTAGAGTTTTGAGCTACAATTTGAGAGGTATATTTTAAAGTGTGCTGTAAATCATGGAACAGGTACAGCACATTGACATGAGATGGGCAAACGGTTTCATCCTCCATAATGACAGTGCTCCATGTCACACATTGCTTCTAGTATGACAATTTCTGTCAAATAAAAACATTGCTGTGTATCCTCATCTTCCCTTAGTCACCGGATCTGGCACCATGCGACTTTTGGCTCTTCCCCAAAGTCAAAATGACCATGAATGGTGGTAAATGTTTTGAATCGATTCAGGAAGTAATCAGAGAGAATTAATAAAATACTTTAAACCTTTAGTAAAGAATATAGCGTCTTAAAATGTTATTCATTCGGGGTTCTGAATTTTTAACAGACAATATAATAATATTTTTTCCCTCCAATGCAGGTGTTCTTTATACATTTTCCTACAGGGCTCCTCTGTGGAGAAATCCGAAAAGCATATGTAGAATTTGTCAATGTCAGCAAATGTCCTCTTACTGGATTGAAGGTTGTTTCTAAACGTCCAGAGTTCTTTACTTTTGGTGGTAACACGGCTGCTCTAACACCACTAAGTCCCTCAGCATCTGAGAACTGTAGTGCTTACAAGACTGTTGTGACAGATTCTACCTCTGAATGTACAGCACTCACATCATCAGCTTCTTCTGTAAACTTTGGCATTGGCACGGGAAGTCAGCCAGAGGTGATTCCTGTTCCCCTGCCTGACAGTGTTCTTCTGCCTGGAGCTTCAGTCCAGCTACCAATGTGGTTACGTGGGCCAGATGAGGAAGGCGTCCATGAAATTAACTTTCTGTTTTATTATGAAAGTGTTCAAAGGCAGCCTAAAATACGGTGAGTATTATAAAAGTTTTTTTGATTTAACCTTTATATTTAATACATGCACAAATTCAAATAAACACTTTGATATTTATGGACATGTCATTGTTTATTAAGATATTACCCCTTCCCTTTTTTGCATGATGTTTGTATCTGAGGTTGTCCCTAATAACTACAAGTTCTAAGTGGCTGAAAACAGAAAAAACTAAGCTACATTAATTTTTTTGTGGCTTCTCTATCTGTAAACTCTTCGATTCTTTGATATAGGTAAGTACTGTGGCCAGAGTTATCACATAATAATGAAATTCACAGGTACCATTTGTTTGAAGAAAATTATTTTGTTTTACCTTTCCTTTTCCCTTTTGCCCTCCAACCCCTCGCCTCCGAGAATGCATGAAAAAAATGTTTATATTTGCTGAACAGATGTTACAATGAGGATCACTGAAGAAATCAAACGTAACTGACTTTCACAAGGATATGTGGCCTTTATATTACAGAGCAGAATATTTTATTTGTGTTAATGCAGTTGTCATTTTTATAAAATTAACTAGGAGTAATTGCGCTACATTTACTTTGTTTAATGTAATATTTAAAGTATTTTGTAAGACTTACTGTAAGAACAAAATGACATAGTATTTGTAAGCATAATTATATTTTATATCCTAAATAAGTGTTAATTCCCCTCAAGAAAATGATAGAGAGTACTCTGGCCAAAGCAATCAGGGAAGGCTTTACGGGATATAGTAGTGGTAAAATGAGCTTCCAAGGAAAGTAAAGATTTCAGAATTTGGATGTTTAGGGAGAAACGTAGGAGATTAATGGGTCTTCCTGGGAGAGGCTGTGTATATATGAGTGAAGATTTGCAAGTTAGGAAATATAAACTGAATGAGTTGGTTTGACCACAGTGTAAAACATGTGTAAAGGAACCAAAGGGGAACAAACCTTGAAATGTACAAATATTATGGAGGGTCTTGAATGCCAGGTGAAAAGTTTGTAGTTTATTTGGTAGGTGTTCGGTTTCTTTGGAACCTGTCGTAAACCAGGCATAATCAGTACATTACTATTTGAAGATTACTTTCACTTGCTATATAAATGAGTTTAATGAGCAGGGAAAAGCCTAGAGTCAGGGAGACTAATAGTTGCCTTCCAAATTGAGAAGAAGCAATTGAACTGAAGTTAGGCCAAGTAGATAATTTTGCTTTATTGTATTCTTTTTTTTTTTTTTTTTTTTTTTTTAAGTATAAATGGTCCTGAGAGTGATGAGGTTTTAAAAGCTTTATTTGGAATTATAGAATCATAACAGAAGGAGAGGTTTTTAGATTAAGTTTACAGTTTTTTATTTCTTCAGTCACAGAATATTAAGACACACTGCAGTTATTTGTACCAGCCGATCTTTGAATATACGAGCCACTGTCTGCAGAAGTAATTCTCTTGAAGATGAGGAGGGCCGAGGAGGCAATATGCTGGTCTTTGTGGATGTGGAAAATGTCAATACTGTAAGTTGGTTTAAAACTAAATTATGTTTTTAATTATATTTGATGTGTTTCCTTTGTTTTTAGTAATGGATTTTTTTTCTCTTCATAAGGCAGCATAAATTAGGAATTTAGAAATGTTCATGAAGCATAGAGTGTGAAAACATCTTAATGCTCCATTAGCTTTGTAATTTTAAGTCTCTCTTCAAGCAAAAGGATCTTGTGGCATTAATATGGTACATATTCATATGATATATAGCCCCATATGTCAGTAATTCAACGCAAAAAAGATGTCATAAAGTATTTTCTAATCTCACCATTGAGCATCTATTGATGTAATTAAATTTATGAAGTTCTGTTAAGATTTCACATTCAATATTAACTTAATATTAACTTAATAACCCTTCACTTATACACATCTGACAGTACCATTTCCTTTAATATAAAACATTTTAAACATTCTCCCATTTCTGTTTATGTACTCAAAATATAAGACTAAATATTCTTGAAGAAGGGAATGCAATCTCATGATTAAAATAGGATCTTAGCCAAAAAAAAAAGGATCTTAGCTTCTGATTGACTCAGTCCAAATACTTACTTGAGATGTTACTTATTAGCTCTGTAATGTGCTTTGCTTTTAAAAAGTTTCATAAATTTGTATGGTCACTTCTATTTAGAATATTTAGGGTTAATGAGCTAATACCTTGTTTTGATGATCTTCCAAAAAAATCAGTATTGTAAGAGTAAGAAAATTTTCATAATTTCAAATTAGCTCTTATTCAGGAGAACAAAAAATTACATACAATTTAAATAACTTTATATATATATATTGTATATTGGGATTCTGTTTTGTGAGTTTTTTGTTGTTTGTTTTTTTGCCTTAATGGAAATAGGATATCAGAAAGATCTGAAGAACTAAAAAAAGAAAAAAAAAAAGATACAGTTTTGATTCAAAATTGACAACAAATAATTTTTGATCTATTAAACACTACCAATAACTCATAATGATAGATCCTAATAACTGAATACTTTTAGTATTTTAAAATTTGCCACTGGGAGTGCATTATAAACATGTTTCTTAGATGAAATGTTGACTTCTCTGTTTTAAGAAATTTAAAATGGGATTTAAATAACTTCAACTTTCTGAAATATATATAACATTTCAAAATAAAAATCTCAATGTTAATTGATATTGACTTTGGTAGCAGAGTCCGAATATAGTTTTCATTGGAATACTCTAAGTTAGTGCTCCTAAATCCTGAATGATTCTTCCATTTCTTTTGCTAGAGTGAAGCAGGTGTTAAGGAATTCCATATAGTACAAGTATCAAGTAGTAGCAAACACTGGAAGTTACAGAAATCTGTAAATCTCTCTGAAAACAAAGGTTTGTGCCTTTTCTGCTCTTCATAGCCAATTCTGACATGTCTTCATTGCTTGATTTTTTTCAGAATACTACCATAATATACGATGATTCGTGCCTTTTTTATAATTAACTTTTTTAAGCATCAAATTATGCTTTCGGTAGTTTACTTGACTGTGAATCATATTATCTACTTCTGTTCATTGTTTTCCATCTTTTTATTTGTATCTTTCTTTTTGCACTTTTTTCCTGTTCTTACTCGGTTGTAAAATTGGTGCCTGAATACATGATCCCTGTCAAAATTTCAAACAGTACAGAAACATATAAACTAGAATGTGGAAGTTTCTCTTTGTTTCCTTTGCCATTAGAAAGCTGGATTTTCTTTGTGTAACTGTACCTATGTGCTGACTGACTCTTCCGTATATTTCCATATCTATATAACATTCAAACAAGAATATGCACCCTTTTGATATATATTGACTAATTGTTTTCCAGAATGTGTCTATCAGTTTATCATCCTGCCAGAAATATGAGAATATCTAATGCTTATAAGAATGGAATGAAGCTGGCAAAATGATATTTGCTCTTTCTGGAAAAGAATTGTATATATTCAAAAGATATAAAAATGTTTAAACCCTTACTTAGCCTCATGTTTATCCTTATTTTTGGAATTTATACAAAGGAATTAATTTAAAATATGGGAAAACCATATATTTAGGCAATTTATTGTAAGATTATACTTACTAGGGAAAAATTCAGTGTGGCTTTAATATAAATTAAACTTCAACTGAGATTGTTTTGTGGTCACTAAAATATATTAGCATTTTAGAAGTGTCTGCAATGGTGGGAAAATGCGTCATAGCAAAGTGTGTACATATCACAATATTGGTCAAAATCTTGCGTGTAAATACTGAAAGGAAATGAAGAAATAGTAGAATGGTGGAATTGTGGGATTATGGGCTCCCTAACTCCCAAGTTCTGATCTTTCAAACTTTCTGTTTATCTATAATGTCGTATAGATAGATAGATATACACATAGATAAATACACACACATTGACATGTATTTCAAGACAATTTTATCTTTTTCATTCTTTTCTAATTTTTATTGGGGAAAATTGGGGAACAGTGTGTTTTTCCAGGGCCCATCAACTCCAAGTCAAAAAGTCGTTGTCCTTTTGTGGAGGGCGCAGCTCAGCTCCAAGTCCAGTCGTCGTTTTCAATCTTAGTTGCAGGGGGCGCAGCCCACCATCCCATGTGGGAATTGAACTGGCAACCTCATTGTTAAGAGCTTGCGCTCTAACCAACTGAGCCATCCTGCTACCCCACAGGCAGCTTAGCGGCAGCTCGTTGTCTTCAATCTAGTTGTGGAGGGTGCAGCTCACTGGCCCATGTGGGAATCGAACTGGCAACCCTATTGTTAAGAGCTCGTGTTCTAACCAACTGAACCATCTGCTCATCTTGGCAAGTTTATCCTTTTTTAAGAGCTTAGTGTGATTTACTTCATTGAAATGAAAGTAAAGACATTTTTCGTTAAACATTCTTTATGATTATGAATTATTTTCCATTTTGACCAAGGAAATCTGAATAATGAGTTGCTTTTACCATGTCATAAACTGAGAAAGATCTTTGACGTTTTCTTTGTTCTTCCTAGATGCCAAACTTGCCAGTAGAGAAAAGGGAAAGTTTTGCTTCAAGGCAATACGGTGTAAGGAAAAAGAAGGTAAATTCACTTTATTTCATACTTTCTTAATGGTCATTTTATATTTCATGCCAGTAATATGATTAGTTTGTTTTCCCCTGTTTTTCAGTTGCTGCACAGTCCTCAGAAAAATATACCTTTGCAGATATCATCTTTGGAAATGAACAGGTAATACAAATAAGCACAGTAGTATTTGATTTTAAAAGTCACAGTTCTGGAAAAATCTTATGATTTTGGTGAAACTATTGCTCTAGTAATCCCCAGATTCTTTGGTGGATGAACGTATTGACTTTGTTGGGTTTTGCAACTTGACTTCATGCCCCAGAACAGACCAAAAATGCTATATGGACTATCCCATTTTAATTCATTAGTTAAAATTAACTTTCTTTTGAGAGAATCACATGAAATAAGTATAGTCTTTGGGATTAAAAAAAAAAAAAGAAACAGGATTATATGAGGGAACCTGTTTATTAGGGAAGACGGTCACAGTGGAACATATAGGTGATAATCCTCTGGATTTTGTATATCATATATGGTTCTGAGACCCAAATAATAAGCTCTTTTGTGATTTTAAATGTATTATTGTCATTATATGTAAGAATCACCAAGAGCATTGGTTTACAAACTTTCAAACAATGTGCATATGAGTCACCTGGGGATCTTGTTAAAATGCACATTCTGATTCAGTAGAACTGGGGTGAGACCTGATATTGCTATAAGCTCCTTAGGTGACACTGAGGTTATCCGTCTGCAGACTCTGTTTTTGACCTAGAGAATTTTGTAAAACTGAGAGCTTTGCCTCTCTGTCTCTAAAGCTCTGGTTCATTACTTCTTGGGTGGAGTTTAGGAATAGGCATTTTTCACCACCCCTACAGGTAATCTGAAGAGGTGATCTGGGGATCTGCTTTGAGAAGTACTGGACCAAGAGTGTAAAATTCCATGTAGTTGTGAGTTGTTATGCTATTGTTTTCTCCTTGATAATTACAACATCCTTATACTTTTGTATTTCTCTTATCATTTGCTTTCATCTGACTTGCTCTTTGTGACTGTCTTTTGACCATTTGAGGAAGCCCCTATTTAGAAACAGATCAGGGCACCAAAAGCTCAATAATTCCAAAACAAGTGTGACTTTCGGAGACACTGCTTTCTGAATGGTTGAATTTAGCTTTCAGGACTCCGGTTGTTTATTTAGTTCATTTCATTTTTAAATTTAAAATTCCTAGAAACATCATCAGAACCTTAAATTATGTTCAGGTTATAACTTTTATTGTATTTGTTGCTAAATAATTTTGTATAGGAGCATTACAGAAGGCAGAAACACAGACATTTTTTCTTTGATGAATCTGGTTGAATAAATAGAAGTTACCAAGCAATCGCTACAAATCAGTGAGAAACTGGGGACAATGGTTTACCAGGAAAAGTATATTCTTTCACGTGGGGAAAATGTGTGTATTTATTAATGTTTAATTATTAACTCGAAGCTTAACATCTGTTAGGTTGGTGCAAACGTAATTGCGGTTTAAAAGGAGAAAAATAATTGCAAAAACCGCAGTTCCGTTTGCACCAACCTAATATATAGCCTATACTGCAGGAAATCCTAAATATAGAGATTTTTATTATGAAACACAATAATCCATTAAGGGAAATCCTGTAGTTCTGAATCCACTTAAAATTATTTTCTCGTGTTCTTTCCCTTTAAGTATGAAAGCCACATTAATACCAGTAACTCCATTTGCATTCTGTTTTATTGGATGTTTCCCAGTGTTCTAAATATTTCAATGAGAAATATTTTTGTTATTTTAATAGTAAAAAATTTTCAATAATTTATTTTTTATTCATTTCCTTAGAGCTACCCATTTATCCTCCCTGGATATTTGAAAGATCAAACCTAATGTAACAGCAGTGTAGATGAATTATTTTGAGGTAACGGTTTTAAGATCAGAGTAATTCGTACCAAATATTTTGTGTTGAAGTCTTCAGTGGCCTCCCTATATTTATTTAACCGGATTGACAAGAAGTTATCGAGTAAGACTTTTGGGTATATGTAAGTTATAGAAACGTAAAAGGCATATTTAATGGAAAACATTTATGTAGAAAAATGATTTTCTTTTAACAGATAATAAGTTCAGCAAGCCCATGTGCAGACTTCTTTTATCGAAGTTTATCCTCTGAATTAAAGAAACCACCAGCCCGGCCATCAGTGCTTACAGAAAAACAGTCAGTAGAGGATGCTGTGAGATTAATTCAGAAGTGCAGTGAGGTGGATTTGAATATTGTTGTATTATGGAAGGTATGTGTTATTAAATTATTTCAGCAAGTCTTGCTTATAGATACTTGATTCTTAAGCTTAAGAACAAATGTGAGCTGCTATTTACATTTCTCCTGCTTAAATTTTCCAGTTTCAATATTAAAGTAGTTGTATAACTTTTTTTAACAGTTCCATAATGACTTTTTTTGCCAAAAAAAAAATGCATTCAAATTAGATGACTGTATTCTGTAATATTCTTACTTCTCATTGATACTGAGAATGCTGTAGACATGATAAGCTCCATGAAAGCAGGTATTATTATTAATCTCTTTACTATACGTATTTTCAAACACTGAAAAAGGAGAAATAGCACCATGAACCGTTAGATACCCATTACCAGCTCCAGCAGCTTCTAATTTGTTGCTATTCATCTTTCATCTATTCCATTTTCCCCCCTTTGTTTTATTTTTACATTCCTTTTTTTGCTGTAGCATGTCTGTTTGTTTTTTAAATGACAATATTTTATCTGTAAATGCTTCTGCATGTACTTCTACCAGATAGGGACATTTTCGTTTAATATAACCCCAGTATTATTATCTCAACCAAATTAACAATAATTCTTAATAATTATCTAATTGTTGGTCTGTGTTTAGTTTTTCCAGATTATTTGAAAAATATTTTAATTTTTTGTTTAGAAAATCATAACCAAATCAGATCCACACATGCAGATCAGAATGAGATTGTTTAGGCATTAGTCTTCTCTCAACTATAAATAATACAGAGGAGGCTTGTTTTTCACAGTACATCTTATGCAGATATTATTTTTTAAATGATTCTAAATTAAGGATCTTACGCAAGGATATTCACCTGAACCATCTGAAAAAGTTTGATTTTTGTGTTGTCTGATACAAGGGTTCACAAAAAGATATGCCCATAGTAGATGATTGATAAATACATGCATTTTAAATTGATTCAGATGTTCTAGAGAGTGTTCTTTTTACAAAACCACACATTTTTAGTAAACTTTTTTGAAATTAAGCTAGCGTGATTTTTTTTTGCATGTTTCAATAAAACTGCTTTTAAGTAAATTGATACTTTCATTGATTGTAGAAGGTGTTTAATATTAAAAATATCAGTTACATATTGTTAGCTTGAAATCCAATGTACTGGAAGCTTAGAATCAAGTGGATTCTATTTTGAGACTCAGCAGCATTGCCTCTAAGGTAAACCAACCACCCATTAAATAAATGTATAATAGACCCTTGACATTTGTGTCTGTCACTCCACAAATTACTTCCATGTTACAATTTGCGATGTTTCTGAGACAGCATTTTGAGTAATGTATGCTCTGCACTCTGTACTCATTGTTAAGTCCACAGTAACGTTGATTGGGGGGAAAATGTTATCTTTTAAAAAAAATGGTCCTGAATAAAAGCCCACGACTAGTATTGGTGATCACATGAAGAAGAAAACTAAGACTGTGATGCTCCTTGGCTAGAAAATAGAAATTTGAATAGATTAACAAATGGGATAACAAATGGGACATTAAGTTTGCTAGTGACTAGTAGTATCTATGATAAGTTTATCATTTACTCATTTGAGAAGGTGGTAGGTTTTCTTTAGTGATTACTCTAGATAACACAAAAATGACCCATTGAATGACGGAAGAGCTTAAAAAGTCATTTAAGTTGTAGAGTGAGATGCCTAGGAAGCATAAGACTTTTAAATAAAATGTGATTCAGGAGAAAACTAAGAGCTTGGACATTCTTGTGAAGGAAAAAAAATCGAAACGGGGTATAGTATAACTCCTAGCCAATCTTAACCAAAAATAAAGGTTTGTTTTAAAAAGTTCAGCCGTTATGTCTGGAGGAGAACACGTTACAGAATGATGCATGGCTATGGTTGACTTCCTCAATCCCATGAGACCATTGGAACCTCTCTTGAGTAAGGTCACCCCATCAGGTGTTGAATGCCTGCCTTTCTGGGTTGTGCATGGATGGATACTAAGCAGGTCCTGGGATGCCTGTGCCTTTTTAGTACAGCACTACTCCAAGTGTGATCCGTGGATGGCAAACTGTCACTAGTAAGGATAGGATATGAACAGAAATTAAAAGTAAACATTTAGAAACTTTGATAGCATTTTGGCTGAATAATTTTATGTCTTTTGAATCTGAGAGTAAAAAGAATTGGGCTTGTTAAAATTAAGCCTTTGTATTTGTATAATGTGACAGTAACAATACATCAGAGCCATTTACAGATTGTATTTTCTCCTGGACAGAAGCAGTTCAAGAGGGAAAAGAGTTACATGCTGGAACAGTGTTTTGATATAGATGAAATCAGTTCACACCACAGAAAAGAAAAAGCCTTTTTAAAAAAAGCAAATGTACCTATATTTAAGGTCTCCAATGGCATGACATTTCAGCTCATAGCATTTCTGATTGTACTCACTGATGTTAGCTCTACTATGTGATAAACATACGGGTATTTCAGAAGCAAGAATGTAAGAAAAAGCCTTTTGCATTTCTATTGGCATTCCAGGAAAGAAAGTTTGTGTTATGGCACTGTTCTTTTGGATAAGTTTCTGAAGAGCTCTAGAAAAAATTCAAAAAGATTTCAAGATGTGTCTCAAATATCCAGACCAATTGTGTTATATTGAGGCAAAACCACATTTTGATAGATACTGTATAGATTGAATGAATAAATAAAAGTAGAAATGCCGATACAGCTATAAGTGTTCATAACTGATAGATATTAGACATATTTCTACCTTCCATCAGATATTGCGTTAGTTACTTTTGAGGTTACTAACAAACAAGGCAACATTTTTGTGCTTTGTATCTTAGGCTTACATAGTGGAAGACAGTAAGCAACTTATTTTGGAAGGTCAGCATCATGTTATTCTTCGCACTATAGGAAAAGAAGCCTTTTCATATCCTCAGAAACAGGTAATAACAAGGTTTGCTTTGGGGCTTTCCTGTGAACTTGTGTGTGGGGGGGTGTTGTTTGATTGTTTTTTGTGTTTTTGATGGGGTCTGTTTGTGCAGGCTTTTATTTTGGGATTTGAGTTGGGAGTTGGTGGCAGAAAACTGATTAAAATTAGAATGAACACAAATTGCTTTTGAAATTCATTAGCACCTTCTGAGAGTATTAAGATGCATTTGTGATCTTGAGGTTTCCTGAGATATATTCTACTCTGAATCTAGATTTGATAGTTAAAAAGAAGAATTGATTTGCTTGAAAGAAAGGGAACCATGTTCTCTGTATTATTTGTCGTAACAGGCCCATAGCATTGTACAATTTCAGGGACATAGCATAAAATGCAAAGGATGGCCTCTGGAATTGTGTAGCAATTGGTAATAGTGTTTGATATATTTTCTTGTTTTTTCCTAAAATGCTATTTAATCTTACTAAAAAGTTCTCATAGTATATATATATGAACAAAATTTAAGCACATTTGGTCCAGTAATTTAAATAGTTACTTTGTATTGTTTTTGTAAATAATGGATCTTATTTTCAAGCTTTTTTTCTCATTATTTTTGACAACTTTTATTTTGAAATAATTTTGAAACTTACAGAAGAGCTGCTAGAATAGTAGAGAGCACTTTCTTATATCTTTCACTCAGGTCCACCAGTGGTTAGCATTTTACCTTATTTGCTTTATCACTTTTCTCTATGTACATACTGATTTTTTCTTAATGATTCTCAAGTAATTACTTCCAAGAGAAATACAGGCATCCTGCCCCTCTCCCCCTAAATATGTCACTGAGTATTCCTAAGAACAAAGATAATCTCTTACATATTCATAAAAACGATGACTAAATTCAGGAAGTTTAATATTGATATAATGCTCTTAATATACAGTCCATATTTAAATGTTATCACAGTTCTCAATTATATCCTTATAACTGTTTTTTCCTATCCAGGATCCAGTCCAAGATCAGACATTGTATTTACTTGTCATGTCTCTTTAGTCTCCCTTAATCTGGAACAGTTTCTGTGCCTTTATTTGCCAATTATGACACTGACATTTTTGAAGAGTATGGGCCAGTTATTTTAATGTATAAAATGTCTTTGGATTTTTCTTGTGTTTCCTCATGATTAAAATTAAAGCTATACATTTTATGACAGAAATACTACATAAGTGATGTTATGTTGTCAGTGTATGTTGTCAGAAGGCACATGATGTTAGTTTGTCCCAGTATCAGTGATGGATCAGTTGATTAAGGTGGTATCTGCCGTGTTTCTCCACAATAAAGTTGCTATTTTTCCTTTTATAATAAGTAATTTGTGGGGAAATAATTTGAAACTATGTAAGTGTCTGATTTCTTATCAAACTTAGGTCCACTAGTTTTAGATTCCATTGGTGATTCTGTAATTTGAATCAATTTTTATTTTGATGGTACTAATGGTAATTTTCCATTAAGTTTAATGATGATATCAAATTTAACCCAAAATCGATTCCTTATTTTAAGAAAACCGTTTTTCTCTTTTTGATTAATACAAAATCTGAAGTTTTAGTTGTAAGTGCCACAAACTCGATAAGTTGGAACATCTCAATGACAAGATTAGCACTTAGAAAATGAAACAAAGTAATTTTTATAGAATTTAATCTTATATTCCCCTTTTATATACTGTGTATGGCGTATCCTTTTTATTTCTTTGTATTTCACCTTTGAAATATTTTATATTCTCTTTATGTAATTAACTGAGCTTGGGAGATATGGCAGTTTCATCATCCTGTGAATAATAGATTTGAAGCCCAAAGACTTCCAGATTTATGACTTAGTATAAATTGCTTGCATGCATGATGGACCTTAGCTTTACTACTCACTTATGAAACAAAGATAATAGTATTTTACACTTTCCTCTCGTGGTAGAACTGTCATCAGGTAGAAGCAAATCCTTATTGTGAAACTACTGTACAAATTCTTAAGCACTGAGTATGAAAATACTTGTTGCTACGCTTAAGCTGGGAGTGGGAGAAACTCTTCTAAATATTCTCTCAGTCAGCTTCAGGTGTTTAGTCTTTTTTTATGGCCATTGTTCACATGTTTTCCTCCTGATAGGTGGTATATAGAAATTTATTCATTGTAATTCAGAAGTCCCAAACAATAGCTTGTTTTCTTTGATGGATAGAATTTATTAAACAATAATATATATTTGAACTTTTTACTGAAGTGTAACATAAATGTAGAATAGTGAATAATAGCTCATTGAACTTAAGAAATGTAAAATAGTGAATAATAGCTCATTGAACTTAACAAATCCTGTATGTCCAAGACCCAGCTCAAGAAATAAAATACACCCAGTACCCCAGAAGTTCTGCTCTTGCTCTTCTCAAATCACAAGTCTTCCCTCCTCCAGAGTAAACCTCTGATCACTTTTCTCTGACTTATCTGTAAAAAGCCAATTTAGTTCTTGATTTTGCAGGTGTCTAGATCAGAGGTCAGGATACGTTTTCTGAAAAAAGCCAGATAGTAAATATTTTAGGCTTTATGGTCAAAGGGTCTTTATCATAACTACTCATCTCTGTTGTTGGAGTCCAAAAGCAACAAAAGCAAACATAGATAGTCTGTGGCTGTGTTTCAACTAATGTGCTTTACAGGAGAAAAGCTGGATTTGGCCTATGGGCTATAGTTTGCCAATCCCTAGTATAGATCAGAATCCAACTTGACTAGCAGTAAATTAAAAATCACAATTTTCCTGGATGGTGAAGGAAAATGGGGGGAAAAATGACCAAGAAAGAAAATAGTAGAAATGGGACGTTATTCTCTATTTTCAGTTAGATGATAGAGATTTATTGAAGAAATATTTACAGTGTTCCTGACACTGGCTATATTAAGACTTTTACATACATGTTAACCTTCAGTTAATAGATGAAGCATTATAATCTATAAAACACAGCAATCTATTTTCAAAATAAAATTTTAAGGCAATTTTAGTTCTTCATCTATTAAAACAGGTGCTATAGAATTGAATGTCTATAGCCTAAGTACTAAGCAGTTTTACCAGATGAGAACCACAGCAGCTTTTGAAATCATTGTTATTATGACTCCCGTTTTACATATGAGGAAATTGTCTTAACATATTAAATAACTTACCCAGGATCGTAGAGCTAATAATGTGAAATTGCTGGAATTCAGGTCTAATGCCAGCGCATAATGAATAGAGAATGAATAAATGATTCTGAATCATATTTTCTTTCCACTAGATTGTATTGCAAACGATTCCAACTGTTTGTTTAAAAAACAGAAGTATTGTTCATGCCTTACTTTATTGGTTTTAACTTCTTTTGTTTATATACACTATATTTTAACAAGGCAGTGTTTTTATTGTTATATTTTTTTCTTCTCAGGAGCCACCAGAAATGGAACTATTAAAATTTTTCAGGCCAGAAAACACTACAGTTTCATCAAGACCATCGGTAGAACAGCTTTCTAATCTCATTAAAACAAGTCTTCACTATCCAGAATCATTTAATCATCCATTTCATCAAAAAAGGTTTGAGGATTTTTTTGTTAAAATTTTTATGCAACACACACGTGTGCACATACAACATACGCACAGGCACACACACACATACACATTTATTTATTTTGATAATAGCATTAACCCAAATATTGAAGAAATTTAGAATAATATTGAGTTTACAGAAATTGCTCTTAAGTAATTTACCCTTTACTACGATTATTGTATGTTGCTGCTGTGGTTAAAGATGGATATTGCCTCAGCCACCTCTGTTGCCAAAAGTTTCCTTTTGATGAGCAGTTTTATCTTTAAGTCAAAAACAAGGAAAAAATATTTTATATTTGACTGCATGTAGACATGACTGACTGCAATATACACACGGCAACAGTTCAAATTTAGACAGTATTATTTACTTAAAATTTATTAAGTGGTAAACTTCCTGAGGAATGGTATATTTATAATTTTGGTAAATACCTTGATTATATAAACTTAAGATTCAAAAATGACACTTCAAAAAGTTGCTGGTTTACAGACATAAGGAAAAATGGAAAAACCTGTGTTAGAACCTGTGGGTAAGTGATAATTGAAGGTATGAATTTTGGAAAAGTCGTCAGGGATAGGAGTGGGATAGGGTGGGATAGAATAAAAGGAGAATGGTGACCTGTGGAACAATGACATCTGAAAGAGGAGAAAGTAGTATCTCAAAGGTTGAGTGAGAACAGTTCAAGGAGAGAGGAGTGGTTAACAGTTCACAGTGCTATAGAAAAGTCAAATAGTAAATGGATCAAAAATTTGTTCATTGGATATGACAGTAAAGGTTGTGGATGATTTTTGAGAAGACTGTTTTTATATAATCGGGGTGGAAACATTACATAGTAGGTTGAGGAGAGAATGGGAAGTAAGTAAATAAAGTTAACCCTTTCAAGAAGCGGGGCATCAGGGAAGATCCACTCAATATTATTGTTTTCTTACTAGCTGAAATAATGGATATTTGCGTCATGTTAAAGAAAATGATGGCCTACAGGAAGAGCAACAGAATCCTTAGTAGATGGAAAGATACACCAAAGAGTGACAGGATTAGCTTTGGACTGAAGAAGTGTCCAACTTACTATTGAAACAGAGAGAAGAAACTAGGGAGAAATTTTAACAAATGTACACATTGGAGTGCCTCCATTTAAAGAGTGTATAGGAGCAATATTAACTACTCAAAGTAGTTAGGAAATAAGAGAATAAAGGATAGAAAATTTTTTTCAAAAGTGAAATTTGAGGGTAACAGAGGAAAGTCAAGCTCCTGGCTAAGGACACTCAGAGTACCGGGAAAATTAAGACCTAACATCAGAATATATTTAAAAAGTAGAATGTGCTAACCATTTTTAAAACCTTTCATTGTGAAACAGAACACACAAAAAAGTGCTCAAAAACAAATATATGGCTACAGTGATTTTTTTATCCAGACAAATAATCACCTCTATTCGAGAAATAGATTATTGCTAGCACTGCAGAACCCCCCATGTACTCCCTCCCGCACCATTCCCGATATCAGTAGTCTTCTCCTCACTTACCTTTATAATTTTTCCAACTAATTATACATCTTTCTGTTTTGATTTTTGTGTTGTTTTGAACTTTATTCTGTAAGTGGAATTATACAGAGTATTTTTTATGTCCAGCTTCTTTCATTTAATACTACGTTAGTTATTATCAATCATTGCATGAAACTGTAGAATTAATTTTTGTTGCCCTACAAATATGTTTGAACATACCAGAATTAGTTTATCTACTGCTGATGGACTTTTTATTTTCATATTTGAACTATTTTGACTTCTACTGTGAATATTCTGTGTATATCTCCTGATGCATATATGTTTGCTTTCTTTTTTTTTTTTTTTTTTGCATATGTACTGAGGAATTTTTCCAAAGTAGTTGTACCAGTTTGTACATCCCACTAGTAGTACGTGGGAATTCCCTTTGGTCTTTATCTTCACCAACACTTATTACTGTTTGATTTTTTAAAATTTTAGCCATTTAAGTTATTTTTAAAATACTTTTGGTCTTAAATTTTTGTCTAGGTTTTAATGTTGCTCAGTACTTACTCTGTGTGCCTTTGATGGCTTTAGTCCTGTTCCCAGAGGTTGTGATTTGGTTGGTCCAGGGTACGTGCTGGACATCCAGATTTCCTAACGTTATCCAGGAGACGAATGTGCAGACAAAATTGAGGGGAAAATAACGAATTATGTTTTATCACTATTGAACCTGTCTTGACTTCACATATTTCCTTGGAGAGTTTCATTTCCTTGGAGATGTTTCATTTTAACCCACTCTTCTACTTTGTTCCTGGTGATCAAACACCTGTGCTGCTTCCTGAATGTCTTAGATTCCATGGTGTTTCTCTTTACCCTTAATGGTTAAATCCTTGGCTGCACTCTGGAGGCCAGGATATTTAGGAGTTATTCATGTGATTGTGTTGGTGTTTAAAAGCATCATAGAATCTAGCAGGGCAGGGAAGTATGTGAAGCAGGACGGGGTTGATTGAGTTAAAGTAGAGCAGTGTGTTAAAATAAAGCATTACAAAATCAAAACTCTGCATGCAGTATGTGAAAACGAGGTAGGTTTGATGAGGATAAAATGGCAGTTTTTCCCAACCTCAGCTGCACATTAGAATCACTTGCAGAATTTTTGAAAATCCTGGTGTTTAGACCAATTAAATCAGAGTCTCTGGGAGTAGGACCCAGGCATCTGTATTTTTCAAATTTCCACAGATGATACCAGAATGCATCTGTATCAGTCATTGTTGCCATAGTAATGCTTCATAACAAACGACTCCAGAATTCAGTAACTTACAAGGCGTTTATTCCTATGCTCCTGGGTTTGCAGGTCAGCTACTCTGTTTCCCCGAAAATAAGACCTAGCTGGACAATCAGCTCTAATGCGTCTTTTGGAGCAAAACTTAATATAAGACCCGGTCTTATTTTACTATAAATTAACATAAGACCCGGTCATATAGTGAAATAAGACCGGGTCTTATATCACATTATATATCACATCATATATCATGTCATACATTATAAAGACCCAGTCTTATCTTGTAGTAAAATAAGACTGGGTCTTATATTAATTTTTGCTCCAAAAGACGCAATAGAGCTGGTAGTCCGGCTAGGTCTTATTTTTCAGGGAAACACAGTATAATTTGGATGAAGCTCTGTTTCAGGCTGTGGGTGGGTGGGGCTCATGTCTACACCACACATATTTTGGGCTCAGTCCAAAGGGGGCAGCTACCTGGAATATGTTCTCATGGCATATCTCTGGAGTACAAAAAGTGTCTTGTTTGCATCAAAGTCATTAATATGCCATTGGCCAAATCGCCTCAACCTCCACAATCCTCAAGGATGATACACAAGGAAAGTGAGGGGCATAGCTGCCAAAGAGTAATTACAGTTATCCCAGGAACCAAGCGTAAGAATCACTGAAATAGAGGGTTGAGTGATTGGGCATCCTTTTGAAACTAAAGAGCAGAAGCATACTTGAGTGAGAAAGCTGGAGAGAGGAGAGAGTGGTTACAGAGTGAGTGACTATTATTTCAGAGGAAGCTATTTCAAGTGACAAAAATAAAAAATACATGGTATGGTCATAGAAGTTAGATGGCTGGATTTTAAATAATACTGATTGATTATGGAGGTGACAGGTAAAGGATTTGAGGAGTTGAAGGAGCCATCTACCTAGACATTGATGTTGTCCAAAAGGATGACACGATTTGGGATTGAAAGGAAGGAAGCAAACTCATGCTGAAGCTTTTTAATAAATGAAGCCAATAGATGATATGGAAGAGAAAGCTGCAATGGTGTTTCTGCAGGCATAGTAGATGAATGGGGGTTGGGGGGTGAAGCAGATGTTTCCTTCATCTTTACCTCAGACACTTCAAAATACTCATCCCTTTCTCTTTCTCCAAAGTATCTCTGCTGTACTGTTACTGTCACTAGTTTTAGTTTGTCTGTATGGGTTCAGAAAAAAAAAAGAAAAACCTTGGAGTACATTATGACAAAAAGGGAGGCATTTTTATGAGCGAGGTAGGAGGAAAAAATCATCAAGAAGTGGCATTGAGAACTCCACTAATGATACATTCTGACCCAAGATGTGGAAGATGTTAGAATAAAAATAGCATGTTATTGAGAGGGTATAAAGGAACTGTGTCCTCAGCTAAATTTCAGAGAAAGTAAGATGTAGAAATGTAAAGAGAAGAGATTGAGGATCTAGAGTGTTCTCAGTGTGGGCGGGATGGGGCAGTGGGAGGTTTGCTCAGGGCTCTGGAACACAGAGCCGTGAGGATGAGAATGTGAGGCAGAATAGGTGTCCAGAGCTAACATGAATCATCCTGCGTTTAGCTGCCACAGATTTTCAAAATAAAAAGCCATTTAGATAATGTTCATGGAGCTTTTGAACATTATCCTCAGCACTTAACATATTTGATCTTACCTAATCACCACAACAACCCCAGAGAGAGGTACAATTACTATTCTCAGTTTACAGTTGAGAAAAGTGAGGTACAGAGTCGTTGAGCTGACATTTGATCCTGAGCAGTCTGTCTCTAGTACCTATGCTTTTCATAATGCCCGATTTTGGCGGTGCGGGAATAGTTGTCAGCAATTTGATCTCTAAACACTGTTTGTGGCTCAAGAGATTAGCATTTTAGAAAGACTATTGTGTAAAGCAGTGGTTTTCAGAATGTGGTCCCAGACCAGCCTTGTCATCATCTTCTGGGAACTTAGAAATCCAGGTCTTGGGCCACACCCGGACCTCCTGAATCAGAAACTCTGGGGTGGCCCCAGCAGTGTGTTTTAACAGGCCCTCCAGGTGATTCTGGTGCATACTTAAGTGTGAGAAACAACAGGTCATACATGAGAAATACCCGGGGTAGAGAATGGATTCCATTGGGGTGCTAATTCAAAGACTATTGCAGTAAACCAAGAGGCGTGGTGACTTGCAGTTATAAGGGAAATGAAGATGTAATGAAGTTACCAGGTTCCAGAGATGTGTGGGAGAGAAAATTGACAGGAATTTGTAAAGAATAATAGAAAATTGGGAATGGGTGGTAGGCCCCCATTCCCAATTAAAAGCCCTTAGTATAATGCCCAAGTTTTGCTGGGGTGCATGGGATGCTATTCACTGAAACAGTGAGTAGAGAAAGAGGAGGAACAAAGTTGAGTTTGGTTTGGGGCTAGGAAACATCCAGATATTCTCATTTCTTTTTTTAGTAGAAGCATTTAGATAAGGCATGGAGAATTTGACATTTGAGAATCAGATGGGAACAGAATTGCAAAAGTTCCTGAGGTTTTGCTTTGGCTGACAAACAATGCTATTGGGATTTCACTTTTAATGAGGTGCTTCAGACTGGAAACCTACTCGGTAGTCTCGCTGCCCTCCTCTCTTTGTGAGAAGTTTGTGGGAGAGGTAAGGGCTTTAGCACTAGCACAACCGAAGGATGTGTTTTTGAATTATCTTAGTTTTTGTTTAGGGAAATCTGTTACTTACAGAATTGTTTAGAAAGTATTTCTCAGTAAGAGAATATAAAATTTTTGAAAGCATGAAATACATTAAGCAGAATTTTAAAGTTATTTTGTGTGAGCTTATAAGGTTACTATTTTGTCTTTTTTACTATGTCTTTGTTCTTTGTGTTTATAGGGTAAAATATAAATAGTATGCAACCAGGCTTTATTCATTCATAGATTATGTCTGTTTATTATGTTCTTGATTTGAAGTCTACACCAGTGTGTTCATATGTCCTTTTCTGTCACTGTCTGTCCTTCTTAGGCTTTAGTAATTTATTAATTATAAAGTGATATCAGAAACTAGATTATCTGAGCAAATGTGTCCACTAAAAAGGGCTTTCTTCATAATGTATACAAAAACAGTTTTCATATTCTCCAGAACATGATGACTTTCATGCAAATTGGATAGAAAAGCAAATGTTATTCTAGGCCAAGTTCTCAAAATTAAGTAATTTTCAAGAAACATAAAGAGAACAGGATTAGTTGCTGGCATTTTAATGATTTATTTTTTTCTCCATTGATCTTTTGTAGTTGAGATTATTTACTTTTGTTTTTCATTTTGGGGAAAAAAACACTTAGAAATATTGTAGTTATTTTTTAAGATTAGCTGTAATAAATTGAAATAAAAATGTTTTGTGGATGTATACAAGTATATTCTCATATTTATTCAGGCAATTAATATGTTTCACTTTTTATTTACACAATTTGTTCTAAGTGATTTAGGAACTCAGTTTTCTTTCCTTACTTAAATGTAATTGTTTTTGAGGAGCGTTTTTTGTTGTTTTCTAAAAGTTGGTTTTTGGCGGCTTTTAAAAATAACACAGCTAATCTTTTTTGTTTATTTTTCTTCCGAAGCCTTTGTTTAGTACCAGTCACCCTTTTACTTTCCAATTGTTCTAAGGCTGACGTTGATGTGATAGTTGATCTTCGGCATAAAACAACGAGGTAAAGATTCATTCAGTGCAAGAATATTTTGTAGTTTAAGATTGACTTGAGAACAATTTAATATTTTGAAATTATACAAATAATTACTAACATGGATAAGAAAAGTTTGTGCAGGCATGCCCTGATTTTTTTGTTTGGTATTATAGTGTTTTAGAAGAGTTACAGAGGATTGTCTGAGCATTACAGTGCTGACAAAATGGAAAGCAATTTCCAAAAACAGCAAATTAATTTGGCCAGCGACAAAAAATTTTATAAAAGTTTGTTGGTGATAAACCCTCAAATTGAAAACCAACAAGTTTATGATAGTTTTTTTTTTTTTTTTAGTTTTTTTCCTGATTGTAAAAAGAAAGTATAGTTCCATACTCCCATGTCTGATACTCTTAAGAGCTAGCTTTTTTTTGGAATTCAGAAATTTTAGGATTTTTAGAAAAGTAATGTGAAACTGACCATTGTTTAACACCCCAAACAGGATCTGGGGCAGTTCTCTGAAATCTGATACATTGTGTATGATTATGTGTATCATAAATTAATTGGCTAATGCCATATTGGTTAATACAGGGTTGTTTTCTGTTTTTCAATATTATAATATAAACAGTTAATACTATAAGCATTCTTGTATACACATTTATTTTTATGTATGTTTAACCAAGTGGTGGTTAAAAGCTCAGGTTTGAAATCAGGTTCCATCATTTACTAGCTACTGTTTTGAGTGTTAAATAAGATAATTCACTCTTAGCATTAACTAGAACATAGTAATTATTAATAAATGTTAGCTATTATAGCAATAGAAACAATAGTAGCTATTGCCATTATTGTTACTATTAATAAACACTTGGCTTCATAAAATGATTTCTAGAAATAGAATTGCTAGATGAAAGGGATGTGTTATTGGGACTTTGGGGAAAAATTTATAAAGAAAAGCCCGCCAACTTAACGTTTTCCTCCTTCCTTAGTCCAGAAGCATTGGAAATCCATGGATCATTTACGTGGCTTGGACAAACACAATATAAACTTCAGCTGAAAAGCGAAGAGATTCACACTTTGCAGCTGAAAGCATGCTTTGTCCATACAGGTGTTTATAACCTTGGAACTCCCAGGGTATTCGCCAAGTTATCGGACCAAGTAACAGTGTTTGAAACAAGTCAGCAGAACTCCATGCCTGCCCTGATCATCATTAATAATGTGTGACACCTTGCAAATCCACAGGAGTCAGTTTTGTTTTACAGAATGGGTTTTACAGCAGTATTTGAAATACCTAACTTGTTCTGGAGGTTGGTGTCAGATCACTGCAAAATACTTTAGACTTGTCAATTTGTTGACGATGCAAAGCACGTTGGACTGAGAATACTGATACTCCTTTTTTGTATTTCTTTAAACCTGGTAATAATTTACATGCTCATAATACAGACTTTCAACATATTCATGCACCTTATTAAGCCCCACCTTGAAAAACAATGTCTAAGTCTGCTGTTACAACTTATCAATGGTATATGACTATTAGGAGATGATTTTGAGGAAGGAAAGGCCTTGTTGACAACACTCGGTTAAGCCATTAGCCTATAAATTCCAGCTTTACTGTGAAGTTCAATAGAGTGTTAAATACAAATTTTCCTGTCTTCATAATTCTCTAAAATCAGTTTCGAACTTTGGTTTAGAGTCATCATACTTCAGTATCTGGTGGTTCCTATGGCTTATATATAACTTTGTAAAAAGAAAATTTTTTTCTGATGCTTTGAATATAGTTTTGAAAGGAGTTTGACTTTTTTCCTCCCTCACTCATCTCAGCAGAGAGTGCACTATTTCACAGTATGAGATTTTTGTCATTTAAATTATCATATTCTTTATTATGTAACTTTAACAATTGAGTTGATCTGTTTAAAATATAAATCTCAAGTTAATTAAAAATAAGCTTTTCAAAAATGTATTATATTTATAACAAATGTACTGTAAATAGAATAAAGACATCCTATTCACTGTATAGATTTATTAGATGCCTTTCTTTTTATTCTGAGGACCCAACATATTCTTTATTTAAAATGAGTGCCAACTGTATGACAGATACCAGACCAAGTTCCTGAGAAAGCGTTTCCATCTTTGTTTCCAAAAGAGAAGTACAGCCTTTGTTCTTACAGTCCTTGGTAGCCTTGTTATATACATGAGCGAATGAATAGTCTTTAAGAGTGTCATGTCTAATGCCCAGTTACAAATTTGGATTATCTTTTTATATCCTGGGAGAAAAGAAGATAATGCTTATTGAACCTATTATAAATAACCACATTGCAGACTCTGGTGTTGGTTATGGAAGACTAAGTAATTTAGCCTTCCTCCTGAAGAAAAAGAAAAAGTCTGAACAAAATGGAAGAAAACATCTTACTGAAACCAAAGTGTTACCAATACAGTCAGTTATTAGAGGACCAAAATCCAGGGGACAGTTCAGAGAGAAACCCGCATTTGGAACGACCTTGCCTTGGGAATGTTTGCCCACTAAGGAGTAAACAGCTGAGAGGCAGAACCTTACATTTGACATACTTTGAGAGAAGAAGTATATAGGTCAGGAAAAACTGAACAAGGAGAGGAAAAGAATGAAAAATAGGCAAAAGAAAGATCACGGAGACCTACTGGGTTCAGTGAGAAAGTCTTATCTGTTTGGACTCTTAGAAGAGAGAGAGGATAGGGGAAAAGCAGTGTTTGAAGAGAATCTCAGAATTTTCCAAGATGGACATCAAGTTACAGATTCAAGTAGGTCAGTAAATCCCAAACAACATAAATAAAAAGAAATTGATATCCAGATGCATCATAGTGAAACTGCTGGAAATGAAAGATGAAGGAGGAAACAATCTTGAACACAGAAGACAAAACTTTACTTGAATGATAACAATAATTCAACAAAGCTTACTTTTCACTAAAAATAATGAAAGCCAGAAAATAGCGGAGGATCTTCAAAGGGTTGAAAGAAACTAACTGCTAAGCCAAAATTCTGAACTCAGCATGAATACCTTTCAAGAATGGAAGGGAAACTAAGATATTTTCAGACAAATAAAACCAGAGAGTTTACTTCCAGGTGGTCCTAGGACAGTGGTATCTGCCTGAATCAAAATCTTTCCATTCATTCTCCAAATAAATATACAAATCAACAAGAAGAACAAGGGAAGCCATACTTAACTCGTGCTTTTATCATAACTAGACAGAATACTACTAATCTCAAATTATCTGTAAATGGAAAAATTGGCACTAAATTCCAATGAGCTATCTCAAGCATCTACTGCAAGTGTTTGTGGTAAGGATGGGAATCCAGAAAGACTGGATAGAAGGTAAGAGAACAGAGGGGTTAAGGGTGAGGTGAAATCACTAAACAAAGAAAAAGTTGATCCGGAATGTAAACCTATTCAACAAGAGACCTGGTAGATCAGAGCTCTAAAGACAGGCAAGGCATTTGAGGCTTTGCTGTGGGGCCTTGTAGGGGCAGCAAGGAATAGGGGCTGTCCATTACACAGCAAAGGAAATGTCTCCTAACAAAAATTACCTTATAAATCAGCTGCTCAGAAGACTACTTGAGTATGTTGAGGCTTGTGCAGCCTAAATAGCTTTCAATTCCAATTGAAATTCTTCTATTAAAGATTCATACCCTTAGGCCTGATTTCCAGAAGACAACATTACATGCAAATGCATGTAGGTAACCCTAAGAACATACCCATATCCATCTTTAAAATGTAAGATTTGTCAGGCAGCTTGTAAGAGCACAGCTTTAAATGGAATGGGACACAGGAGTGCTGGTGGGATGAGCAGGAATGGGGCATGAGGCTCTAGAGGAGGAAGTGATAGGATGCTGAAGAAAAACTTGGCGGATTTCATAGTTTTTCTCAGCGTTGACCCTGTTCGATACTATTCCATTGTGTGTTCCCAGCATTACTGGGCTGTAGTTTTTCACCTTAGGGGTAAAGTGTGTTTGTCATATCCCCTACCCAGCCACTCAGCTCCTGTTCTTATTGTTTGATTTTTAAGCTGTGATAGAAGAGTCAGCTTTACCAACTTCAACCGTTCTCAGTTCCTTACCTACTTGAATTAATTATGCTGTACTTGGTGGCAAGAAGGGACACATCTGAGAACTGGATGCTTGTGAAACGCAAAACTGGGTCTTCTTTTTTGCATGTGAATGGTATGTCTTAGTTCAATAAACTTTCCACCAGGGTGTAGTATATAAAAGTCTGAAATCTTTTGAAGAATATTAGTATCTGTTGATTAGAAAGTCTGGTTTCAAAATAACTTGACTAGAAAAGGGGCATTAGGCCGCACGAGGGACTATAGGGAATTTTAACACAAAGCCCTGATGCAGATAGAGGAAGGGGAGGTGGGTGTTTCCAAAGGAGGTCTCTGTAATTGGTCCGGCTGTGGGGTGGGCGGGAGTGGCTGTGGAGCCCGGCTCTGCCAAGTCTCAGGGGGGTGGGGGGACAGCCCCTGTGGCATTCTTGGGCGGCTACCACGGTTTGTTCCAGTAACCCTCCAATGGGCAGCTGCACAGAAGTGAGGAGCGATCGAAAGACCTGGTTTTATAGGCTCAAAAAGATTGAAGATTCAAAATGTGGGTGTGGAGCTACTCTTGAGAGCCGGGTGGCTAGTCTGCACACGTCTCTGCAATGCCGCTTGTGCTTCTGGATCTTACGAGGGTCTCTGGCTTCTCCTGCGGTTCAGGGGCTGTAGGGCAAGTCGGAGAGCAAGGTCACATCTAAGGACACTTACTTCCTTCTTGAATGTTTCGGGCCATGGGCTTGTAAAAAAGCCTGAGGAAGAAAACGAGAGGGAGCACATTCACCCCACTCATGAGAACCCA
Source organism: Rhinolophus hipposideros (assembly GCF_964194185.1). Lineage (NCBI taxonomy): Eukaryota > Metazoa > Chordata > Mammalia > Chiroptera > Rhinolophidae > Rhinolophus > Rhinolophus hipposideros. The sequence continues at coordinate 33,845,177 of NC_138063.1, forward strand.
TTGTTAAATTTGCAGGAATTCCATGAAGCAGATGTGAAACACAGCCACTTATGAAAAGCTAAGTTACATCAAGTCACAACTGGATACATGCTATTGAAAATAAAGGGAATAAATACTCAAAATTCATCACTTCCTAAACATCTTACTATTACCTACTCTCCAAAAGTTATTTATGTCTATTACATATCTGTCAACAAAAAGAACCTGAATCTTTGGAGGTATTAAAAAGATTTTCATTTATGGGCCTTGCTGAGGAATTAGGTGAAGAAAAAGTTCCCTAACTAAACAAATTAGGGAAATAATGGAATTAAAATTAAAGAGATTTCTTTATTGCTCATGTGCATTCATGGCGAGTTTCCCAAGCACTTGATAGGGACCAGCCCTTCCTAGCCAACGTATTTCTCAGAAACTAGTGATTTGCTCATAGACTAAAGGCTGGGAAACTTTTTCTGCAAAGTCGCAGATAGTATTATGGGCCTTGCATCTCATATAGTCTTTTGCAAACTACTCAGCTCTTCCATTATACCACAAAAGCTGCCAAAAACTATATGTAAATGAAGAGGTGTGGCTATTTTGGTAAATAAACACCTGTTTCTGTAAATCACGTTTTATTAGCTTTAACACTGAGTGACTATCAGCATATCTTGGGAATTGGGAGTTACGAGATCAGAGAACAAAGGAGAAAGGAGCACAGGGCGAAGGGATGCTTCATTCCTTTCTAACGCAGGTTTCACTAAAACCTAGCAAGTGATTCCTGAAACCAACTACATCCACTAGAGGGCGCCAGGAATACAATTTTGCATCAATACATCCACGGCAATTTACCTGTAAAATGTTGAAATTAGCATTTTATTATGAGATAGCACTTAGTGGAATTGGGATTAGCATTAAACATTTTTTTATTGGCTACAGAGAATTAGAATGAGGCACATTAATGCTGATTTACCAGCCTAAGGTACTAAAGATATTAACCCAAGAAATACTTCATAATTAAAACTGCTGCTGACTTTTTAGTAGTCTTCACCTCATCCAGAGAAAAGATGAATAATTTTCTTGAAACTTAATATTTTAGACATTGTCAATAATGTATTGATCAGAAAGTCCTTTAATTTTTCATAATGCATTCTAACATGGAGGCTAAAATAGAAAATTGTTAATAAAAACTGATAAAAGATCTGGATAAGAATTCCTCCATCCCCACTTGTTGGCTGTGGACAAATCTCTCTGTTTCTTTATAACACAGGATTCTTTGGTATATTTAGGTGAGGTAATGGGTGTTAAAGTGCTTGGAACATGGTTGGTGTCCAGTACGTACTAAATCGTGGCTAAATGGCTAAATGATGTGTCCGGTGGGCTACAAATCAGAGTTTTGATGTATCTGGAGAATTCCTGCTAGTGGTATATGATATTATTGAGCAAGATGACTGAAACCAAAAAGGCCCCAGGTTTTCCTGTTTGCCAGCTTGATTCAGTCATTTGGACAGCTTTCTGAAGTATCTCACAGTTACCCAAAAGTCAAAATCTGGGACTGTTTAGAAGAAATCGGCATAAATAATCTTACAAGTTTTCAAACAGAAGTTACAGTATTATAAACTAAAACACTGGTTTCAAAACCAACACCAGAATTGAGATATCAAGTGTAATGCTTAAATACTTAATATTACTTAGATCTTTAAAGGAAGATTATAATATTTTCTAAGTAATAAAGTAAGAGCCTATGATTTCAGGCATATAAGTTTACATGTGGATAATAGACCATAATCTCTGCAAACGAGACTGCCTGGGAAAATCTAGTGTGAGTGGCTCCTAAATCAGACTACCCAGTTTGAATCCATGGCTTTACTCCTTACCAAATATGAGACCTTGGGAAAATAAAAGTCACCTAACCACCCACCTTAGTTTTCTCATCTGTGTGATGTGGTTACAATAGTTTCCATCTCACTAAATCACTATGAAGAGCAAATGACTTAATTCCAGAAATTTCTTAGTTTAGTGACTGACAGGTAGTAAATAATAAATGTATTATTATTTTTTAAAGTTCTATGAAGAAAAATAGGGTAAGAAGATTTTTAAATTGTTTAATTTTTCAATTACAGTTGACTCAATAAATCTGTTATTTTTAAATATGATTTACTTAAATTCCACTTGAGAATGCTCTCTGTAAGCCTAATAGCTGCAATTTCAAATGGCTGTATGAACCATAAACCCATAATCAATTCTGTCTATAGCAACCATTGCGCTATTTTAAGTTTCCAATTTTGTTCAAGATTATAGGATTTATTTTGATGGCAGGCTTTGGCTGCATGTGTATCAACCATGAGCTTTGCTTCCTTCATATCATTCCTTAATACTTAAAGAAGTAAGGGCATATGCTAGAAGTTCTTGTTGAGATAAATAGAATTGAATTGATTAAATTGCCTCTTGTCTATTAAAAGCTGAATGAATTTTGTGATTAACAGTGCCAGTATACAGTAACTCTTCTGCGGCTTTAATATATGGAAAGCTTCATAAATGACAAATATTCCGAATCCTGGCTTTTAGTTTAATAAAAATGAACTTTTGAAACTGAATCACGTACTTGCATACACAGGAATTCATGTGTAACAGTTGTCCCATTAAAAATTTTTGGTAACATGATGGGTACCCACTGTTCATACTGTACTTGTGCTGTGGAAATCCAGTTACCTCTTGATGTTTGAGGGCTCTCTTTATGTTTTTGCTTATAAAGAAAATTTTGTTTTCATTAGCAGTTTAAGCCTTGTACTATATCAAGGAGCATACATGTGACATAATTCTGCCATCATGCCTTTACCCATAGCCTCAGTTTCATGCTGCTGTTTTATTTCTTAGTTTCTTGTATTGAAATATAGTATTTTATCTTAAAACAAGTAAACAATCCAACAACCTTATTTTGTCCAAAAAATGGTTCTCCAAAGCATCACAAATATTACTACCAATGAAAAATATTAGATTATGATACAGGATCCTCTAAAATTTGAATGGATTATATCCCAGCAAGCATGACTTGGTGGCTGCTATTTAACTATATATTTTGAAAACCGCATGCTTTTTGGACCATATTTCTGGAAGATTACACTAGAACCTGATAATAGTGGTTGTTTCTGGACTGCAAAGTTGATGATTATGGGATAGGAGTGGAAGGGAGATTTTATTTTGCTCTATAATCTCACCATTTACATTTTAAACCATGCAAATATCTTTATTTTAAAATTAAAAGAACTAAAAACAAAAGCTAATTTGCAACCCCTCCCCCAGATATTTTAATTTAGCAGATCTGAGTAGGAATCCTGAATTTACATTCAACAACAAAAATGTTCACTTTTTAGTTTTCCTCAGGAATTTGGCGTTTTTATGAATGTGATGATAGAACTGAGAATTATCTTCTCCATGAATGCATAGAGTCAATATTTATCAGAAAGGTCTTACTTCACTGGTGCTGTGGTATTCTGGCCTTGGTGTTCTCTGGGCACTGTGGTCTCGGAAGCTCCTTAAAGCTGACTCTATCAGGGAATGCATTGTGGGTTCTTGAGAGACCCCATCACTGGAGACCTCTCACCTTAAAGTTCCTCGAATGTGGGTGATACCACCTTGGGTGGCTGTTTATGGCTGTCTTTCTCTCTTGGGCTTTCAGTTCCTGTAGGTGAACCCCTTTTAAATCCAGCCATAGGACGCCCATGTCTCATGTCTGATACTTACAGTAGTCCCAACAAATTGCAAGTACAGAATGTTCCCAAGGCAGCTACCATTCCTTGCTCTTCTATGAGAGGAATTAGCCACAAACAATGTATTGCCTTTCAGCTTTTCAAGGCACGGGTCTAGCGCTCACCTCTTCATGAGCTCCAGGTCAAACTGTTGAGAAGCCCTACTCTAAACTTAACCCTCCTTATACCCTTGAGATGGGTGCTGAGTCAACTGAATGCCGACTGTCTCCTTTGTGAATCCTGCATAGGCTGTTGAGTACCTCACTTTAGAATATGGGAGTAGGTTCCATCTTTAGTTTTATTCTTGGAATTTTGGGGCATCAATTAAAATGAAAACAGAGTCCCATTTTAACAATTCATTTCATTTATTTTACAGAACAACTTAGGTTTCTTTGTGTCAATATTAGTGTATGTTTGATAATGCTGTGTTCCAGCCATTTTCCTTATGATTGATGGGTCTATATATTGAGTAATTTTAGCCTTTGCTATTTTTTTTATCTTACCAAGATTAATAGCTGTAGAAGTTGCTGACGAATATTTTGCCTCCACTCTGCCTCATTTCAAGACTTTTTTCTTAAAAATGGCTTGTCAGTATAAATTCTTGTTCAGCCCTGCCTTCTGTGTTTTTCTTCAGATTCAAACACAAACAAGAGATTCTCATCTTGACTTTCAGGACAGAACACCCTTCTGGTTTTTCTCCAATACCTCTGATGCTCCTTCTGAGTCTCCTTTGTCTTTATTCAACCATGAACAGTTAGGCCGAATTGTTGGTTAAAATGTGGGCTGTTTTGGGCATAGTGGAGCATTTCCATTAAAAAGAGGAGCTTGATTCTACTCCTGTGTTTTTTTTTGTGTGTGTGAACATGCTTTGATTTTATTTTATTTATTGTACTGGGAAGACTCAGTTTAAATCACAGGACTAGTGTTTCTCAAGTTGTGGTGCCAGGATCAGTAGCATCAGTCTCACCTGGCTGGGAGCCTGTAGGTGAATTCAGTAGTGGGCCTCTTCGTCTTGCCTGTCTGCTGTGCAGGGAGTCCTTTGTGGAGTTATTGTTGTTTGATTAGTTGTAAATTCCAGGGGAGCTTTACAGAGGCTCTCCTCACGCCTCCATTTTGATCCTCTTTTTTTTTTATTTCCATGCTTCCATGAACTCCTGATTTAACAATCATGCAAAAATCAGGGAAAGTGCTCTTTCACCTGAACTTTTAGGGTGCATAATTACACATTTAAAAAATTATTCAAAAACTAGGTGAATTAATAAAGAAGACAACAAAGAAATAGCTGTATAATGGAAAAAACATTCAGAGTTAAGATAAAATGAATTTTTAAAATATTCGTATATAATAAATGAAATCTAAGCCTAATGCTATTCTTTAGGAAGCTATTTTTCTATTATGAAAACCAGAATTGTAGATTCAAGGAAAGTTAATTAAAATCTAGGAAATGTCTGTTAGTCTTAAAATGAATTGCAGTTTGGGGAATATTCAAAACTGCATGTTAAGTTTAATATTTAAAATATTGGGACTATCTGCCTGGCAGTTACATTTTTATGCTGCATATTTCACATTAATATATTGAATCAATCAGAAAATGGATAACTGCAACTCAGGTACGATTTGTAAAATAAATGATTATTGCTAATAATTAATGTAGTAATCCCTATGTTCTTGTATATAGGAGCTTGGAAGTGACTACTTTACACAAACACTCATGTTCCTATTATAATTATTTTAAAACATAAATTTAGGTTTCCCACATTGGAACTTGGAATCGGATACTTTTCACAAACACATTTATGGACTACAATTATTTTTATTTTTTAACATTTTTATTAAAATATAGCTAACATTCAATATTATATTAGTTTCAGGTATACACCACAGTTATTCAACATTCATATACCTAAAGAAGCGATCACCATGATAAGTCCAGCAACCATCTGACCCTGTACCACGCTATCACAATATTATTGACTATATTCCCCATGCTGTACATTACATCCCCATGACTTACTTGTTTTATACCTGGAAGTTTGAACCTCTTATTCCCCTTTACCTTTCCACCCTTTTTAAATTTATAAATTACAGTGGACATTCAATGTTATTTTATATTAATTTCAGGTGTACAACATAGTGGTGAGACATTTATCCAATTTAAGAAGCGATTCCCCTGACTAGTACCCACCTGGCACTATACATAGTTATTACCATATTATTGACTATATTCCCTATGCTTTACTTTACATCCCCATGACTATTTTGTAACTATCAGTTTGTACTTCTTCCTTCACCTTTTTCACCCTACCACCAATCCCCTCCCATCTATCAACCTAACAAATCTAATATCTACCTGACACCATACATAGTTATTACAATGTTATTGACTATATTCCTTATGATAAACCCTACACCCCCATGATGACTTTATAACAACCATTTGTAGTTCTTAATCCTCTCCCCCTTTTTTTACCCACACCCCCACCCCTCCTTCCATCTGGCAACCATCAAAAAGTTTTCTGTATCTATGAATTTGTTTCTGTTTTATTTGTTAATTTTGCGCTTAGATTCCACATATAAGCGAAATCACATTACATCTGTCTGACACACTCCACTCAGCACAATACCCTCCAGGTTCTTCCATGCCACCACAGATGGCAGCAACACACTCCCTTCCATGGCCGAGCAATATTCCACTATATTTATGCACAACCTCCTCTATCCAGTCTTCCATCTACAGACACACAGGCTGCCTCCACATCTTGGTCATTGTGAACAATGCTGCAGTGAATATATAGATGCACATGTCCCCTTGAAGTAAGGTTTTGGGTTTTTTCAGATAAATACCCTGAAGTGAGATTACTTGGTCCTTCATTGTCTCTACTTATAGCCTTTGTTTTAAAGTTTGTTTTGTCTGGTGTAACTATTGCTACTCCAGCTTATTTTGGTATTTTTTCATTTTCATTTTCATGAAATATCTTTTCCCATCCCTTTACTTTCAATCTCTGTGTGTCCTTTGATCTGAAGTGAGTCTCTTGTAGGCAGCATATGTAAGGGTTTTGTTTTCTTATCCATTCTATGGATAAACCCTCCTATGTCTTTTGATTGGAGCATTTAATCCATTTTTATTGAAAGTAATTGTTGATAGATATGTAACTATTGCCATTCATAATTTTGATCTTTTTTTTTTCTTTTTCTGTCTCAAAGAAGTCCCTTTAACATTCCTTGTAATACTGGTTTGTTGGTGATGAACTCCTTAGCTTTTTCTTGTCTGGGAAACTTTTATCTGTCCTTTGATTCTAAGTGATAGCTCTGCTGGGTAGAGTAATCTTGGTTGTAGGTCCTTGTTTTTTGTCACTTTGAATATTTTGTGCCAATCCCTTTGGCCTGCAAAGTTTCTGTAGAGAAATCAGCTGACAGTCTTATGGGAGCTCTCTTATAAATTACTAGTTGCCTTTCTCTTGCTGCTTTTAGGATTCTCTATTTGTCTTTAACCTTTGCCATTTTAATTATGATGTGTCTAGATGTGGGCCTGTTTGGGTTCATCCCGTTTGGGACTCTCTGCACTTCCTGGACTTGTATATTCATTTCCTTTACCAGGTTAGGAAAATTTTCAGTCATTATTTCTTCAAATAGGTTTTCAATCTCTTGCTTTCTCTCTTCTTCTGGTACCCTTATGATGAGAATGTTTTTACTTTTGATATTGTCCCAGAGGTGTCTTAAACTATCCTCATTTGTTTTGGGTTCTTTTTTCCTTTGGCTATTCTGATTGGGTTTTATTTGCTACCTTGTCTTCCAAATTGCTGATTCAACCTTCTGCTTCTTCTAGTGCATTCTTCATTTCAGTTATTGTATTCTTCACTTCTGACTGGTTCTTTTTTATGGCTTCTATGCCCTTTTTTATGCTCACTATCTCTTTGTTAAAGTTCTCACGAAGTTCCTTGAGCATTCTTATAACCATTGTTTTGAACTCTGTCTCTAGTAGGTTGCTTGCCTCCATTTCGTTTAGTTCTTTTGGTGGATTTTTCTCCTGTTCTTTCATTTGGGACACATTTCTTTGTGTACTCATTTTGACTGCCTCTCTGTTTATTCTATGTATTAGGTAGCTTGCTTTTTCTCCCAGTGTTGGCCAGACGTTATGTTGCAGGTGGCCTTATGTAGTATGGGTCCTGTGGGGCCCAGTGGCACAGTCTCCCTGGTTACCTGAGCCAGGTGCTCCAGGAGTATCCCTTGTGTGGGTGTGTGTGCCCTCCCTCCACCCTGTTTCTCCGAAAATAAGACCTAGCCAGGCAATCAGCTCTAATGTATCTTTTGGAGCAAAAATTAATATAAGACCTAGTAATATTATATTATATTATATTATATTATATTATAATTATATTATATATTATATTATTAGTTATATGACTCTGTCTTATATTATAGTAAAATAAAACTGGGTTTTATATTAATTTTTGCTCCAAAAGACTCATTAGAGTTGATTGTCTGGCTAGGTCTTATTTTCAGAGAAAAACGGTAGTTGAGCCTTGATCGCTCTTGGTATGTCAGTGGGTACCAAGAGCTTGGTACCTCAGGCTAACTGGCTGTGGGATTTGGCTTGTCCACAGCTTTTGGGCTGCTGTGCAGGAGGCTTATTCCACTGAGTGGGTGTCGGGCGGCAGACCCTGCTCGCTGCACCATTTGTCATGCCAGGTGGCCTGCGGGGTCTCTGCTCCCGCTCCCCACATAAGAACGCAGGATATCGGAGGCCAAAAAGGAACACCCACGGAGCCATAGGTAGGGGAGTCATACCACTATTGTCTCACTGGCGGTACTATAGTCTCACTGGAGACTGGAGCCACACGACCTGCAACCTGCCGTCCGCGCTTCTACCTGCCAACCGACCAACTCGATTCCCCAACCAGTGCAGCCGCGGCAGTTATATCAGTGGCTAATTGGCTAACTGGTTACAGCTGATGGCCAACCAGTCACAGCTGATGGCCATGTACTACCCGAGTCAGCACCTTTCCACATGAGGCCAAGAGCGTGGAAACTGCTCTCTGGGACTCTGTACCCACAGTGGGATTTATCTCAGCAGATTCTGGTGCCTGCTGAGACCGCCCTTTTGTGTGTATCGCTTGTGGGGCTAATTGTCAGTGCTTTCTGTGGTCTGAAGCCAATCTCCAAGTATGTTGGTTCTGGGCCCTCTTGGGAGAGGCTCCGTTGCAGACCCAGGTCAGCCACTACCTGTGACCAGACAGGGGCTACCTGGTAGGAGCTACAAAGCTATACGCAGTTGTGTTGACTGTGCTGGGCCTGGAGGGGGCCATGCTGTGAACTGAGGATGGCTGCCACCAGTATGAGGTCTGGGGTAGCTCTGCAAAAAATCAGGACACCCTGAGGCCTTCTGCCACCTGCCTCTTAAGGTTCAGCCACTGTAATGCCTCGTGCAGTATGCAAGTTGGATGAGGCAAGGTTGCAGGCAGTCACTAGAGTGGGAAGAATTGTGGTCACCAGGTTAATGTAAATTCTGGTTTGGTGGCAGTGCTGAGCCTGGAGTGATTTGCCAAAAGTCTCAGAGTACACTGAGGCCTGTCGCTGCCCACCTGGGGCCTGCCTCAATCGGATAGTTTTCCAAGCAACAGTGTAAAGTGGGTGGGGTTGGCTGCTCTGGAAGAAAGTGCCTCTGGTGGTGGGTGAGTTGGGTGGGGAAGGTTCCCCATGAGTCAGCATGGTGGAGCAACAGAGCTCACCAGGCCAATCAAATTCAGATTTGGCCAGAGGGGGAGGGCTCAATACAGGAAAGATGGTGTCTGCCTTCAGGCTGCGCAAAAGTTAACCCCTCACTGGGAAAATGCCAACAGTCCTCCAGTCTCCCTCCATACCTCCATACCATCTTAGTCTGCCCCCCTCATGTGTCTCCAAGGCCCCACAAGTCACCAGCCGTCTGCTGGAACCCAAGGTGAGTGCCTGCAAGTGGGTGAGTCTGTGCGTGGGCCATTTAAGAGGATTTCTGGGTTTCTTGTAGCTTTCTGGCCTACCCGAACAGTCGGAATCCCCACTGCTTTTCACAGTGAGATGTTGAGGGGGCTCCTCCTCTCTGCCCCAGTACTCTGGTCTGGGGAGCCTTGTTTGGGGATCTGAGGGCCCTCCGGGGGGAACCAAGGTGGCCAAGATATCCCTCCTGATTCTCAACTGCCACATGCAGGTGTGGGGCCTATTCCATATCTCTATTCCTCCTACCAGTCTCAACGTGGCTTCTTTATATTTTTGTTGTAGGACTTCTGTTTGGCTAGACTTCAGATGGTTCTCCAGGTTGATTGTTCTATAATCATAATTTTAATGTGTTCACGGAAGAATATAGGCAGTGTTTATCTACTCTGCCATCTTGGATCTCTCTTCTCTATAATTATTTTTAAATGTAAGCTTGGATCCACTATTTTCTAACCAAAATTCTTCTCTGAGCTTTAACCCTGGACCTCACTACTTATATGTCCTACAGACATTCTAATTCAGCAGTGTTCTTAGCTACCCCACCCTCCCCAACCCTGATGCTCCTACCAACTTCCTTGTCTTGTACTACCCTTCATCAAAGCCAGGACACGGAGCCTTGTCCCTAACTTCTTCATCACTATCATTCTCCACATCCAATGAACTGCTATGTCCTGGTGATGCTATCTCCAATCATGGGAATTTGCCTACTTTTCCATTGCTATTCTCAGACTCCAGGCTTCTGTGATGACTAATCTGGTTTACTACTAAAGTTATCTAATGGGCCTAACCCTTGGACAACCCATCTACAATCCAGTTTCCAAATTTTAGCCAGAGTATCCTTCTCAAGTACAAATCTGATCATGTCATTTCTTTGTTTGATACTTCTTTTTCTTTACAGAAAATCTAAACTCCCAGCAGGGTTTTCATCCTGAGGCTTATTTTAGACTCACTTTCCCCCATGCCTGAACCTTGTATTCTATGCTGTTTTTCAAAATGATGTTGGGCTTCTTCAATGCATTATGCTTTCTCTCACTTTTGGTTCTTAGTAGAAACTCTTTTGTTTACCTGGAATGTATCCTCCCACACACACCTCTAAGACTATCCTAGTCCTTCAGGATTCCAGTTAGATCTCTTCCCAATGCATTGCCTACTGTGCTGTGTCATATATGCTATGGTGGAGATTGCTGGTTATCCCACAATATCCATTCTGCCCTTCTTTTACACAGTAGAACCCCACATATTTAGTTGGTACATGTCTTGTCAGAATAAGGAACTCTAAAGAGTAGATGTGGCCATTTGTCTAAATTCTACCCTATGGTATGTAATTGAAGTGTCACGTGTGACTTCTGGGAAGTGTCTTAAAAGGCAGGGAGTATGCCTTCCTTCTTTCTTCTCATCTTTTCTGAAAGCCAAGATGCCTTCAGAAACTGGAGCAGCCATCTTCAGCTACAAGCTAGAAGCCATGTATTGAGAATGGAGCAAGAAGTTAGTAGAAGCCCTTGGTCCTAATGGTTGTGGAGTCTACACAGTAGCCTGAGACAGTTTTCCTGGATTTTTGTGAAAAAGAAATAAACTTTAATTTTATTTAAACCATTGGTGTTTTTACTGAACATAACCCTAACTAACAAAACTGTATAGCTATTGCCAGTAAGGTATGTTGTTTCCTCTAAGTGTAAAGATACTTGAGGGCAGGTGGCTTATTCACCATTATACCTCTAGATCTTAGCACAGGATTATAGGCCAAAATTATAGGCCAAAAATAGTAGCTTAAAAATATTTGTTCAATGAGTGGATCAACCTAATATATTTATGGAGGCAGCCTGGTTTTGGTTTGGTGTGCCATATTTTATTATTTAAAACCATTTTTGAATACAGCAGTTAATTTGGTTGAGTTTAGCATTGCTGTTGTTGACCAATTTCCCCCCAAATTCTCCATCTCCCTTCTTTAAAATCTAGATTTTGACCGGGTTCCCCTCCTCACCCCCAAGGACACTTAGCCTACTATAAGTCTATCCCAGCTGTGCTTGTCCAGAGAACAGCCATTTTCACTTCTGGGCCCACCTCTTGTCATTGGACAGGTGACAGGCTTCTCTTCAGCTGCAGCTTCTCCCATGCTGCTTGGCTCCAAGTGAGGCCAATCCAGGCCTTTCCTTAAGGCACCAAAGCACAGCTAACACTAAGATGTGTCACTGAAACAGGAATTAACTGAAGGCTTGCTGTTAACACAGAGTACAGTCTGTTTTCAAAAATGGAATAAAATTGCCCAAATGGCCAAATTCCCTAATTTAAACAAAAGTGAAAGTCCAGGCTACATTGATTCATTTGTCTCAGTGGGTTTCAGTTTAATTGTGGGGCAACATAGATTCAAACTGCCGTTTATAGATTATTTATATCTTTTATAACGGGCGATAAGCAAACCTGCCCGACCTTCACTGCAGAGGATATGTTATCCTTGTTATCCTGTACACTAGCTTCCAAGGCTGTTCACTATACACACATCCTGGAAGAGGTTTCTGAAACTAAAGGCCAGGTAATGCTCCGGCTCACAGGACATGCAGAAACGCAAGCGACCCGTGGAGAATTGCCTACCAACACAAGGTGCCATATGTCCCTTGAGGATACCTTTGAACATTGATGAAGCTTTCTTCAGTAATGTTCAGAGTAGCAAAACGCTTTTAGAATGCATTCCACCTGGAAAATTGTTCTTAGCATGAAATCTTAAAGAAATAAAGGAGGTGTTATAGCAAGAAATTGTTAGGATTGCTAGCCAAGAACCAAGGCCTATGTATAGCCTTAGAAACCATATTTATACCCCCTCGTGTTACATGATAAGCAGAAAGTCTGTGCTAGACATTTAATTCGTGGTATTATGTCTCAATTGTCGGATGGTAAGCAGAAATTCTTTACAGATAAAGGCAATTGTTGTTCAGTCTGTCCTCAAATGACTGCTAACACAATTCCAGGGTTCCCAGTATTCACACAAACTTTTCTATTTGGGGAGGCTGACATCTGGTCCAAGACTTGTTATTTCCTTTTTCTTATTCACATTTTGGCTTTGCATGCATTCAAATGTTCTATGTTTAGCAGAACTTTTCCCCCATATGAGATTGTGTAATGTTATAGAGGATTTTTAACTCCTGCCAGGTAAAATAGCTTTACATTTATTTCCTTATTTATGACAGAAATATCCCAGCTCTCATATTTTGCAGTATTTTTAATTCTTTCATTTTTATGGAGTATTTTTAATTCTTTAGTTTTTATGTAATGGAATAATATTATAGGAATGATAAGATTTTAGAAAGAAAGAAAGACAAGCTGACCCAAATTGAATAAATTAAACTCTGAATTTCATGTCAACTTTAACTGTTGTGGCTTTGGGAATTAAAATTCTATGTTCTCCAATTTGTGAATTAGAAAACTATGTGTGTGTGTGTGTGTGTGTGTGTGTGTATGTGTGTTTATGTTGTGCAGGTATGTGTGTGATATACACTTTCTAGTTTGTAACGTTAAAATACATCTATGCATATATTTAGTGATTCATAAAAATAGCTATTTTGAAAATCAGAGTTATTTGCAATGATCAAAACAATGTCCCTATTTAGATGGAACTGGTGATGTGGTTTTATACAAAAGGAGCTCTCTTTTGTGGATTTAAATTAACTTCAAATTTTCACCTGTTAAATTTTCTTAAAGCATATGACCATATACCATTGCCATTTTGAATGTTAACATATAAACCCAAGAGTTGCAGGAAGGTGTCTGTTGCCAGGCCAAGACTGGCTGTCCCTCCCAAGGGTCTTCCCAAGGTTATATTTGTCTCAAGCAGTTCACTGCCATCGAGGGACTATTCCAAAGCCTTGACATCTCAGACATTTGGCTTTGACAGAAATCTAGGAACAAATTCATTACTCGTATAGATGGAGGTATGAGTGTGTGCATGATCACACACACTGAGATGAATGTAGAATATATACCCGTTTATTAATTTACAAAAGTAATAGCACCAACAAAAGGATCAGAATGCTCACGTTGTCAGGTCTGTCCTTCGGCTTGCAGGCAGCCTACATAGGAAGCCAAATTACAATCCATATGTTACTTGAAGAGTGTCGAGTCAGAGCAAAGGGAGTTTTTCGGTTTGAATCTTGAATGGCATTGACCTATCTCATTCTCCATGAAGAAGATATATCGCGGCTAGAAAATGTGGGAGTAAACTGTAGATAAAAAATTGTGTCTGAAAAGTTTGCAAATATCCCATCCTCCAATCTAGATAACTCTGGAACAAAGGGCTGGGAACTGATTGTAATTTAGCGAGGGGAAAACCAAATTCTATGAAACCCCGTGACCAGGGAGATGAGGCCCTCTGAGATCAGTACCAGGCAGCACATTGTTACATCATCAGAGGAGCAGTGGAACCTCACCACGGGCTGGTCTTTGTTCCACAGGCCAGAGCAGAGGTGTCCTGTTGGTGGTGGTGGTGGCGTTCAGCAGCTAGCTGTTAGTCTATTTTATTTTGTTGGGTGTTCAGTAATAACTCCTTCAGGGAGGAACGGACTTTTTAAAGAATTGTTTCTCTTTGAGTAGAGCGCTGTCCTCACAAGGAGAGACCTGCAAAGGAGAACTTTAAAAGGGGAACGACAGTGACCCAAAGGAACAGGTGGGAAAAGAGAGATAAGAGAGAATTAGCCAGTAGCGTGGGATGGGGGCGGGAGGACTGTTGTTACCTCCACTCTCATCCTTTGTCTCTTTCCCCTAATGTCAAGCTCGAGATAGAAGGTGGCAGATCCTTCTCCTCTCTGTTTTTCTCTGATAGCTTCAGATTAGGAATTTACTGTTTCTCTTTCATATCATTTCCGTCCCCCATGCTTTATAGGGTGAAGTGCATTTAACACAGAAAGACTTTGGGGACTTCAGTGCATTTTGTGAGACGATGACTAGGGTGGGACTGAAAGAAGAAAATAGTGGCAACAGGATCTGAACTTTAAGAGAAACTGACAAATAAGACCTGGAGTCTTTGTTAGCATTAACCTGATAGCTCAGCAGTCGGCCAACAGCCCCTTTGTTCTCACTTAGATCCAAGAGGACACTTGGTGCTGCCTGAAGTGCTATCACTGTGAAAAAGGATCAGAGAACCAAAAATAGAAAGTTAAACTATTGGAAGAGATTGGTAGAAATTGGGCACATTTTCTGACACTGCTTAGCGTAAATGTGGGAGGTGAGGAGAGGGTGTCCAGATGAGCAGGGGTTAGAATATGCTTTTAGACACACATTCTGAGTCTTGATCCCATGTAATTTTTAAATTTATTTTTATTTGTATTGGGAAATATTGGGGCACTGTGTTTTTCCAAGACCCATCAACTCCAAGTCAAGTCGTTGTTTTCAATCTAATTGTGGAGGGCACAGCTCACTGGCCCATGTGGGAAATGAACCGCCGACCTTTGTGTTATGAGCACGGCACTCTAACCACTGACCCAACCGGCGACCCACCGACAGCTCAGCTCCAAGCTCAACCCCGTTGTTTCTCTCTGTTCCATGTGGGAATCGAACTGGCACCCTTGGTGTTATGAGCCCTGTGCTCCAACCACTGAGCCAACTGGCCGCCCCCACATGTATCTTTTAAAATCCCCATTCCATTTTCCAAGTAGATTTCCCAGTGAAAATATATATTTCTCATTGTGAATGTGAAATTGGCTTTCTATATAAAATTCGTCATATTTGAGCCTGAATGTTGTGACCCAACAATGTGGTGACCCAGTTTTCCCTGGTCTTGGTCACCCCAGGATTTAAGAACATTGAGATTCCAGAATTGCAGAGTGAAATCCAAAGTCTGGACTATTTCTGAGTCATTCTGAGATCATTCTTGACCTCCTGTTTCCCCACGATTTCAAGATAGATAAACACTGAAAAAAAATATTTAAAAAATGGTCACAGGTAATACAATGTGATTTGATGCTATAGGCTTCTATTGCTTTTATATAATAAATGTTTCCATTTAAATGAGATAATATTTGTTGATTTGTTGTGCAAACATTTCAAAGATGAAAAGTTTTTATTTCTGATTTGATCTGCAATTGGCAGCCTCCTACATTTCTCTGCCTTGGTCTTTTTTTAAGGAATTAGTGACACACACACACACATACACACACCTGGGAGTGGGATATCATGAAGAAAATTATAAATCCATGCAAAAACCACTTAAACAAAAGGACTTTTTTTTTATTAAACTAAACTATAAATTTAATAGATAGACTCAATTTCTCTATTTGGATATTTTAAAAGAAACTGTTACAGTCACAGTGTAATAAGAGATGACACTTTCAGACCCTGCACAGGTTAGTTTCTTAACCTCCTGAGAATCACCACAATGGAATCACCACAATCCAAGGTTGGCTTTCCGTTTTATAGAGTTAGCAACTTGATTATGAATGCCCCGTAGATATTTAGTCTCTAGTGGAAATAATTCATGTTATTCAAATTCACAAGAGTAATAAATTACTAATTCATTATTTTTCAAGTGGGGTATTCTTTCCTAGTGCTATTAATAGTCAAGACCACTATCAAATCATCCCCAAATTTTATGGCTTAATTAAAGCAACAATAATCAGTTAGTTGTTATTGCTCACAATTATCAGGACTTCAGATAATGCAGAGGGGATGGCTCATCTCTGCTTCACTCTGGCTGGTACCTTAGCTGAATGACTGAAGGCTGGGAGCTAGACTCACTGAAGGCTCAGTCTCTCACAGGGTTGGTGGTTGTATCCTAGGTGTGTAGGATACAGCTAGGATTAGCTGTACAGTGTAGGATTAGCTAGGATACAGCTAATGTATCCTAGGTGTGATACATTAGCTGGACTGTTGGCTGCAATATCTATATATCACTTTTGCGTTTGACGTGGGCTTCCTCACAACATTGTGGTCAAAGAATTTCAAAACCACCACACTGGGCATCTATCTGAATTATTAGAAGAATTCAGATCTACTGATCCCAGACCTGTGCTTTCTATCTTACCAGGATGACTTTCTGTCGGTCCCTGGGACCAACCCCTGTTCCGCCTAACTGAAAAAGGGAGCAGTCACATAATCTGAGCACCAATCCAACCTGTGGGGGTCTGAGGGCCCCTTGTATCTTCTGCCACAGGATAGAGCAAATCTCCATGTGGAGAAGACCGTGATTAGTTCAAACTGTGAATTTTATTGCTTGTAGTTGTCAGGACCCTTCTTTCCATCAGCCTGGGACAGCTGTCAGGGTTACCTGGAGGAGTCTGAGAACTGTCTGGCACCCAGAAGCTTAGATTATATTCCTAGGAAGATGCCTTTAGTATGAGAGGTGACAAAGCTTTATTCAAAGCTCATCCCAGAGATGGACAGAAGACATGAAACCCAGGATTTTTATTTTTTTAATTTTTTATGAGTGTGTGTCCTTTCTGGGTTATTACATTCTTTCTGATCAAGCATTATCTATATCACCAGGCAAATCATATGAATTTTGGTGTTTCAAGCAATGCTATGTTCCAAAATTTTATATAAGTGTGCATTTGGCTGGGATTGAGGATTTTGCTTCTATTAGAACATGGTAAAACTCAACAGATGTAGCAGAATTATTCTAAAGCAATTAGCTGGGACAGCAAAATCTACAAAAGGATAGTCATTATGCAAATACAGGGCCATTAAATGCCAGGCTTCTTAATATAGATAAAGTCAGAACCTGCGTTAGACCCAAAGGAAAGGAGAATAGATGCATAATGTTTTCTTTCAGCAAAATTCACCCCATTCTGATGGAGCTGTCCCCATTAAATCAGACTAACAGATTTTGCTTAACAGCAAGAACCAGCAGATGATTTCTGATGTAAATGATGTTCATCTCGCATTCAGGTTTGGTTTCCTTTTAGTATCTCCCTTCTCAATGTTGCAGGTTTTTTTCCTAAATTTTCAGGATCACAGAGACTCAACAAAATAAGCAAGGAAAATAATCTATTAAAAATGTAATTCATTTTCTACCCATTTTACACCTCATGAGTTTAATGTGGTTTTGCAGAGATAAAGTGTATTTCTTTCATTTCACCACCTGACAATACAGACTGTGAGAAAGAGCTGTTGTTCCTCTTTCTCCTCCCAATTTTCTCTTCCCAGGACCCATTCAGGTTAGTGTCAACTTGCCTGACGACTCTTTGTTAAAAGAGGAAATAAATAGGTGCTGTCATTCTGTAGTTCCATTTTTGCTTGAATCCTAAAACCAATAAAGAGTGGTTGTGTCACAAAGGATGAAGGGAGAGAACAATGTTGTTGTGCTGTTTCTACTAAGTATTCCAGGCACAGCACCTTGAGTACCTGCGCCAAATCAGAAGGAATGCAAGGGGGAAGGATTTCAAAGCAAGCCGGAAAGAGAAATGACAAGATGAGGCTTGACAAGAAAGGGCAGATCTGGTGAGACAAGCATCTTTTTTTGGATCAACAGTTCACTAGGGCAAGCCTCTGTGACTTGGAATCCAGACATGGGTTTTAGATGAGTTCTGCCACTTACTAGCAGTACAAGGTTGCCTCAGTTTCCTCTCAACAGCTGGAGTCTAGGAACACCATTTTTGTTTCTTGCACAGGTGATTGCAGCAAAGGAGATGCAAATGAAATCCTCTGAACTGTAAAACAGAAACCAAATAAATATGAAATCTTGACTGTTAAAAGATAAAATGGGGCATATTAAACTTTTGAAGAGTTTGAGCAAAAAACTATTGGAATTGGGCAGCACCAGACCAGAAGTTGTTAGGAACGCTTCACCAACACAAGACAAAGATAAGGCTTATCTATAGAAAGTGCAGAAGCAAAGAAAGGAGATTATTGGATTGGCTGTAGCTTAAAACTTAGGTGGCTATTTGTGATTGGTTGTCTTTCGCATTTTGATTTTGTTACCTTGAGGCATGTACAGGTTTAGGTTTTCGTTTACTTACACAGATTGCATCAGAGCCACCGCTGTCTAATGGCCTCCTTGTTTAATTAATTTAACAAGAGCCACATAACAAAGAGAGCAAAGGCAGGGCCCACCTGGGAAATAAGGAAGCAGCTTCATTTGCTCTCTCCTTGCTTTTCCAACCTGAATCTCCACTGCTCTGTAAACCACACCTTCCAAAAAAGTATTTTCTGGTCACTGAATTTCTTGGACTCAATATTTTTTCTTCCTGACTGAACCCTGCTGAATTCCTTCTCATCATCAAATACCCCTTTATTACCTTCCAGGCAGACGACATTCTCTGCTCACCTATTCTGTCTTTAGATACCCCCGCAGCAGTGATAAACTAGTTTCCTTTTGCGTCCAGTCAAGCATCAGTTGCTTTTCTTCTACTTCCTTCCCATTTATGACTGGGAGAAACTCTCACCTCTAAGGTAACTTTGAACAGAATGAATGACGTCTGTTATGTTACAATTTACCAGTTTAACAGTCAGGGGCTAATATGGAATCTCCTTTTAAAATTTAGTGGGGGGATCTCACAGTCGCATCTACGTATATGGCATCGTCAGAGGGTGGGACTGTCTAGAAAGGAGGGTTTTAAACTTAGGGGACTACTGACTTGCAATTGTCCTGTCTGAGCGATGGAACCCACACCACAGACACAAAGAGAATATGTGTTTCTACAGTTAATCATCCTAAGGTAGGATGGGGGAGGGGTGGAGACATCCTCTGGGGCCAGTTTGGTCTAGACTGAACTTGTGGGGTGCCTAGAGATGCTTAGGATTTTGTGTGGGCGGCTGGGGTGGGAGGGGGGAAGGCTGCTCCTGCTATGTGGCGGTCTGTTGCACACTCAGGAATTCTTGAGGTTAGGTTTAGTAACAGTCACACAGTAGTCTCTGCATCATTTTCTGTATTTCTACTTAATACAAGCGAATGTCTGGTCTCAGCTGTCTTCTGAGCAATTCATGGCAACAGGATCCCCAAGCTGAGGACAGAGTGGCAGCATCAGAGTGGTCCTCACGAGGGATAGCTGACCCCACCAGGGAGCTATTTCACAAGGCTCATCAGGGTTGCAAGTAAGGAAGGGACAGAGATCTGTGGTACAGTTTCTCTGAGGCAGTACCTTGAAAATCCCTGAGAAGAGCTAGGAGGGCATTTTGAAGGAAGAAGGCCTGTGGGTATTAGAGCCATAATAAGTTGAATAAAAAGGAGGATATAAAGCCATTCTGAGGTCACAGGCCCGTGTTACTGGCAACCTGAGTTACAGCAATGTCTTTCCATGCTCTTCCCTTCCCTGTCTTCTAAAGTCATGCTCACAAAGTGACCTTCAAATAATGAGTTGGCTAAGTATTTGCCAACAGGGAGAGAACACTGCTAGCGGCAGTGTGTGTTCCAGTTGCTCTGCAGGCTTGATGTGGCTTTGTTAATCAGTATGCTCTAGTCCATACAGCAAGCTTTTATGCGTTGGGTACGTTTGAGTCAGCCCTTAAATGATTATCCAGTGTGTTCAGGAACAAAATCAGATTTTTGAGCCTGCAGAGTGGAGAGTGAGACGCTGGGCTCTAGCCTCTGTATCAGTCTGCTTGGGCTCCCATGGCAAAGTGCCACAGACTGGTGGCTTAGACAACAAAATTTTATTTTCTCACACTTCTGGAGGCTGGGCAGTCCAAGAGGAAGGTGGTGGCCAGTTTGGTTTCTCTTCCTGGATTGTAGACACTCATCTTCTTGCTGTGTCCTCACCCAGCCTTTCCTCTGTGTACGCATCTCTAGTGTCTCTCCCTCTTCTCATAAGGACACTGGCCTTATCGAATTAAGGTCCCATCCTTGTGACCTCATTGAACCTTAATTACCTTTTGACAGGCCCTGTCTCTACGTGCAGTCACAGTAAGTGTTGGAGCTTCAACATGAATTTTGGGGGACACAATTCAGTCCACAGTGCCCTCCCTCATCTTACCCCAGGAATACCACTCTGTGAGGCCCAAAGAAACCAACTGCTCTCTAGACCACCCTTCTCTATTGACCCCTCTCTACCGACTGCCTCACCTCCCATACCGTCCTTGTCACCATTCATCGAGTGTCACTAGTCTCTCCTACATACAATGGCTCTCACCCCTGAATGCAGTCTTCCTCTCCCACCCTCCCTCACATTGCCATCAAATCCTGTTGCATTCACATTTCTTGAAAAATTCAGGCTAAGCCAAAACTACGCTAGACTCTAGGGGTGACCAGAGGAGATGCAAGGTTAGAAAGTTTCACTCTTTTCTTTTTCTCCTTATGAGTATGGTGAGAGACTAAAGAGGCCATTTGATTTAGAGAAGGATCTAGATGTTTTCTGGTTTCCTCTGTTCCCTTTCAGAGCGATATTCCAAGAATAAACATTAGCTGGTTGGGGGCTGGGTGGAAGTGGCAGGTACTGTGAAATGTTCTGTTGTATTTTTCAAACAAAAGTCATTGACTATAATACAGAGAAAATGAGATTCATAGAAAGGTACTGGAGAGAAATTACATTAAGTGTCTCATAAATTTAATGGCGATTGTTTTGAACTACCTGATAGATTTTTTGGTATCTAGACTACCGTGAGGCTGAGTTTCTTGTTTTAGTGAGAGCCGTTCAGCATTCAGATAGCTCCCAGGCTATCTGAAAGCGGGATACCAATAGAACAGGACATTTCTCTTAAAAATCAGCTACCATGAAGCTCTCCACTTATAATGTATTTATTATCTTCATCTATGTTGAGTTTTTATTATTTTAATTATTCTGTTTTAACTAATTACTTTAAACTTGAATGAGCAAAATTAAATTAATAAAATCATGGATGTAACTGTTTGTTAACTTTCAATTTTATTTTTATTATTTCTCTGACTTTTCTTCTTATAAATATAATGCAATCTGATTTTTAATAATCAGTAATCTTCAATTAGGTTTTTTAGATCAGTGTAAGTTAAACAATTTATCAACAAATAACATCATATCATGATATAGGTAATGCATAGGGGAACAAATCACATTAAAACTATTATCTAGTATTGTCTGTTGTCGAATATTTACACTCACATTGTTGAAAAATAACTTCCTTAAAAATATGTTTCTTCATAAGTCAGATTTCTGTCAGCTGGTGCTCTTCAGTCTCTATTTCCAGTGTGTCTTCCCCTGGTAGACTTTTAAGAAACTTCTAAGAGGAACCATGGGATCAGCTATTGTTCACTGACATTCTTTTTTATAATTTAGTTAAGGAGTTATTAATCTCTTTAAATAAAATATATTCTTTTTGGCACAATAGCTTCTTACCCTGAGTGGTCCAAGTGATCTTTTCCTCAAAGATTCTTTTAAAAATGCCCATGTCAAAAATTCCGGGAGAGAACGTTGTCTCTCTCCGATACAATAGTGTTGCATTAGTTTGCTAGGGCTGTTAATAACAAAATATCACTAACTGGATGGTTCAAATAACAAAAATGTATTTTCTCACAGTTCTGGAGGCTAGAAGTCTGAAATCTAGGTGTAAGGGAAGAATCTGTTCCAGGTCTTTCTCCTTGGCTTGTAGATGGTTGTCTTCATATTCTTCATATTCACATGGGATTCTCCCTGTATGTGTATCTGATTCCAAATTTCCTCTTGTTATTAAGACACCAGTCATTAGGGTGGGATTAGAGCCCACCCTAATGAACTCATTTTAACTGAATTACCTTTGTAAAGACCCTATCTTCAAATAAGGGGACATTCTGAGGTACTGGGGATTAGGACTTTAATATATCAATTTTTTTTGGGGGGGGGTGTGACATACACAATTCAACCCTTCACTAGTATCATTTTCTAAACGTCCTGAAACTCTTATACATCTCAACACCTATTTACACCAAAAAATATACATATAGATTAAAACAGCTCATAGATAGTTTTTAAACCTACTCAGTTAAAAAACAATAAAGATCACACATAATTGCTGTTTTATCACAAGACCAAACATATTTAGAAAATAGAACAAAGATTAAAACATAGATAATTCTATTTTAATAGAACATTCTTTATTGTCACTTAGAGAATGGTTATAGAAGATAGCCTCTTTAGAATCTTTGTTTTACAGCATTAGTTATATATAATTGCCATATAATAAACTGCACATATTTAAAGTGTACATTTGGTAAATTTTGAAATATGTATACACCTCTGAATGAGACCATCTCACCAGAATCAAGATAATGAACATATCCTTTATCCCCTCCACCAAGATTTCCCCATGCCCCTTTGTTATTTCTTCTTCCTGTTCTTCCTCAACCCCTTTATTCCCAAGGCCATCACTGATCTGATGTCTGTTATTATACATTAGCTTGCATTTTCTGTAATTTTACATAAATTATACTGTAAGTATGTACCTCTTTTTGTCTGACTTCTTTCAATCAGCATAATTATATTGAGATCCATCCATGTTATAATCAGTTTCAATAATTCATTTCTTCTTGTTGCTGAATAGTATATTCCCATTTTTGGATATCCTACATTTTTTTTTTTATCCATTCACCTGTAGATGGACATTTAGCTCATTTCCAGACTTTGGCTCTTACAATGTACATAGCTAATAGCTATGAGCTTTGTGTGCAAAGCTCACATGCTATGGACACATGCTTTCATTTCTCTTGGTAAAATGCCTAATAGTGAAGTGGCTGGATCATATAGTAGGTGTACATTTAATTATTTAAGAAATTGCCAGAGTGTTTTCCAAAGGGGCTGTAACATTTCATATCGACACCAGCAATGTATGAGAGTTCCAGTTCCTCCACATCCTTCCCAACACTTGGTATGATCAGTCTTTTAAATTTAGCCATTCTACTTTTGTAAGTAGAATGTACTTATGTACTCCAAGGTATTTGGAGGGTCTCTACCAATTTTGTCAATTGAGTCTTAATGCTGTTGTGCATTCCACTAAACCTGAGGACTGAGGGTCGGTAGTAAGTGTAGTAAAAGCGATATAAAACCGACCAACTAGCACAGACTTGTCGATGCACCTGACCAGTAAAATGTGTTTCCTGATCACTGTAGAGTTTGAGAGGAGTTCCCCAGGTAGAGATAATCTTTTACAAAAGGACTTTAGCCACAAAAGAAGCAGTAGCTTGCCTATGAGGGAAAGCTCCAGTCCCATGAGAAAACATACAGACCATGACTAAAATTTATTTTCATGATATGGGGGAAACTGTTTGAAATCCATTTGCCAGACCTCTAATGGTTCATTAGGCAATTTAAAATGTCTGGAAACAGTGTGAATAGGCTTCCCTAGGTTGTAGTTTGGACAAGTTGGACAAGTGAGGTAGGCACTTTGTGTGGTCTTATTAATTTTTTTCCCACCAATGTTGATTCGTAAATGCTCTCATCTTGTCAGTGATCAATGGCTTGATGCATGTAAGTGGGAATTTTAGAGTCTTTGGTAGGACTGGGTTATTACTTGGCCCAAACCAGAGCTTTCTCTTTTTAATCAAAGCAACAACATTGGATTTCTAATCCAGTTTTTCATTTTCTGAGCCCAATTTTTGGACCTCCCTAGCTAGCTGTTCTAAGTTATCACTTGGGGAAATATTCCTTTGGACCATGAGATGTTTGACTGCTGTTGGTTCCTTTTAGGGCTGTATTCCTTGTGGAAGTGTCAGCAAAGTGATTTCCTTTAGCTTCCAGAGTGTCAAGTTTATAATGGTCCAGGAACTTTTTTTTTTTTTTTTAAGATTTTTATTAAAATATAGCTAACATACAATATTATATTAGTTTCAAGTGTACACCATAGTTATTCAACATTTGCCTTGGGATCTTAATAATAGTTTAAGCAGCAGGTAAAAGTATCGCATCCAATAATTCCTAAATGTATTGACCATTTTAAAATTTATTTCCACGGGAAATACATTGTTCCAAGATCATGAGCTATTCTGAAAGCATAATTACTATTATTATAAATGTTGGCAGTTTAACCCTTGGCTAGAGTGTAGGGCCTTGTGAGTGGGTATAATTCTGCTTGTAAGGCTGTAGTAGCCAAAGGCAAAGGTGTCACTTCAGTTACATCAAAGGGGGTTGATATTGCATATTCAGCATAATATTGGCCTTTGTAACCTTTTAAATAAGGACCATCAGTGGATCTTGAGAAGTTAGTGGTACTCAAAGGAGTTTCCTGCAGACCATCAAGAGGGGTCAGGAGGTGATCTCTTAGTGCTGAGCAGTTGTGAGGGGATTCGTAGGTAGCAAGGCGAGAAGAGTAGCAGGGTTAAGGTTATTCCAATGTGAACGAGTTATATGAAGAGCAGTTAACAAAGGATTTCATAGGAGGTGAGATGTCTGACTGAAAAATGTTGAGTGTGATGAAAATTCAGGAGGACTTTTACTGCATGGGACACAAGGATGGTTAAAGGGGATCCCACAATAATTTTCTCAGGGGCCTTAACCAAAAGGTCAGTGGCAGTAATGGCTCTAAAGAAAAGGGGGTAGGTATCCCCGTGCCACAGCGTCCAGCTGCTGGCTGTAATACCTTATGGGCTGATGGTGGTCCCCATGTTTTGGTGTGAATACCCACCACAAGGGCATTCTCTTCCTTTTCATATACAAAAAGGATTATTGGAATGCCCAAGGGCAGGTGGGTTCATTAAACTCCCTTTAAGCATTTAAAGGCTGTATCATCCACTTCTTCACATAAAATTAGGTTCCATACTGAAACATAGAACTATTTGGTCATAAGAGAGATTTGGTATCCAATTTGGGCAATAACCGACTAGCCCGAGAAAAACCTCATCGGTGATGCTTGTGGGGTTTATAGCTTGCAGGGCATCTTTACTTATGGGGCACTGATTGATTCTGGGAAGGGACTTTGAGGGATCTATTTGAATCTTAGTAGGAGGTGCAATGTGGATTCTGCCAATATTAGTTGAAGATTTTGTCCATAAAGAGGATGGTAACTGGTCTAGTAGGGACAGACGACGTTCAGTGCTCTCAGATTCAGCTATAGTGCCAGTGAAATGGAACAAATAAATGATGTTGAAGGGTCATTTAATTTACCTGATTGGCTATTTTGATGGCCACTATCAAATTCTAGAATTATTTTCCCCCTTTGGGAGAAAGAAAATTCTGGCATGACACTTTTCTAAGAAGTCTGCCTAGTAAATGAGTAAGGGTGGAAAAACTATGGAGAAAGGGTATCTATCTCTTAAGGGGCCCAAACAAAAAGGGGTAGAGTCAGAGGCAGGAACCTGATGACAAAGTTTATTAGAGACCCACTGTATTAAGTGTTTTAGTGCTCTGAGGCAGGGGCTGCTTTATAGCAGTGGGGTGGTATCAATAAGAACAGACAGAGATTCATTCCCAATCTGGAGAGTGATTTCTCTGTGCTGATGAAGAGGAAGGATTGGGACGAGCCCCTGTAGTTCCTTGGAGCCCCATCATTGGGAATTAGGAGGGCATTGGGAGGGTTGGTTAGAAGGCTGAACGCATCTGGAAGTGCTTAAATTTGTGGCAATTTCTGTTCCAGTGTCCTGGCTTTTTGCATTTTTACAATCTATATTTTCACAATCTACATTTTCACAATATTTCCAAGCAATTCACATTACTGGTTGCAAAGCACAGCTGCAGAATTCTGGAGAAGGAGGAAATTCGATTTACACATACTCCTTGGTCATCCACCTGCTTCCTGCTCTTTCTCAGTGCTTTCCACTCTGTTGTGGGACACCGTTCATGTCCCGGCGGGTAACTGTTTGGAGCTTCCTGAGGAAGGTCTCTGTTAGAGGGTGCTGTTCTTTCCATACCAGCCAGTTTCATTATATTTTCCCTGCAGTCTTATTGAAAAGCGTAAACCCTAAATCCATCCAAGTGGGTCCATTTTGTGACATGCCTCAGATCTTAACCTCTTCCCCTGTCCTCCAGTCTACACCCCTTTCTGAGGGGGTTTTCTTAAGAGCTTACTCCCTTTTTAAAAAAATACCCGATAGGGGCTGGTGATTTGGCTCGAAGTTGCCTGTTCCTCCTCACCGTTGCCATCCAGAGTGACATGTGGGATGTGGTAATCCTCAGCAGGAGATTTCTCAAGTCCAATTTACTCACTCTTCAGTAACACCAGGACAGGGTGGAGCTGGGGAATTAGAACCTGAGCAGCACAAGCCAAGGTATGCTTTGCAACTCTTATCCCCACAGAACTGTCAACAGTAAGCTTTGCCACTTCAAGTCCAGTTCCTTTTGTGGCCTGTGTGCCAGTGTCAGTCACAGATACAGCTCTGCATTCTTCCAGACCTTCCAGATAACTAGTAAATATATCTCTTACACACACACACACACACACACACACACACACACACACACTCACACACACGATGCTCCCAAGGGCAAACGTTGCTCTCCCAGACACGCCAGTCTGCATGCATACACCTTTTCCTATCTGCAGAATACTCCGCACACTGACCCCAGCCAACAATAGAGTCACACGAAGAGTAAACGATGTACCACTTCCTCTTTTTGGACTCTGCCTCAGAACATATTAAAGAGCAAAGTACCTAGTAGTGCTCATTCCTACGCTTATCAAAAACACAACAGATGGTTTAAAATGAAAGGGTTTTTCATCTTCCTATTTTTGGGGTCCTGTCAAATGCTCAGGCAATTTTTCGGGTGAGCTCTGTAAGAGAAAGAAAGCTGGGGAAGGCATCTATCAACCTTAGGTTCCCAGCAGTATGGGAGAGGGCTTGATTTTCTACCTTCCTGTTACAGAGTAATGTTAAAGAAGTGCAGTTGTTTCTAAAACCAACTTCCAATCCTATGTCATGAAAAACTCTCAGCCGTGGTGGCTAAGAAAATGGTCAGTTTTCCATTCTGGTGTGTGTTCTTCCTTGAAGCTCAACTAATATTTTCCTATATCCTACATCGTCCTTCCCTACTCTCAGCTATGTTAATTTATCACTTTCTTGCATTAGGTCTCTTTACTACTGAGGTAAACAGTCCATTACCCATAATTTCAAGGTCCAAAACCTTGAAAATAAAATGCATTTGGTAGCAAAACTGCCTTGTCCTGATCTAATTTGATGGCACAACCGTGCTTGAGCCGATGGGAGGCACTGCATGCCCCTTATCACTGCATGTGTGCATAAATAATAACTCGCAGCAGAAGTTTTAATGTGTTTGCTTATGAGATGTTGTTGCACATGTGCTAGGGAATGCTCACCATCAATTGGGTTTTCACTGTATTCCTTTCCAAACTCTGAAAATTTCTGCATTCTGAAACACAACAGCCCCAAGAGTTTCAGATAAGAGATGATGGATTTATATTTGCAGATAGTTCGCTGTATTGACATCTGCAAATACCAATATCTACTTTGGGAATTGAATCTTTATCTCACTTCTACCAAGAAATCTTTGCTTCTCTCTCAAGTGCTTTTCAAAATTCTGGTTGTCCTTTTCTTCCCAGGAACTGGATTCTTAAGGTCACAGCTCTTCTTGTGCCTGTGTTAACTCTGTTCTATTTTTAAGTCTAAGTGTGTCTTTGTGGAGAAGAGTCACTCTGTCAGGGTTTAAGGTGTGTCCCTGTAATGACATTAACCCATTCTCCCAGAGTAGGAGCTCAGAGGTTTACCCCTGAGCTGTCACAATGGTGTCAATTTCCCAAACAAGGATTCTGTAATTAAAAATGTAAAAGCTAAAGAAGGAGGATCTGGAAATCTGGTTTGAGAGAGAGTAGCAGTGCTTCAAATACAGTGGTACCTCGGTTTTCGAATGTAATCCGTTCTGGAAGACCGTTCGAGTTCCGAAACATTCGAAAACAGCCGACAGCTAGGTCTCAGGATCTTGCACTCAGCGGAAGTCACATGACATGTTCGACTTCTGAGGTGTGTTCGAAAACCCAAAGCATTTACTTCCGGGTTTTATGGAGTTCGTAAACTGAAATGTTTGTCAACGGAGACATTCGAAAACCGAAGTACTACTGTAAAATATTACATCATCGGTGAATTTGTTTAGCATTGAAACATGTTTGTAATTAAGTAAGTGCCAAGTTGAAGTCATGCTGGTTAACTCTACCTGCTCTACTTTGGACATCAGTTTAGTTGCTTTGATTATACAAATTGCCATTTTTGGCAGGATATTACATTGTTTCCTGTAATTAAAATGCTATGCAATATTGATAAAAAAATACCATGCAATGTTAGCTTTCTAAATTTTTCTCTGTTTTGAAATAATTTTAGAGAGGAAATTTTGATCCAAATGTTTACCCAGTAAATATGGTTGAGTTCCTGTTATGTGATGGACACTTCAATGGGGGAGTCACAAAGGTTCATAGGACACAGTTCTATTTTTAAGATATTTAACATTAAGGCACATGTTAAGAACCCATATGGTTAATACTAAAACGGGGGTATATTGTGTAAGACACAAAAACCTAGGCAGGAAGCGTAGTTTCTGCATTTGACTGTTGGGTTTGCCCCTGCGGAGCTGAATCTTGGAATTTCAGAATCAAAATAAATGTCTGTTTTACTTATATTTAAACTTTTCTGTTAGGAGACAGTGTGGAGATCTGGAAAGATTACTTAGGACTCTAGTCTGAGCTCCGTCACTGAATTTCTGATTTATAGGAGTCATGAAAACGGGCTTGTTGAAAAGGCATATGCAGTGACTATAGTTAATAACACTGTATTGTGTAATTGAAATTTGCTAAGAGAGTAGAATTTAAATGTTTTTACCAATATAAAAGAGGAGGAAGAAAGAAAGAAAGAAGAAAAGGTAAATATATGAAGTGATGGATGTGTTAACTCAAAGGAGGGATATTTCTTTCACAATCCCTTCACAATACACGGATATGAAATCCTCATGTAGTACACTTTAAATATCTTACAATTTTATTTGTCAATTATGCCTCAATAAAGATTAAAAAAAAAAGAATGCCTTTGGAGATGTGTGGGCAGATAGGCCCAAGGATAAGAAGACATCAGATCATGAGGGACATTTATGCTTTTTAAAAAATATTTTTATTAAAAATAAAGCTAACTTACAATATTATATTAGTTTCAGATGTACACCATACTTATTCAGCATTTATATACCTAAAGAAGTGATCACCATAGTAAGTCCAGCAACCATCTGATACCGTACCGCGTGATCACAATATTATTTATACTGTCTATGCTGTACATTAGAGCCTCATAATTTATTTGTTTTATACCTGGAAATTTGAACCTCTTATTCCCTTTCACCTCCCCACCCCTGTAAAATTTTTCAATTACAGTTGACATTCAATATTACTTTGTATTAATTTCAAGCGTACAGCATAGTGGTTAGACACTTATATAAGAAATGATCCCCCTGGTTAGTCTAGAACCCTCCTAACACTATATAGAGTTATTACCATATTATTGACTATATTCCCTATGATTTACTTTACATCCCATGACTATTTTGTAACTACCAATTTGTACTTTTTAATCCCTTCATCTTTTTCACCATGCTCCCCAACCCCCTTCCTATCTATCATCCCGATAAAACTAGTACCCATCTGACACCACACATAGTTATTACAGTATTATTGACTATACCCTACATCCCAGTGACTACTGTGTAACAACAAATTCGCACTTCTTAATCCCTTCCCCCCACCCCAAACACCCTCCCATCTGGCAACCATCAAAATGTTCTCTGTATCTATGAGTTTGTTTCTATTTTGTTTGTTTGTTTATTTTGTTCTTTAGTTTCCACATATATGAGTAAGTGAAATCACATTGCATCTGTCTTTCTCTGTCTCACATACTGCAGTCAGCACAATACCCTCCAGGTCCATCCATGCTGCCGCAGATGGCAAGAATACATTTCCTTCCATGGCCAAGCAATATTCCATCCTATATATGTACCACCTCCTCTTTATCCATTCTTTCATCGATGGACACCCTGGCTGCCTCCACATCTTGGCCATTGTAAACAATAATACAATGAGCATATCCCCTCAAAGTAGCATTTTGGGTTTCTTTGGATAAATACCCAGAAGTGGGATTACTGGGTCCTTCATTGTCTCTTACTATAGTCTTTGTTTAAACTCTGTTTTGTCTGGTATAAGTATTGCTACCTCAGCTTTTTGTTTGTTTGTTTCCGTTTTCATGAAATATCTTTTTCTATCCTTTTACTTTCTATTGGTGTGTGTCTTTCAATCTGAAGTGACTCTCTTGTAGGCAACATATGTAAGGGTTTTGTTTTCTTATCCATTCATCCCTCCTATGTCTTTTGATTGGAACATTTAATTCATTTACGTTGAAAGTAACTGTTGACAGATATGTAGCTATTGTCATTTTATTATTCATAATTTTTATTTTATTTTTTTTCCATCTTAAAGAAGTCCCTTAAGATTCCTTGCAATACTGGTTTGGTGGTGATGAGCTTTTTTAGGTTTTTCTTTTCTGGGAAACTTTTTATCTGCCCTTTGATTCTAAACGGTAGCTTTGCTGGGTAGAGTAATATTTGTTGTAGGTCCTTACTTTTCATAACTTTGAATATTTTGTGCCAATCCCTTCTTGCCTGCGAAGTTTCTGTTGAGAAATCAGCTGACAGTTTTATGGGAGCTCCCTTATAGGTAACTAACTGCTTCTAAGATTCTCTATTTGTCTTTAACCTTTGGCATTTTAATTATAATGTGTCTTGGTGTGGGTCTCTTTGGGTTCATCTTGTTTGGGACCCTCTGTGTTTTCTGGGCTGTTTCCTTCTTCAGGTTAGGGAAGCTTTCTATCATTATTTTTTTCAAATAGATTTTCAATTCCTTGCTTTCTCTCTTCTCCATCTGGTACCTCTGTGATACAAATGTTGGTATGCTTGATGTTGTGTCAGAGGTTCCTTAAACTTTTCTCATTTTTTTGGATTCTTTTTTCTTTTTGCTGTTCTGATTGGGTGTTTTCTGCTACTTTATCTTCTTAGTCACTGATTTGATCCTCTGCTTCATTTAATCTACTGTTGATTCTCTCTAATGTATTCTTCATTTCGGTTATTGTATTATTTTTTTGACTGGTTCTTTTCTATGTTTTCTGTCTCCATTTTTATGTTTCCTGTCTCTTTGTTGAAGTTCTCCCTGAGATCACTGAGTATCCTTATAACCAGTGTGTTGAACTCTGCATCAGGTAGATTTCTTGTGTCTGTTTTCTTTAGCTCTGTTTCTAGAGCTTTGTTCTTTTCTTTTATTTGGGACATGTTTCTTTCTTTTTCTCCTCATTTTTGTTGCCTCCCTGTGTTTGTTTCTATGTTGTGCAAAGGCTGACCCTACAGAGTAGGATCAATCCCTACAGGATTTGATTTGCTTTAGCAGGGCTCTGGTGCCTGCACAGTTTGTCCTTTGGGTGTGTTTTCCTTAGAGGAGGCTGGGTGATTCTCTGGCTTGGCGTGAAGCTGACCACTAGGTGTGCCAGCCCTGGGGCCTCCTAGGAGTTGCCCCACCACAATCCCAGTTCAGCTGCAGCCTGTGCACTGCCTGGGACCACCTGGCATGAGCCACAAAACAATATGCTGATGGCTACCACCCACACTGGGCCTGGAGGTGCTTGGGAGAGGCTAGCGAACTGAGGCTGACTGCTGCTAGTGCAGAGCGATGAGACATGCCAAGGCCAGATGCTGCTTTTTTGTGTTTTGTGAACCTTTGAGAGATTTTATCAAAATCCACAGCATAAGCCAAGATAGGCCATTTGTATGTAAAAGCCACTGGAAGTGGGTCAGGTGGGCCTGCAATTTGGGTGGGGTAAGGTCTCAGGGAATCACCAGTGTGGGTGATCAGTGTTAGCAAGGTTGATGGAGACATAGATATGGGGGCCTGTGTCTGCTTGCTGGGAGTCCGGAGGGCTTAACAAAGAAACAATGGATTCTGTCAGCACTTCTGTCTGGAAAAAAGCTGCCCCTCCATCCCTCGCTCTGAGGCCAGTCATCTCAGTTCCTCCCTGTATGTCTGTGGCGCCCTTTGAACTGCTGCCCCAGTGCTAGAATTCAGAGCCAGTGAGTCTGTCATTGAGTACATCTGAGCATCGGCCCTTTAAGAGAAGTACCTGGTACTCCAGCTTCCCTCTGTCTCTTTCAGCCACAATCTCCACTGGTTTTCACAGCTAGAAGTTATGGGGACTTTTCTTCCTGGCACTGGAACCCTGGGCTGGGAGCCTGATGTGGGGCTGGGACCCCTCGATTTCCTGGGGGTGGACCTCTGCAGCAAGATATCCCTTCCGATTTTTGATGGTCACACGTGGGTGTGGGCCAACGTGTTCTGCATCTCTGCCCCTCCTACCAGTCTCAAGTGGTTTCTTCTGTATGTCTTTAGTCATAGGACTTTGATTCTCCTAGACTTTAGGCAATTCTCAATGATGGTTGTTCTGTAGCTTAGTTGTAATTTTGATGTGTCCATGAGAGGAGGCAAGCACAATGTTTACCTACTCTGCCATCTTGGCCAGAGAAGGACATTTATCCTTCAGGTTGAAAATCATCTAAAGATTACAGCAGGGAGAAAAATGGTCAGATTATTACTAAACTGATTACTTCGGCTTGAGTGTAGAGGATAGATTGATAAAAGGGGCCATGTTTTCTCACTTATGGGATTGTGAGAGGAAAATCTCTCTTTAATAAATGCTAGAGAATGCATTCTGTTTTTCACAACATCCTGACTGCCAGAATCTTGACAGAAGGGCTATGGTAAAATGAGAAATCACTATTAATATTAGGGAAAGAGCAAAACAAAACAAAACAAAATATATCCTTCCAGTTCTAATATTTGAATACACAGCAATTAAATTTCTAATGAAAGTCATTGCTATAAAAATCAGTCTGCATATGAATGTTGGAAACTTTCCTCCCTCCTTGCAAAGATTTTAGTTCTTTTCACTAAAGCTTAAAGAGGACTGGGGGTTTATGTGATTCATTCAGAAGCAGTTTACTATAGAAATACTTTAGGGAGATAGACAGTGAAGCGCACCATTTGATCCCAAGAAAACCTGTCATTTGACTCCATTTATAATAGGCAGTGCATGTCAATGGGTGATGTAGCTTAATGCTATGTCCTACTTTGTGACTGAAGTCTTCCATTGTTCCTGGGACAGAGGTTATTTTTATTTCTTCTCATCTCTTATACATATGCTTGAAAGGTAAGTATCTGCTACTCCTGAAAATACCCATAGTTCTAGAGCAAAATGGGCTTCAGAGTTATTTAATTTAAGCCTCTTAAAACCTCAGACACTATTTTCCCCTAGTAAAATTCCATGTAGTGTATAGAACTTTTAAACTTTTGCTCTTTTTCTCCTTATCATCATCAATATATTTTTTCTTCTTCTTTTTTTTTTAAATAAATTCTTCTTTTTTTTCTTTCAATTGGGGAATATTGAAGAACAGTGTGTTTCTCCAGGGCCCATCAACTCCAAGTCATTTTCCTTCAATCTAGTTGTGGAGGGTGCAGCTCAGCTCCAAGTCTAGTCGCCGTTTTCAACCTTTAGTTGCAGGGGGAGCAGCCCACCATTCTTGCAGGAATTGAACCGGCACCTTGTTAAGAGCTCACACTCTAATCAGTTGAGCCATCCGGCTGCCTCTCCAGAAGCTCAGCGGCAGCACATTGTTTTCAATCTAGTTGTGGAGGGCGCAGCTCACTGGCCCATGTGGGAATCAAACTGGCCACCCTACTGTTGAGAGCTCGTGTTCTAACCAACTGAGCCATCCGGCCACCCCTATTTTTTTTTCTTTTAAAGAAAATACTCTGAAGTCTAAGTGGCTGACTATGAATTCCTGGCTGTTGTGCTCCTGGATATAATGTTTGTTTTGTTTTCCTGGAAGATTACACTATAGTCCACTTTTCTTTGTATATGTATTCTAACTTAAAAATGATAATTATAAAATTTTTTTTCAGTAATGTTTCCTTAGGAAAATGAGTGGAAGCATATTTTTGTGGTATCCTTGGAGGAGGTTAGTAATTTAAGCCTCTTAAAACCTCAGACCCTTACAAGTTAGTAAACTTGTAGTTTCTATACCCTTTCATATCTAGGGATTTGTTGATTTTTAGGATTTTTGGATTCATCTGGTTTTAATTTAACCGACTTATTTAGAAGAAATTGCCATGCTTGTTCAAATAAGTTTCCTTTCACACACCAGGAAGTGAAAGTTTGTTTTATTTGGACTACTTGTATGTTTTGATTTGATATGGTGGGTCTGTGGATTCATCTAGCAGCATAGGCTTAACCTCCCTGTATAATGATGCCTGATATTTCTGTGCTCTGGAAAATCTTTTCCTTCCCATCAGAATTTGTAGTTGATGGCAATAAACATCACTCAGATATTTCTATGATAACATAACAAAATAACAGTATAGACCACAAGTAGTGAAGAGCTTAAGCTTTAGAACAAAACGCTTTCACGTTCAAATCCTAACTCCACTACTAACAAGTTATACGACAAGTGACCCTTGGTTTTTCATTGGCGAAATGATGTAATATTCACCACACAAGATTGTTTTAAATTATTAACAAAATAGAATGCTATGTAAGGCACCTAATATGGCATCTACTAATGAAAGGATTTTAAATTATAAAACTATTATTATTACCGTCTTTTCTTTTTATCTCATCTTTTTTATTTATCCCAATATTTTTCTGCTTTGGAAGTAGATTTCATTCAACATTTACAATGTTGATTCTATTTTAATCTTTTGGCTTCTGTTTCCTTTCAAATATCTAATTCTTCGTTTCTGGTCTTAATTTGTTATTTTGCTTTTTCTCTAATGATTTTACTGTATGGATATAATAATCTTACTTTATTTTCCCCATTTTATTCTCTTTACTATTTGAGGTTTCTTTTTCTTCTTGACTGGTTATGCTGATAACTACGATCAAAGTTTCTAACTTAAGAGGTAAACATTGTTAGGAATCATATTTTTCAAGAAACTTACTGATTTCAACTGCATGTCAATTTAAGTTGTTATGGTGTAAGATTAGAGTAGCGTGCATGAGAAGAAATTTATATCTAACATGCTGGCTCCATATTATCCTCCTCTGTGTCACTGAATTATAGAATGTCATAGAGCAATTATTGTGGGATCTAATAATGAATTTCACTTGTAATGGAGAAATTTCTTAATGACTTACATGTTGCAGTCAATCTTGCTGATGATTTTGGAGGTTAATAAGCCTTGAAAATTACCATGTTTCCCTGAAAATAAGACCGGGTCTTATTAATTATATTAATTTTTGCTGCACAAGTCAATTTAGGGCGTATTTTCAGGGGATATTTTATTTTTTCATGTACGCCAATCTACATTTATTCAAATACAGTCATGTATTCATCTGAAACATCGTCATAACGTACTAAATGTGTCCATCTGGCTGATGATCTTGACTGGGGCTTATTTTCAGGGTAGGTCTTATTTTCGGGGAATCATGGTACTTAGGAAATAACATTGACTTACTTTAGGTAAGAATATGCTTTTCTTCCTGCCGGTGCTCACAGAATTTATGCTGTACTTGCAAAATTGAACTATGGTATGAAATGCTACATAATATGTTTTAATTGTTAAAGAACAGACTGCTCTCCTGCATCACTTACTGACACAATCTGTCATGTCATCAGAGGTGATGTGAGTTTGTGTGACATGAGAGGTGTTCACAGATGTGAGATGCGTGCTGTGAGATTAATAAAGTGGGCTTCAATCATACACTGAATCAGCATAAGAAGCTACTAGATTTCATCTACTTTATTCTCACACAGATTCCTCTGTCAAGAGGAAGTAAAGTAGTGAAGAAATCTGGATGAGAATGCAAATCGAAAAAGCATTAATGTGAGGACATGTTGAGAAGGCTGTGTAGAGGGAAATGAGGGGAATACGTGCACCGCGGGAGGAAAATATAGGAATCATGCAAGTTGGGAAAGTTCTGTGTGTTAAAGGAAATAAGTGAAGAAGAGGCAGAGGAGATCACTACCTAAGAAAAATGAGACATATCCTAAAAAGAGTTTGCATGGAATGGGTCTGAGAAGTAAAGGGAGTCAGAAAAATTGCCAGGCTGCCGCAGGAGCTGAGGCGGGTCCAGGGTCAGCTAGTCTGGCTGGTCCAGAGGGTAAGGCCCACAGGGTACACCATTAACTAGAAATGCACGGGTATTTCTATATAACACTTCCAGATAATGGTATAGATGATTTGGTGATTGAGGCCAGGGGTTGGTGAGTGGGGGTGCACCAACTCAAGAAATCGAATTCTTCTGCTTCTTGCCTTCTAGTATATTTGGGGAGAGAGAGAGAGAAAAAAAAAAACGGACACAGGAATTAGTTGAGCTTTATACAACAGTATCAAATAATGATCCCAAACAATTATCTGGTGTGTTGAGTTGGAGGTGATCCTACTCCTCAAATCTAGAGCTTTCTCATCCACTCCCTTGATGAAAGGTACAGATGCTCATCACTCCAGGAAGACAGAGAATGCCAGACTGCCTTAGGTGCAGGCACTGCTGACCTGAGCATTCTGGGCTCCCAGGCCTACCTCCAATAGCAGGCTCGGCCCCTTCCTGGGACATTCACTGTTGGCTGTTTGTGGCTCACCAGTGATGTGAAGGAGAAATGGAGAAGCTGAAGGAAGACTGAGAGAAAAGAACCATGTGTGAGCCCATTCTTTTCCCCCACTATCTCCAAACAGGTAAGTGTCCTAGTTTCAAGGCAAGCAGGGAGTTTGAGGCAAGAAGGAAAGGCTTGAAACGTTCTTTAGTGTTTTTCCTTCCTCTTTATAGAAATAAGAGCCCCAATGAAAATAAAAGTTCCCATCCCCTTGGTGGCACTCAGATATTTTTGAGTAAAAGTTATCATTTCTGCAAATTAATCTCCTTTGTTTGTGATCAATAGATTCTCCGTTTCATTTAACTTCTAACAGAGATAAGTCGTAATGAAATAATTTGGATCTTAATTTTTCATGCTGAGGAAAAGGCCATTTTTCTAATTCTATAATCATGTCAGCAAACAAACAAATTAGTGTTTCTTTAATTTGTTAGAAAATTTAGGATCTCACTTGAGCAGCTGGCTGTCTTTGTCACCATGTTAATTGTTATGAATGATCTAATTTCTTAAGTAAATGAATTTGAAAATATCCTGGATTAAATGGGTTTGTGACTAAGAGGCAGAATTATTAGGTTACCCTGTCTTGGGTACCCAAAAAATCTCATTTTGGTGCCTGGAGCTCCATTAACAAATTTCACTTTTAATGAGACGTTCTTTGGTCATCAGTCAGCTCCCAAAATTAATTAGCTGGATGAAGCAAATTAAGTCTAAGATACTAGTTTGAATTTGAGGGCCATGGCCACATGTGATAAGTAAATATGGGGCTGGATTTTCAGTTTCTATTTTTAAAGGGTTGGAGGGTTAGGCATGTCCTGGCAGCTTGGGCTCTGATGCCTGGCCCGTCTACTTTGATCATATCCAGCTGTACCCAAAAACAAAGAAGCCCAGTAGTCTATCTTTCTGGGACAGCCTGTGGTCTTAAGTTTGTGGCCCTAGTTTGTGCTATCTTCAGATCTCACCTCCTGAAGAACCTGAGCCTACTTATATGCAAAACAATAAAAGATACCAAAAGAACTATTTTGAATAATGATGTTATGAACTCTTAGGACTATCTGATGTCAATAATGACCAGAGTCTAAGACCCTCCTTTTGGGGCCAAATTCACTTATAGTTTCAGATCTGCCTGTCTCACAGCCTTTCACTAGCCTGTGCTGCTCCTGACATACTCTGCGCGCTTAAGCCCTTGAGTTTGAGTTCCAGGTTTGGGGGTATTAACCTTCCCCAGTCTTGGACAAGCGACAGGTGGTCTGCAGCATGCCTTCTTACCCGAGGCCTCTTTATGTCTTTAAACAGCAGTAAGCCCTTCCAGACTTCTCAAGGTGTATGAAAACAGAGCCTGAACATTTCTTTCCTGTTCTGGCCAGTAACTCGTTCTTTGAGATGGGAATGAATCACTAGCAATGAAACTATTCCATCAAGAGACTTATTTTCTAAAAACTGCTATCTGGGTAAAGATGGCAGGGTTAACAGATGATCAAACACACATCTTCTCCAAGACCACTGAAAATCCCCGAAGAAGCAGTAACACAGCAGAAAAATATACCAGGGCTGAAGCTAACAAAGTTCTCAGCTGCAGGCGATAAACCACAAAGAGAATCTTTCAGAGGAAGCACAGTTTGAACTAAAATGAAAGAACACTCCAAGGGTACAGTGCTGTGTGGTTGGCAGTAAGTGTGGTGTCATACTGAAGACCCAGCTTAGGGGAGCAGGGGCTGAACACATGGATAGGTTTTGGCAAAGAGAGCAAATCCCCCTGAAGTTTTCTTCATGAAAGGTTGCCAAGAGTGACAAAGCTGGAGGGTAATTTTTTCTTTTCAGTTTCATTGAGGTTAATTGACAAATAAAATTGTAATATATTTTAATGGGTACAATGTGATGGTTTGAGATACATATACATTGTGAAAAGATTTGGAGGATAAATTTGTCCCCAGTGTTGGGAACAAAAAGGGCTCTTCAGACAAGCAATGCCATTTTTTCTTTTTCTCCTTTAAACAAAGGAAACAATCAGAAAAAATTGTCCAAAGACTTCAGGAATACCAATCGAAGCCAGAATGTAATGAAGTGAGGTGTGATACTGTCCCCCAGGCCCATTTGGTACACATAGCACAGTCTTCTGCAGGGCTGGGATGGAGTGAGAAGAGGAGGGAGCATGGTTCTGTGCAGGGCGTGCTGCTTTACATGATGTCTGAGCAAACCCCCACCAGTTGCCAATATCCACGGACCTCTTTTGGTTTTCAAACTCTGCAGCACATGAGAATCATTTGGAGAAATTGTTTAAGATACATGTTCCTGGCCCCCATCCCAAGAGGATCTTGATCAACAGCGAAGCCCTAGGAATTTGTATTTGTTTTTTAACCAGGCACCTGGAACTCCACCAGCTACTCATGGGAAATACTTGACTGTTTATTTATTAAAATGGGCAATAAATAACTAGGTATTTGAGCAGGGCTAGTAATCAGAGGAGATGAAACTAGAAAATTAGAGCAAATGGTCACCAGTGAACTAATTTTAGAATCTAGAAAATGAACACTATAAAGTACATTTTAAAAGATTAAGTGTAAGTTTATTAATTAGGAAGCAAAGCTCTGTGTGTGTGAACACACACACACACACACACACACACTCTAGAACTATAAACCATGGATTTAATAATA
The DNA here is from genome assembly GCF_964194185.1 of Rhinolophus hipposideros. Lineage (NCBI taxonomy): Eukaryota > Metazoa > Chordata > Mammalia > Chiroptera > Rhinolophidae > Rhinolophus > Rhinolophus hipposideros. The sequence goes on from NC_138063.1 coordinate 33,884,984, forward strand.
TTTAAACAATATTCAGGCACCATACTAAGAGCTTTATATGCATTAACTCATTTAATTGTCATCATATCCTATGAGGAAAATTCTCTTGTTATGTTTATATTAAAGATGAGGAATGGAGACTTTGAGAGATGAAATCATTTGTCCAAGGTCATAAAGCTAATAAGTGCGGGGGACAGAAATCCAACCAGATTTAGGAGTCTCTTCTAACCACTGCACTGTTTTTTGTACCACACTTTCCTTTGAAGAGATCAATTAGACAGTCTAACAAATCTGACCAAGAAAAGAGAGAAGACGCCATATTAAGAATGGAAAATTTATTCATTCATTCCTTAAAATTCCATATTAATTGCATGCCGACTATGTGCCATGTTGCGCATATCTTCGCAGTGAAGATGAGGGACAAATTCCCCTATCCTTGTGAGTCTTACATTCTAGTTGGAGAAGCAGAAAATAAGCATACAAACTATATAGACCTATGGTCTATATGACATATATGACAGTCGTTGGTAAACTTTTAGAGAAGACTTAAAAGTTGTATTGACTTAAAACTTTTTATTGCCAAACAATAAACTTATTTTTGCCAATTTCATATTGTTTTATTTAACCCTATTAATATTGTTAGATTATTCATATTTTTGAAATTGTTAATAACTGTATCATTTTCTAATCAGAAAAAATACATCTTAGTTTTTTAAAAAGAACTTAGTTGGAAATAAATATGAAAAACATTAACAATAACTGTGTGATGGTGGAAATTGTTATGTTGTTCATTTATAACATTTAAATTTCAAAAAATTAAAGTTTTACAAAATTGTTTATTTTTCATATTTCATTATTCAGCTGCAAGTCTTCAACGAGAAGATGTTATAAAATCCTTTCTGTACATTTTGAGTGTGCCAGGATTTAAAATCCAACATCACAATTATTACATAATTCATTTATATGTCAAAGACTATGCTCTTAAATATAAATGCTCATTCTATGATTTTATTTTCTAGTTTTATATTTTTGACCAAAATTGAGTAATAAAGAAATATCAGTATTTCATTAGTGACTGAAGACCTACTCTCAGTTCTGTTTTAAAATATGTGATATTGTTTCTCAGAGATTTCAGTAGAGCTATGGCTCGTTCATTTCTCCTTCTTCCTATTATAACAGCTGTTCACTGCCAACATTACAGGAACCACCGTTGCCAGCTGAAATGAAGGCATGTAGCCAGAGGAAAACCATTACCCTGTGAGCAGCCATTTCAGGCCTGAGTACCTAGTCTGGTAATTGGAGGGGCCAACTGATGAAGGGGTTCACAGCAACCGTCCTGTCAAGTTCTTCTCGAAGCAGCCTGCAGAGGGCAGGAAAGTCACAGTCCCTGAGCAATGCTGGACAAACAGCCAACCAAGAGCCTGCCTGCATCCCTTAAGGTTATGTAGTGTGCTTTTTTATTTCATTTCAGATTGTTTTGTTTTCATGATATATGGTACCAAATTTCAAACATAAAAAAGGACTTTCTTATCCCAACAAAACAACCAATATTACTCAACATTACAAATTCTTTATGTATCCTTCAAGAGACTCTGTGTGTGTGTGTGTGTGTGTGTGTGTGTGTGTGTGTCCTTTCTGCCTCCCTCCATGATACAAATGGTACCATCCATACACTGTATCTTGCGTCTTGCTTTTTCCACTCATTATTACTTGGTTAAAATTCAATGTAAGAATATAAAGAGCTTTCCCGTTTATGGCTGTAAATTATTCCAGCGATGGGTGTGCCACAATTTTTCAACTCATACTTCAGCAAAGGGCATTTCGTTGTTTCTACGGTACCATAGAACCTTATACATGCATAATTTCATTTGCAAATTGAATACATCTGTAGGTTAAAAACAGGGAATTGCTGCATGCCATGTGGGGGCTGGTGAGCCGGGAATTCATAACGCAGGCTGGCAGGCTGGAAACCGAGGCAGGAGCTGATGTTGAAATCTTGAGTCTGAAATTTGTAGAGCGGTCCGGTAAGCTGGAAAGTCAGGAAGGATTTTTTAAACAATATATTCTATATGGCTAATTCATTCCTACATCCCCTTTTAATTCAGTCAAGAAGTATTTACCAAGTTCTAGGCTCTGTGCCAATATGAGCAAACACAGACTTGGGTCCTATTCTTGAGGTGTGTTCCCATACTTTGGACAAATCAATCATATTTCTGGCAGTTGCCATATTTTCCCCGCCTGAAACACAGAGACACTTGCTTCTTCTCTCCTCATCCTCCCCCACCCTTACTGACTCCAAATTGTTTCCCACAGCTCTGCTCCTGCTTGCAATCTCCTTGTGAACGGTTTCAGTATGTCCCTCTCCCATTTCCCCCATCCGAATTTCATAGTCAGGCAAAGCCACTGTCTGGGATCTCTGCTTAGGCACCTCTGCAAAAGGAAACAGTCTGCCAAGACCTGAGCACCGTTGGCTATAAGCCCTATTCCCCTTCTCAGTCTCTATCTGATCTCTAGTAGTTGAGCCCCAATGATCCCCGGGAGGTAAGACCCCAGTGGGCCTCCCAGGAAGCGTCTGGCAATGCTGGGGAAGCTTGATGTCCAACTTGGGCTCTCTTTTTCCCACTGGAGAAACTAGCCTGAGAGGCCCTTGTTGGTGGTGCTGTGCTGGCCTAGGAGAGGGGCCATGTGGTTCAAGAGAAACCACTGTTCTTACCTGTCTGATGGGGTTGTCCCTGGTCTCTGTGGTCCATGGTGGTGCTTCAACCTCCCCTGGGATCTGGGATTTTAACAATGGTATCTTGTCTGTGGGTAGTTGCTAGTTGGCCATCTTGTGAGGATGATTGAAGTTCGAATGACCTATGTTGCCATATTGATTATATTGCTCTCCAGGAAAATTTTCTGTTACAGTCTTGAAGCAGAATTCCTTCTATCCTGGAAAACCTCAGTTTTTGCTCTTAAGGTCTTCAACCGATTGGATAAGCTCCACCCACATTTTCAAAGGGAATCTCCTTTACTTAAAGTCAACTGTAGATGTTAATCACGTCTGCCGAATACCTTCATGGCAACATCTAGACTAGTGTTTGACCAGACAACTGGGCATCATAACCTAGCCAAGTTAACGCATAAAATTTAACCATGACATCAAGTTACTCTCCACAAAGGCTGTACCAATTTACTCTCTTACCTAGAATGTTTGAGAACGGCATGCCCAAGGTAGCTTTGGAGGTTATTTATCAAAACATTTGAAAGAGGTTCTGGTTTGCTTCTGTAAACCACCTTATACTATTATGTTAGTAATAGCAATAGTTCTACTTGAGTCATCTCTTACAATGTTCTAGAGGCAGAATCTTCATTTTGCTGGGGAAGGTGGGGAAAATGATATTAAACTGGATTTAAGAAAATCTCCTTTATACTTTAAATTCCCTCTGTAAGCAATGTTTTTTCCAAGGAAATCTCTCTTTCCCCCACGACGCTGCTTTCTCTGCAGGCATCTCAAGGAGAATGCTAAGTATCTTCCTTGCTCTTGTTTGCCACTTCCAGTCCATTATACTCCTTCCTAAAACACCCACTCTGGAGTCTCAGGCCACCAGGCTTTTCAACCACCTCTCTTCATTGTTGGTGTTCTCCACCTACCCCCAGATCACATTCCTGCATTTCGCTAGGTTTTTCAGTTCCCGGATCACTGTTACTCTCTTAAACTTTATTTCTGTTCTAATGATTGGCCATTTTGATATCAATATAGGGGATGATTTCACCTTCTGCTCTGGCTGAACTAGATTTTAAAGGATGAGTAAGGATCTAGGCAAACAAAGTGGGAAAGGGAATATTAGCTATAGGAGCTTATGTCAAAGCAAGAATGTAAGATGAAGGTTTTGGTGATAGGGAACTACAGAGTAAGATTCAAGTTAAGTAGGGGCAAGAGCATAGCCAGCCATAATTATAATTTATTTAGACTGTTTCGTAGATAATGAGAGTCACAGATTTTATGAGTAGGAGTAACAGGCCATAATTTGTGTTTATAAGATAATTGATTGTAATGTAGAAGATGAATTGCCGAGAACAGTTGCGAGAGATTCTACAAGGCTAAACAGGTGTATCTCTGGGTGGTATATTACTTCTTAGACTCTGTATTTGTTCACTGTGCCACATTCTTGATTTGGGAGGCTAGATAAATATTTCCTTATTGACCTTGTCAACCATGTCACCTGGGCTGGAGACATGCTCACTGGTGAAATATTTCCAGATTACCCCAAAGAAGTTAGGTAATTCGGGGTAAAGTAGCCGTGTGGGTCCTTTCTTTTAAACTCAATAGGACTTAGGGGGAATTTCGCTGTAACTTCTTTGAAGGTGGATAGGGCTAGAAAAATATAATGTAATGGTTAATTGTGTAGTTTTGGAGGCAGAAAGCCTGGGTTCGAATTTGAGGTCTTTTTTCCTATTGGCTGTATGATCTTGAGCAGCTGCTTGATCTTCATATGCCTTTTCCTCCTACAAAATAAAAAATGGGAATAAAAATCAGACTTTTTTTAGGGTTATCATTCAAAGTACACTTAGAACAGTGCCTAGCATATACTAAATTTAATGAGTGTTAGTTGTTGTCATATCTGTTTATATTATTTTGTAGCAAGGATAATAACTCTTTGGGAAAAATCTTCTGTTTAGTGTTTCAACTCCACTTGCAAAGCATGAATAAAGAAAATCATTTTAGTGGTTTGCTACAAAAATTAAATAAAGAAGAGACAGAATATAAAATTACAATAATAATAAAATCACGTTTATATTAGCTTTGTCACTTTTCAACTGTATCATATGGAGTAAAGGTATTACTTAAAATGTTTGTTTCGTGTGTGTGTGTGTGTGTGTGTGTGTGTGTGTGTGTGTGTGTACTGGAGCACATTTTTAGTATAGCTCACAAGAAAAAATTTAAAACACTGTTTCAATAGAAGCAGTGAGGTTAAAACTCTGAGGTATTGCCAAAACATGAAACTCCCAAATATTGCACTTTGTTTTGCTCTAGGAAGAAGAGGGAAATTCCTAACACCTAAGCCTCTACCATGTTCCTATAGGACCTTCCTGGGATCCTTGGTTGATAAGAAGAATGTAAAGGGGAGATCTTCCACTTACTTTATTATCTGCCCTCTAAGCTAGCCTGAATTCCCAAGTGATACCATAATACAAAACAAAAACAAAAGCAAAAAGCCCTATATTATATATCCTTCAATCTAGCCAATGTTTGTGTATTTCAACATTCCTGCCTGAGAGGCAAGTCAACCTTCTGGTATATAAGTAGGTGAGAAGTGGCTGCGGTGAAAGGGTACCTGGGACCTGATACTGTGTTTCCCCGAAAATAAGACCTAGCCAGACAATCAGCTCTAATGTGCCTTTTGGAGCAAAAATTTATATAAGACCCAGTTTTATTTTACTATAATATAAGACTGGGTCTCATAATATAATATAATATAATATAATATAATATAATATATTCTGGGTCTTATATTATTTTTGCTCCAAAAGACGCATTAGAACTGATGGTCCAGCTAGGTCTTATTTTGGGGGAAACAGGGTACTTATTGAACATCTATTGAGAAATTCAATACCACTTGGTTGCATGAGTCATGGTAGAAATTCTGTATTACAGTAAAGTGTAAATAATGAATGAGATTCTCTAGAAAATTTTTCTATGGCCCAAGAATGCATGGAGGAGGCTGATGGAAAAATTTCTATTCTCTCCTTTTTTCATTTTGACCCTTCCTGCTGTTGCATGCCAAATTTTTATTTTAACCTGGCCATGTAAAGACATAAAAAAAGATTTTGGGGAAGAGTATTAAATATATTTCAGAATTTAACAGATAATATGAAAATAAATGAAATTTTAAAATAGATTTAAAAAAACCTGAAAGTGTAAAAGATGAAAGGTGGAAGTAGAAAGATAAATTTTAAAACAAAGCACAACCTATGAGACTATAAAATTTAAAAAGTAAGGCAACCAAAGTTAAGAATTCACAAGAAGAAAGGAAAGAAATACAGGCAAGAATTTTGGGTGCTGAGATTTTATGATTCTTTTTTTATTAAAGCTTTTCCTAGAGTTTTACTACTTTCAAACTATTTAAAAATAAAAGCCTTGTGTATGTATAAAACTAAGTACTTCTATTTTTTTAAAAAATTACCACTGTAATAGCCTGTTTCATTGTTTTGATTTTTGATTTGAATCGTTTTTTTCTTTTTCTTTTTTAAATTTATTGGGGTGACAATTGTTAGTGAAATTACATAGATTTCAGGTGTACAATTCTGTATCACATCATCTATAAATCCCATTGTGTGTTCACCACTCAGAGTCAGTTCTCCTTCCATCACCATATATTAGATCATCTTTTTGTTTATTAGTGAAGTTGAACATCTTTTCATGTATTCATTGACCGTCGTGTTTCTTACTTGTGACTTGTGTGTTCATATCCTTTACTATTTTTATATTGAAGTGTTATATTTTTCTTATTAACTTGTAAAATATATGTGTGTGTCTAAAGAATATCACTTTTATCATCTATGTTTCAAATGTTAACTTTGTTTTTCTCATATACAGAAATATTTTATTTTTAATATAATCAGATTAATAGATATTTTCCTTGTTTTTGACTTTTTTTGGTCATGTTTAGAAAGACCTTTCCCATTCCAAGATTATAGGAAATATTCACCTATATTTTTTTCTACCTCCATCTTAATGTGTTTAAATATTTTTGTTTATTATTTTAGTCTCCTTTAAATTTATTCTTCATTTCTGTCTCTCTTTTTTTGTCTTTTGCTTCTTTTTAGATTCTTCCAGCTCGTTTGCCTCCCTCCTTACCTTCCTTCCTTCCATTTACATCTCTTCTCTGAGTTTTTCAGTTTCTGCTTTGTAGTAATTCTTCATAGAGGCAACTTCAAGTTTTAAAAATCCGTGTTAAATATTTAGTCACAAATTTCAACATTTATAATAACAATTCTTTTTATTGTCCTGTTGTTTGGCTAAAATATTTTAGGAACTATTGAGTATTATTGGTGATAATTTCCTTCTTTTTCTTGTTTCTTACTATAAAAAGAATGCCTTGGGATTTCGGTGCTAAATGCATTGTTATGTATTAGGTGAGTTGTTAGCTTCAGGTCTGACCTTACTCTACAGTCTGGATGGTGAATACATGGCCCACTGTCCAGCTCTCTGTCCTCCACAGCCATGACAGAGTCACTCATCCATCATGGCACTTGCTCCTGGTGAGCCTGGTGGGACTTCCTATGTGAGACAAAATCTACTTGCCATCCTTTTCTAAACAATAAAAGCATTTACATTTCATTTGACGTTGGTCACCTGACTGGGACCAGATTCAAGCTTCTAGAAGAAATAACAGGAGAGAAAATTATTACAGTTAATCCCAACGTGTATTTTCTCCTTCATCAGCATAGAGGTGCCATCTATTACAGTAGATGAGATCACCAAGGGCAGTGATTTTTATAAAAAGCCTGGGAGAAAATGAGTAAGTCTGAGTTATACCAACATAAAGGCTAGCACTTATCTCCATTACATACTGAGGCTTCTATGATCAGAGGTTTCTCAAAGTCCTCTCTCTTTTCCTTCCCACTTCTCTTCCGGATATCCTACTTTGCATTTCACCCTCTGCAGTCCTGGAGGTCTGACCTCTCACTTGTCTGTGCACATGCTCTTTGATAGCCAGCAACTTGGACTGGTCATCGGCACCGTTATTATTCTTGTTACAAAGCTAGAATGAATCCAGTGAGAACTTTTCCTCAAAAGAGATAACATACTTGCTATTTTCTTCCAACTCCAATTTATGCTGATTTAGGGGTATGAATATATTTGTTATTTAAATATTTTATTTTGGTAAGTGTACATTTGCTAGTATAATATGGATCTGGAAATAACTTGTGAGGCCATCTGATCTCTAACCCTTGTTTTCCCATGTAAAACAACCATGTTAAATCAGACAACACATAAACTCATAGACTCTTTTTACCAACTCTGATGTCTTCTTGAAGGCAAGAGCCTGATGTTTTAAGCCTCCGTCAAAAAAATTCCTTGAGAAAATAACTTTTCTAGGTGGTTTTCCTTGGTCAAATATGAGAAAATAATGCTTTAGGCTTCCTCTGCCTCAAACTTTTGGTATACTTAAAAATTCTCAATCTTATTACCATGAAAGAGTAAAAAAAGGATACTGACACAAAATCTAAGTATTTGGTGCACTTTGCCATGTAATATAATAGTGTTACATATTATTCAGGAGCACTGTTTAAGTGTTTTGGAGGTTAATAGAGAAAGTTACTAGCAAAATGATCCTATATCTGAGTTTTTCTAATGAGGGTCAGATGTCTATAATAATAATTCACTCTGATACAACCTAACAAGGATGAATTGTTTAGTTATTAAGACTATTGAGTTACAACATGGGGCTGAACATATGTTCTTGTCCCATGCATCATATGTTGATTGAGCAAGATATCAAGACTTAAGTATCTGTAGTGGGTACCTTTTAATCAAGAGTCAATGTTCAGGGATGTTTTAAGATTCAGTATATTACCAGTTCATAGAAAAGATTAAACACGAGACATGTACTAAAATGGATAGATGGTGCTACAACTTCTCTAATTCTTTTGGAACTTCACATTATTCGTTGTATTTCTTAACAATTGAATGAATCTCTTCTGGTAACACAGTACTGTCCCATGGAGCTGTGGGTATGTGATGACTTGGGGTATCTTCAAAGAATTGCTCCCAACAGCAAAGAACTTAAGGAAATGAGCTCTGCCATCACCTCTTGGCATTCAGTTGGGATGGGGTAGTTACCTCTTTTCTGGAACCTAAGAGCCTAGGTTTATGGTTTCTCCCTAATTCCTCTCCTCCAATGGTAACTCTTCTCTGACCCTGTTCACTGCAATGAAGCCCATGAGGTCAGATCACGTGCAGAACTACTTATTATGTTACTGTCAGGAAATTCCAGGGTATGAACTAGGCAGTTGAGATAAATTATAGGCACAGTACCTCATTACTTAGTTTAACAACAGTTTCGAGCATAAACAGTTTCTGTCAGGCATTCTCTGTCCTCACTCTCATTACCCGTCCCAAAGCCAATTTCTAGACTATTCTGATTGTATTACCCAACTCTGAAACTCCCTCTCCCAAGACCCTAGATTCCTGGGAGTTGGGACCTTTTGAACTCTGGGTCCCAAGTCTGCCTCTTTAGCTTCATTGTTGACTGGTGGTTAAGAGAGATGTGAGTCAGTACAGTGGTAATTGGTTAATTAGTCATACTTTTGATGAAAAAAAATCTCAGAAGCTCTCCATCTCAAATTTTCTCTCACTCTGTCTTTTACCCATAGCACTGAATGAGCATTGAAATTGGAACTTAGAAGACCTGAGTTTGGGTCCTATGTTTGCCACTTACTAGCAGTTTTGCCTGGGTGATTTCTTTAAGTCTCTGAGCCTCAGTTCTTTCTCACTGACAAAATGGAGAGACTCTTTGCCTTTCTCACTTTACAGGGTTGTTGTAAAGATCAAATAGCATAAGGAAGGTGACAGTCATGTGTAGCTTGATATTCCATTATGGAAGACTGTGATTCCACTTAAAAAGACAGATCTAAAGGTGACAGAGATTTGGCTAAGAAATGAAACACTACCTAGAGGCAGGTAAACTATGATCAGTGGCTCCTAAATCTGAATGAATATTAGAATTAAGGGGGCCAGAAAAAATAGTATTTTTATAAGAGGGCCACAGGTATAGGATTTCCAGACAAAATACCTATTGCATGGAATCTGGGTCATACTTATACTAAAAAATTATTCATTGTTACCTGAAACACAAGTTTAACTGGGAATCTTTTTACTTGCTAAAGTTGGCAGTTCTACACAGATGATTCTCATGAGCAACCTGCTTTTGAAACTACTGAATCAGCTCCTGAGTGGGGCCTGCCATAAAATGAGGGAAGTGAGTTGACTGCCTAGATGACAGGATTTCAGATGCTCCAGGGAGATGATCATGGTTTTTCTTCCTATGAGAATAAAAAGTCCTGCCTCACCATCTCCTCTAAGTTCAACATTTTACTCTTAGAATTTTATACCCCGTAAATGTGAGTATCTGAGGGAAGGGTAGGAACTTCAGGTAAGTATCCATTAGTTACACTTTACTATAGTTGAATGACCTAAAAATAGGTTTTTGAGAGTGGGTAAAGAGAACACGAGGGCCTGGCTTCTGTGGAAAGCGAGGGATGGTGGCCTGACTGGTTGTTCCAGAGCCAGGATGTGGGAGATGCTAGAGGCACACTTTGCCTGCTCCCCAGGCTGCCCTGGATCTGACTTGTTCTCAGGTAGGCTGTGAGACCGCTCTCTGTTCCCGTGGAAAAGAAGTGACAAGAATGGGCCTAGGGGAGCAGTAAGTTTAGCACTGCAGTACCAGTCGGTGGATCATGACAGAGGACAAACAGCCCAGACTTTCTTGTTGTTCGAGTTCAGTGCTGTCTACTAGAACTTTCTGTAATGGTGGAAATGCTATGCCCTGTCCTTTTCAGGAGCCGCAAGCCACAGCTGCTACTGAACACCAGAAATGTCACTAGTCCACTGAAGAACTGAACTTTACATTTTATTTATTTTTAATTATTAAAATTAAAATAGTTACATGTGGCTAGTGATTACTATATTGGACATACGGTTTATGGGCCAACATTAGTCTATACTGGAGTCACGTACTGGCTGGCAGCTTGTGGGCCATGTAGACACATTTAGTTTGCACAGTCAGAAAAACAAACAGACCTGATTTAGTTGCCAACATTTAATAACTGGGAAATTTTAAGTGAAAACCTGAATTTCTGGCTTCTTTGGAAAACAACAGGGTATGTGGCAACACCCAGACAATAGTCTTCAAGGCACCAATTAACTTGAGATTGTCACCGGTTATTTTTCTTTTATTTTTATATCCCACCTGCCTTCCTCATTTGTTTTGTCTGCCTCACTACCACAGGGATTTGATTTTGGGATCCCTGTTTGAAAAACAACATTTCAGTTTCACATTTCATATTTCATATAAAACATTTCATATTTCCTTATGAAAATAAGTGAGTTAAACTTCTAACATGGAGGTGCCTTTTACAAATATTAATTAGAAGGTGCCTCTCCCAGACTGATTAGAGAAGGGGCCCAGGTACAGGAAAGCGAGGGCTTCAAACTCTGTCAGAACAAGATTGCATGCTGGTCAACATGGGGCACGTCCTTTTGCCTTTGCGAAACTCAGTTTCTCCATCTGTAACACGAAGCAAATAACAGTACTTACCTCATAATGTTGTTATGAAGCTTTACCACAATGAGGTGTATAAAGCAGTTAAGATCCATGCTCAGTGATAAACTTAAAATTTAGCAAGTCATATTTTTCATTTGAGTTGTTTTTATATTAAGTAAGAAAATCAGTTTTGAAAGAAACTGGTGAGAACTAAACATGCATGAGAAAATGCATTTTTTTGGTTAATAAATAAAAAACAAAAGGCTGCAGCCTACATGGAGGAAATAAAAGAAAAAGTTATTTTCATATGTTTTCTGGGTTAAGCTCATTGGTCATAATTTAAGACAGCCTGCAAGAAAATAACTGTATTTTGAGCGTGTCAAGATAAAATTTTCTCATTAACACACTTTTCTTTGCTTAATGGCATTGTTGGAATTGGAAAGGAACCAAAAATAGAAAAAAAATTAAATTCAGTTGGACCATAACACCACCAAAAGCCCTTAAAAATAGGACAATGTGTGTAAATGTGATCACATGGAAGGGACTTAGAAACAAGGAAGTGAAAGTAATCTTCCTGAAAGATAATGTGAGGAAAGCAAAAGTAAAGAACTACCAATAAAGGTGCAAAAAACAATGGCAATTACAGTTGTAGAAATCCAATGGTAAATAAGAAAAGGAGTGTATTATAGCTCGTGCCTACACCATCAGAAGAAATGATGGGAGTGGAACTTGTTAGACTTTTAATGTTACTGCTTTTTGGAAAATGGCAGGAGTTTAAACTTAAATGATGATAATCCTTCTAGGATATTTGGTTATGAGAAAAATACTTAGGAAACAAACATTTGAGCATGAGCTAAATACAGGGAGGTGAGAACAACCAGTCAGGGCTCTGTTCTCAAAGAATTATCATTGAGTTGGAGAGAGATAGAACAGAGGCTAATATGTCAGATATAGATGATGATTGGTGAATTCTGAGGGGCACTGTAGAGTCTTCACTTTTTTTTTTAACTCAAAATTACCTTTCTGATGCCTTTCAAGATATCAGAACACATTTACATATGTTTGCAATTTTTGTCTTTCTATTATCTATCTATGTAACAACTTTCTTCAAGGCTAAAAGATCAGAATTGTTTGATGCCTCTGTATGCCAGACTTATCAGACTAAATATGATTGGAAGTGAGTTTGGGAATAAACTCAGGTCTCTGAGTTCCCTGTTCCATGCACCATCCGATTGACCACCTCCAAAGGTATTATTATTAAAGTAAAGCAAATCCAAAGTTTACTGGTGCAATTCCAAAAAAAACAAAGCTGTGTATAACTCTTGGAATAACTCACCAAAGTAAATAGCTTTTTCGTGACGTTGTTAAGTGGTTATCACACTCTGTTTATCAAGAATAAAGCAACTGTTAATAGCATCTTAAAATGACATCCATTCTGCACCTTTTCTTAGAGGTTTTCCAAAGACAACAAGAGTCTGTTAAGAGTTCTTGCATGTGTACATGTTATACAGGAGATATGATTGCTTGCTTACTTATATAACTGAGTGCTTGGTGGTCTATCACCTTACCTTCAAAGAATAGTTTATGTGCTCAGTCTACTATTTTAATTTAAAGCTTAGAACGGCTGAACTTTGTATTTTTTTTGACACAGGCTATGTTTTATTATTTAACAGAAGCTTAATATAAGAAGCATCCTACTGTCACCAAAATAGAGCTAGTTGACATTTTGAGATCAGATTTGATCTAACCACCTTCGAAAATTGTATAAACCATCCCTTTATCAGACTTGTGAGGAAGTGAACATTTAATTTCCCTTTTATTGATGAGACATGACCACCAACGAACATCAGAAGGAAAAAAGACCAAAACTCTATCCTATGCATGATTATAGTCAAGTCAAATTTTGCTCTCTGGGTTCCCAATGCTTTATGTCACAGTTAAGTAGTATGTATTACCTATTTTACAGTGATAAGAACCAAAAACAGCAACAGAGTGCTTTGAGGTTTGCCAAAGAAGAGTGCTCTGTGAAATCTAACTGTTATCAGACAGATTTACAATGCCAGAGAGAGCTGTGTAGTCACATCCCAACAACCACACCATAAAACGTGTTCCTGACCCATGGTGAGTTGCCACGTGGGCCACTGAGAGCTCTAAGACAAGCCCAGTCTGTGCTCTGCCAGCTTCCCTATAATGGCTCCTCGTAACCACACATGGAAGTAGGGAAAACTTCACTTGTAACTTCATCTGTTTTCTTTCAATTCAGCTAGTAGAATAGCATTTTTATTCCTATCACCAAACCACTTGGTAAATGGACCCCTGAGCTTCTTCATATGACATGATGTTATGGTATCAGGTGCCCCCCACATCATCAGGGTATGCGTATTTATGTACTTATCATGACTACCTTTGTAGTACAAGGGCTGCTCGAGGCTTTCTGGAATCTTCTATGCATGCTACTTTTAGAGGCAAGCATAACTGTAATGTCCTATTGCATAACTTCCTTTCACCTCCAGATAACATAAAAAAGATAATTCAGATGTGAAGGAGGAAAGCAGCTTTGAGACTTACAGATATCAGCCATTTGTTTTGAACCCAAATCTCTTGTTGTGAAGACAAAAAGGGATCACAGAACTAGAGTTTATTATCTTCCTGCCTTAAGAAACCCATCTGCCAGCTTCTGAAGGCAGGCATACAGAGTAACTGGGCGACATATATTTTACTTTTTGGGGGTTGGTTGGAGTGACACAACCATTTACTCTAAAGATCAGGGAATGACCAAAACATCTATAAAACAGTAACAGAATGGAAGCACATTCTTTCAACTCTTCTTCCAAAGGCTTTGTTGATAGCCAAGCAAAGAAAAACAGTTTCAAGGGGCAAAAAAGTGATGTCTTGATTAATTGGAAGATTAATTGGAATCCATGTAAAGCTGATGTTAAATTATCATTTCCTTCTTTTTATTCACATTCTATGAAAAGGGGACAAATATAAGAAAATAAGGCTATGTCAAAGATCGATTCAAAGCACTAACTTGCACAGTTTGTTTGAAGGATAATAACATATTTTGCTAGCTTTTCAGTCACCTGAGAGTAAGGAAATTTGCAAGAACATGATTCTCTGTCCTAAGAACTATGGCTACCTGATCTCATAACTGGGTTTGTCAGGCTTCAGTTGGCATGAAATTGCATTTTCTTAATATGTATAAAATGAAATCTATATAATAATTTATTCTTGTGTTAATCTCTCCATGTCTCATATCATGTCTATAAAAACAGCTCTTTAAGTGAGTAGAAAATAGAATTTTGATATTTTAAAAAGCAAGTAATTTGGTTCTTTACTTAGAATTCTGAAAATGCAATTAAGTTTTAGTATTGTGACTGCCATAATAGTTTCATCATCCGTCAACATAATTTAAATATCAGTGATTTTTTTTCAAGTCTCTGTCTCTATAAAAGAAAATAATAAACAGTATCAGAAGCTTTCTGTAACTACCATAAAAAATTCAGTTTTCACCAAGTTGTTACTAATGGTTTGTTAGGACACTCCTGCTTGATCCAAGTCCATCCAGCCTGAAACTGTGTTTCATTTCCATCCTTATATCTGTCTGAGGTGTCTTTTTAGGTAAAGAGGCCATCATAGGAGACAAAGGAACTTCTAGCTTTTGTCCAAGGAAAGACAGCAAATGCCTCCAGATTAGGCCACTTCCCATAAACATAATTCCTATAATCAGCCAAAACCATCTTATGGTCCTCTTCAAGGTAAGATTTCATGTTCATTCCAAAAGCAACCCCCTGTAGTCCAAAGAGTGAAAGAGAGAAGGTTCCCATGGTCAACTGTAGGTTCAACCTCATCATCACACGGCGGTGGCTGTCCAGGTTGAGGAACGTAATACTTTGTGAACCGTCGATCAGTACTCTAAGTTCTCCAGCTGCACTGGAAAGATCCTCAGGTAATCCATAGTACTTTTCTAGCAGCAGCTCCATCTCTTCTGTATGGTCAATTCCAGTGCCTCTCTCTTTTCAAAATTGTGTGGGTCATCACTCCATTTGGTTAGACAGAACTCCTCCAGCAGATCTTCTTCTTCCAAGATCTCCAAAATCAACTCTGAAAATTTTAACTGTTTCTAACTCTGATAGACTTTTGCCATTTCGTACTAAAAATGTGCAGTTTGCTTCTGTCTACAGAAGAGTGTTTGGAATCCAACATGTCAAGAATCGGTGGCTGCAAAATGCTCAGTTGGCCCTGAAGGTTGTTGATTCAATACTGCAGCTCTAAACTCAAAAGGTAAAGGGTATAAGTTGACCCTCTCCAACCAACTGTGAAGGGAGTTCCTGCAACAGCCATTGTTCTAGATTTAAATTACGATAATCTATAATAATGTCAGAAGACACTGGAATTATCACAGCTTTCAAATACTCCATTCTCATGATAATCCTGTTGTTTCTAGTGGTGATGCTCCTTAAATGCTGAAACCTCGAATCTCTGGCTTGAAGTTCTACCTCTTGATATGTCATTTTTCCTCCTTTCAAAAGAAGTAACAGTGGGGCAGCTGGATGGCTCAGTTGGTTAGAGCAGGAGCTTTCAGCATGAGCTGGTTCAATTCCTGCATGGGATGGTGGGCTGTGCCCCTTGCAACTAAAGATTGAAAACGGCGACTGGACTTGGAGCTGAGCTGCGCCCTCCACAACTAGATTGAAGGACAACAACTTGGAGCTGATGGGCCCTGGAGAAACACACTGTTCCCCAATTAAAAAAAAAAAAAAAGAAGACGAAGAAGTAGTAGTAACAGTTTCTTCTTTGTCAAATTTGTCACAGTAAACATTGGGGCTACACTGGACTGGGGCTACACTGGCTAAAATGGCCTGTGGCTTGAGAGTCATCAGAAGTTCTAAACCGGTGCTTTTCACTTGCCAGGCGGACCCTGCCGCGTCTGCACAGCGGCGCGACCGGCTTCCTCCAAGTAGTTCAGCCTCGCGACACGTCAGGCCCCAGGCCCGCGCGCACTGGCTGCGCCGGGGCAGCCCCACCGCACGCAGGGCAGGAGCCCCCGCGGGCTCCGCGGGCTTCCAGGGCGCTGGAGCCAGGTGGAGGCAGCAGTGACGCCCCAGTGGTCTGCGGGACACTGGCGGGTCAATCAGCCGCACTGCGAGACCCCCCCCCCCGCCCCCCCCAGCCCCCGCCCACCCCATCCCCCCCGCCGCCGCGCGCCCCCATGCACCTGGAGCACCGCGCTTCTAGTCTGCATTTTGTAATAACCCTATTTCTTTCACTTTGAAATAGGGTTGGGCAGCTGAATAAGAGTTTACCAGGTGGACCAGGGGAGAAAGTGATTCCAAACATAGGGTGCCAGCATGTTCAAAGGCTCAGAGACTTAAATTAGTGAAAAACAATTTATTCTCCAGAATATAGTGCTCAGAGAGGGTTGGTGGGAATGGCTTACGTCAGCAGCAGAGTCGTGTATAAGGATTTTGGAATTTTAGAAAGGAGAGGGGAACATAAGGGGAAAAACTGAACATGATGGTGAAATTGTGTACTGTGGGATGTAATCTTTCCTTAATACTACCCCCAATCTTTAGTAATATGACTAGGCGTAAGAGATGCTTGATGTTTGGGAATTATTTGTGGATACCAGTCTTGGGGAAGTTCTGAAACCACAGGACCAGGGGCAGGAGGACAGACACAAAGAACCACCAAGACCATTGCTGATGTTACATCATTTTTGTACAGTTTTTTAAAAGATACCTCTTTGGGACTAGGTGGTTGCTCTGAGCAAAAAAGAGGCATTGGATCCCCCAGGCAATTAGGGATATCCTCTCCATCCTCTCCCAGCAGGGTGTACAGCTTTGAGGGCAGAGCTCTGGTGGTTGCAGTCCACACTCACCTCCCTGGTTGGACAATCTCCCGCAGTGCACAGCCTGTGTATCTCAATATGGCAGCTCCAACCAGGAGGAAGTATGCATGGGAACTCACAGGATGCATGCGGGAGGATTTTTGACGATTCCTGGTCATGGAAATGGGGTTTAGGCCAAGATCACTTAATCCCTAAAGAATTTGGGAACTAAATTATGTGTGCATGGGTACAGAGTTCAGGGAACTCGGAGCAGATCCGTATTTTTGGAAGCTATATTTTTAAAGGCGTGTATTTGTTTCCTAGGGCTGCCATGACACATTATATGACAAACTGGATGGTTTTAAAACAACAAAAATGTATTCTTTCACAGTTCTGGAAGCCAGAAATCCAGAAGTCTGAAATCAAGGTAGCAGATGAGTGGGCTCCCCCTGACGGAGTATCCATTCCACTCCTGATGGCTGCTGGCAATCCTTGGCTCTCCTTGGCTTACAGATCACTCAATCTCTGTCTCTCTGTCTTCACATCATCTGCTCCTCTGTTATAAGCACACTTGTCATTGGTTTTAGGGCTATGCAGAGTATATTTCCAAAGACCTTTTTGTGCAAAAAAAGTCACATTCACAGGTTCTGGGTAGGCACATCTCCTGGGGACCACCATTCCACCCACGACAAGGGGAGTCATGCATGGAAAGACAATAGGCCGGTGAGCAGGAAGGAAGCTCCCATTCGATATTATGTGATCACTTCTTTGCTTATTTACAGCAGCTTATGGTTCACTGATATTTAAGTATTTGTCGCTTAATTGGAGTTTATTTCAGCCTAAGGCTGTCCACATTTTATACTTGTGTGGTATGGTTCTATCCTAGGAGGAAATTGTTTTAATCAGAAAAACACAGTTTCTATTTACACATTTCTTATTTCTGAAAGACGAAAAGTCCCTGAGTTGTGGCTGGGTAATCTTTAAGTTTTAGCCTAAATTTTCTATTTCCCTATAACTTGTTTTAAATTGTTGATGTCTTAGAGACATCGTTTCTCTACTTATTAGTCTTTGTGGATTGACTTCCATGGAAGTCTTAAAACTTTCCTATAATCAATGAGTTCTCTTTGGCCCTCTGTGTTACAGAATAACGCATGGTATCTGATGCACCTTGGATGAGATCGGTTACCAGTGAAGGTATATTTCTAGGCTGTAGAATGCTCATTGTCACATACCACAGTGTGCAGAGTTCTTAAAATTAGAATAAAGAATAAAAAAAGGCTCTTTTTCTGAAATGGGGTTAATTATAAAATGAAATAAATTGCTCTGTCATGGGATTAAAAAGGTTAGAGGTGAAAGATGCTGTAGATTAAGCTAATTGAGCTCATACATTTTACAAAGCAAATGATGCAAGAGAGATTGACTTGTCACAGATCACACAGCTAGAGAGTAAGAGTACTAGAATCTAATGCTCATCCTGTTGAATTTTACTGCTTACATTTGCAACAGTTGTGAAAATTAAGTACGTAGATAGAAACCCTAATGAAATGAAAACTAATCTAACCACGCATTTCATAACGATGCTTCTTGAATGACAAACCTGGTCTCATCCTTTTTCAGTCACTTATTCCAAAACCTAAGGATGGCTTCTCTCCCACATTACTATCACCAGTTTTCATCTTTCTAATTAAATATGTTAATTGATAAACGAATTTTTTGCCTTTTGGACAATATTGTTTTTGTTCCTTTTGCCAGTATCTTCCAGAACTCCTTTCTTGAATTGTGTAGCTTCCTTCTGCTCTGTTTTTTCTCCAAAAATCTATCTCATCTTTTACTATTTTCCCTTCCAGGGAATAAGTGGGAAGGACAGAGTTTGGGGGAGAAACAAGAAAGAAAGTTGGAAAGGAATAAAGGGAGAGAGAAAGATAAGAATCCTTCTTTCTGAATTTCTATTTCTTCTGTTTTCAGATGTCAATATTCTGCAGTGTTCCATGTTTTAAAAAAACAGAAAAATATAAAATGTCCATCAACGAGAAATTTGTTAACTAAGTAGTTCTCAAAATTTGGTCTGCATCAGAATCTTCTCTGAACGCTTAAAAATATGGATGTTTGAATCCCACACTAGACCTTCTGACTCTAAGCATTCATATGTGTGATCTAGACATTGACATTACTAACATTCACAGGTAATCCTAATGTAAACTGAAATTGGCTAATGCATTAAATGACTTCATGATAAATTCAGGCAAAAGAATATTATGTAGCCATAAAAAAGGATAATGTAGATCCATATGGATTCACATTGATTAATGTCCATAATATGTTGGGTGGAAAGGTCAGGTTTAAGAATGACCAGGTTTAAGATGATATTTATTATCTAATATATGTCATACATGTAATATAATATATAATATACATACTATATGGCTTATATAATACATTTCATATAGATGTAGATATAGTATCTGAAAGAGTAGAGTGGCAATGTTCTACAGTGGTATTAGAGACTTAAACTTTCTGCTCAATATATTTGTTTTCAAATTTTTATAATGAGTCTATTATGAACCATACACAATTGGGAGAAACATTAAAATAAGAAACTGCTTAGAAACGCTTGTCCTTAAATGACAATGTCAGGGAAACTTCTGAGGAGGATTAAATTAATTAATGCCATTTAAATAATTTACCACTGTGGAAAATGTTTTATTCATCTCTTTCCTGAGCTTGCTCTTCTCAAACATTCTAAATTAACTTGTAAATTAACCTTCCATATAGAAAAGGGGAGAATAAAAAAATCCTCAGTCTCCCTTTTCATTGTGGGAAAAGCGGAAACTCTTAATGAGGTGAGTTGATCAGCTTCTGTGAACAAGAAATAAATATAATGATTATCTTTCAAGCCAGATACATTGGGTCATAGGCACTAGTGAGAAATTTACTGCGTACTAACACTTGGAACGTGAGTGAATATTATATGGAAGAGGAAGAAATGGATTGTTTTCCTAGGTGACATTAAATGTTAAAAAAAATAAATTTGAAAATAAATAAATTTACTATTTATTACAGATAGGGGTACAGTTAATCATTCTGAGTCCCTGAGTAGAAAGTTCAGGAAAAGTTGACTATCATATTTTTATTTGCAAGGTAAATGGTGTCCCAGACACTTTGCTGTGCAGCTACACCTATGAAGATAGAAAAAGTGCAGACTAGTAGTGCTTATTTATGTTTCTCTGTTCTGTTTCCTTCTGTTTTTTTTATCCATCTCTCCCATACATACCAGGGCTGTATGAATAAATGTTCATTCATGATGGATGTTTATAAATAAGCAGCTCTTGCAATTTAGGTATGTCAACATGGTTAATGTTTAGCATTCTCACAGAGCACTCAGTAAGCTTCTGTTAGTGAATTAGCACAGTTCTCTGTTATCTTTATCATATTGCTGTTGCTTTTCATTTGGTCTATTTAAACATTTTCAGCTCAGGGATACTAAGCCAAAAACAGGCTTGAGAATATTGTTATTGGTTATTAGTGTTAATATTTTCTAGAAAGCATTAAATTCAGTCATAGGAATATGAAAATACAGAGATTTTTTAGAAGTTATATAAGGTTCTTGACAGTAAATATTTTATGTATAAGATATATACATCAATATTGTACCTATGTAATCGTATATGTACATCTATATGTACACACATCTAACACATTTATACACATGTGTATTTATTCCTTCTGTAAATAGTGTTACTTTTTTTCTTATAGGGCACGAACCTTAATAAAATCTAATATTTATTGAGCATTTACTATGTTCCAGGTATGTTGTCTTTTTTAACCATCATAGCTACCTATCTGAATATAATTTTCAAGAAGCTAAAAACATGATTCTCATTCCGATATACAATGACCACATGCTACATATTTACTAACTCATTAATGAGTGAATCAGCAAGATAATAAAGCTGTTCAAAGAGTATTTTGAAGAACTGGGTACTTATAAGCATTTAAGAGGAATGTTAGAATAAGATTGATCTATAGAGCAAACACACAAAAAAGCACATTCTTTAGTGCTGTCTTTTCTACTTGACAGAGATTATCTGCAGCTCCACTGTATCTACCTTCAAGTTAGCATGCAACTCCACAGAGTCTAAGATCTTAATTCATGTACAATCATACAAAAAGGCCTGTTTAAAAGTTAAACAAAGGAATATTACCTAGATAATGAAATAATCCTTGAGTGGGCTGGTTAAACAATGCCCCAGTATGACATTGAAAGCACATGGCGCACTCTCTTTGCCTTACAGCCAAGTTTTAGGTAATATCTTTTAACAGACTCTATTGT
This sequence comes from Rhinolophus hipposideros, assembly GCF_964194185.1. Lineage (NCBI taxonomy): Eukaryota > Metazoa > Chordata > Mammalia > Chiroptera > Rhinolophidae > Rhinolophus > Rhinolophus hipposideros. The sequence continues at coordinate 33,906,375 of NC_138063.1, forward strand.
GTAAGTACTTTTATTATCCTCATTCATTTGGTACTGTTAAGAAAATAAATCAGATTTAAATATGCACAACCACATATATTTTACAAGGCAGTAGATCTGAGTTTGAGTAGGTCAGCTCTACTCTATAACCCTATTAATAAATTGAGAATAGCTATATTCATACAGTTTCATATTTATTACCTGGCTTTTGTCTTATTTGTCTTGTTTGACTGATTTGGCATTATGTGATATATGTGATTCTTAAATTATAGGCTATGTCAGACCAACCCGGTGGCTCAGGTGGTTGGAGAGCTGTGCTCCTAACACTGACCTGTGTCCTACAACTAGACTGAGAAACAATGGCTTGAACTGGAGTGAAGGGAGAGGGGAAGGTGGAAGAAGGGGAAAAGTTATAGGCTATGTCAAATTCTTTTGGTAGGTATACAGGATATTAATATAGAGTTATAGCTATAAAAATTTAACTTTGTATGCCTGTGTACATTTCTCTATACAGCTCTCTTAAATTGCACTAATTATTAATCATGTGTTTCTTTACTTCCCCATAACTCTGGATCACTCAGCCCAGTTGGTTATTGTATGTATTGTACAAATGAGGTTGTTAGAGGTCGCCTAACTTTAACGTGAAAAAACTCTTAGATGGCTACTGCCTACATCCCTAAACCAACTGGTTAATTCACAAATGTGTATTATTGTTCAGGAGAGAGCAAAAACCTACATATTATATCTTCAAAACACGCAACCCATCATCACTCTTAGATAAACAAATCCAAATAACTGTTTCTCATATTTTATATATTTTGGATAAGGCATAACAACTGTATTGAGGATAGATACAGGCCTTTTTTGATACGAAAAAGACCTCTTATGCTCTTTTATAAAAGATCTTAGTTTTTTACAACCAATTATTATTACTCTTTTATTCCCATATATCTTAAAGCCCTCTAGGTTATTCAGATTAGCAAGTAATTGTAAAATTATTATTACTTGGACTTGATATTCTTACCTATCATTTATTGCAAAACTTGTAGGAAAAGTTTGTATTCAGTTTTTGCTGTCATCGATGTTGTTTTTGCTGAAAATAGAGATAACACAGAAAGATTAAAATCCTGGGACTGGATACATGATTTATTATGATAGAAAAAGTCGGTTAGCCTCTTCTGCATCATAAAGCACTGGCTATCAACTCCTAGAATCATATTTAAACCTCTTAGCCCTGCTGATATGCAAAAGAGCTGATGCAAAGTAGTTGAGCTCAGAGCTTTACATATTGCTTTGTGTGAATTCTTAGACATTTGCGGAATACCTGAGTCAGATCTGTCCTGAAATACATTTATTTGACTTTCCTCTAATGCTATATATATCACACAGCTCCCCAGGCATCCTCAGAGCTCTGGCTATTTAAGTTCACTTTTTTCTTGGTACTGCCTTGATCTCCGACCTCAAATATGGCAAAAATCAGCATTCCTCTTACATTGCTGAAAACTTTCTAGGCATTTATATTTTCCCAAGTCAGATTCTGTCCTGATTTCTGGTTTAGGAGGAAATGTGATTTTTGTGGCTGTGCAACTGGAACTCTTCTTTATTGTCAGTCCTGAAACAGCTCAAATAGGAAAACAAGAGTCCCTCTTCCTTTAATTTCTCCCTAACGACATACCATAAACACAAGGCAGAGACTGTAGCTGCTTTTTTTTTCTGGAGGATTGGAGTAATACAAAACAGTATTAGAGAGCCTGTTTTTAGAATTCTGTGTCATTCTTGTCTTTTTTCTCCTCAGATCTCAGCTACCCAGCATTTTCTAGGCCTGTTGTGTCTTTCCTCAAATTCTTCACTTCTCCCCACGTTCTACCCATTCTTGGGGTTCTCTCATTCTCTCCAAATTATTCTAAACATAGTTTTAGGTATTTTTTTTTCTTTTTCTCTCTCCTTTGCTTCTCAGACCTCTCTTTCTTCAGCCAGGATAAGCTACCACCAAGATGCTTTGCTAAACAAGAGTTTTCTTCCTAAATTCTGCCACCAACTAGATTTTTAATCAAATGAATAATATGCGCAAACACACACAAATACATATATATATATATATATATATATATATATATATATATATATATATTTATATATATGTAAGGCTACAAAAATTTCAACAGTAAAAGAATGCAGAGAAAGTATGATTTCCTTCTCTCTAACACTGCAAAGACCCCCATTCTCATGATTCTCTTTCCAAAGACCCCTCATGCTGGATTCTTGGGTGCATAAGTATGTGTATATCCCCACTTTTCAAAAAACAGAATGCTGCTCATCTGTCACTCTCCCTCAGATCCACTCTCTACCTTTCTTTCCCTGCTCAGAGCTCCATTATGGGTTAATTTTCAGACTTCCTCACCTCTGGCTTCATGTTGGAAAACATAAGGAGGAGAAGAGCAAGGTGGGGCCTTGATCTAGCTAGGTAAGGTCCCATTGGTGACACTTTCCAACTACTCTCTCCTTGCAGTTTTGATACTTATGTCTTTTCTTTACCTCCTATTCAAGGCCTTCAGTGCCTTGGACTATGCCTAGACGTTTCTTCACACCCCAGCCAGAAATTATAAATTTCAGTCTCCTTTGAAAACTCCTCAGACATCCAGTTTGAGTGTTGCCTACTGGAATCCTAAAGACATAAAGGGAACACCATAAACATGATTTTCTGGAACTTAGGTGGCAGGCTGTGTCAACTTATATGAAATCTACTTTAGGCCTTTACAAGAATAATTTTCAATTGCATTGCTGTAATTTATTTACCCAGTCCCTTAATGTTGACAGTTAGATTGTTTCCAGTCTTCCTATGTTTATAACATTGCTGCAAATATATATCCTTGTGTTTATAGGTTTGCACACAACTAGAATTGCAGAATAATTTTTTTTAATTAGCCTCTTCTTTTTTTTTTTTTTAAACTGGGAAATATTGGGGAACAATGTGTTTTTCCAGGGCCCATCAGCTCCAATCATTGTCCTTCAATCCAGTTGTGGAGGGCTCAGCTCAGCTCCAAGTCCAGCCGCATTTTCAATCTTAGTTGCAGGCAGTGCAGCCCACCATCCCATGTGGGAATTGAAGTGGCAACCTTGTTGTTGAGAGCTCACCCTCTATCCAACTGAGCCATTTGGCCGCCCCGCAGAACAATTTTTAAAAATAGTAATTGCTGTACCAAAGACTATATGCATTTAAGCTATCAATAAATGCTGACAATTGCCCCCTTAGGGGTTTGTATTAGTTTTTACTTCTACCACTGATAGTATCTTGCCAATACAGTTTATTCTTTGCCAAACCAATAAATTGAAGGTGATATCTCATTGTCATTTTAACTTGCATTTAAAAAATTGAGTTAAAGTTTAAGAACTTTTAATTTATTTAAAATGACTGTTACCCCGAGAACTTTCTTTCCCTATGTTTTATTGATAAGTGCTTTTTATATATTAAGGATACTAACCCTTTGTTTCTTTTATGCATTTCAAATATTTTCAGATTGTTCATTGATTTTTAACTTTTCCTATGGAGCATTTCCAATGAAGAATGTTTAAATTTTGTTTAGTAGCATTTTGCAATCATTTATTTTAAGAAAGTTTCAATTTCGTTTAGTAGCATTTTTCAATCATTATATAATCAAAAGATTCACCTTTTTTTCTTGAGGTATTTTTACAGTTTTACTTTTTAGATTTTATGTTTAAAACTTTGAACTCTCTGGAAAGTCTTAGTGTAAAATTCAAGTAGATGTAGTTTCTTCCAGATGTTCGCATCATTCTTTCTTCATTTAATAACTAATTGTGTCCATTTCTTATGACTTGAAAATGACACTTTTATATATATTATATTTCTGTATTCATTTGAGTCTAAGTCTGAGTTTCTATTCTGTTCTATTGCTTTGTCAGTCTAATATGTTAGTTGTAATAATCTATGTTATGTTGTAATATAAATTATTCCTGAAATATCAGTTGCTTAATAAAACAAAGGTTCATTTCTTGCTCAGGCTCCATGTCACTGTGAGTTGGTAGTTCAGATGAGTGTGGGATGAATTTTTGCTCCACATGGTCATTCAAAGATAAAGGCTGATGGAGGTGTCACCATCTTATGACACCAAAGATAATCTTAGTGTTCTAAAATATGATCAGTTTTAGAAATGTCACATAAGCGCTTGAAACAAAAGCATATTCTTTTTTTTTTTTACAGAATATGAAGTTTCATATATATATATTTTAGTTAAACCTATATCATAAACCTATTTTGGGTTTATGATATAAACCTAAAATGATATAATTTTAGGTTATATCTGCTATATCTTTATTCATGTGTACATGACATCTTAAGCTAGAAAAGCAAATTCTTTTTCTTTACTCTTTTTCTTTTTATTTCTTTAATTTTGGTTAAATATTTTTTTAAAATACAACATTCTTTGAATTAAAAAAAATATTGCATTATAATATCCATGTGGTAAAGCACACACATATATTTAATGATTGATGGTTCTTTATTCATATGTGATCACCAGGATCTAAGAATGTGTTCTCTTGCCCTCTCCCAGTTAATGCTCTGCCAAAAGTAATCACAGTATTTTTTTTTCTCTGAAATCTATTACCACAGATTAATTTTGCCTGGCTTTTTAAATCTTTATATAAATGGGATCATATATTTTCTCTTTCTTCTCTACCATATGATTTTGCTTCCATAAATTATCAATGATTCTCAATACATTGGACTTATATTACTTGATTAGTCTGTTTTCAAATACATTGGACTTATATTACTTGATTAGTCTGTTTTAAACACATTCCATTTCTCCCCACTCTGAAAGATGGAAAAGTGAATATACTTATGTAATTACTGCCCATCTTTTATTTCCTCCTACCAGTTTTAGTTATTGAAGTTTACATCCAGTAGCCATCATTGCCATTATTGTTTAGCCTTTGCTCTGTATTTACATTGATTCAATGGTCACATCATTCCTCCACCTTCATTTCATCATTCAGCTCTTTGTTAGCTGAAGTTCTCTGGATAGCAGGTTCTTCAAGAAATCGATCATGGGAAATCATGATACAGTAACAATGATTGGGATTTTTTTTGCTTGGATGTCCACAAGGATTTCTTTTCTGTTGTTTACTGAGTGTACTGATCAGTGTTGATTAATCTATCTTGATTTTTTTCTGGGACATGGCGTGTCCTTTGAATTTGTTGATTTAAACCTTTAACTTCCTGTAAGATGGTAGACAAAGTTTACAAGATAGAGGCACCTCTTCCATTATAAACACTTTGAAAAGATAAAAAATAAGAATAGAAAAGCAAGACAACAACTGAACTTAATACACAGCTGAGGATCTAAGCCAGAATGACACATATAGAGATGAAGAGATGAAATATTAAAAGCAAAATTAAAAGTCAGGCAAGGAGAATCAGAAGATCCAACATACCATATTTTGCCATGGATAATGTGCACGTTTTTGCTGAAATTTGTGACAGAAAAATAAGGATGTGCATTATACATGGGTAGTACTAATTCTATACCTATATAAATGTTTTTAATTCTTTTATTTATGCTTATGAGTTAAAAGTGTAACTCTAGAAATCAATAATGAAATCCATATGCAAAATAATACCCTGGAATACAATAATTGGTTTTGTTGACCGTATGATGAAATTGCAACGATGAAGAGTTCTTGGTCTTCTATGATGTATAAATATTGTAAATTTGTTACCGGTACATAAAATTTCTTGTACCTTGCATCGGTACTTGTGTTTTATAATTATTTGTTACATAAAAGTTCTTGTACCATAATATGCTAAAAAATAAATGCTAAAATTCCTTTATAACACAAAAAAACAAGTACCTAAATGTAAACAGATAGAAATTTGAATTCAAAAATTAAAATGATAGATTTTTCCCCTGAAAGTTTGGGCCAAAAATGTGGGTGCACATTATACATAGGAGCACATTATACACAGCAAAATACAGTATACCAAAGAGAATTCCTGAAGAAGCATGGCAAAAAAACATGAAAGAAGCAAATATGCAGAGAACTAATGGCTGAGAATTTTCCAGAATTTAAGAAAGACACTAGACACATGGACTCCCTAGCAGTATAAATAAAAACATATTTGAGACACATAATAGTAAAACCACAGAACATGACAAAAAAGAGAAAATTGTAATAATGATACAGAAAAAATTATTTGCAACAGAATGATTATCAGACAAACAGCAAACAATAGATACCACAAGACAATAACATAACACCTTTAAAGGCTGAAGGGAAATTAACTGTCAACATATAATTGTCAACCAAGCTAACAATCATTTAGTAGTGAGGGCAAAATAAGCCATATTTACATATACAATGATTGAGAGTTTAATACCCACAGACATTTTCTGTAAAAATTATAAAGGGTATGTTTAAACAAGAAAGAAAATGAACCTAGATGAAGCAGCCAATGCAAGAAACCATGGTAAGAAGAGAAATGGGTGTGAAGCATCTTAGAAAAAATATATAAGTATTAATCCTACAAGCAAGAGCAATAATAATTTTTTAAAAAAGCAACTTGATGGGGTTTAAAACAATTAAGATAAGATAGCATGCATTGCATTTTATATAAAATGGAGGCTGTTTACAGAGAAGTTAAATTGTTTTAGATCTTTGGTAGAGAAAAAAAACATAATTTTAGAATTGCAAAAATAATAAAAAGTTTTACTATGCATGTTAAAAATTTGAGGATAATCAATAAAACAATGGAAACAGAATGGAGAAAATAGTAAAAGGGGAAAGGTAACAAAATAAAACTGAATTAATCAAATGCAAGACTTGATAGGAATGACAGAATCCAAGAAAATATACAGTGAGTGGAAAGAGGTACTCTTCCCTTTCAGTTTGTTCAATTATGGTTTTGAATTTTTTTCTGTTGAATTTATTCTGTATTCTTCAGCAATTCCAAATAGGCATGTGATGAATTTTGCTGCTTGTCTTTCATGTCTATTTTTTCTCTATTTCACTTTGCTCAGTTTTCTTGATCATGTTATCACATCTCTGATCATTTTCAGCAATACCTGCTATTCTCTTATTTCTGCTCTCCATGTGGAAGATTTTTGTGATGGTATTATTCTCCTCTTTCATTTTTCTCCTGAGCTCTGCCAGTTTATTTTGCATCTGCTTCCTTGAGCCCTTGTATCTTGGTCTATCTATATCCCAGATAAGAATGTATGTATAAAAATTGTTTTGAATTAAAAAAAATCTACGTTGGACTCATTCATGGTGTAATCTTTCTGGTATGTGATTATTTACCTTTCTTATTCATGTTCTTTTTCCTCCTGTTTTTCTCGTGTCTTATGCTGGCTCCTTGGTTATTTCTGTTTTGAATGGAGTCATTCCCAGTCTATCAGAGGTAAGGGCCAGGGAGTGCACCCACGGAGCAGCTGCATTACAAGATATTGCCTGTGAATGAATGCTTTCTTATCACTTTGCTCTGTGGCATAATTCGAACCCACATTAGAAGTTGTACTGTTTTTTCATGAATCTCCATATGACATAACATCTAGTATGTTTATCTTTGGCTTAGTTTCACAACTCTTCAGCTTATAAAACATTGGCACCCCGGAGCTGAAGGTCATCCAAGGAGTTGCCTTTACACAGTATATTGATAGCCTGCTTCTGGGAGAAATGGTGCATCTGGCCTTTGCTGGTTGAATAGTTCCCTGGCTACGTTGCCAAAAGAGGTGAGAGAGGCCCGTTGGGTAGCCTAGATGCTTCTTCTCCTTTCCAAGGAGGCGGTGACTCTTTAGCCCTGCCGGGGTTCCACCACATCAGAGAACCTCTTGCTCCTGTTTCAATGTGTTGAGTGGGAATGCATTTCCAGCATTCTCCCTGACTGGAGGACAATATTTTCAGGCTTTCTTCATATAGAATTGTGCAGTGTTTCTGGCATCATTAAATATTTTTCTTGGGCTTCTTGTTATTGTCAGTTGATTTAGGTGGGAGAGGTGGCAGAACTGCTTTTATTTCATTGATTTAAACTGGAAATCACCTTCTACCAGCCTAGATTTTAATAACAAGTTTTCCTCCTGCTACATGTACAATACTGTGATTTTAGCCTCTTTTTAATTTTTTTTATTTGTGGCAGTGGAGAAAGGCTTACCAGAAAGTTTTTTCTTAAAGATAGGAAAAAAGTCACCCCCACCTTATTTTAATGTGACTTACATTTCTTGGTATTAATATTCCCTCTCCACTGTATAGCATGGTTGTTAAGAATTGCCTCATGTGATAAAGGCTCCTAGGGGATTTTAATGTTACTTTACAAGCATGGGTCAGGAAGTCTTTTGGAGCAAAAATTAATATAAGACATGGTCTTATATAAGACCCGGTGTTATATTATAGTAAAATAAGACCCGGTATCATGTCATATCATATCATATCATATCATATCATATCATATCATATCATATCATACCATATCATATTATAAAGACCTGGTGTTATATTATAGTAAAATAAGACTGTGTCTTATATTAATTTTTGCTCCAAAAGACGCATTAGAGTTGATTGTCTGGCTAGGTCTTATTTTTGGGGAAACATGGTATTAATATTTTAAAGACATCCGGGGTCTGGGATGACTGGTTTATAAAATGTGGAGGGGTAAACTTATTTCAGCTATTTTGGACTATCAGTTACACATATTTTTTTTTTTTTTTTTGGTAAAATGGGATTTTTAGGTCAAGCAGTTTTTTATCATATATCAAAAACAGAAAAAAATGTATTTAAATGAGTTATTCCAGGAAAACTTATATAAGGACCAGAACATAGATGAGCTATAACTCAGTAATAACTGGCAGTTACTGCAAACATCCATGTGCGCAAAAACCTTACAGGATTCTTTTGAATTGTGTCAAGCAATAGGAACTGTTTTTTCTTCTTTTTCACATAGCTCTGTGTATCAGTAAGAAAGGTATCTCTCAGAGTTCTCCAAGACTAACTGCTGTTTAGAATTCAAGGCAGCTCTAATAATATGGCTATTGTTCTGTCTGTCCAGTAGCCAGGTTTAAGGAACCTTCTCTCTGTGGTTGTGTTGTCCAGCTGGTGTGCACAACGCCGGGGGGACCCTGTGCATCTGGGTGACACATGTGCAGAGACTGATTTCCCTCAGCTTTCAGGGAGGCTGCATGGGGCCTGGGCAGCAGAAACCTCAGGCAGGCAGAGAGGCAGCCTCCTCTGCTTACCCCAGGGGGCACTTCGATGGCAACCTTTTCCCTGCAAGGCACAAGGCACTGCTTTGTACGGGACTTGCACTCTTTCAGTCTCCTATCTTTGCTCTCTATTTTCTGTTTCCCCACCGCCATCTTCATTTTTCTGAAGAGATGCTCATTTTATCTGTCACTGGGCAGGCTTCTTTCTCCAGGTAACCCAGGGGCCAGTCAGGGCGATGGCCTGGCAGCTCTGATTCCCATTAAAGCAAAACTAGCAATCTGTTAAATAAGCCTAATATTAACTGAGAAAAAGAATGGCTAAAGCAAATACAATCTATTGATCTCATTTTGACTTATCAACTGATTACAGGCAAGGACCAGAAAGTTGGGGTGGCCAGTTTGCTCAGTGGTTAGAGCACAGTGCTCATAACACCAAGGTCCCCGGTTTGATTTCTACATGGGCCAGTGAGCTGCACCCTCCACTACTAAATTGAAAACAACAACTTGACTTGGAGCTCAGTTGCGCCCACCACAACTAGATTGAAAACAACGACTTGACATGTTGCTGATGGGCCCTGGAAAACACACTATTCCCCAATAAAAATTAAAAAAAAAAAGTTGAGGCTTAAATTTATATACCATGTAGTACAATTTGTATAGGTCCTGACACAAATGTCTGAGACAAAATCAGTAAAGAAAGTTTGAAAGCTAAATTGCATATATTTATTTCTAGAAAAATTTAAAACTATACTAAATGTTTTCCCTGATAGGCAGAGTTAACTGCGTGGTTTGTAGAAAGGGTGCTAACTAGGCTGATGACATTTGGCTCTCTTCCCAGCTTGCTACCTTATTACCATGTGACCTCAGTTCAGATATTGTACCTCATTGCACTTTAGTTTCCTCATCCCAAAATGACATACTAATACTTGCCACATCTACCTCAAAGGGATGTTGTGAAAATAATAGGAAAATGATTTGAATAATTGAAAATGCTGTAGTGCGTTTTTATGATAGGGAACAATGATCTTGAATTTAAGATGTAAGGCTTATGGTACGTTGAGATGAGTATGAAATGTGGATCAACTGCTGGAATAGGGATTGTTATTGCAACAAAAGTTTTCTTTTTAAATTTTAACTCCAATGAAGTATTATGGTGAAGTTCAGTATTATTTCATACATATAAGATTATTAAAGTCTGGCTTTAAGGTGATCACATTTGCTCTCAAATGTGACTTATTTTTTTTTAATTTCTTTACTATAACTTAAATAGGATATAGGAACTGATATTTCTTTCTCAGAACTCTGACCATATTTATAATGGAAGTCAGTGGGAAAATTGATTTTATTTAAGAGGTTTCTGTCCCACAACAATATTTTGGAATACATATTCTATTTTATGAATCATGCTGATGTCTAACTTTTATGCAATCTATATTCCAATTGTATATGTTTAAAAAATTTAACTGTGTAAGTAAGCATAATTAATCAACCTAACAATGTTCTTTAACTGAATCTCAGATGCTGAGACCATGTATTTTTTGTGTTGTTTTTTGAGTTTTTTAATCCATGAACATGGAACATCTCTGCATTTATTTAGTTCTTTTTTGATTTTTTTAAAATTGAAGTTTATTGAGGTGACAATGGTTAGTAAAGTTACATAGGTTTCAGGTGTACAATTCTATAATACATCATCTATATATCATCTATTGTGTTCACCACCCAGAATCAGTTCTTCTTCCATCACCATATACGGTGTTTCCCTGAAAATAAGACCTAGTTGGACAATCAGCTCTAATGTGTCTTTTGGAGGAAGAATTAATATAAGATCTGGTCTTATTTTACTATAAGACAGGGTATAATATAATATAATGCAATGTAATATAAATAATATAATACCGGGAGACCATGTATTTTTAAGTATATAAAATTAGTATATTTAATCAGTAATTGTAATATGGAGGTATGAACCCTCAGCCACCATAAAAATGAGATTCTATTGTTTATATTTAATCAGTAATTGTAATATGGAGGTATGAACCCTCAGCCACCATAAAAATGAGATTCTATTGTTTTATTCCTGTTTTTCACTATTCACAGGAAAATAACATTGATTTTTATTTTATCAAGGTTGTGAGCAAATCCAAAATACTTAAAGAATATTATTTATCCTGACTCAAGACAGACCAAGTCATACATCTCATTAAACATTTTAAAAAGTACAATTTTATTTTTTGTTGTAATTGAAATTCCAGCAATATATCTTTGATTAATACAAATAGAAAATCATTAGTTATAACTTAACTTATTCAGTTTGATACCCAAATATTTAAAAATATGGTAGCTCTAGTAGACAGAAAATAATAAAAGGAATACTTGCAGGTAATAAATGTAGAACAAAGCAGGTAAGTGAAATTTACTTGTGACTTACTGTTAGTTACATTATAGGAGGTCTGACAATTAAGTTTGTGAACTCATCCTAGAAGAAATGCTACATACTTCATTGCTGAATATCACTGTGGTCACCTTCGAAGTACTCCCCTTGGGAAGCTATATACCGATCCCAGCACCTAGTCCACCCTTCAAAGCAATTTTGGAACTTTTTCTGGAATGGCCATCAGACTGTCATCATATTACCCTTGATGTCCTGAATGTCATCAAAATGTCGTCCTTTAATATTTGCTTTATCTTTGGATAAAGAAAGAAGTCATTGGGGGCCAGATCAGGTGAGTAGGGTTTTTCAATAGTTATTTGCTTACCGGCTAAAATCTCCCTCACAGATAATGCACGTAAGCTGGTGCATGGTTGTGATGCAAGAGCCATGAATTGTTGGTGAAAAGTTCAGGTCATCTAATTTTTTCACGCAGCCTTTTCAGCACTTCTAAATAGTAAACTTGGTTAACTGTTTGTCTAGTTGGTACAAATTCACAATGAATAATCTCTCTGATATCAAAAAAGGTTAGCAACATTGTTGCAACAAGTTTGCAAACTTAATTGTCAGACCTTGTACTATTAAGACAAGTTACATCATACTATTATAAATTTTTATTTAATTAAAGTTTATTGTGGTGACAATTGTTAGTAAAGTTACATAGATTTCAGGTGTACAATTCTATAATACATCATCTACATATCACATTGTGTGTTAACCACCCAGAGTCAGTTCTCCTTCTATTACCATATATTTGATCCCTTACTATTATAAATTTAAGGTATTTTGGTATCATAAAATTAAACTTAGGTTTCTTCAAGGTCACTGTTGTGGGCCTTACCTGGCTCCTGAGAAACCATCAGTTGATAATCTGAGAAACTATCAGTTGATAATCTGGGTTTGAGAGTGTTTGGTTAGCATTTCTTGGGCTCTGTGTACTCCATTGCTTTGCTTTGGAAAACAGCTACGATTCAGAGGCATCCCTCAGGCTATTACGGAGACTTCATGGGTGACTCATTAGGAAATTTGGTTTTCAAACAGCAGGACACCTGCATCACATCTCACTGTTGGCAGAGAGTGATCTAAAGGAGATTAAAAAAATTTTTTTAACAAGTATTCAAATAGTGCTTACTGGGTACCAGGCTCTTCCAAGCTCTTTAGAGGCATTAAGTCATTTAATACCACACCTAATAAGTACCATGATTATCTTCTTTAGTTGATGAGGAAATGGAGGCATAGGCAGCTTAAGTAACCTTTGAGGTCAGTTGTCCAGAGTGATTGTGATTCAACCTCAGGATACCTGGCTCCAGAGGCTTGGCTGCCTCTCTATGTGGCTAGTGATAAACAATGCTAAACTGTGCACCATCTGAGCTGGTTTTCTGGTACAGGCTTTATGCCAGGGGAGAACCAATCACTCTCAACAAGTACTGTGGTGAATTTGGAAGAGATACCAAGGGCAGTCACCTATGTCAGTGAGGCACATCTATAGACGTCAGATTTTTAAAAATAAGATTGATCATCAATTTCTAAGATGCTAATACTTCCCTCTTAGTTTTATTGTAAACTTTCCTTTTTTAAAAAAAAATTTATTGGGGTGACAATTGTTAGTGAAATTACATAGATTTCAGGTGTACAATTCTGTATTACATCATTTATAAATCTCATTGTGTGTTCACCACCCAGAGTCAGTTCTCCTTCCATCACCATATATTTGATCCCCCTTACCATCATCTCCCACCCCCGTAAACTTTCCTTTTAAAAAGCCACTTACCTGAGAATTATCCACCATCAGGTCAGCACCATGGTAATAACTATGTAAACAAAGAGTTGAACTGGTGCAAATAAAGTGATGAAAAGTCAGCAGTGTCAGAGAGGGGAATACTAAAATTTTGCTTTTTCACATTCATGGATTTCTTTTGCTTTCTAGGTTGTTTTTGTTTTTACAAGTGAGTTTTATCTTTTATTTAATATGTTGCTCCACTTTGTATTTCAGATTCCACTTAAGCATTTAAAAATTTACAACATAGTGCCGTATCCTTTCACATTAACTATCAAATTAGCTAGAGAAGTTGAGTAACTTGTAAGGACTCCAAAAAGCAAAATATTAAAAAATGAATTTGAACTTGGTGAGTATATGCAGTCAATTATCTAATCGGGTGTAAGGGAACCTCTCATGTGCCAGACATCATGCTTAGCATTTTATACAGTTATCCTGTTTAATTCCACAGCCTTGCAAAGTGGTATCACACCTATGATTTGAGGGCCGAGAAAAGAGGCTTGCAGAGGGTAGTAGCTTGCCATGAGTTTCAGTTAATAAAAGGCCTTAGTGGAATTGTAAACTCAGGTATTTCAGGCTCCACATAACCCAGTGCTTTATCAGAGTCAACCTAAGGCACGGGAATCTTGCTGAGAAGGTACCAAATTTACTGGCAATCAAGTGATGATTCAATACCACTGCATCTGGAAATACTGAGCAAATAAACAATAGCTGCAGGGGCATCCAGCCACTTCTTGCATGATTAGTTGAAAAAGAAATACGTGCACACACACGTTGGAAAAATGTGATTAGCTAAGGTTCGGCCTAATTTAACTGGCAGGAAGAAACAGCTTTTGAACAAAGGGTAATTTGTTCAAATAGGAGGTGAATTAAAATAATTTGCCTATTGAAGCTGGTTGGTGCTGCAGCACCTATAGGCCGAACAGGGGTCTCTTCCGCCCGCTGGATCGGCTAAACAGTAGCTACGGTAGGACTACCCAGTGCTCACCTTCAGATGGGAAGGCAACTCCTATTATAAGGGATAGACATAGACCCGTATCACACCCCGACAGTACGTTTCCACAGGAAGTGCAGGACGGGAGGTTTCATTAATCCAGGACAGAAATACTCCTTGTCCCCATAGCGGGTATTCTGGGAGGAAATTACACCATTGAAGTTAACCACCTCGAGATACCCTTCCCCCCCAGGTACATCATCCTTCATTATTGATCCCCAGGGAGGAACGCATCCAAGGTTCAAGACTTGTCCTTCAGTCCCAGGCAGGGCGGCGAGCGCCGGGGTCCCCAGGCGGGCGGAGGCGACGGTGACGCAGGCGGTGGCCGCGGACCCGTTTGGGGCGCGAGGGGAGGGGGCAGGTTCTCGGCGCGGTGTGGACCAATCAGGAGGCGCGGTGTTTCGGGAGCCGGGAGGGTCGGGGGGAGGCGGCGGCCCCCGGGTTTCCTCGGGCGCGGGCGCAGCGCCGCCTGGTTCCCACCGATCGCGCGGAGCCTGGGGAGGTCTCCGGGCGCGCCCGCCGGTCCTTCTGTTCCTGCGCGGCTCTCCCGCCCCCGCGGGTCCGCCCGCTCTGCTACCCAGACGGGGCTCGGACGGGGCCCAGCCGCCTCCTCCTCGGGCACCTGGTCTCCGCCCGCAGCGCTACACGTCCGGCCGCGCTCCTGGTGCCCGCGGGCCGTGCGGGGGCGGCGCCGGCGGAGGCGCCTCGCTCGGGCCGGTGGCGGTAATGCTGCTGCGGGTGCCGCCCTTGCGGCCCGGCGGGCAGCTGGCAGAGGCAGGAGCCGGGGCCGGGGCCGGAGCGCTGTCGTCGCTGGCCGGGACGCCGCCTGCGCCCGCGCTCGGTTTCCGCGGCCGCCGCGGGGCGCCGGCGCCCGGTGCGGCATGAGGAGGAGGCTGCACGCCGGCGAGCGCCCCGCTCCGCGGCCCCCAGGGCCCCCGCAGGCCCCAGCGTCTCGCGCGCGCCGGCTGCGGCCCCGGCGCCCACGCTAGCCGCGCGCGGGCACCACGCGCCGCGGTCCGGAGTGGCAGGAGGAGGCGGCCCAGGCCTGCGGAGCGCGGGGGGCTTCGCGCCCGGGACCCCGGCGGACGCGGCAGTGGCAGCCGCCGAGAGCCCGGCGTGCTGCAGTTTGGCGCCCCTCTCCGCACGGGCGCCGCGGCCGGCAGCCGGCGCCTCTCCGCACCTGCAGTCCCTCCTCCCGACGCTGCCCGGCGGATAAAACGCGCGTCCTCGGCCCCCACAGGTCCTTCGGTTCTCGGGCTCCCGCCCCGCGCCCCCTCTCCCGGCTCCGCTCCTTCCCGCTCGTCCTCCCGCCCTCCCCCTCCCCCGGGCTCCCCGGCCTCCCATTCATTCCGTTCGCCCCCTCCCCTTTCCTCCTCCCTGCTCGGGCCCTCTCCCTCGGAGCCTCCCCGTGCGGACCCCGTTGCAGTCTCGGGGTTCTCGGCACATTCATGGAAGTTTAGGGTCTGGACGGCGCCCACAAGTCCGGCCAGAGAGCGCAGCCCAAGCTGCTGGCCGGGAAGAGGAAGATGTCTGTGCTCAGGAGGATGATACGGGTCTCCAATCGCTCCCTCCTCGCCTTCATCTTCTTCTTCTCCCTCTCCTCGTCTTGCCTCTACTTCATCTATGTGGCTCCGGGCATCGGTAAGCACCGAGACACACCCTCACTTCCCACAGTCCCACTGGAGTAAACGCGGGATGTTACTGATGGGCTTTGGAAGCTGTAGAAACAAGAGGCTTGGCAGAAATTGTATTTGAAATGTTTTCCAGAAGTGGCGAACTGCTTCTGGGCATGGCTTTGGCATGTGAGTTTGTTAATGCACCTTTAAGTAACTTAAACACTGCATTAAATGGACTGCAAAAGGAGAGGTGATCGCCTTGGATGCCCTGCTCGCTTTCTTGAGTGTTCACCACAGCTTTATCCATCTACTATCAAGTTTTAAGCTTACACTCAGTGCTTAATCGTAGTTTTGTTCAAACATCCTCAGATAGAATAACTGGTCGTAAAAATATGATGGAGAAACCAAGGGTAGCATATGTGATCGAATTCAAGAATGTACGTATTCTAGTGTTCTAGGTCACTTTTGTAGAATGGGGTCACTGAACATTTGGGCCACGCTTAAGGAATTTTTAGGCGAGGAGTTGTCTTGTAAAAACAGTGCTCCATTATTTAGTCTGCTTGGGTCTGCTTTTCAAGGGTAGTTAGCCTCTGCTACCTGTTAGGATGACTTCTGATATAAAATAATGATTAACAATTATGTAAAGTAGTTTAAAATTTTAACCTATTTATCTTTTTTTTTTTTGCTTTTGGTCTAAATTAGACTTACATAATCTGCTTGATATGGCTTCTTCATTAAATACCCTAATTTCTCAGCCCTCCTTGGTTAAAAAGGTGCCAATGTAGCATTCTAATAAATGAAAAAGAAACTTCTTATACACATTGTATTTCCTAAACTGTTCTGAGTTTTTTCTGGTTATTATGTATTTAATGTTAAATTACTTAGTAACATTGTGCATCTCCTATCCTTTCTTTTTAGATACTAGTAGTCTTTTAAGCCAGTATGGTTTCTCCCCTTGAGGCAGCTACAAAAGGAATGGCCTCTTACAGTGTGAAAGCACCTGCAGAATTTTGAGATGGAAGTATTATCAGGGCATTGTCTTGTGTGGTAATAGATTATTGTAATAAAGTGCAGGCAGGGAAGGAAGAAGTAAACCTCATTGACCCTATATAATTTCTTAACATTACTACGTGACTTTTTAAAAAAATAACATACTTTATTGTCTTTTGAACAAGAGAGTTGACATTTTAACTTATTTCAGTACTTCTCAAAGTAAAAAACAATATGCACTGAATTAATTTTTCATATCTTATTTTTTAAATAAAAGTATAGTTAACATACAACATTATATTAGTTTCAGGTGTACGATGTGATTTATTCTTGATTAAACTTTCGGATTCAAGTAATATGCATAAGCTCAGATAATGCGTGAGAAGACAAAGTGTTCAAACCTTGATGTATCCCAAAATAGAAGTTTGAGGTTACAGTTTGAAGAAGTATGAATATTTTAACATATTATTTCCCTTTAACGAGCTTTTAAAAAAAGGCTAAGTAAAACACTCCTTGAAGCTTATAGTAGAAATGACAATGATAGCTTCATGGATTTGAGAGTAGTTAACCAAAATATTCAGCAGGCTTTTCTTGAAATCCTTTGCCATTTTGGAAGTCTTACAAATTAACTCCTGCTTCTACAGCAATTTTTATTTTCTTATGCAGCTCTTTAAAGGTTGGACATCTCTGGGGGATGTTATTTTATTAGACGTTTAACTGAGAGATTTTGGAGAAAAAATTTTTTTACACTTAGATAATTTTATTATTTTCTTGGTATTTTGAGTAACATCATCAAGTTATGTTACTCAAAAAGCTAACAGAAGAAAATCAGAATTCCAGCTGTTAACTTGATAGCTATTCAGTTTTTGTTAGTGCATTAATATATTATCTATAGATTCTTAAAATTCAATCGATATGAAGTGCTAATATATTTTTCTTATTTGTATGCTAATGTTTGCCATAGAACAATCACTGATATGTCATAAAAATTTTGGCAGTTTTCTTAGGTTGACACAGTTTAAACTACTATTTGGGTGGGTCTTATAATTTATAACTTTGAAAATTATTAAAGTCAGTAAGAGTGAAAACCAAAACTTACAAGATACTATCAGTTTATTAAACGGAATCTACTTCCCAAATCCAGTATCAGCAGGAAAAGGAAAGCCTCCTTATTTATCTTTTCAGTATTGGGAAGCAGTTTTCCAAAATTTACGTTTTTGCTTGAAAGCTTGGAATTTTATCATTGGCAACAAATACTGTCACTTTTTCTTGAAGTGTCAGGCTCACTGATCATTTTTGGGAAAATGCAGGTCAAATAGGGAAGTCTAAATAACCATCGTTTGTTAGTTGTTCTTTCAAGTAAAAATGATGTTCCATGAAAAAATGTGGCTATTTCAGCTCACAGTGCAACAATCAGTAGCATAATTTGATTTTCAAAACAACCATGGTAGTTTTGTATGCTGCATAAATGCTTTATGCATACTATCTATTTCATCATAGACTTTTTATTAATGAGAAGTATCCCAAACTAATTAGGGTCTTATAACTAGTTTACATTATAGGTACATGCAATCTTTTTGAAATAATTTATATTTTAGCCTGAATTACATTTGGGGGCAAAATTTTCATATGACTAAAATATATGTTGTATCAGAGAGCACTTTTTATTTAAGTAAATATTTCAAGTCTTTTCTGTTAAAGTTTACATTAATCCTGTCCACGTCAACCTGTTTAGTAGACATCAATTATATTTTCCTACCTTTTCCATTTAGAGACCTATTTTTGTTATGTGCTTATCTCAGGCAGTCCTTTTATCATTTTAGTTACTCTTCCTTAGTCGTCTTCAGCTGCGTTCTTTCTTCCCAACTTCTCTTCCTTCTGAGCAAATACCATAGTACCAAATTGTTGTAGACAGTGTAATCTGTTTAGTTCCTAATGTTGTCTCATGTTGATCAACAATTTTTTGGCTATTTGGGTCTTAATCTGCAATGAGTTCCATCAGACTCAAAGCTTGTTATTTTAAGAATAATTTGAAACATTTTCTTTGAAATCCCAATTCATATAGGAAACACAGGATAGTCTTTATATTATGAGCTCTAGTACTGTAGAGGGAAATGGGTCTGCAGACACCTCCTGCCCCCCCTCTCCCCAGAAGTCCATGGACAGATTGCCCTAGCCCACCCATGGAGCCATGAATCATTTCTCATTCAGTTTCTATCTTTGTGCTTGATTGCAAAAAGATGAATGCAGTGTCCCTCCAAGGTCTTGACCTAGCTGGATTGAGAATGGAATTGCATTTAGTGTGAAACAGTTTCAAGCATAACTCCCAACACAACATAGTCATTTTCCTGCTATGGTATCAGATGACTAGATGAGTGGTTTGCAGATTCATTCAGCAAACATGAATAGAGTAGCTTAGATGGGCTAGACATTGAAGCATGGGAGATGGAGAGATGACTAAGACACAGTTCCTTTCCTCACCCTCCAGTGGGATGAGCCCCGTGAAAGCTGTAACAGGTCCTTGAAAAGCATGCAGTGGGGAGTGAGGACTGGTTAAGGATTTCCAGAGAAGGTGATGATGGTTGGAGTGGGCCATTGAGGATGGATAGGATATATCTGGACTGAGAAGAGATTCTAGTTGGAGGGAACAGCATAAGCAATGATAGGTTCCAGAAAGTAGGAGTATTTCCATCTGGCTGCTACTTAGGGTGTGGAGTGGTAGGTGGGGCAGATTGGGGAAAGTCTTGAGGCTCCTCTGCCCAGCTTAGTGTTCTGGTGCTTGAGGTCCTTAACATTTCTGGCAGAGAGAAACTTGTCTTGGCTCATACAGCTTTCTCAAAGCTGTCTATGATTAAGAAAGAAATTTATGTGCCTGTAATCAGTGGGGAAATACCATGAGGAAGATTGCACAGCTTCCCTGGGAGTGGGGATTTCACTGTCCATTTGACTCACCAAGGCCTTGACCTTTTCTAGACAGCTGATAGGCTGATGTATTCTTTGAGTAGAGGTTATATCTGGTTAAGCCACTTTGGTCTGAATTCCTATAGGCCCTTTGAAAGAATTACTTGGCCAAGTGCTTTGTTATTTGGGCCTCCAGGGTGTTCGTGCCCTGCTGGAACTAGTGAAGCTGGTAATGGGCGGTCAGGGTATGAGGGTTATATGTGCAGCATATGTGTTGTGGGAGAGGGTTGCTTAGTTAGGTCCTTGCTCAAAGCCCCTAACCTTTTGCCTGGGTTTCTCTTGGCTTGCTCAGAGGTGGCTAGTTGCCCTGTGGCTTTTTTATTGCAGCCCTTTAGCCTCCTGGCCCTGGCTGGGTGAGCCTGGTTGTGTTATTTTTTGACCTGTTGTAGTCTGCTTTTTGTTTCAAAGGTCCTTTTAGTTTCCTCACCAAAAACGCCGATGTGCACTGCCCATTTCAGGAATTCTTTTGATTTGAGCCACAGCTTTGGACATTTCTTTCCTCTGGACCTTTCTTACTAGCCATGTATCCCATGCTAAAATTTTTGTGCTGTGAGTAGCAGGAACCATTTGAAGTTTTGAAAATGGGGATGATGCTCTGTTTTAGAGCAATTCTTCTAGCACGGAGTACGGGTTATGGAGGGCAGAGCCAGTGGCAGGGAGACCAGCGAGGATGTTATTTCAGTAGCTCAGGAAATAGAAGATTGGAACCTAATCAAGCTGATAGTTGGATCAGGGCAGAGTTGAGGGGATGTGAATAGTGGGATTGAAGGAAAGGGAGAACTTTAAGACGATGCCTGTATTCTAGTTTAGACAACCAGGCTGCTGGTAATAGGGAATATAGAAAGGCACATGCCTTGAGGAGGCTATTTTGGTTTTAGAGAAATTGAATTGGGATTGTTGTAGGATATCCAGGAAGAACTTGTCAGTAGGTAGGCAGATGGAAATAAGGGCTTAGAGTACAAGAAAAATGTCTGACAGGAGAGAGGTTTGGTTTTCTTTTGCATCTAGGTGAATGATACTTACCTATTTCTCCCCTGACACACCTGAATATAAAACTAACTCCTATAAGCAGAAGGAACTCATTAACTTAGTTGCTCTTAAATGTAGAGTGATAGTGGTTAAATCAGAATATGAAGGAGGCCCACGTGTAGTTTGACAAGTTTCCCACAAGGCTCTGCTACCCTTTTCACTCCCCAGCCCTAAATGGGAGTTAGTGTGGTTGACACTATGCAAAGTTTAGATGGCCGCCCAAGGACAGTTTGTGGAGGCTAAAGAGATGGTAGCCAACAGCTTAGAACAAGTGGAGAAATAGAAACAGGAAAATAATGGGAGGGAGAGATCTTGAAAGTGAAGAGAGACCTTTGCAACAATAAATAAGTAAATAAATAAAAATGATAATAGCAAGACAAGTATTGCAGTGGGATAAAGTTCAGTGGGGGTAAAGACTGGAAGGAAAACTGTTGATTTGGTAAATACCGTGTTTCCCTGAAAATAAGCCCTAGCTGGACCATCAGCTCTAATGCATCTTTTGGAGCAAAAGTTAATATAAGACCCGATCTTATATAAGACCCGTTATTATATTATGTTATGTTATGTTATATAAGACTGGGTCTTATAGTAAAATAAGACTGGGTCTTACGTTATTTTTTGCTCCAAAAGACGCATTAGAGCTGATTGTCTGGCTAGGTCTTATTTTCGGGGAAACACGGTAGAAGGCCTCTGACAGCCAGCCACTATAAGAGTTGTTTTTGTGGTGTCATGGGGAACCAACCAGATTGCCTTGAGTGGGTAGTACAACAGAGGTCAAATGAAAGTGGCTCATTTAGTGGAAGGTAGGCGGTGAAGTGAAAGGGGAAAGTAGGATTCAAGGAACCTTAAATGGGAAGACCTGAGCTTATATGGAGGATTAGGGAGTAAAGATAAAGTTTGAAGATTTGAGAAAGGGAACAGATTATAAAATGTGATCTAAGAAGACTTCATTCATTTACTTATTCATACAACAAACTTTGTTTGTACAAGGAGCTCTGGTTCCACGTTGAACAGGATCCGCACGGTCCCGTTCTTCACAGAGCATATGCCAGTGTGAAATTCACCCAGTTGGAGAGTAACTATTCTAGAATAGAATGTGAAATACAATTTCTCGTAGAGGCACCCAATTTGGGTGGGGGTGGGGGCACTAAACTAGTGTAGGCATTAGGAAGAAGAGGTAGATTAAACTGAGGTCAGAAGCTTAAGTTAGGTAATCAAAGGGTTGGCTTGGGGAGAAATGCTTCAGGCAGGAATGGAGTACTTGAAGGCTAAGAGGTGAGAGAGAAATGGAAAGCTAAAAAAAAAGGGAGGGAGCTGGTGCATAGAGCACAGAGGGGTGTGTTGGCTGAAGCCAGAGATAAATACGGCTCCAGTCACACAGATCCTTGTAAGCTGGGTTTGAGAACTTGGACTTTAACCTGAGGAAAATGTCAAACCAATGAGCTTAACTTCTAAGGAGAGCGGCGTGATCAGATTTTTCTCTTAGAAGGATTTGAGCTGTGCTGGTATGAATGCATTAAAGGGAATAAGATTGGACTCAGGGAGACCTGGTAGAGGGAGTGGGATCAAGTGTACAGCTAAATTAAGTTTGAGATGTTAGAGGAGGAGATAAAGGTGTTTGTGATTGCAAAAATGAGATGTATAGGGAGAGGGAAGTTGAAGGAGTTCATATCTGGTTAGGTGGGTAACTGAGTTATTTGTTTAGAGTGAGGAACTCTTTATGTGAACAAATCTTAGTGTAGAGTGGCCTGTTTCCTGGACTAGGTTAACAGATTTGGGTTTTGCCTTAGCACATACAGGAGGCTTAGGAAAGGATTGTTGCTTGTATGGATGCTCCTGGTTCAATAACTCCTCTGGGTATGGCAGCTGCCGTTCGTTCTCTTACCAGCTGACTCATCAGTGCCATTCTGATGTTGGACGTTAGACACCTTGGGAGAATATGGAGGGGATTAGGAACAAGGGAGAAAATGCCAGGATTGGTCAGTGCATTAGTTATTACTTTGTAACAAATTATCCCAACATTGAGGGGCTGAAAACAGCAAACATGTATTATCTCATAGTTTCTGTGGGCCAGGAATCTGCACATGGTTTGGCTGAATGCCCCTGGTTCAAGGTCTCTTACTGGGCACAACATGTTGGTCAAGGCGTTGGGTGAAGGCTCTGTTGGAGGGGGATCTGCTTCCAGGTTTCCCCAGGTGGTTGTGAGGGTTGTTAGATTGAGGACCTCCGTCCTTTGCAGCTTGTCGGCTGGTGGCCTCACTCAGTTCCTTGATCCATGGGCCCCTCCATATTTTCTTTGCTGTATTTTCTTTGTCGGGAAAGAGTCATTAGGTTCAATCCACACTCAGAGGGATAGGGTAAGGCCTTCTTAGAAATTGCCTGTTTGAGCCGCATATGTAACTCAGCTATCTTGTTTTAACATAAATGAATCTAAGTCCTTTGGCCTGTGGGAAATGAGGTATTTTTTGAAGCAAAAATGGATTCATTAACATCTGACAATGCTTAGTACCATGGAGATGTTATTCTTTTATGAATACATTTGAGTTCTATTAAACAATGTGGCAGAATGAGATAGTGAAGCATTTATTCTGCAGCAATGTTTATCATTACTGCCTTTTAATGTTTATTAAAGGTAAAAATAGCCACGTCTGTGGATACTTTGAAAAGAAAAACTTCTAGGTTTGTAGTCTCTCTCTGTATATGGTAGGTATTCCAAACACTAATTGGAATTGGGGTGGGAGCAAGATGTGTTTTCTTCTGGAGGCAGGAATATAAAGGGTGGGTACATTTCTCATCCATCCTGGGACCAGCCTGTTGATCACAGGAAGTCCTACAAGGTTTCTCAAGGCATTTGTGCTATAGGCCTTCACCTCTGTTGGCTGTAGCTCTGGCTGCTCCTCTCCTCACGATAGCCCCAGAGCCAAGGGCCCAGCGCCATGGAGACTGTGTCTGGAGCCAAAGCTGTGTGCAAAAGGGCCCCAGGAGAAGATCCCAAAGCTGGCCCACTGCTTTGTCCACTATTGGAGCTCCATGTGGGTGTCCCTACCATTCCCCCAAGCCCATAGTAGTAGGATAACCTTGTTGTAAAGAAAGAGAAGGAAAGCCAGGCTCCCAAGGATTGTTACTTTCCCAAAAGCTCACACGGCATTGTTGGAAGAACTGAAGTGGACAGCTTTTGGAAGAGCTGAAATGTACACTTTGGGATATCTGACTCCACTGTGCCTGAGTTGAAGTAACTAATCATTCTTGCCCTTGCAAAATTGAAGATTTGGGGGAAATATAAGCTCCCTCTTTTTCAGCTTAAAGGGATAAAAGAAGAGAGATGAAACTTTCTTTGCATAGCGTCAGATACAGTGAGGGTAATTACAAAAAGGCAGCTTTTCGTCTCATTGTAAAGAAACCAAAGCAAACCGTTCTAACTGAGCTGTAAACAATGAAACAAGTGGCCTTATAAGCACTCCTTTCATTACATGTTTTCCAAGCTGAGGGTTACAAACCTGTTAAGGCTGGAGAAGGTGCTTTGCTTGGGAGACTGATCAGGCTTCTAATAGCCCATTAAACCCAGCTACCCTGTGCTGCGTTAAACTTTGCAGCACTCTTGCTCACCCAACCCAGGGACACACCTGCTTCTCCACCTGTCCCTTCTTCCACCCACACTCCTTTCTGTGACTTGTTTTCCCTTTCAAGCCTGCCTTTCATGTTTGTCTTAACCTAAGTAGAAATGTGAAGGTGGGTGGGGAGCTGTGGGGAGACAAGTGGAAGGAGGTGCATTGCAGAGTGATTTCTCTAGAGCTCGGACTTCCTAGGTCATGTTTGGGAGTTCTTAGAGAATCGGGAGCCCCTCAGGCTTGTGTATTTACAGTAGTCTCCTTTTGGTCAATTATCCTGGTCTCCTTACCAAGCTGACTATTGTCACCACTGCTTCAGACTGCAGTTTACCAGTTTAATCAGAACCGCCTGTCCCTGTTATTTCTTTTCTCTCTCTCTTTTTTTTATTTTCCATTTGGATCTGTTTTTGTCTTCTTCATTTTTGGAGGACAGAGTGATTTAGTATTTAAAAGACATTTTCTTTACATTTCTGCTTTGTTTTTTTTGTCAAGATAATAACAAAGTGAGTAATGTTGTGATTTGAGTTGAAGATCAGGTCAATTGAAGCTTGAAATTGGGTTTTCTGAAGGTACCTACAATGCCATTAACGTGTCATTGGAAAATTGAGTTTATGTCAATTATTACTAGGTATTTTTACCTCAAATCTTGAGATCAAGAGAATTGATTTCCAGAACTGATACCTGGAGAATTTCAGGTAACACCCCAGTTTTATTTTTCTCTAGCCTGTAAATCCTATTGGGCTAACTTGATTTGTTATGTTTCATGGACATACTTGTTTCTGGTCATCTCAGAACCTGGCAGAGTTTGGTTTAAACTATAGCAAAAACCCTCCATAGTTAACATAAGAAAGATAGCTTAAAGGATGTTCTTTGAGAAGATAAACAAAATTGATAAACCTTTAGCTAAACTCACCAAGAAAAAGAGAGAGGGTTCAAGTAAATAAAATCAGATGTGAAAGAAGAGAAATTATAACTGATACCAAAGAAATACAAAGGATTGTAAGAGACTACTGTGAACAACTATACGCTAACAAATCATATAACTCAATAGATGGATAAATTTTTAGACACATGCAATTTTCCAAGACTGAGTCACGAAAAAATAGAAAATCTGAATAGACTGAGATTGAGTCAGTCATCGGAAAACTCCCCCAAAACAAAAGTCCAGCCGAGATGACTTTACTGGTGAATTTTCCCAAGTATTCAAAGAAGATTTAATATCTGTCTATCTCAAATTCTTCCAAAAGATTGAAGAGGAGGGAACACTTCCAAACTCATTTTACAAGGCCAGTATTACCCTGATACCAAAACCAGAAGACCCTACAAAAAAGAAAATTACAGGTCAATATCCCTGATGAAACACAGATACAAAGATCGTCAACAAAATATTAACAAACCAAATTCAACAATGCATTAAAAGAATCATGCAACATACTCAAGGGGGATTTATTCCAGGGATGGTTCAACATCTGCAAATCAATCAACATGATAGACCACATTCACAAAATGAAGGATCAAAATCATATGATCATTTCAGTAGATGTAGAAAAAGCATTTGATAAAATTCAACATCCATTTATGATAAAACCTCTCAACCAAGTGGGTATAGACTGAATGTACCTCAACATAACAAAGTCCATAAATGACAAGCTGATAGCTAATATCATACTCAGCAGTGAAAGGCTGAAAGCTTTTCCTTTAAAATCAGGAACAAGACAAGGATACCCACTCTTTCTTCCAAGATGGTATTGGAAGTCTTAGAGCAATTAGGCAGGAAAAAGAAAGAAATAAAAGCACTGAAATTGGAAAGGAAGATGTTAAACTATCACCATTTGTGGATGACATGATTTTATGCATACAAATCCGTAAAGACTCCACCAAAAAACTGTTAGAACTAATAAATGAGTTCAGTAAAGTTTCAGGGTTCAAAATCAAAATGCAAAAATCTGTTGTGTTTTTATACATTAACAATGAACCATCAGAAAGAGAAATTAAAAAAAAATCTCATTCACAATTGCACCAAAAAAGAATAAAATACCTGGGAATAAGCTTAACCATGGAGGTAAAAAACTTGTACACTGAAAACTATAAGACATTGATGAAAAAAATTGAATAAGACACAAATAAATGGAAAGATATTTTGTGCTCATGGATAAGAAGAATTAATATGTTAAAATGTCCATATTACCCAAAGTAATCTACAGATTCAATATAATCCCAATCAAAATCCCAGTAGTATTTTTCACAGAAATATAACAAACAACCTTAAAATTTGTCTGGAACCACAAAAGATCCCAAACAGCCAAAGCAATCTTGAGAAAGCAGAGTAAAGCTGGAGATTTCAAACTATATTATAAAGCTATAGTAGTCAAAACAATATGGTATTGAAATAAAAACAGACTGTAGATCAATGGAATAGAATAAAGAGCCCAGAAATAAACCCATGCGTATATGGTCAATTAATTTATGACAAAGGAGATAAAACTATGAAATGGTGGAAAGGACAGTCTCTTTAATAAATGGTGTTGGGAAACTGGACAGCCACATGCAAAGAATGAAACTGGGTCACTACCTTACATCATATACAAAAATTAATTCAAAATTGGTTAAAGACTAGAATATAAGACTGGAAACAGTAAAAGTCTAGAAGAAAACATGAGCAGTAAGCTCCTTGACCTTGGTCTTAGCTATGTTTTTATGGAACTGACTTCATAGGCAAAAGCTACAAAAGCAAATAAACAATGGGACTACATCAAACTAAAAAGTTTGTACACAGCAAAGGAAACCAACAACAAAATGAAAAGGGAACCTACTGAATGCGAGAAGATATTTGCAAATCATACATCTGATAAGGGCTTAATATCCAAAATATATAAAGAACTTCTGCAATTCAATAACAATAGAAACAATCTAAAAATGGGCAAAGGATCTGAACAGACATTTTTACAAAGAAGACATACAAATGGCCAATAGGTACTTGAAAAGGTGCTCAAGTCACTAATCCTCAGGGAAATGCAAATCAAAACCACAATGAGATATCACCTCACTCTTGTCGGAATGGCAATTGTCAAAATGACAAGAGATAACAAGAGTTGGGGAAGATATAAGGAAAAGAGAACTCTTGTGCACTGTTGGTGGGAAAGTAAACTGGTGCAGCCACTATGGAAAACAGTATGGAGGTTCCTCAAAAAATTAAAAACAGAGTTACCGTATGATCCAGTAGTTCTATTTTTGGGTATTTGTCCAAAGAAAATGAAAACACTAAGTTGAATGATATATGCATCCCTATGTTCATTGCAGCTTTTTTATAATAGCCAAGATATGGAAACAACCTGTGTCCTTCAATAGGTGAATGGATAAAGAAGATGTGGTAACACACACACACACACACACACACACAGGAATTTAATCAGCCATCAAAAGAATGAAATCTTACCATTTGTGACATGGATGGACCTTCAGGGTATTATGCTAAGTGAAATAAATCAGGCAGAGAAAAACAAATACCGTATGATTTCACTCACATATGTCATCTAAAAAAACAACAAAAATGAAAACAAAACCAATCCCATAGATACAGAGAACAGATTGGTGATTGTCAGAGGGAGGAGAGGAGTTGCAGGGGTGAACGAAATGGGTGAACAGGATCAAGAGGTACCAACTTCCAGTTATAAAATAAGTAAGTCATGGGGATATAATGTACAGCATGGTGAATATAGTCAATAATACTGTATTGTAAAATTGAAACTTGCTAAGAAAGTAAATCTTAAAAGTTTTTAGCACAAGAAGGAAACGTGTAACTTTGTATGATAACAGATGGTACATATACTTAGTATGGGGATCATTTTGTAATATATAGAAATGTTGAATCACGTACACCTGAAACTAACATGCCAATTATATTATGTCAATGTAATGTCAATTATACCTCAATTAAAAATAAAACAAAAACATTTTATACAGCACTTGGCTAGAAAAGTTTTTATAACATCTTTACAGTTAAATAGCTATATGAGGATTGTTACTATAACATACCTTGATTGAAATAGCTTGTGTTTTATTTTTGAGTATTTGAGGTTTGCTAGTCTTAATATGACTTTACTGAAACCGTGTTACCTATATTGCCTGCCTGTTAATTAGTTAATTGCTCAGAAATGACTTGTAATGCAATTTCCAGTTTGACTCAGAGAAGGAGAAACTGCACTTTATTTTTGTTTGAATCAAGAGACGTAAAGAATGATAAGATGCCTTGCTTATTGATTTGAAAATATTCTCTAGCTTTGGAAATCTTCACAATTCATTTCCCACATAGTGTTCTTTTTTCTTCTGCTTGTTTTACAGTCATTTTCCTTCCATGAATAATAAGTTCAAATTGTGAAAAGTATTTTAATTGTGAAAACACAAGGAAATTGAGGATAATTTTAAAACATATAGTTCAGATTGGTCTCACTTTTATTTTTTCTCATTAATGAGAGAATTCTTAAGTGGATTGAGATTCATTTCATAGTCACCTTATGTACTCTGAGTTCATTAATTTTTCTAAGTTATATAATGTTTCCTGGGGTGTTTATTTGTGGTTTGATCTTTTAGTCAGTAATTTTGTTAAGTAAATTTCCCTACTGATTTTGATTTTAAAACTGTTTTGTTGCCTGCATTCTTCCTTCCCTGATTCCCTCGTTTCCTTCTAATTTTTCTTTTCTCCAATGTGGTTTATCACTCCTCACTCTTTGGGCTCATGTCATGCATTAAAGAAGCTATACATTTATTTTAAGTCAATAATAGTGAATTAACAAATGGCAGTGCCGATAGCTATATTTAATAGTATTTTCATATTCCTAGATCCAGGGTCTATTTGTTGAATTATCAGCTGGGTTTAAACTATCTTGAACTGATGATGTGGTCTTTGCAAAAGTTCTTCTGATGTTTTAGGTAGTTTATGCTTCTTCAGGGTTTTGGTTTTTACAGAGGAACCCTTGGAGCCCGTTAGTTTCTGGTACTGCTTGGCACATGGTAGGCATTCAATAAATATTTGTTGAATAAACATGTCCCACACTGAACATCTTTAATAAAAGCGTTGGAAAAGTCAGATTTTGTTTAAAAATACTTCATCTTGATCAGTATGAAAACACAAATAATCTTCAAAAAGTAGCTTAAAACTTTTAAGCTGCAGAGTGGAAGTGGTAAAGCACCTGTTGTAAAGAATTTCTTGTTACTGTTTAGTGTCTGCATCAGCAGAGCTTTTGCTGTTGCTAAGATCTGAACTAGATCTGAACTATATATGACCACTGTATGTGGCTTCTTGATAGAATGGGATTCTGAACACAGAACTCTTTCATTCTCTTTCTTCTTTAGTCAGCCCCTGGCTTACTTGAAAGATGCGTACACTTGAAACCTATGTAATTTGACTAACCATTGTCACCCCAATAAATTTTAATTAAAAAAAAAAGAAAGATGGGGAGGAGAATATTATAGGTTGGTAATTATTTTGCCCTGCAGATTTCCTTGAGCCCATACCTGGCTTTGAATTATTATCACCATGGTAAGATAACTCTGTTTAAATATAAACATAAAGTGACATAAAGTGAATCATTTGTTTTACAGCCTGGCATAGCTTAGAAGTTTGTTATTTTTTGTTTTTAACCCAACTCATACTTTGGTCCTAGGCAAAGTATGAACTGTATTTCATATACAGTCTGGCCCTAGCCTAATCCAGGGGTTTATAACATGATTATAGGAGATAATTAGCTTTACCAACTTAGATGAGTAATTTGGGAATTTGTTGAATAAGAGGTAAGATGTGGAAAAGAAAACCTTTAAGAATCTGAAATAGATGTTTTAAAGATTATTGTGAGTTCTTAGAAATTCAGAGGTACCTGATTCAGATATCTGTAGTTAGTCTCAAGGGGTGTATGTAAGCGGTATCTTGCTTTTATTCATACGGTTTGTTTTCTTAATTTCCTGTGGATAATACGGGAAACCATTATCTTTCCTGTAACTTCAGACTTCCTCCTCCACCTTGCATTAGTGGAAATCTGGTTTATCCTTTCTATTGTCACTTCCCTCATAACTTTTTGCATTGAAGATTTTTCTTTTTCTTTGTCCCTTCCTCTCCTCTGTGACTTTCAGCCATTGCTTCTTCCCAACTTGCTACCCTTCAAAGTCATTCAGACCTGTGCTTGAATCCTGATTTTTAAATTCTATCTATGCCACTTCTGAGTTTGTTTCTTTATTTTATAATGCGGAAAGTTGTACTTATATTCTGGGGTGCTGTATTAGTTTCCTAGGGCTTCCATACACATTACCACATCCTGAGTGGCTTAAAAACAACAGAAATGTATCATTGTACAGCTGTGGGGGCCAGAAGGCTGAAATCAAGGTATTTGCAGGACCGTGCTCCCTCTGGAGGCTGTGAAAAAGAATCCTGCCTTGCCTCCAGCCTCAGGTGCCTGTTGACATGCCTTGGCTTCCTAGGCTGGTGGCCACGTCGCCCCAATCTCTGCTTCCATCTTCACATTGCTTTCGTGTGTGTGTGTGTGTGTGTGTGTGTGTGTGTGTGTGTAAAATCCCCTTCTGCCTTTCTCTTATCTGAGCGCTTGTCGTAGGATTTAGGATCTACCCAGATAATCCAGGATGATCTCTTCTCAAGATCCTTAACTTAATTATATCTGCAAAGACTTCTGTTCCAAATTAGATAACATTCACATCCTGGGAATTAGGATGTGCATATATCTTTTGGGGGGCCCCCACCAACCTGCTACATGTAGGTGGTTATAAAAACTAAATGAAATGTAATTATACATATACGTGTGCATATTTAAATATATTTATATATGGCACTTAGCTCAGTGCCTGGCCAAAGTAAGTACTCAGTAAATGTTGGTTCATTTCCATTGTCTTGAGAAACCTGTGCCTTCCCACATTCTACATCCTGGGATGATTTCGGCAGTTAGTGCTCAATTCAGAACATTCCCGGTTCACTGTCCCCTGCTCATGTCCCTGTGGTGACCATCAGGAAGTCTGGGCCGTGTCTTCCATCTTCACCTGCTTGGCAATGCATTGGGTGTCCTCATAGCTGTGGCATGTTCTCCTTTGTACTTCTCTAGACCACAATGTCCGAACCTCCCTCTTCTGGCACTTTCTCACCTCTGTTAACATTACTTCTCATCTTCACAATGACCTCTAGTCCTCTCCCCCTCCTTTCTGTTTCTTTCACATCATCCATCCATCCACTTGGACCTTTACAACTTATTTTCCATTGCTACCCAATCCTACTCTTTTGGACTGTTAGTCCCTGGATGTGCTCTGTACCCGTGCACTTCAGAGCCTCTGCATATACTGTCCCATGAATGGAAATGTTTTTAATTTAATTTTTTCAATTTTTATTTTTTATTAGTTTCAGGTATACAAAGCAATGTAATAATTAGACATTTACATGCCTCACAAAGTGATACCGCCCCCTCACTCCCACCCCCCACTAATCTACTACCCCTCCAACATCATATATCGCTATTAAAATATCATTGACTGGGGCGGCCCAGTGGCTCAGTTGGTTAGAGCGCAAGCTCTTGAAAACAATGTTGCTCGTTCAGTTCCCGCATGGGATGGTGGGCTGCGCCCCTGCAACTAAAGATTGAAAATGGCAACTGGACTTGGAGCTGAGCTGTGCCCTCCACAACTAGATTGAAGGACAATGACTTGGAGCTGATGGACCCTGAAGAAACACACAGTTTCCCAATATTCCCCAGTAAAATTTATTAAAAAAAAAAAAAAAAACCATTGACTATCTGCACTATGCTGTACTGTACATCCTGTGGCAATACACACATGCGTGCGCACACACGAGGTGTGACAGGTTGTGAACCCATCCTAGAAAAAGTGCTACATACCTCATTGCTGAATATCACTATGGTCACCTTCGAAGCACTCCCCTTGGGAAGCTATGCACCAATGCCAGTGTCTAGTCCACTCTTCAAAGCCACTTTCTAATCCCTTCACCTTCTTCCCCCATCCCTACCCCCCTCCCATCTAGCAGCCATCAGTTTTTTCTCTGTATCTCTCTTTCTGGAATGGCCATCAGAGCTGTCATCATATTACCCCTGATATTCTGAATGTCATCAAAATGTCTTCCTTTCAATATTTCCTTTATCTTTGGGTAAATAAAAAAGTCATTGGGGGCCAGATCAGGTGAGAAAGGAGGGTGTTCCAGTTATTTGTTTACTGGCTAAAAACTCCCTCCCAGACAGTGCCGTATGAGCTGGTGCATTGTTATGATGCAAGACTTGTGAATTGTTGGTGAAAAGTTCAGGTTGCCTAACTTTTTCACACAGCCTTTTCAGCACTTAGAAGTAGTAAACTTGGTTAACTGTCCAGTTGGTACAAATTCATAATGAATAATCCCTTTGATATGAAAAAAGTTAGCAACATCGTTTTGATTGTTGATTTGGACTGATGGAGTTTTTCGGTCGTGGAGTATTGGCTAACGTCCATTGTGCACTTTGTCGCTTTGTTTCAGGATCATGTTGGTACACCCATGTTTCATCACCAGTGATAACATCGCCCCAAACATCGTCTTGCCTCTCCAAAGGGTCCTGGCAAACTTTGACTTTCCTTTGATTTTATTCATCATTGAGCTCCTTTGGGACCATTTTTGCACATACCTTCCTTATGCCAAGATTTTCAGTTAAGATTTTTCTATTGATGTTTCCTTGGTCAGCTGACAATTTTGATGCACAATTCAACAAATTTTTGCAAAGTTTCATCAGTTTTGTTCATTACTGGCTGCCCTGACCTCTTCATCCGTGATATATTTTCTCCCCTCAGAAAAACGTTTAATCAATTTGTACACTGCCATTTTCTTCATGGCATTATCCCCATAAACTTGGATTAATGTATCCATGCTTTCACTTCCACTCTTGCCAAGTTTAACAAGAAATTTAATGTTTGTTCATTGCTCTAATTTAAGCTCAGACATTCTTGCGACGGCACACAAAATCACACGACAACAATAATGAACGCCACTCAGCAAGACACTGCCACATATTGACACAAACACAGCTGTGAGACACTGATACACCAAGGTTATGAAACCTCACCAAGCTGTTTGTCCAGTGCTGCCAACATAAGCGCATGGTGGCAAGTTTGCAAACTAATTGTCAGGTGTGTGTGTGTGTGTGTGTGTGTGTGTGTGTGTAATTATAGTTGACATTCAATGGCCAGGCATCTACACAAGTGATTCCCCTGGTAAGTCCAGTGCCCATCTGGCACCCTACATAATTTTTACAACATTATTGATTATGTTTCCCATACTGTATTTCATATTCCTGTGACTATATTCTGACTACTAATTTGCACTTTCTAATCCCTTCACCTTCTTCC
Source organism: Rhinolophus hipposideros (assembly GCF_964194185.1). Classification (NCBI taxonomy): domain Eukaryota; kingdom Metazoa; phylum Chordata; class Mammalia; order Chiroptera; family Rhinolophidae; genus Rhinolophus; species Rhinolophus hipposideros. Next base: position 33,940,344 of record NC_138063.1, read on the forward strand.
CCCATCCCTACCCCCCTCCCATCTAGCAGCCATCAGTTTTTTCTCTGTATCTCTCAGTCTATTTCTGTTTAGTTTGCACATTTATTCTGTTCTTTAGATAAGACACATAAGTGAGATCACGTAGTATTTACCTTTCTCACTTATTTCACTTAGCATAATATTCACTTAGCACAATATTCTCTAGGTCCATCCATGTTGTTGCAAATGGTAAGATTTCATTCTTTTTTTATGGCTGAGTAATACTCCATTGTATAAATGTACCACAAGTTCTTTATCCAATCGTCTAATAATGGCCATTTTGGTTGTTTGCATATCTTTCTTGGCTGTTGTGAGAATGTTTTTTCCTTTTTTTCTTTCTTCTTATAGTGCCGTAAGTTTAAATTTACTCTTTTCTATCTCAGTCAGGCCACTGTCATGCTCAGGTCCCTCTTTTTTCCCAAAAATAAAAAAAATCTTCTCTTGACCTTGCTCTCACTTATTTTTTTCTGAAACGTAACTGCTTTCATTTTGTCACTATCCAGTTAACTCTTAACTGTTTTCCTTACTTTCTGGAAAGTGCTCTTTTAAAGATTGACAGTGATCTCCTAGTAGCTTTTTTAAGAGGACTAATGGTATGATGGTAAACAGCTAGAATGTTGGAGCCGAGCTATCGATTTGTAGCTTCACCACTTGCTAATAACTGTGTGACCGTGAGCAACTTACTTAACTCCATGCTTCAATTTCTTTATCTGTGAAATGGGAATAATATTAGTACCTACTTTATGGGGTTGCTTGTAGGTATTAAATAGGTTAGTATATGTAAAGTTCTTTTAAGGGTGCCTGGCCAGTATGTACCGATTATTAGTTGTTGTTGTTTTTTTTTAAGCTATTGTTTTTTATTCTTTCTTCTTAGCCTCCAGGCATTTGACGTGGTCGATTGTTGCCCCTTCCATCTTCAGAGCATTGAAGTGCAGACTAATTTATCTTGGGGTCTTTTATCTTTGCATCTCATCTTTGTGGTCTGTCTCCACATTCGCATCTGAACTTCACCTTCTTATCTCCTTTCTGGATAAATTTTCCTGTGGTAATTCACCACCATAGTTCCCACTTTTACTTTGATATGAATGTGTTTCCAAATTGTATTTCGAGCCCCCCTTTCTTATCTCCAGACCTATTTTTATAACTGCATGCCAGAATGTCTAACCCACATGATCTCCCTCAAAATCAGCTCTTCACTTGCCGTACCTTCTTTTAAGGGACCTGTGGCAGTGTTTCATAGTGGTTAGGCTCATGATAACAGGATCAGAGGTTATGTTGTGTTTGAGTCCTTTGGAGCTCAGGAAACCTTCCCAGATCACTGTAGACCGGTGTATTCTCCTTGTCTTGAATACTTACTGCACTTTCGCTGAACAAATTGGATGTGGAAAAGGGTGGGGAGACAGTAATAGCAAATGCATTCCTTAATTTTCTTAAGTTGAAAATGAGACAAGTTCATAAACCCAGGGTAGGATGCCTAGAAGCTGTTGTACACTGTTGATTTTTGAAGGTTTTTTTTTTTTTAAGTTGTCATAGTTTTTCTTCCCCATGGAAAGCAGAACTGGTAAATTAAATTTATGTCTCACAATGCAGAGGCAAATAGCAAATGAACTAAATTAGAGACACAATACAGCATGATTTTAATTAAGCAATGGTAGTTTTTAGTGTATTTCTGAGTTGTATTGAGACCAAAGGGCTAGGTTGGGAAAGATTTCCCAATTTGTTTTCTGATATGTAGTTTCTTGTAAGTTGAAATAGCAATTTTAGACAACGATGTTTTCTAATTTATTTGTTTGCCAATAAGACATTACATTTTATATTAATGATATTAGGCATATAGTTACTCGAGTGTGGGTTAACTTAGTTTTATGACATTTGTAAATCAGAAAATTGGAACCATTCTCGCACTGCTTTAGTATGCCAAGCAGCACTCGGGTGTCTCTTTCGTCCTGTTAGCATGACTGTTTAAACACAGCTTCATTCCCTAATGGGTTTTGATCTTTAGGGATTAAACCCTTGAGGACCTAAGGAATGTAACTCAATTAGCTGTACTTGATTTAAAATAAACTAATAGATTTTCCATTTGGAGAAGTTGGTGTTTCACTTTCCTTTATTCTTCTCCATCAATCTAATGACTAGTAAATGCATTCTTTTGGTAAATGGTTCACCTTTGTCACAGGTACCGTCAGTGATCTACTTTTTCTTAATTGTTTTGTAACCTGATAGTTTGAAAGTTTTTAGAAAAATTGACTTTGATTATTCTTTTTATCCATATATATATATATATATATATATATATTTTTGCTACATAAGTTTGGCTTGGTTTCAAGATGACAGAATTTTTTTTTATAAGTAGGTATTTTTTTTATAAAGCAAAAGCTATGTGGTTTTAAAAAATTCTGTTTCCAGGACACACAATAATGCACATACATTCTTGCTAAGCATATCCTTGCTTAGGCCAGTAGTATTTCCCGAAGTCTGGGCAACAATATTGGCTTTGGCTTACCCCTTGGCTCAGTTCTGCTATTTCAAGATCAGTCTTCTTTTTACAGTTTGGTGCATAACAAATATAAAAAAGTTATGTACATCATTGATAACAAGTTTCATGTGCACCTTTAGGATTAGATGATCCAACGTGTTGTAAACCAATAGGCATTAGTAATCTACCTGATGTCTTTTTCCTGCATTATTTCAGTTGAACTTGAGATCTTGGTTTAGTTTGAATTGCTAATGTTAGTTTGGCTTTTATTGAAAATTTTCCCACAGTTTTGGTTGGCGGTTGTTTTTGTTTTTCATTTTGTCTCTTCTTTCTTTTAAAGTCCACTCAAGAGCAGAGACATAATGAGAACGTGTGCTGTTTGTAACCTGTATAACAAATTCAAGCCTAAACAAGTTAAATCTAATTATAGGACTGCTTTCTGGAGAGGATGTAGACATACTCTTGGAAATGATTGAAGTAAAGTTTATGTGAAACCTAGATTTCTGTTTCTCCATTATGAATTGAAGGTGAAAGGAGAAGTGTTATTTTACTCTGCCTCTCTACTAGTTTTATTTACTCTGCTCATTTTGTAGTTTGAGCAAGTTCAAACTTACATAAGAAATGGGAAAGGAGGTAGTAAACAATACATTTTGCTCATTGTTCTGTATTATCATGAGGAAGTAGGACAGGGCCCAGAAAATTAGTTGTCATTTTCAATTTTTTCATTTGGCATTCATTTTTCAAGAATGTTATGAGTGTGTTCAGAGGCAACTTAACTGATGAGTCATTAACCGAGCCTTGTGCCGTGTTGGTTTTGCCATGATAATGAGCCCCCTTCTCTTTTCTGAATGAAGTTTATGATTTTTGGGGTTTATGCTTGGAGAATTTAGAGTAGAAGGGGTTTTAGAGAACATCAAGTGTAATATTGCCTTTTCCAGAGTTATGTACTGCTCTAGCAGAATCAGAACCAAGAGAGGAAAGATCTTTTGACTTTAATTCTGTGCCTCTCTGAGGAGATGTGGCATCTCAAAAGGCAGGGATTTTTGTTATCTTTGTCAATTTACCAGTTTTTCCCAACAAAAACAAATTAGGGGCCTATTTATGAAGCACCACAAAAAAATGAAATTGACCAATTTAAAAAATGCACGTCGATTTTGATTTCGTCTGCTTTTACAATCCTGGTAGGTAGATTTGGGATTTGAAGGGAGTGTAAAGGTTCAAGTAATTAACTCTTACAGAGAAATTAGCAAAATAGATACTGACTATAAATAATTCTATCCCACCCCTATCCAACACATTGACAATTTGCAAGGATATCCATATCAGATATTATCGTGATTTGATATATTTACAATCAGATAAGACATTCTCATCTTTGTGGAGTTTTGGGTTTGAGAATATTAACATAGAATTAGAGAAAGTGAATTTTATAACTATATGATTGCATACTTGTAATAAAATGCCTCTTTGAAGTTTATAAGTATATTTTATAGCAGAAAATCATTTATGGGTTTCATTTCCTTTCATTAAAGGAATTCATTATGATATTTCTGTTTGTTTAGTCTCATTCTATTTGATATTACTACTTTAATTTTTTTCATTTTTATTGTTTTTGAAAACGTTTGTTTTTGTAAGTTTTTGATAATAGGAAATTATGATTTTAATTTCTGTTTTCCCTTTGGACACACTAATTGAGTCAGTTTGGCCTTATTGGACAGTTCCCCAATTCTGAATATTTTATTAAATTTAAAAAAAGCTTACTGAGTCATAACATTCTCTCTCTCTCTCTCTCTTTCTTTATAGCCAACACATATCTCTTTATGGTACAAGCTCGAGGGATAATGTTGAGAGAAAATGTGAAAACAATAGGACATATGATCAGGCTTTATACAAATAAAAACACTACACTCAACGGTACAGGTAAGATTGCTTCCTGTTTAATCTTGCTTTGCTTCTGCCTCTTATCCTTGTAGTCATGAAGCAGCAAACCAAATTTCTCAAGCCCTGGTTTTGCCTGCAGCTAGCTCCCTGTTAATGATGAGGGTATCTCCTGATAAGCATGCTGGGAAATTCTTGTACTGCTGGAGCCAGGACTCTCACGTATTCTGTTCTTGGGTACGTAAAAACATGGTCATAAAGGTGATGAGGATTTTATACAAAGATACTTAAGTTAATTCTTGCAAACATAAACAAAATAAAAAAACAGCTTGTATGTTTTTAATTCACGTATTGCATTTAAGAGAAATTACAAAAAGAATCATTTATTCATATTTGCCCTTCTGTCCCCCTTCTTTATGCTCATTCTAATTCCTAAAGTATTGTTTCCAATTATGTTTAGAAAATACTTACTACTTTTAATTACAGAAGGGTCTTAATAATTTTATGGACTTTTTAGGGGCTAGTGGAGCAATTACATGAAATTGTAGATGAGTAGCTGCTCTTGTCTTTTTAAAATATTGTCTGCAAGAAGAATGTCTATTAGAACAACATAAGGTTAAGATTTAAGTAATAGGCCAAACTAATGACTTAATGATGGTAGAATTGATATAAATAGGTTTAACTGTTACGGAAGAATACTTATTCTTCTCTCTGGCAGTGTTTCCACATTGTCTCCAAGTGTTCTGAGGTATCATTTTAAAGGGTTCAGTGGCTGATTGTCAGTTGTTGAACCTTCTATATTCTCATTTTAAACAGTTAAAATTAAAGATTTAATTTCCACAGTTTTTCATTATGCCACTGTAAACTACACACACACGCACATACCCACGCACACACACAACACACTCACTCCACTAATACAAAGTCCCTATCTCCCAACCATAGATATTTTTTTTAAGATGCATTTTAAAGTGGGTAATAGGTTTAGACCCTTGAAAAAAATTTAAGACTATAACATACGGATTCTTAATTTAATTTCACACATGCTTCTGCAAAATTGTTCTGGTCATTTGCCTAATTGGTGTTATGATATCAGAAATCAAACACTGTTATTTGTTTTCTTCTTTTTAACTTTAAAGAAATTTCTTTTGGAAAGACTGTCTCATGGTAGTAGACATTCTATTAGTACAGTAAAAGTCTCATTAACTTGTCTTGTGCATTAATTGGTCTTCTGAGTAGTGGGTCAATTTTTGGAGAAATTTAAACATTTAAAAGCTTCTTTGGGACTTGCCCTGGTTGAGTAAGTTAATTGTGAAAGTGTTCATTAAAAGTTAATTCAACTGAACAGAGATATTAAGCATCTTTAGGTTACTCTGTATAAATAAATACTAAGAAATTTGTGCAATAATCAAGTTCTTTTCCTGTAGTATGAATAAGTTATACGAGGTGTGATCAAAAATTGTGTTTGTTTAAACACAATGTTTAAATTGAAAAAAAATTATTACAGTAAAAGACACATTGCCATTAATGCCCCTCAAAATATTCCCCCTCGCTTTGAACACCTATCCCATCGTTCTTGCCACTTTCTGAAGCAGTTCTAGAAGTCCTCTTTCGTGAGTATCTTTAGTTGCGCTGTCGTGGCTGCCTTGATGTGCTGAATCAGTTCAATACGTTTTTCTTTCATGGTCGTTTTGACTTTGGGGAAGAGCCAGAAGTCGGATGATGCCAGATCTGGTGAATAAGGTGAATGAGGACACACTGTAATATTTGTGTTTGACAGAAATTGCCATATACCAGAAGCAATGTGTGACGCGGAGCCTTTTCGTTGTGATCAACAAATATGGTGAATGCTGCTGCCAACCAACGGAAAGGCAGGGATCCTCAATACAGGAAGTGGCGTGCCAAACCTTAGTAACAGTGTGTGACAGGTTTCAACTTGTTTGGTGCAGTCAGTCAGATGGGAGCTATGATTGAGAGAAAGTATGTTTTAAAGTTTGCCACAGATCATCCTCCATCATGACAACGCTCCGTGTCACACATCGCTTCTCGTATGGCAGTTTCTGTCAAATAAAACGTTATGGTGTGTCCACTTCTATCTTATTCACCAGATCTGGCATCGTGAGACTTCTGGATCTTCTCCTTTCATGTTTACCATTTTGAATCGATTCAGGACATGGAGGCAGCCACGACAGTGCAACTAAGGACCCTCAGGAAAGAGGACTTTCAGAACTGCTTCAGAAAGTGGCAAGAATGATGGGATACTTGTGTGTGAAGTGAGGGGGGTGTATTTTGAGGGGGATTAATGGCAATGTGTCTTTTACTGTAATAAATTTTTTAAGAAAACATTCACCGTATTGTTTGATTACACTTGTATGTGTATGTGTGAATGTTAAGCATAATTAGGAAAATGATTGCTTGCGCAAGATGAACTTCCCCCCCAGCCTCCTGCAACTGAAGGGGGAAAAAAAGGAAATCCTCTCCTCCCCTCACCAAGTCACAGTTTCAACAAAGACCGAATAGCCAGTACATAACTTTGATTAAAGTTTGCTTACTTTTATGAACCTTTGAAAACTTTTCATATGGTCCCTTTATTGGTAGCAAACTGTTCTCAGGAGACAGTGAGTCGTCTGTGTCAGTTAAGAATTGGGTTTGGTTGTAAGAGAGTCCCAACTGTGAAGCTTTCAACACATGAGGATTACGTTCTTATGCCAAAAAAGTTTAGAAGTTGCATATCTGTGGTTCTTTCCACCTTCTGCTCTGTCATGTGGAGTCACAGTCTAAGATGGTTGCCAGGGCTCTAGTCTTCATACTAGTGCTTGGGTCAGTAAGACAGTGGGAAGCAAGGGGGAAGAACAAAGAGAGTGACCCTTTTAAGGAGCTTTCCTGAATGTCCCACACAGTATTTCTACTTACGTCTCACTGGCCAGAACTTAGTTGTAAGGGCACTGGGAATTATAATCTTTGAGCTGCCTCCCTGGTACTCTGAATGAAATTGGGGTTCTGTTACGTAGGGAGAAAGGGCAAAGGGAGTTTGATTAGGCAACTATGAGGCTCTGCCATTTTCATTCATATTGAAGAATTAGTATAGTTACTATACTTAACTATAGAGAGTTAAGTATATCATGTAGATATTGGGGATACAACATTAAGAAAAACATCGTCCCTTTATATGAGGATCTCCAGGCTTCCGGGACAGATGGAAACATAAATATTTATAATGCAGTTGTTTATTTTTTGCACAGACTTATACAAATATAATCTGCAAAAAAGAGATAATGGCCGATCAGATATCAAAGAGCCAATTGAACTCTAGGGGAGAATTTATTAACATACACTGGCTCATTTAAAATTTAATGCTTAGATTAGATCTTAGAAATTCTCATACAAGGAGAAAAATTTGTAATTATGTGAGGTGACGAATGTTAATGAAACTTCTTGTAATCATTTTGCAACATATACATATATCAAATCAAGTACATCTCAAACTAATACAACGTTATATGTCAATTAAAAATAGATTACAAAAAATGAAATTCAACACTTAATGGCAAGTATGTTGTGATATTTATAAGCACATTTGATTTCAAAAAGGGATTTTCAATCCTGTACCTGACTTTCTGAAGCATCAAGTGTAAATATTACAGATATATATAACATATTCTTGTGAAGAAATCACATGGTCTCATCGTCAAGTGATGCCTTGCCTTGGGGCTATGAAGTCAGTCAAATTAAGAAAACAAGATATATTCAATGACTAGTTACCAAAACAACTGTTAAAGCTGACTGGTTGGTTAGAAATACCCCAGTACACTTATTTAATAGATGTGTGTGTGCTCTGACACCCTCAGACACTGCCAGACTGACGTGGACAAGCTAATGGTAAACAGACTAGAACTCTCATTGAGTTACCAGGACTAGTTTGAAATGCCCTTTTCCAAGAAAAACAAAACCCTTGAGAGGTCTCCTAGTCTCCTTTTATCTTAGGTGATAAAGTCTAGTGTGAGCTGGGGAGGGGACCTGTTTGGCAGTTTTCATTCTGTGTTTCTTTCCTTTGGGTGTGGTTCTGGAAGGCAAGAAGCAGGCAGGTTGTCCAGAACTTGTTTTCACCCATTCGTTAGGTGAATAATCTACGTTTTAGAGAAGTTGTGGATCAGTCTCAAATTCATCTACCATGCATACCCTTAAAACCGCTCCCGATTTTGCAGGCAGTGGTTATATTTGATGGACCTAACCACTTTGTAAGAATAATGTTTTTGAGGGTTTGTTACAATATAGTCCCGAAAACCTGAAATCATTGTTGGCTATATTACCAGTTGTGAAGTGTTCATTTGCAGGAAGTTTCTACTATGTTGTAGGTACTTTATCAGATACTAGAAATCAGAGGCAATTTGATTTCAGAAAAGGTATTCGGACTAGTGGCAGGGGGTGGATAGACTTATGTACATAATATATTGAGATGGCATAAATGCTACTGGACAGAGTACTGTGGAGCACAGAGACGTTTCTGTACATCTGGCAGCGCGTTGAGATCTTTAAATTTATAAGGATGTGGCCCAGAAATAACATGTTTAGCTCCAAAACATGGTGTTTAAGAGATGTGAATATACTGATATTGCAGGTCTTTAAAGCTTTTTAAAAAATGTTCTCCAGAAACATAAAAATGATAATGTGTTCTTTTGTGCAAGAGTCAGTCATTCTCGCACTAAAATATAAAGTAAAACAATCCACTGGCCCTCCTGTTGCCGCCAGACTCCCTGAGGGGAGCTGGCGTTAACAGTTTGTTTTGCAGAAATGTCTAGAGAGCTTAGAATTTCTGTGAGCTGGAGGTGGATTTGTGGAATCGTAGTGTGTGGCTAAGAGAAGGAGCTCAGCATTAATGACAAGAATTAATAAATTATACCGAGTAAGAAAATACTCTAAAGTTAACTACATGACATTGAGGATTGCATGAGGATGTTAATATTTACCTGCTTCAGGCTTATAAGAAAATGAGTCTTTGGAACACATAAAGGCAGAGGAGTCTCAGAGATAACCTTATTTATCTTCTATTTTCAGCTCCTGCAAATGCATAGTGTGCAGTACATGCTTAGCTAGCATAGCAAGAATCCCTAGGGCAAGAAAAAAAATTTTTTGTAATGTAACTTTAAATTTGGTATATATCTAGACATGTATTTTTAAAAAGCACCTTAAGGAAAGAATCAGAACTTTCTTAGACTTCCTTACGCTTATTATATGTTTAGCATCTTTAAATCTTTCAGATATATATGGGAGAGATTTGGATTATGGGCTACTAGAGGGGTTTCTGTGCTTTTAATCTGTCCCTGGGCATACGAAACAATATCCACTGAATCCCTGTCCCCTGTGTGATGGAGGATTTTCCTTGTCGGATGCTTTCCAGGACTCCTCCAGAGAAAGGCTTTGGGGAGGATTCTCGCTGGGGCTTTCCCACTTCCTGGTAGAACAGCGTTTAGCAGTTGTTCCATCATCAGCCCCTATTTGTCATGCTGGGGGTTTGGCAATGCAGTTACCTTAGCACCTTCCTGATGCCCGGCCAAATTCCTAAATGGGTTTTCGTGCAGTCCTTTGGAATTATGTCTCTTCCTTGGTACCAGATCTCCCATAAACCTCTGCTTAGCAGCCTCTGCAGGGCCCCTCACAGCAGGTGGGCCTACAGCTGGGGGTGAGTCTCTGCTCTGAAAGGCTGTTCTCCCTCCCAGGCTGCATCTCATCCCCCTCAACGGCCATGATAAATGAATATTTATGGTAGACAAAGGTGTACAGGCAAAGGGGAGGGGTTTAGTGTTCTTGGACTCTTATCACATACTTCATATTTAATTTTTAGGATTCTACCGTTTTTGCACAGTGAAAGGGTTTAGCTTTTATAGTTCTTCAATAAGGTATATGATTTTGACCATTAGCCGTTTTTACTTGCTGGTCACTGGCAGGCCTCTCTTTTAAGTCATATGACATTCTCATCTTTCCTGTCCCTTAGCACGCAGGCCAGTTCAGATAGGAATAGCTCTCTTATCAGAGCAGATTACTGAAGATGGAGAGAATATCTTCACATTTTCCTAAAGTGTCTGCTAGAGCTTCATTGTCTATTGGTCCATGGTTTGTGATCCAGGCGGCAGACAGTCATTTAATTAGCTGTTTCCATCTTTTTCTCTCTTACTCACTGTATGTTGGTCTCATTCTCTTAGACTGGCTTCCTCTTAGATAAGGGAAACTGGCATAGAGGGAAACTGGCAAGTCATGGTTCCCAGATTGGCATCCCAGAACTCTGTTCCAGAAAGGGACTGAAATGCGTTCTCTTTGGCTCCACGTGTTCAAAACTTTTAAGGTTCTGATTGTCCTAGATTGTGTCACGTGCTCATCTCTAAACCAGTTGCTCTTAGCTACAGTTATTGAATATATATGTGGGCCAGGGATTTTTCTAAGAACTTTATACATTTATCTTATTGAAATCTGAAAACGACAACATGAAGTGGGCACAGATGAGGAACCATGTTGTCTTGCCCTGTACCACAAAGCTAGTGTGTATTGGAGCAAGGATTTGAATGGAGCATTTGACTTTAGGGCTCTAAACCAATTCCCTCTATGCTTTATAACTAACTGGCTGATTCTAAAGCTAATGGACCTAATGTAATAATAAGCTCCAGGGCTCCCCAGGGACTGCAGCCCATGGAAATGACTAATTTAAAGATTTAAAATAGGCTGTTACAGAAGTTGAGTGAGTGAATCAGTTTCCTAAGTGTGGGACGGTGAGAAGATATTACTCCTGCATCTGTGCTCTGTGGATGCTAGAAGCAGTGCTGTGTCTGTGTGAACACCCTCGGCTGTTTGGTAGTGGAAAGGATTCCCAGAGTCCCTGGGATACTGTCACACTCCCTTTCAGTGTGGCTCAGCCAGAGGACGGATGGGAGCAGGTGCTCTCATAGGGCCACACATGAGCCTGCTCTGTATGATGCACAGGGAGGCCAGGCTGCTGTCTGCACTTGTCCCAGGGTTCCTTTGGGAAATCTTGCTGAGAGGTCCATTCTGGCAGCGGTGAATAATAAATGGGAGAGTAGCCATGGCAGTTGCATTTTGCTTTCACTAGTTCTTTGTAAGTCATTGCTTTGAAGTACTTCTGTAGATTTCGTATTACAGATCTCACAATGACAGTGACATATTTCATACCAGGAGCAAAGCAAAAGGCAATTTTTTGGTTGTAACTTTTTTCTCTCTCTCCAAGATTATCCTGAAGGCAATAATTCAAGTGATTATCTTGTTCAAACAACAACATATCTTCCGGAAAACTTCACATATTCACCATACCTCCCCTGCCCAGAAAAACTACCTTATATGCGTAAGTGTCATCTATACTTTTGACTTAACTATTTCCTTGAATTATAATAAAATAATAAAAATTACATGATTTGAAGACCAGGCTCAGATCATTACTGTGGGTGGTAATGTTTATATTATGTAGCATGTTATTTGATTTCTTTGGGGGGGAGGCGGGCAAAGGATTTTTTTGGAGAAGGAGGGGGATTGAAAAGCTGAAGAAAAAGTTTACCCCTTACCCAGAAGTAACCTCTGTTGTGTTTGATGCGTATCCTTACAGGTTATTTTAAAGTTATTTTTTACACGGATGGCTAGATAGATAGGCAATTAAAATTGTTCAAAGGTTTTAAGAATTTATATAAATGGTCTTAAATTACGTTTAATTCTGCAAATGGCTTTTTTACTTAACAGTTTTTGAGAATGGTCTATGTTGATACATATAGGTCCATTTATTTCCCTTAACTATTGTATAGTACGTCTTTGAATAAATGTATCACATTTCACTTATCTTTTTCCCTGCTGTTGAAAACTTACGTTGTTTCCACTTTTTTGCTATCACAAAGCAAAGCTGTAAGGAGCAGCATATTTCTCTGTGACAATGAGTGTATGTGCTCGAGAGTTCATACTCAGAAGTGGAAGTGCGGGGTAGGCTGGCCTGGTTGTGTGCTGGAGCAGCTGTACCCATTGTATCCTCAGCACCAAAGCGTGAAAACACTTTTGCTATTGATGGACTTTTTAATTTTTGCTAATCTGATAGACAAAAATAATGGTATTTCATTGTTTCCACTTTCACTTTTCTCTTTACCAGTGAGTTCAAGTAATTTTTCATGTGTTTATGAGTGGTTTTGCATTTTTTTCCCTGTGACTCTCCCAATCACGTGCTTTATCAGTTCTTTATTGGTTAATTAGATTTTTGCATTGATTAGTAGGCGTTCTTTGTATATGTTCTGGCAGTGACTTGTTGTCTACTATATGTGTTGTAATAGCTTTTCAGAGTCTCTGGCTTGTCTTTTTATTTTGTTTATGGATTCTTTTATTTTATACAAGTTTAAAATTATGATGTTTTCAAGTGTATCTATCACTTTATTTAAGGCTTTTGCTTTTTTTTTGTCTTAAGGAAGCTTTCCTTACCGCAATGCCATACAAATACTCTATTTCCTTCTAATAATTCTCTAATTTTGTTTTTAACTTTTGTGTATGATATAAGACAGGGATCAAAATATTATATTTTAAATATATACATTTTCAAAATTATGAAGATAATACATTATCACTATTAAAAAAACTATAACTCAGAAGCCACATGACTTATTATTTTGACTTTTTTCCCTTTATCCCCTCATTTTAAGTTTCCTTTATGCATATAAGTTTATATCTTGATTCTTATATAATGAAAAATCTAAATAAACATCTTGTTTAATTGCTTGTTTATCCTGTGTTCTAATGTCCTCAGTATCTACTGTGTTTCCCCCAAAATAAGACCTAGCTGAACAATCAGCTCTAATGAGGCTTTTGGAGCAAAAATTAATATAAGACCCGGTCTTATTTTAATATAAGACTGCATCTTATATAACACAATATAATTATAATTATAATTATAATATAATATAATATAATATAATATAATACTGGGTCTTATATTAATTTTTGCTCCAAAAGACGCATTAGAGCTGATCATCCAGCTAGGTCTTATTTTGGGGGAAACAGGGTAAGTATGTTTTTTATAGCTTTACCTGAGTTTTCTTTATTGAGGAAATTAGCCTTTGCCTGCCATATTTGTGGGATTTTTTTTCAGTTCATTGTTGATAGGTATAATATCTCTATAATAAAATGAAAGATTCACCTTTCAATATCATCTAAGGCTGTGGTTCTCAAACTTTAGGGTGCATTGGAAACTTTTGGATTGTCTTATAAAACAGATTGCTGAGCTCCACCCTCAGAGTGTCAGATTCATTAGATGTGGGGAGAGGTCTGAGAATTTTCATTTCTAACCTGTTCCCTAGTGACATTGATACTAGTGATCCTTGGGCCACACTTTGAAACCCCCTGCCCTGCAGTAGAGGATCTCATTTCTGGTTACACAATAGCCTGGGGAACTTTTATAATTCTCGGGGCCAACCTCTAAGTTTCTGATTTTATTGATCTGATACGAGACCTGGGTTTTGCTATTAAAAACACAAAATTCTCAGTTGATTCTAATCTTGCCATCTCCTTGCTATCCCATAATAGAGTGAAAGTATGATTTTTATGGCTATATATTTGTTAATTACCGTGCTTTGATTTCCTAAAAATGAGTGTTTTTGTGCAGAACTGAAACCACCGAGGTACGTTCTGTTGAAATATTGATTACAATAATGTCATTTTCATAATTTGCACATTCAGGGATTTATAGTTTTAGGATCTCTTTCTGTTCTTGGTTTAGTTGCCATTTTCTTAATTAGTGCTTTATGAGTACTAATTAAATTCTGTTTAGAAGCATCTGCCTGCCAGGCCTTCCTACCAGCGCTCCTCTCCTCTAGTCCCATAACTTGTAAATATTCTGTCACGGGTGCTTGAAAGATTGTGTCATGGTTGCAACTCACTGCCTTTTCACTGAGTGTGTTGGAGTTACTGCTCCTTTTCTCTGCTTCTCTCAGTGTCTTGCATTCTTCTACAAGAGAGGGTCACATTTGTTTGGCCAGCCACCCTTTCACAAGAGACCTCCTCAGGGGCTACCAGCTTTGGGTCGAGCACCAATCTCTTGTCTAATTAGCTGTGGCCAGAGTGAAGGGGGTTGGGTAAAAAATCTGGCCGCATACAAATATCCCCTTAGAAAGGGGCCCATGGGCATAGCCACCATAATGAGGGTTCTTCCTAGAGGGCCTTGCATGAGCCCTCCAGGAAAGCACATTCGCTAGGGGAGACTCAGTTTACCTATGTGTAAAATCTGGAGTTATAATATCAACTTCAGAGTGTTGCAAGGATAAATAGAAGCACAGTGGTTGAAGCTTGGCAGAAGTTAATTCGATATTCCCTTTCCTTCTCCTCATTTCTTTGAATGATATAGCCAATCTTTACAATGATCAAGGGAACGAGAAACCTAGAAATATGTCGAGTGAAGTAGTTTTATAGTTAGCTGCGCATCCTTAATTTTTTAAATTAACAGGATTATTTCTCATCAGTGATGGAAAATAGCATAATAAAATTCCTAAGTGTAAAATCTTTCTGTAATATCACACAAAATAATTGAATATGATTTCTCCCCAAATAACAATTAAAGGAAGTCTGTGTAAGAATAAGACCTACTTATGTGAAACCCACTCAAGCATGAATGATACCTAATTTTCCTATGATCACCAAAAGTGAAGTTAAGGCTTAAAGTTGGTGTGTTTAATTATCTAACTATAACTTCTTTTTGAATTTTATCTACTGTAGTGCTGCGACTATTGGCACTGGAGTACCCTAAAGATAAAATCTGAACTTTCCAATCGGGATTCAGATAAAATTGATCTCATGGATTTCAGCAATATTTTATGTTCAATCAATTACACCATACAACCAATTTAAATGTGATTATTCATACAATACGAGTGAATACTTCTTTGTTACTGTTAGTATTTACAGATTCTCCAGAGGGCAAATACCCTTTCAGCTTTATGAAATTTATATGAAATTCTTTGTGCTAACAAAGTAAAATAGAAATTTTACTGTATTTAGAGCCAAAAAACAATAAATGTTTAGTGTGGATGTTTTGATTTTTTTCTGGGTGAAGTAGTGATAGAAAATGTCAGTTGTGTACTTTGCATTAAAATGAAGTTAGACTTACCTGTAGTTGTCCTACCTTTTAATTCTTATTCAAATAGAATACATTTGCAGTGGCTTTTATATATTCTGTCCTTACTGTTTGTGGAATAGTTCCCTTTATGTATTAACCCTGATAGTTTCTATAGTTGCTAACAAAAACATAACAAATGTTTTTGTTATGTCTGTGAACATAACAAAAGTTGCACAGACTTTTTGAGATGAGTTTAACTAATTCAAAGGAAAATTGGCAAAGAGGGTAAAGATAAGCAAATAAACTTCAGGAAAGTTGAAATAATGCATACTGTAACAAAACATTATGCATATATTTATTGTAGAAAAGGGATAGGAGTCATTTTAGACAAGCAATTGTTGAACAGTGGCAGTACATGCAGTGGGCTCTAAGTTGTTCGTAGGGGCAGGCAGAGGAGAAACAAAGCTAAATATGGTCTCATGTCTGCCAGCTAGAGCAGGTAACACACTCAAAGAGAGGCAGTGTGCTAACTGCTATGAAAGGGTTATTATGGGATGAAAGGGAGACATCAGAGAGAGAGGGAATATGGAACATTAGAAGTGGGTCTTGCAAGATAGTTCAATAGGTAGGTGAGGGGAACAGCATCACAGCACAAGAGATTCTGTATTCCAGGAATGGAGAGAGGTCCACTGGGACTGGGGTGGGTGTGAGTGGGGTGTGTGGGACAGGGAGAAGGGCCTTGTGGAAAGCACTAACCAGTTGGGGGGCTTTGTGGGTTCCACGAGTCCCTAGGCTTCCACGAGATAGGCTTCAGAGAGAGCGGAGCCCCTGACTATGTATGCAACAGACTGCTTGATGGCCTTGTGTTAATCTCTGTAAGATGAAGGTGCAGCGTTTTCAAAGATCCAGGGGCAAAAAAAGAGTAAAACAGAAACAAACAAAAAACACTGCTTTAGGGAATTTCACATTCATATGCTTTTGGTAGATGAATAATGTGACTAAGGTGGTACTTCAGACAGATTATTCTAATGAGAAGTTAGAATATGGATGAGAAAATGGATGAGAATGGGGAAATACTAGAATCTGGAACACCAAGGAGGAGCTCACTGCAGGGGGCCAAGAGGCATGACAAGGACATGTGCCAAGGCTGTGACATTGGAGAGAGGAAGAGGCACTAAAGAGAAGCTATAGGGATGCTATTGGCCAGATATAGTGACCAACGGAAGGATCAGGCTTAATTTTTAAGTGTCTGATTTGGTGACCGTTAACTGAAACAAGTAATGCAGGATAAACATCACATTTGGAGAATGGAGGAGTGAACGAGTTCAGTATTGGGCCTGTTTTGTTTAAAGCTCAAGAGAGTTAATTTGGACTCTGAATTTCATCAGACAGATCTGGGCTGGAAATAAGAGGAATTGAGATTTGATGAAGGCTGAGAGTGGGTCCCTGAGCAACGTCAGCACTCACGGGGATGACAGTAGTCAGTAGAAGAAGGAAAACCCTCAGGGACACAGAAGAGTCAGAGAACGGCATCCCAGAGACCAACAGGGAGAGAGTATTCTGTCTTGTCACATATCTCAAAGGAAAACAGGTAGAATGAGACACTGTGAAAGGATATTGAATTTGGCACATAGAAAATTAATAGGAACTATAGCAAGGACAATTTTAGTAGGGTAAGAAGCAAAATACACTGCCCTGAGAAGTGACTTAGAAGTAGATAAAAACTAGTTGGTTTAAAAAAAAAAAAAGTTTGGTGGCAAAGGGAAGGAGAATGGGGATAAGGAATCTGTGGAGAAGGTGGGGCTGAGGGAAGAACTCTTTAGGAAGAGATGGACTTGAGTGAGTACATGTATGAGGCATTACGGAAAGAAATGATGGAGAAACAAGAGAGGGACGTAAGAAGGAGCATAAGGCGGGTGTCCAGGAAGTTAGGTCCAGAGAAAGTGAAAGAAACAGAAATATGCTCAGGCCAAAGAATTAGGTTTCGAAAGTAGTAGGAGCACCTCCTCTCCTGAGCAAGAGATGAGGTGGAGAAAATTAAGGGGGTTCATGCCTGTTGCTTTTATGTTCCTGACAAAGTAGGGACATTGCGAGGAGCCACAATTGGGTGAAGCTCAAAGGGCTGTGTTTCTTTTGAGTGTGGCCCAGGAATTCTTTGCACCGGAATCAGCTGGGATGCTGGTTAAAAACACAAGCCACTACGCCTAACCCCGGGCCCCCAACAAAAGGCAGGTTTCTTGGTTGCAAACCTCAGAATACAACTCACTTCAGTTTAAGAGGAATGAGAATCCATGAAAAGATGTTAAGCAACCCTCAGAAAACCTAGGTGGCCATAGACATAGGTTCTGAGGCTTAACAGGCAAAACAAGGCCCAGACTAGTCTGTGAAGAGTCTCCCGCTGCTCCTTGGCAGAGATCACAGCTCCCACTGGGGGTGCTCAGGTCTGGAGACCAGAAGTGTCACCCCTGGTGCCCCTAAAGGCCCTAAAAGTGCTACCACTTTTACTGAAAGATCGTTTGCAAGGTGCCCACGTCCTCATGTTGTTCACTTCTACTTCCCAGTCTCCTGTGGGTGTATCTGGTCACGTGACTGCTCCTGTCTGCCACAGAGGTGGGGAGAGTGGGTTCTAGCTTCTTCCTCTGGGAGGCAGGACTCAGTGGTGGACAGTTCAAGCAGCTGAAATGTGTTCAGACCAAGCTGGGTGGCCACAGATGTGAGCCCTAGGCATCTACGGACACAGGAACTTTGAGAGAATGGGGCCAGTAACCTCCATTCTAAATAGGCCTGCCTGGTGGATTTTAACTGCATCACCAAAAGTAGTGAACTGGTTGATTAGGATACCAGATAGACAAGAAAAATGGGTATACAGCAGAGAAAACTTAAAGCCAGAACGGCCAGGCTTTCCACACTGACCCTGCCAGTCAGTTCTAGGTGGCAGTGATGGTCAGGGTGTGGTACTGAGCTGGGTGCACCAGGATGACGGGTAGGGAGGGGAGGGCATCTGTCAGTGAACGTGGCTGGGTATTGGAAGGTGGTACAGCGACAAGTCGCAAACTTCAAAGTCATAAAATTCAAACTCAAATTTATGAAAGAAGGAAGGGCGTGCTTTTTGGTAAGGTGTAGGTTTGAATCTACAGAATACTTTCACGTCTGGCTTCAAGTTGGTAGACGTAAGAAAGTAGGCACTTAGCACAGTTTGAAAGGGAGAATACTGGTGTAATTCAGATGAGAGGGGGTGGTATTCTAGAAAAAACGTTGAGGTAGAGTATATGGAAATTTGTTGGCAATTGAATGATTCTAGAAAACACATTTGAAAAGGCCGGAGGAGAATAGGATATACCATATTTCCTGGACAAGACTGATCTTTAATTTTATAAGGGCTTTCTGGGAACATGAAAGAAGCCCTACATTAAATGCACACATTATAGGGTATGTCCCTACGTCAGAATGCTAAAACATGAATGAATGTGTCTCAGAGTTGAGGAACTATAGGAATAGGGGTTGTGGGTTCTGACTTTAAAGGAGGTTGTCGCCTTCTCAGTCGTAGGGGGCCAGGAGGACAATTTGAAAGCATGTGATAAAGGGTATCAGTACCTCCAGGGGTGGACCAAAGGGTCATTGGGTGGATTACCAGGCAAAACTGAAACAGAAACCAGACTGTTAACAGAGGTCACAGCTAGTCATTTAGAGTACAGGAAGAAGGACCACAGCAGGAGAAAGTGTATGTTAAGTACTGTGTCCTGTGGCCGAGATTAGGAGACAAGAACTGCAGCCGTAAAGGGGGCTGTCATTTTAGGTCACCTACCTGTGGGACCCTTTTTGCACAGATGTCTTAAAGGCATATTTGAGCACCTGATGGAGGCAAGGAGTGGAAATACAGGTATGAAGGAAGCAGAGAAAGAGAGAGGTGAGACAGGATTTGACATGGCCAGCTTTGACATTCCCAGTCGTTCGGTTCATTCATTCGTTCGTTCATCCTATGTTATGCATTGCATTCGGCATTGGGGTTGTGTGACTAGAAACGACCCTCTCTATGTTTAGAGTACTCGGATTTGGTTACTTTGTGGATAGTTGAGTACGAAATCATTTGTATAAGCAGAGGTTATAAAATTCCACACGTTGAGAAGCCTAAGTAAAGCATCGAAAATGGGCAGTTTCTAGTGTTGGCTTCAAAGGGAGTAGTGGGGGACTGGGGCAGATGACTCATGTAACTGGTCAGCCTCAGAGCTGTGGTTAAGTGGCAACCCCGAGGGAGCGGGGAGGAAGGTGCCATCTTATTGTAAAAATGGTTTCCTGACTCTGGAGAGGAATCCACCCGAAAGGATTTTTTTGGAGGAAATTCAGGTCTTTCTCTGACATTGTTTCAGATCTTTGGGCTGTGTAGATTTTGAAACCCTGAGGATAAAACAGTGACAAGAGCTCAAGCATCCAGAATTAGGCTTTGGATATAGACCCCAAACTGAATGAAGTAGTTATTTAAAACTGTTAATTTATAGAGATGACAATTCTCTGCCTAGAGAATATATGCCTTAAATTTTACTTGAAATGTGAGAAAAATGTAAATATAGGCAATTTGTATGTATTGAATGTTTATTTTAAGAATTATATTTTAATAGGAAAAATAATATCCTAAATCATGTTGTGTGGTACATTATAATCCACAGTACCAGGAGCCTATAGTTTGGGCCTGTGCATACCTAACAGGCCCCAGGCCCATTTAGGGAGGCACTTTGCATGTCTTACAAATTCAACATTAGGAGATTATAGCAAATGGCCTGTGTAACCAGTAGTGCAGCTAAGTTATTTTCATACATAATAGAAGTAGTTTGGGGCCCGGGCTTTGTTGCCAAGACTGACGGGTAGCTTACAGTTGACCTTCATTTTTCCACTTTACCCTCCAGCTATCCAGCGACTCCATCTCTCTTCAGGCCCCCACTTCTCCTGCTCTTTCCTTTCTAACCCCAGTCGCACCTTCCAAATAGTGAAAGTCAGGATTTAATAAATGACATTATTTACATTTATGTCCTGATTGATTATAATGCTGGGTAAATGGGTTTCAACCAATGCATTTATTTCTCGACCTTTTAATCTTGAATTGCAGAAAGAGTACACATGTTCTCAGGTTTAGCACAGATGCAGAGGGAAGAGTGGGGGTTCCCTGCGGGGCTCTGGATCCTTGCTCTTCAGCTGGCCCTAGGTCTCAGCAAGCGCAATAAAGTGACTGGCCTGGCTGATTGCTCTTTTTTTTTATTTTTTTTAACTTTTTTTTCATTAGTTTCAGGCGCATAAAACAATGTAATAGTTAGAAATTTATCATTTATATCCCTCACACAGTGACAACCCCCTAACCCCCCATCCACTACCCCTCTGACATCGCACACAGCCATTACTCTTATTTACAATAAAGAAGGCTGTGTCCTCCCCTGGCTTTAAAGCACTGAACTGCTTTCTGGAGTGAAACTGAAGGGGACACCCGTATGTAAATGAGATGAAAGTCGCCTTAATGGGTGCAGTGGGAGGGGGACCCCACGTCCTCCCTCATCCCACCACAGGCTCACTTTGAGATTTTTTCTGCTGTTGGCAGTTTGGAAACGATGTACCCACTGGTTTACCTGCTCAGTGCCTCTTCCTGGGGACATTCCGTAATGTGCCCTTTTCCCCTTCCCTTCCTGTACACAGGGTTTTCTCCCTAATACCACCCACCTGGCCCCACTAATTAGTGCTTCCCTCTCTCTTTCTGATTGCACTTTTGGTTTCGTGGTGGCAGTGCCTATCCTGAAGGCCTGTCCCCTTTCCCGAAAAGAAAATGACATGGCTATTCCCTCTAGCATGTTATTAGGATTTCAGAGCAAAGAGCAATAAGCACATAGGATGTCTGCTGAGGGACTCTGAGGAATGTGGATGGGGGGGTGTGCAATCAGGAGAGAAATGAACTTCGGGTGCCTGGGGCATCAGGGATAGTAAATGATGGACGCAGGAGGCCCTGTCCATTGAGGACAAAGGACTTCATCTTAATGTGCCAGCACATGTGTGTTCAAGATGAAAAATTAAACTGCAAATGATACTGGAGAAAACTGCTGACAACAATGATGATTACAGCTGTGGAAACAATAAAGCTGGAAAAAAGGCAAAAAAATTGGTTTCACAATACCTAAAGAATACTAACAGTTACTTGAATGGGCTGCTTATTATTTAGCCTAATTACTGGCATTTAGCAATCATGCATACCATTTTAAATAGATCTGATTTATTTGTGTGAATTTTGTTTGGTTACACTGCTAGATTTTGTTTTTGTCAGCTGTGTCCTGATAGTCTGTACTCAGACTGATCACAATTATATTTGACCTACCCTTTCTCTGCAAGTCGTAAGTTACTCTTTCCTTTAGTTACCTGATCTTTCTAGTAAGATTAGCTATTTTGCATATCTTCTTACACTAAAATGCTGGATATTTGGTTATAAAAGACCATTAACGTTGTCACTAGAGCAGGCAGACAGAAGATTACAAATTTTTTCCTAGCTCACTCTGTGAAACATACGTATTTGCATTTTAAAATACTTCTATCTAGCACGCTTTTGTGTTGAGTGGAAGCTCCTGATGTTCCTGCCTAGTTAGGACAGAGAGGCCTCTGTGGAAGCCTTATAGAATATAGAATAGCAGGAGTGAGAAAAGGGGTTCGTTCCCTCAAGAGAGCCAGATAGATGTTTTATATTGTGAAATCATGGCCACCAAGGCTTCGCAAACTGGAACTGGGAAACCTCAACACTTGTTGGTCTCCGTTTGATGAGACAAGGAGGTTAGAAAGAACTCAGCCCTGTTAGTTCTTCGTACTGTTTTTGAGTTAATGGAAACAATTTTTCATCCAAGATTCACTCCTATCTCAGTGGCATACGTTAGGAAACATTACTAAAAACAACTCCAGTCATATCATATACTTGTTAATTTGGAAAATGACTGCCTAGGATACCAGGAATTCCTTAAAAGTCCCTGGTTTTTCAGTTTTGTATATCCAGGGGATACATAGTAGGTCCTTAGAATTGTATTTGCGAATTTTTTCTCTTAAGAAATGTCAGTAAAATAAATGACAGTAATAGTAGTTGACATTTATTGTGTACCTTTGTACCAGCACCATACCTGATCCTTCACACACACACACTATTTCATCTAATGGTTACATCCATGTTGGGAGGCAGGCATTACCACCTCCTTTTATAGATGGGGAAGCTGAGGCACAGAGACGCTAAACAGTTCTCCAATGGAAGCGAAACTTCAGCTTCCAGTCAATCTAACTGCTTAATTAACTTTCTCCTCCTGTGCGTTGTGTCCCCTCTGTTGACTACGTTGAAATTAAAAATAGTTTTTAAATACTTGAATAGTTGTTAATTAAATTGCAATGATGTGCTAAGTTGTAATGACATGTAATCTTTTCCCAAAGAATATTAACATATTCCTTATATTACTCAAAACCACAAAGTTTAAACTATTTGATTCTCTTTGGTTGATTTACCAAAGTTAATAGTGTGACTGTATAATTTATCATCCAAAGTAAAATTGAAAGGGAGTGATATTAACAATGATGTGATAACTGGAACAAATCATACTGTTCTGGCAACTAAGTTATGTCATCACCCTACTGATCGTTACTTGTCTTGCTTCATCTTTGAGGCAAAAAAATATTAAAACAATTTTTCATGTTTTTGACCTTCCAGGGGGATTCCTCAATGTCAATGTCAGTGAAGTCAGTTTTGATGAAATTCATCAACTCTTCTCCAAGGATTTAGATATTGAGCCAGGAGGTCACTGGAGACCTAAAGACTGTAAACCCAGATGGAAGGTGAAGTAAATTTTCTCATAAGTAATGTGCCTATTACTATGCATTTGAGGAAAAGTGTGCTTGATTCAGAATGTATAGTGGAATACCTTAAAGTCTTGGTAAATTTAAGACATCAACGTTTTTATGTTTAATATTTAGGTATTCACAGTTCAAATCTGATTTAATAGTGTTACTTGTGAAGACTGTAACTGCTTCTATGCAGATACGAAATATACTGGGGGTGCCAAAAAATGTATACAAGTGGACACTTTGGTCAACGTTGCTCCAGCAGTAGTTTGCTGTAATCAGAAGTGTCTGGACACTGATGGTAACCACTTTGAGCACCTCTTGTAATTGCAGAAGTCACATGTGACTTGTATTCATTTTTTATTATCAATATATATTATTACAATTTTAATAGCTTTTCCCTTTCGTAAAGTGTGTATACATTTTTTTGGTACCCTCTGTATATGCTCATGTGTTATTGCCAGTCTCTTGGAGGTCCTGATAATAAATACCTCACTTGAGATTGGCCTAGGGAACAGGTTTTTTTCAGTTCTGTTCTGTTTGGAAGAGAGGCTCTGATTTCTCTGCTTCCTGAACCTGTCGCTACTGATTATGGACACCTGTGGTCATAGCTCCACCAAGTCCTGGAACTGGTGAGGGCTCATGGGGAGGATATTACAATCCTGATTTCCAGTTAAATCTAGTATTGGGGTTTTCAAGCTCTGCTCCTCAGTCTCAGATTTCTGAAGAGCCTCTCAGAGGTCACTGTGACATAAAAGGGAGAACTTTGGGCTCTCTGTTTCATAAGGAAGAGCATAAACTTTTTATCTTCTTGCTGTGTCAGAATTCTATTTAATGTTTTGTTTGAAAAACTATAAAGGAATGGGCCTCTCTCTGCTGCAAAAAAAAAAGAAAAGAAAATCATAGTTTAGACTAACTGTGCTCTCTATACTATGAAATTGGTTAATAAGTGCATATTCATGTAATGTTTTTATGGTTGAGTGGGAAATAGCATTGACATTAATTCAAGTGAAAACTACCAACGATTAAATAAAATGTTATGTACTAAAGGATTGTGACATAGCCTTAATTTGGGACTGGTTTTCAGTTTCTCTTTAAATCTTAGTATATTGCTAAAAGATTTGTCTTTTGGCACCAAAAAAAAAGAAAAAAAAATCTCTGCTGGGAAGAATTATATCCTGTTAAGCTTAGGATAAAAGTCCTCTGACTTAATTGGCCTTGAACTCTCTGTGTTTGGGGATGTGTATTATTTATATCAGCACCCCTCACACAGAGCATATTGTCTTGTATGAGGTAAAGCAGTAAACCCAGTTTCGTTGGATTGAGTTCGTGAGACAAATAAATGCCTTGCTACAAATTGTTTAATATCTATATATTTTTTTTGCCTCAAACAAGTTGTAGGGCTACTTAAATGAATTCTAGTACAAATTTTGGCAACAATGTCCATTTCACAATTGTCTTATGCTATTTCCCCAATCCAATTCAGTTAGTAAATGAATCTTTTCATATTTGATGATTGATTTTTCTCACATTTGTATATAAATATGGCCCAATTAACATAACTCCACTTTTTAAAATTGTTCTGGACACATAAATTATTTTTCTTACTTGGGGTATGAGTATGCATGCTGGATGCTAAAGGAAGAAAAAGCATACTCAGTCACAAAGGCTGTGGTACCCCACAAAGGCTGTGGTACCCCACTAATATGGAAGTTAGTCTTCAGACACATGTTCCTGTTAAGTACAGCCTACCCTCAGCTGTGCACTGTGTGACACGGTAGTAGAATAATGTGGGATCCGAAAAATGATTCCAATATCCTTTCTCCAATGGTCTATATCAGAGGTTGGATTTAAAATTTTATGGTTTGTTTTCTTCTTATTTTCTAGGAGAGAAGTATATCACACATACATAGTTCCTATTTAGAAATGTTAGTAGACTATAAACTGCATGTGAATCAATAGGTAAGAGTATAAAAAGTGGAGTTCCTAGGAGCGTGCTAATTCAGGGATCTAAAACTTAGCTTATTTTATTTAGGAACTGTATGGCAGTGCTGCTCTTATTTCAGCTTTAGGCAAACTCTTCTCAGAATACAGTTTCGAGTTCTGAGCTCCACAGCTAAAGGTATGAGAGGAAATTTAGAGATCATTCTGAGGGGACCTTTCCTTGCCATACCTAATGAATTAAATAATCCTCCACCTCCCCTGGCTGTTTACATTCTAATAATGTCCATTCTAACCTAGGAACAAAGGAGAGAAAGGGGGGAAGAAGAAATAACTAGATTTATAGTAGACATCTGCTACCAACTTGATTGTTAATATTTGAGGCTCTTGTACTTAAAAAAAAAAAATCAGTTAAGTTTATTGATGGTCAATTCATTGGAACTGAGCTCCAAAGCTAATGATGTCAGCAATTCCAAGCTCATGCTGAACACGGCATGTGGGCGTAGAAGATTCAGCACAGGTTGGATGCCTTGGAGAGGCAAGCTCATTTCTAAAAGAAATCGATGAGGGAAGTGTTTTCCTATGACGTTGCCTTTCATTCAGGGTGCAGGTGGAGGCCTGAACAACTTTGGTCTAAGACGTAACGGCTTAAAGAACCTGGCCGCTGCTTGATGCTGTTAGCTACTCAGAGGCCTGGAGTTCCATTTCTAGTCCAGGGTGCCTTAAAGGTGGGTCTTGCGGCCACCTGTCTCAGAACTACCTGAGGTGTTTGGTAAAAATGAAGACTCTTGAACCCAGTCCTCAGGCATTCTGATTCTATTAGTAGAAAGAACCTGCATTTTTCTTTTTTTTTTTAATCAAGTGCCTCCTGCTGGAGAAGTTCCTGTACGTACTGGCAATGAGGAGAAAGAGGAAGATGGACCTAAAAACACTGCGGGAGGATGAGAGCTTGGTAGCTTCGACTCCGTTCAGTCTTAGTGGCAGATAGCTAGTGCACCCTTAAAAGTAGGCAAACATGAAGCCATGTCGTTTTGGGACACCCTACCTGGTGGTGTGTTTGAAGTTCCAAAGTAGGACAAAAACTTGGTGGAGGAAATTGATGTAGTAAACATTTTTCTTGCTCATCTCATGGGGAATGTAGGAGAAAATAAGCAAGATAGAAAAATAGGTGCGTACATTCAGTAAGGTTAGTGGTTTTAAAGTGGGAGCAAACTATGGGATAATTTTGCTTGAACAAGAGGTGGTGAGGGGAGCTTCATGAAGATACGTGTTGTTTTTCAGAAGATGATGACCAGATGTTCTTTATTGCCACCAGAGATGCATCAGCAGGAGAGTGGCTCAAACAGCAAGTTAGGGCACATATAAGAAAGAACGTCCTGGAACAAAAGCTATAAACTTAGAAATAAATCATCACAGAACACTGAGATCTTCTTTTTCTAGACAACAGATTGTAAACTATTGAGAATGTCATTGCACAGCCACGAGGGACATGTCAAATGAAATTTTAAGCTACTGTTTAGCTTCATTTTAATAAAAACTTTGCTTTAGGCATATCATTCAAAATCTTTGATAACTGTCTTATTAAAATGTGGACAATTTATTTGCTACTAAAACAACAGTTTCACTTATTTGAATTTGCCAAGACGGTGGTAATTTTTTTCTCTTACGACATTCTGAGTTTCCTTATGAGATTTAAAAAACAAAGAAATAACTCTTGCTATTTTAAATGTTTCACTGAAAAAATTACTGCATTGGGGCTATGACATTGCCTTTGTTTATTTTTATATGTTTCACTCATCACTCGTCCTAATTGTATTTCAATAATATGGACCCTGCAGCTATTTAATAGCTTCTTCCCTTAAATATCTATAATTCACCTTAATTGTTTTTGTAGCCCATTTACATTATGTCTGAGGCATTCAACTTGTGGCCAGTTCAAAACCAGGAAGGGCAAGTTCCACCCTCATTTCAATAGACGTTATCACACTGATACACATCAGATAAGATCAGTGGTAGGGATCTGTACCCACCATCTAATTGCTTTCTCTCCTTTTACTTTTCACAGCAGTTTCCTATCCTAAGACTAAACCCAGGGGCCCTGGAACTGCTTTGGGAGTTTGTATTGATTTGGGAATTCCTTGAATATGCCAGTAATTGATACTGAAATCCATCAGCAAGTTCCCAGTCAGGAGGGAGTGCCCAGAACCAGCAGTAGCCATCGTGTGAGGGTATGGAAGGGACGCTTAGATGTGGGCTGCTCTGACAGCTTTGCAGCCTCAGATTCATAAGCCAAGTATGAGGCAAACCAAAAGGGAATGAGATCCAAAGTGGGGTACCAGAACCTCGTTAGTGCCTACCACTTACCAAATGTAGAACATGAAATGTAACTTACCAAATGTAGAACATGAAATGTAACTTACCAAATGTAGAACACGAAATGTAACAACTTTTTCATGAAATATCAGCCTCATAGCGGATATTTAGGGAATAATTAAGGGAAAATTAGCAGTGGGGTTTCTGAATTAGACATCTTCAATTTTACTAAATCATACTTTGTTCACTTTTTAAATGAAACTATTTTAAGAATTAAAAAAATGTGTCTCATTTACCATCCTGGTAATATGAAATACACATACACAGGTAAATTGTACACATGCACAGGTAAATGTTACTATTTTCTCTTGACTATATCTAATGCCATATTCTGATTTTACAAGTAGGATGAGGTCCTAAACCTATGCACGTGCCCCAGTTACTTACATGTATTCATTTGTTAGTAAAATGTATTTAGTACATGTGAAATTTTAATCAATATCACATTTAATGTTCTTATATATTTTTCTGTTATAACCAATTTAGATTGTATTTAAAAATCCAGAATATAGAGTAACACAGAAATTTTAATTAGATATATTATGACTGTTATGTTCTTTGAAAATCTAATGATTTTAGAATTTATAATCTGTAGAATTATCAATTACTTATTTTAATTTCAGTTTTTATTAGAAAATTTACAATTATAGTAAAGCTAGCTTAGCTAAGAAAAGTGATGTTTAGAAAATAGTTTAGCTGTTTCAAAGGCAAACTGAAGTGTGGGGTGACTTGGCTTGTGTGACAAAGTTTGGATATAGATAATAGAGGATTTGAGTAAGTGATGATTGATAATTGTTGACTTATTCCCATATTATATTAACATGTTTTATATAGATGGTATTTTTTATTCTTGATTTTGATAGTTCAAATAAATGTTTTTTTTCCTATTAGAAGAAAGATTAATTTACTGAGAAACCATTCTAATTTCCATATACATGGTTTTTCTTTTATTTTTTGGATTATATAAGAACACATTTCCTTGATTTCTCCACCTCACCTCAGTTCAAGCTACCATTACCTCTTGTCTTAACTATTGGATTAATTTCCTGAGCAGCTCCCTGAGTCCATTTATGGCTTTCTCCAATCTGCTCTCCATAGTGTTCTCTGCCATCACCAAATCTGACTTTATCACTCTTTTTAATCTTTCCACACTTTCTAAAGGTGTTCATAGGATAAAGACCACAATCCTTAGAATAGACCTCAGAGCCCGTTTATACCTCCCAGGTTCTCAAGACCATAAGTGGCATGAAGGTTTTTGCTCACTGTTAGATCTCTGATGAAGAAAATTCATAAGAATGGGTCTTTAAAACCTCCCGAATTTTTTAAGGATTAGTTATCATCTTTACCTTTAGGGCTTGTTGCTGTATTATTCACATATATGTCTATTTTGTCTTAAAGGTGGCAGTTCTCATTCCTTTTCGTAATCGCCATGAACATCTTCCAATTTTTTTCTTGCATCTGATTCCAATGCTCCAAAAACAGCGCCTGGAATTTGCCTTTTATGTCATTGAACAGGTGAGAATTTTTTCCAAATTGTAACTAAGTCTAGTAGAATGTAATAAACTCTTAGATGTGGTTTGAGCAACAATGTTTAGCTTAAGGTGAATCAGGTAACTCAAATCCTTGGTTTTATATTGATTTTTGGATTAAAATTGAGTTTTGGATTGAGCTGTTAGTGGTATATACCACATTTTGTGAATCCATTTATCAGTTGATATACTCCTATCATTTTTAATCATCTAATATTTATTAAAGTGAATTTTTTCTCTAATTATTGTTCATATTGTCAGCTACTTTTTTCTCCAAATATTTTTCTTGTCTCACTATATCACAGGCAAACTTTTTTTTCCAGCCTTATTTGAACCCTTTAGAGATATTTTCCATACTTCTACTTTTCTCCACTTTTGGATTATTTTTACACTTAAAATGTCATCTTTGATTTCTTTCTTCCCTGCCCCACCTCCCAAACATTGGGTCACTTGCTGAATTTCATCACTGATTTCTACATAGCATTTCTAAAATCATACATTTTGTTTGTGTTTCAAATACATGATAATTTGGTTATTTCTGGTTTTGACATTGATGAACTCATTTTATCCTGACCTTTCCTTTTTATTACTCACACTAAACCTGACTAAAATATATTTCCTTATTCATCAGTAGACAACAAGTGACCTAGCTTATATTATCAGATGCTTCTTTTTTTCTGATAGAAAATATTCAAATTTTATTCCTAAGATTGTAATATTTAGTGTTTTGCCAGCTCCTTTGCAGTTTATTCTAAATACACTTTTACTCTTTATTTTTTTAAATTTCTTACTTTTTGTTTCCTGTCTCTACTATTCTCTTGACAGTGTTTGGTTTTTAACATAATTTATACTTCTCTGTACCTAAGTCCCCATTTTAAGGTTTGTTCCCTGTGCATACTTTGATGCATATAGTACATGTGCACTTTTTAATGTAACAACTTATATTATGAAAATTGATATTTTTTGACTGAATAAGAAATCAAAATTTTTAGCTGCTTTCATGATTGTGAACTTCTAAGTGAGTGTTACCCACGGCTAGTTTCCTTTTTCAAAACTTCAGTCTCCATAATGTGTTGAGAGATGAGCTGTCTGCCTCCGTGTTATTAAAGGCTTATTCTCCCGAGAGCCCAGCATCATGGAATTGTTTTGTGTATGTGATGAACAAGAAATCTTTGCAAAGCAACTGAGATCCATATTTTATAAACCTCTTAAGTTAGAATCTCAGCCTGGATCAATGTTAATTCAGGCCAGTGTATTTGGTAGTGTGTAGTTTGGAGCAGTAAGATCTTTACCGCATATGAAATAGAAGAGTAATTTTTTTCTGTTGGACTGGTGCCCAGGAGCGCTCAGCAATTGAAGAGCAGCTCAGAACTCCTTGTTACATATGGAAGATTGTACACATATTTATCTCTTCTCCTTTGTATACTCCTAAAATTAGAATGAAAGAAAAATCTTTTAAAAGGTTATTAAAACCACAAGGGCAAAGCGATGGAAGTAGTTGAGAGTATTCGACGCATTTCTGGAAGTCAGGAAGCAGATGGATCATTGGCAACTCCCTTAACAGAGCAGAGGATGTTTAAAATCATGTGCTCGATTGTGACAAGCTTGAATTAATTTACTGGACAAACTCCCGCACATCTCGGCTCTTGAAAGGTGTCGCAGAAGATGGACTGAAGCACTGGGCTAAAGTGAGGGAATTGTCTGAAAGTTTGATTCCAAAACAGTCAAATCCCCAGTTCTTCATCTTTGCTTGTGTTGACAGGCGATTGATTTCTGTGCTATATCTTGAAGAAAATGAAAAGTTTACCCTCTGGAGAAACCCCACTAGAGAAGGTCCTGAGTGTGTTACAGAGCTGTCCCGTGGGGCCTCAAATACCAGGGGCTAAGTAAGTCTGCATGCTGACCCTAGGGACCCTCAGGCCTCGTCCCTGTTCGGCTTTTTGAAGCCAGCAGATAGGTATGACTCTCCCTAACCCCTCCAACTCGGAAAGGGCACAAGTGATGTCTTCATTAGAGAAATAGATTATCCCCTGGAAGAAGATGCCCAGTCTAATGTGTGGAAGTCTCTATAGCAAAAGGCCAGCTTATCACTTTATCACCTTCACAAAGCCCACTTTCATTCATTGAAAAGAAGGGAATACAGCAGTGACAGACCAGGTAAGGCCTCTCCTGTTCTTGTGAGGAGAGACGGGCAATAAATAAATATGTGATATGTCAGGTGGTGCTCAGGGCAGGGGCAGGGCAAAGAGAGCGGTGAGGGCAAGTAGAGGTGCTCTTTTATACAGGGTGTTCAGGGAAGGCCTCTCAGAGGAGGCGAGGTTGGGGCAGCCCCGAATGATGTACAGCCGTGCTGGTGATAGGGGGATGTGCATTCCTGGTATGTTTGGGGAACGAGGGCATGAGGGGAATGTCGCTAGAGTGATGAATGGAGGAGAACGTTAGGGAGGAAGCAGATAATGAAAGACCTAACAGGCCAGGGTGAGGATTTGGATTATCCCACATGAGGTTGGAAGCTCTAGAGGGTTTTGAGTAGAGGAATGGCATGATCTAACTGTTGTTTTAAAAAGATGACTGTTCAGAGAATAGACTGAGGGGAACAAGGGCTGAAACGTGGGCAGTTAGAAAGCTCTTGCAGTTGTCTGGGTAGGAGAAGATGTTGACTTGGGCTGCTGTGGGAAGAGGTGAGCAATGGATGGGTTTGGGGCTACGTTGGGTTTAGAAGTGATGTTATTTGCTGATAAGTTAGAGGTGCTGTGTGAGCGATGGAGAACAGTTAACAGTGATGTCACGGTCTTGTACGAGGATGTTCCCATTTTCTGAGCTATGGGAATCTCGAACACTGCGACAGAGGAAAGGAGCTTAGTGCTGTTGGTGTTGTTTAGGGATTTGCTCTTGCACGTGTGTGTGTGTATGTGTGTGGTGTTTGAGGCAAGAGTGATGCCATGATCCTCACATACATACATACATGGTGATTTCCTTCAGCTTTTTAAGTGCCTTACTTAAAAAGTAATGAATGGGCAGCCGAGGATTCTCAGATTTTGAAGAAAGCCTCCACCAGAGGAGACAAAACCAATCGAACAAAACGGTGTGTACAACATAGAGACATTGGAGAGAACAGAGGAAATCTTAAAAGAACTGAACGACAACAGAAATTCATAATCAATATTCACAGAGAATGAAGAAAAAAGATAATCCATGAAACAAAAACAGGATACCATAAAGAAAGAATAATCAGAACAAGAAAGTTATTGAAAATAAAAATTTGATAACTAAAATGAAACTTTCAACAGAATGGCTGGAAGATAAACTTGAGAAAATAACTCCTAAACTAGAAACAAAACATAAGAAAACCAGTCTAAGAGTACCAACACATCACAGGGTAACCAGTCTCTATGATGGCCTCACGGATCCTTGTATCCTAGTATCCAGGCCCTTGTGTGGTCCCTCCCGCAATGAATAATGGCTGACTTGTGAGGGCAGCCCGATTGCAGAGTGACAGCATGTGACTTTGGAGGGTAGGTCATAAAAAGTGCTGCTTCTGTCTTGGTCTCTTGGATCACTCGCTCTCGGGGAAGGCAGCTGCCATGTCATGAGGACACTCGAGCAGCCCTGTGGAGAGAGAGTGACTTGGCAGCATTGTCTTGCCGATCCTGTGAGTGAGCCAGATGGAAGTGCATCCTCCAGCTGAGGCCCAGACACCATGGAGCAGAGATGAGGCACACGAGTGCATACTGTGCTGTCAGAACTCCCTATCCACAGATGCTGTGAGCATAATAAATGGCTATTGTATTTTTAGCCACTAAGTTTTGCTGTGATTTCTTACACATCAGTAGATAGCTAATACACTCACTAATCAGGGTTCTGGAAAAATATAGCAGAAAAAAATTGGGGTGGAATGGAGGACTGTGGCCCAAGAAATTAATATAAGAAAATTTTCCAGAAGCAAAGACATGAGTCTTCAGATTAAAGGGGACCAAATGTACACAAGAATAATTTCTGGGTCCATTGTGAAGCATATTATTTTGAAGTTTTAAAAAAAATTTTTATTGGGGAATATTGGGGAACAGTGTGTTTCTCCAGGGCCCCTCATCTCCGAGTTATTGTCCTTCAACCTAATTGTGGAGGGCACAGCTCAGCTCCAAGTCCAGTTGCTGTTTTCAATCTTTAGTTGCAGGGGGCGCAGCCCACCATCCCATGTGGGAATTGAACCGGCAATCTTGTTGAGAGCTTGTGCTCTAACTAACTGAGCCATCTGGCTGCCCCTCAGGAAGCTCAGTGGCAGATCGTTGTCTTCAATCTAGTTGTGGAGGGCGCAGCTCACTGGCCCATGTGGGAATTGAACCAGCAACCCTGTTGTTCAGAGCTCGCGCTCTAACCAACTGAGCCATTTGGGCCCCCACAGAAGTTTTAAGAATACCGATTAAAAATGGAAGATATCAAAAAGATTCTGTAGGACAAATTACCAATGATTATGTATCATAATCGTATGAACCTTCTCAGCAATGCCGATAGCTAGAAGATTGTGGATCCATGCCTTTAAAATTCTAGGGGAAAGTAATTTTCAACCGAGAACTTTTTACCAAGCCAAAAATGTCAATCAAGTGTGAGGATAGATTGATGGCATTGTCAATCATCCATTAACTAAAAAGTTTTTGTTTTTTTTTTCGTGGATGTTTACTTAGGAAGCTGCTAAAGGAGGTGCCTTTTCTGAGAAAGCCAGGCAAAAAATATAGATGATATAGAAAATGAAGGACGAGTCCCAGGATGATAGTCGTCCATGGTCAGACCAGTCCAGACGGCACCACGAACTGAGGGCAGTGGGAGTTGGAGTTGGGCATGGGGCATGAAGACTTGATAAATGATTTGAGGTGTTTGAATGATTACATCAATTATTAATAGATACAGGACATATTTATGGGGACTTTTGTATAAAGTAATAATAGTGTAGAAATAATGTAGAAAACTAATAATAATGTAGACAACTAAGAAAACAAAAGGCAGTTATTAATCTCAATTTGGGAAAGAAAGCAGAATCATAATTCACTCAGCACTCAAGCAATATTTCCACAGTCCTAATAATGTAAACACTATAGATTTCACCAAAGATTATGATATAACTATATTGGGAGAATAGATGGTGGAGCAGTGTGGTGGTGTAAATCCTCAACAACCATGATAAGAAGTCAGTAAACGATGTCCAAAGTTAATGAAGCAAGGAAATATCAGAACTCTCATTATCTTGAAATATGGTAAGCACTGGAATAAACTGCTAGAGGAGTTGGAATTTATTGCTTTTGGAGGATGAAGACGGGTTAGGCATAGAACTTCTTATTTTTATTATAAGCCATTAAGTATTGTCCACATTTAATAAAAAACAATTTTTAAAACCTTGAAGGAAAGTAGTTCAAGCTGATGTTGATATACCGGTAATCACATTATAATTTCACTCCCTTTCCCTTTTATTCCCTCCATTTCATTGGTGAAGAAAGAAGCTGTAAAAAGTAAAGTGATTTCTGTTACCTCCAGTTAGTGAAAGACCCAGGGCTGAAAATGAGTAACTTTTCACTCCTGAGGCAGCAGTCTGGTGGTGACTACATTGTATATCTCATTCACTCCCGTCATAATCCTTTTAAATATTTTGGGAATCAGAAATATTGCTAAAGTATAGGTAATTGCTGTTTAATATTGTTTAGATACAGAATGAAACTTTTTATTGCTAATGCACCTTAATGTAATTTCCTCATAAAGACAGGTAAATGGCTATAATATAGGAAGTTGGGTTCTCTGTAACAAGTTTCCATTTTTTTGTCCCTTAAAATACTCTTGGCGTTTATCATAAGCAAGAATAATAAAAATAGGAATGGTTTGTTGCCTGGGCATTTTAATATATTTTCTCTACTAATAAAGGAAAATGGTTATAATAAAGGAAGTTTTATGTAATAAGTTCAAATTGTTTTTGTTCGCTAAACCTGTCTTTGTCTTTATTATAAGCATTAGTAATACAGAATTAGCCCTCCCCTGGCTTTGTTATATAAGAGAAGTTAACGTTTGTTGAGTCATTTTCAGTTTCCTGCTTTTCTTAGTCTTGTCAGCACATGGAAAGCTTCAGTAAAAAAATACAACCCATACTATTTTTAATGACTTTATATTTTTCCGGTTATAAATAACCTATATCTTGATGTATATGAAGGAAAACAGAAACATAAATGATGTCATTGTATAAATGTGGTGCTTGACCAGTGGACTAGACGACAACATTGTTTTCCTGTAGGTTACCAAAGTATAAAATAACGCAAGTACATTTAAACGGTATATTTGAAAATCCTGACATGTTTATTATTGTATGGATTTGATTCATATGTGCTTATTATTTGACTATAGTTTAACAAGTTAGAAAGTATAGAAAAAAGTCAGGTGACAAAGCCTGAGTCCGTTTCTGTTTTTCTCCCTGTGAAGACCGGCACACAACCTTTTAACCGTGCAATGCTCTTCAATGTGGGCTTCCAAGAGGCCATGAAAGATAGCGTCTGGGACTGCGTCATCTTCCATGATGTGGATCATCTACCCGAAAACGACCGGAACTATTATGGATGTGGAGAAATGCCACGTCATTTTGCAGCAAAGCTGGATAAATACATGTATATGTAAGTGATGTGCGGTCCTGCAGCTGTTGTACAACGTGCTTGTAGAATCATATCACTGAAACGGCGGCAGCATGATGTGCCTGCATCTGAGAATGTTCCACGGCCTGAGGAGCATCTTTAACTCCAGCCTGTCCTCCGAGGGAGCAGGACGGAGAGTCGCTTGTCATCCATCTAGGGACTTCCTCCTCACACAGAGGTTTGAGCGTGGGGTGGTGGAAAAGAGAGATGCTTTCTACATCAAGCAAATGTGGATTTAACTTCTGGTTTTGCACTTAACAGTTTTAGGAGTTGTTTAGTTACTTTGTATCTCTGAACATTGGTTTCCTTGTTCAGTGGAGTAATAGAGCCCTTCCTTAGGGCTGGTGAGTGCTCCCATGTGCTGGACCTGCGCCCCAGGTACATACCATGTTTCCCCAAAATAAGACCTAGCCGGACAGCCAGCTGTAAGGCATCTTTTGGAACAAAAATTAATATGAGATCCGGTCTTATTTTACTACAAGACCGGGTATTATATTATGTTATATTATATTATATTATATTATATCCAGTCTTATATTACATAGACCGACTCATATTAATTTTTGCTCCAAAAGATGCATTAGAGCTGATTGTCTGGCTAGGTCTTATTTTCAGGGAAACACAGTAGCACCTGTTGTCTCCCTTCTGCTTCCCCTCCCTTAGTGATGTTTTAATGCAGTGTATCTTCTTTCTAAGCTATGGATTCTTGACTTGCCTTTAATAAGAAGAAACAAATTTTTTCATTCTCTGACTGGAGATAACTTGAAATGTGAACAGTCATTGAATCTGTGACAGTAACTTAAATTAACATCAAAGTATGTAAGTCTGACCTGGGAAAGGGGATCATAGTTTTCACTGGCTAACGGAAGTGGAGAGAAGAGAAGATAGCCTGGAGCAGGGGAGATGTTGCCTGCTGCAGAGAGGCAGTGACCTGACCAGGAGAATCAGCCCGAAAACAGGAAAAGAACGGCTTTGTTATTTTTATTGTTTTTGCTGGTCATGGTCGTCATTGGAAAACCTCTTCCTTAATGCCGCAGTATCTGAACTCCAAGCCTGGCGTTCCCTTGGGGAAGTCATCCAGGTTCAGGATCTGGTTCTTGGCATTTATGGAAACCCAATTTTGATCAGCCTGCTAGACTCAAATTAGATTCAGTGTAATTGATTTTGACTAAAAAAATCTCATAAAGGTCATATAAACTAAGAATTCTAAATGAATTGTTTTACTTGCAAATATTAATTTCTAATGAGTAAAATGTTTATATCTGCCTAGACTAATCCCAGGGACAGTAGGGTATGTTGGAGGTTTGAATAGAAATTCAAGTGGTAGCACAGGGAGAATGGTGGGGTCGGGAATGGTGGGACAGTGCAGACGTCAGCCTTGGGACAAAGCCTGATGAAGCATCTCTGCCCCACAGTGGTACTCACTCCCACTCTGATGGCAGCTGACCAGAAAGCTCAGGTCCCCAGGTTAGTGTGTCTCTCCCTTTTGGAAGATAAACACTACTAGATTTTTGCTTGTTTACAGTTTCTATTCTTTATCTATTCATATCTTTATTTTTACCTAATCTTTTTTCTCCTTGGCTTTATGCATTGATTGTTTCCACTTAAGCAGAACAATAAAGGGAATTAATATGCATGCCAGTTTATACATGTCAGTACACACACACACATACACACACACACACACACACACACACACACACACACACACACACACGCCTGCACCCCTACCTATCTACTGATCTCAGGTTTCTTCCAAACCGCTAGTCTGGGCAAGAATAATCCAATTAGTGAGGGAAGCACAACAGAGCCATGAATGTTTATTGGCTCTGTTGAACCCCAGCTGGTGTTACTACTAGAATCCTAACTTCCCAAGTGCAAGCCTCATGAGGTCTCTTGGGACACCATGGTTGTCTTTGGGGTCTACGTGGCTGTTACTCTCCTGGGGAGCCTTAGGTCCAAGGCAGGGCCAAGATTGCTTTCTCCTGCAACCCTAGAGTTCCATCCAGGAGTGGTCTCTCCCATCTGCTGTGACCACACAAGATCCCCACTGGCAAAACAGCACTTCTTTCCCATAGGGAACAAGGTGAGAGTCCCTCAACAAAACAGTGGAATCCCCTCTTTCTCAGAGGTGGCTGTGGATAGGGTCTGGGCCAGATTTCCTTCAGCACGATTCTCAGATGCTATGCATGGTCGTATTTTCTCTGCTGGCCCTGCACACTGGCCTGGTCCCTTCAGGGACTCTAGCACGCTACTCCCCACTAGCACATTTGGGGCCATAGTACCATTCAGGTCTGCAAATCTAGGGGTGCTACCTCAACATGAGAAAACTAATCTAGGTCTAAATGGATAGCTTAGTTTGACAAATTCCTTAGAACATGAGTTAAGGAAAGGTAAGGGAAATGAAATCCAAATTTGAAAATATAGTTATTTCTCTGAGAAAGACAAATACTATATGATGTCACTTACATGTGGGATCTAAAAAAAAAAACTGAATTCAGATACAAAGAACAGGTGGGTGGGATGGGCGAAATGGGTGAAGGTGGTCAAAGGTACAAACTTGCAGTTATAAAATAAATAAGTCCTGGGGATGTAATGTACAGCATGGTGACTATAGCTAACAGTATTATATATTTGAAAGTTCTTAAGAGAGTAGATCTTAAAAGCTCTCATCACAAGGAAAAAAAAAATTTTGTAACAGTATGGTGATGGATGTTAACTAGACTTATTTCGGTAATCATTTCAGAATGTATACCTATATTAAGTCATGTTGTACACCTAAAACTAATACAATGTTACATGTCCATTATGTCTCAGTTTAAAAAAGTCTTTTTAAAAATATTGCATTAAAAGTAAATGTTTGTAAATATCTATGAGTATTTGGGGAGTATAATCCAAACAGATATGGTTGTTGTAGGAGTAGCCACTTGTCATTTCAAAATTAAATGCTAGACTTGTCTTTATAATTTATATTTATCCTGGCCTATATACTAAATAATGTATTTATAATTAAGTTCAATTAAGCTAGAAAATTTTATTGGTTTAGCAACATCTAAAATTGTATTGACAGCTATTGATGTACTTAATCAAGTATACTTTGGTGTGAAAATATACAATTTTTGAACACTAGGTTTAGTAACAATACTAAGTATTAAATTTTAATTACTACAGTTGTTTTATTTTGTGTTTTACATAACACATTTAGGTGTACTTGTTTCACTAGAATACAAAAATATTTTGTTCCTTGGTGTACTTTACATTTCCCAGAGTGTGATTTAATCAACAGATTTATTTATTTGGAAAATAGAAGTATATTTTGCAAAGCACATAAGACTCGAAACTTGATTTCATGTGGCAAACTGTTTTGATTTCATTTTAGGATGCTATCTTCTGCTTTCTTTTTAGTCTTCCATATAAAGAGTTTTTCGGTGGTGTAAGTGGACTGACAGTGGAACAATTTAGAAAGATCAATGGTTTTCCTAATGCCTTCTGGGGATGGGGAGGAGAAGATGATGACCTTTGGAACAGGTATGTTGAGATCAACTTGCTTAATAACAGAATTTCTATAAATTTCCTTTCTTTTAGGTAAATTGTACTTTGCTAATTCAAGAAAAGATTCTTTGGGATGGAAAATTTTTGAGGTTCCTAAATCTTATTTTGTGTTTCTTCTTTTTTTCATTAAGAATGCCTTCTAAAATTATTGACAACACATTCATTAGAACATTCTTTTGTATTTTAAATTGAACTCATGGAATCAATTTTTATGTCAGATTTTATTTCTTTATATTTTCATTTCCATATATTGTATTATAGAGTTCACTATGCTGGATATAATGTAACAAGACCAGAGGGGGACTTAGGGAAATACACATCTATTCCTCATCATCACCGAGGTGAAGTCCAGTTTTTAGGAAGGTAAGTTTAATGTCCTCTTATAGATACCAAGGTTGCAAAATTATTTAATGTATGAAAGATTTTAAAAAATGCATTGCACCCAAAAAAGTCCCCTGAAGGGAATTTTCTGTCAATATCATTTTTTAGAGAAGTGAAGCACTTTTGTGCTTGTTTTGAAGAGATATGCATATATCTACACACATATGTGCATTTTCAAGAGCCCAGTTAACGATTTTTATAAAAAGTGTTTTCTTAACGTAAAACTTAATACATTTTCTTTCTTAAAGATGTCTAAGTTGTAAGGGTACAGAATAATTTTTTCAGGTGGCATTTTGAGACTCGTCAAAATGCTAATTTACAGCAATGATTTAGAAAGATTTTTAATTATGTATGAGAGTCAAAAATTGTAGAGCTTTAAATGCTTTAATTTATAAGAATGATCTTGAGCATTATTCCTCCTCAATTTTTCTTTTTGCACTTGTTTCTGTTACTTTTTTTCTAACACTATAGGTATAAATTACTAAGGTATTCAAAAGAGCGTCAGTACATCGATGGGTTGAACAATTTAATATATATGCCAAAAATACTGGTTGATAGGTTGTATACAAATATATCTGTAAACCTCATGCCAGAGTTAGCTCCAATCGAAGACTATTAAAACAAGTCGCTCTCCTGGCAAGATGGACCACAATGCTGGCTCATAAACTTGGAGTGCACGCTTCCTGGAGGTCAGTGAAGGGATGTGTCCCAGTGCCTCGTTCTGTAAGAAGAGCCGGCATCCTCAGTGTTTCCAGTGTGGGATTGTACAGTCAGCCTTCTTCCTCCCATCCTCTGCGCTGAGACACACCCCCATGGCGAGCACTGCAGAAGCCAGATGCCATTGCTTAAGACTGGAAGTTAAGAGAGCTCCCTACAAAGAAAAACATTTTTATACTGAAATCTATAATTTAATTCAAGAGAATGCTTTATTTCTGTTTAAACATATTTTGTACATATGTGATGTAAATGAATGGGTTCAAATTGTTGAAAAATAAGCTGTGTTGCAGTTTTGCATGTAATTGGTTATGCCTTTATTGGACTTTTATAGACTTTTTTATTTGCATGGGAAAAAACAATGTAAATTTATGTTACGAAACAAAGGTTAACCCTTGTGTGAAATGAAGGAACTGTCAATAATTGACAGCCAACTACTACAGTAAACTATTACACTAGTTTTGAGCTTTAGATCTTCAGCCTTCTGTGGGGAAGAAGTCACAGCTTTCTTAGGGTCTTAAAGGGTAAGAAGAAAGGGCTTAAACAGCTTTTCTTCCTACCAGCATTACCTGTATTTTTCCTTGCTTGCAATCTCATCAGATTTGCTAAATCACAACCATATTGTTTATGCATATTGCATGAGTATTACCAAGAAAATCTTAAAAGTTGTGATGTGACATGATGTAAAGGAACTCTTTTTGTTAAATGTCTTTCATGTACCTCTTGTGTGTCAGGGACTTTGTGCCTCAAAAAATGTTCCCAAGGTTGTGTGCGTTTGTACACTGTTTTTTGTTTGTTTTGCTTTTCAGTTCATAGTGGACAGCACTTTTATTATTTCCGGTTCAGAAGAGCCAAAACATTTTTTTCACTTAAAAAAAAAATCAAAATGATTTGTTTTAAAGAATGAGTTATAGAAAACCCAGTAGTACTTATAATAAACAAATGGTTAGACTGTTAGATAAAAATTTAAATGTTCTATTTTTATGAAGATAAATGCTTAATAGATAAAAACAGATTTTAAGTTTAATTCTCAGACTCATAGAATTTCAGGTTTAGCAGGGTTTCATTTTAATGTTGGCCAATTTCATTCAAACTATGTATTGTTTTCACTTCTAAGCAATTATATCTCTGTTGTTACTAAAATTCCCTTACTGAATTTAATAGAATTACATAATCAGTTATTTAAATCCATTAATGTTTTGAGACACTTCTCAGAAAACAGGTCTTCCTACCTGACATCAAATATATTACTTTATCTTAAATTTGGACGAAGTTTTTATGACAAAATCAAGCATTATTTTTACTTTGAAAATGATCAATTGTTGTTAACCAAAGACTCTTTAAAATATCAAGATATTTTCACAAATTTAAAACAAAAAAATGTATATGTATAAAGTGAATCTTCAACAACAGTAAAGAACACTAAAAATTTATATTTGAGAGATGTTTGATAACATTTGCCTCATGAATTATTCACCTAAAACAGAAATATGGCTATTTATCTCAGGTTATAAGTTTAATTTTGAAGTGCCATTTTCTATGGCAATATTGGTAACCCAATGACTACAACCCAACTCACAAAATAGTTGAAATTCTCGTGCTTTGAGAAAACTGGTAGCTCTCTGTTATGATACGAAACAGAATTTTTTCACATTTTTTTTTTAGAAATAATTCCAAAATATGTCTCATTTATTTGCTTTTACTGAAAATAATGAAAAATTAAACCTTTTGAAAAGTAATATATTTGTTCTTAATTTGTGTATCTGTTCATTTTCTGTGTCTCATAGCCAATGCAGTTTTTTAATTCAATGAAATGAAGGAAAGTAAATTGGGAAAGTTAACATTTGTTCATCACTAACAGGATAGTAGGGGCACAGAAGCAAAATTAATCCATATAATAATAAAATAATTAAATATTTCAGTTGTGGGGAAAATTAGGGCTGTTTTTGGGTCTTATCAGGAAAACTTTTTTTTTTTTTGTAGTGTGGAGGTGCCCACATTTTAGAATCTTTTCATTATATACACTTTACAATTTTAAGAGAATTCAGTTCTACTACAGTCTGCCTTATTTTTATGGATTAAATCTAATAGTAATTTTTGTTTTAGGAATGGGCCTGAATATTTTGCTTCTTTCTAATTTGAATGATATGTCATCCCTTGAAAACCATCTCATAAGTTGGCTTTTTGTCTTTTGTTTTTGTTTTGCCTGTTAAGTGCAGACCTAAAATTGATTTTTGCCCATAAATAATGACTTTTACATGTTTCAATAAAGTGACAGTTTTGACCAATTATCTTTAATGTATGAAAATAAATCTATTCCATAAAAATGAACAAATGCATTGCAAATGCAAACTTTCTTTATAGTTATGTTGGTGGATTTATTAGTGAACGTGTATTCTTGCCTACTTTATCAGGTGCAATGCTAGCTATGTCTACGGAAAAAGTATCATTTCATTTTTAAACAAATCAAGTTAAGCAAGTTGAAACCTTTCCAAAATTATGAAGACATGCTCTTATAACTTATTCATTGTATTTCTTAGTCTCAAAGTCTAGACATATATGTATCTGGACATACAGCTATTATTACGAGGTCCCTATAGCACTACTGGGAAAGTTATATAGTGCCTTTCAACTAGAGAAAGTAGTAATGATTAATGGGCCTGTTTGTAGAAAAAGGAAAATGTTCACATGTCCTGTAACATTGTGTCTAATTCATAGTGGAGATAGTCATTTAAACCTTTGCCAAAACTAGGATTTAATGGATATTTTTTAAAATCTAAATTTAAATTTCTGTTTGTATTTTGTGAAAAGGTGTTCAGTAAGAAAACCTTGTTTACAATATTATGTAAGTATGAAGTTACGTATTAAAAACTTGCTTATCCTCCTTTTCCTAGTCAAGAGATTAATATCTCTTTTAAAACAAATTGGACAAATATGCAATAAAATATTCTCCCTCTTTTGAAGGCCCCTTCTGAGAGAAAGAAATTTTGTGTCATTTTATTTGGCCTTTGCTCATCTCTGTTACATTTCTTTATGTATTTTTTCAGACAAATATTAGCACTCTAGATTTATTGCCTTTTATTTGCAAGTATGCCCATTGAGAGAACCAAAATGGCCATAGTGGTGTTTATCACAAAGAGGAAGTGTACTTAAGATTAATTTTATTAAGATCTGAAAGGCTTTCACATAAATGCACTGAAATAAATGCTAGTTATTTCTTGTACTCTTTTTTTTTTTTTTTTGCATCTCATGGAAATGTTTGTACTTTTTTATCATTGTCTTTTATGAAATATAATGTTCTAAAGACTTTGTGTGATGATGTAATTATTTTCTTTCGGGAACTTTTTTTGAGTTATCTGGTTTTTCCTTGTTGTATTTGTTTTCCTAAATTTCAAGTGAATTTTTGATGAATACCTTGGCTACACTAGGATTGCAACACAAACATAAGACTATCACAGCATCTGCCTTTGCAACAGTTTCAGTTAAATACATTTAAGTATCACCTCATAGCTTTCTCCCCCAAAGAGACACAGTAATATTTAAAT
The DNA here is from genome assembly GCF_964194185.1 of Rhinolophus hipposideros. NCBI lineage: Eukaryota > Metazoa > Chordata > Mammalia > Chiroptera > Rhinolophidae > Rhinolophus > Rhinolophus hipposideros. The sequence goes on from NC_138063.1 coordinate 33,984,332, forward strand.
GTTTGTCCTTGATACAGTTGGGAATCTGTTATATCAAGATGAATATTTAATGAGCCATTTTCAGCGTAACTTCTCCCTGTACAACTTCAATGAATTAAACTAGTATGTTATGGTCAATTCCCTTCTTGTTTTTCGAATGTCGAGTAGCATTGACAATTTTTAATTAAGACAATCAAATCTCAGAAATACCTAGGGATTAGATTTGCATTTGGGGTAGATTGTGAGAGCATGGCTTTTATCAAATTATTTGTAAGGAACTCAAGTATTAATTTTTATGCATAGTATCAGTTACCAGGATATTGTCACTATAGATCACAAATAAAGCCAATCATTAAATCATAATCATTTAGTTATTTACATCATGCAGAGTCATAAAATTGAGTCAGCTTAGTCTGCCCCAGGTTTCTACCTATGGTATTAATGTGTCTTCTGATGAAACCTGCTGACTCAATTTACTGATCTTATATCTTGAGGTGTGTGTGTATGTGTGTGTGTGTGTGTGTGTGTGTGTGTGTGCTGTCTTTACACACATAGATTTAAGGTTGTGGAGATATTCTGGCCCAAAATTGTTTTATTCAAGAGAAGATTGTTCGTAAGGAGAATGGACTGTATTGATCTTGATTTAAGTAACTTACAGTAGTGCTATCCCTCAAAACTATACTGCAAAGAAAAGAAAAATATATGAGTTGAAAAATAAAACTTGTATCTTTCTCAACACATTCCTGTAACATATTGTGGTGGCTCTGAATTCCATTGCTAGTTGAACCTTCCCAATTCCATCAGTTGAAGTCTGTGCTCTGGAGGGTATCGGAGAAGTATGAGATGTCACCTATCCTTTAGGAATTGACTGTCTTCTGTGTGTAAAACTGATAGAGTGGAAACAACTGAAAACCCACATGCTGTCAGATGAAGTGCTCAACTGTGGCCTTTGCACACGCTTGGTTTTATAATTCACTAATGGAATGTTTGGCCAGTGGAGCAGCTTTGTAGGAGCAGATTTTCTCCTACAAAGAATATTTCATAGCTGTAAGCATATGCTTCAAAAGAGATCATTGTTCTTCTGCAATGGAACGTGAGGATTTGTAGTTAATTTTTAACTACTGTGTGGAAGGTGGTGGTTATAAGTAAAGATTCGGGAATCAGACTGATCTGAATTTGCATTCAGTGATCCACTGTCATTAGCTGTGAAATTTTAGCAAATTTTTAAACCTCTGTGGCCCCCAGTTTCCTGATCCCTCCATTGATAATGATAGGAACTACCTGAGGATTGTTGAAATGATTAAATTAATCCGAAGAAGCACCTGACACACTTTGTAAAAACTTGGCTCAGATTAAGTCGGTTTTCAGCTTTCGAGTAACAACCTTTTTTTTCTGGCAAATTGTTTCGGGTTATAGAGAATGGTATTGCAATCTTTAATCCTACCAGGAAATGAAGTCGGTGATTAACCTAAATCCAGGGTAATGTATGTAAACAGTAAAACTGGCCAAAGTGCACAATTAAAATTTAGCAGTGATCATCATGAGAAGTGTAGCAAATGGGACTCAGGCTCTGTGTTCTCAGAAGGTTGTGTGATTCTAGGTGGGTGACGTGGAAAGCACCTATTATAGAACTTAGCTCATGGAGGGCATTCAGTCACTAGTACCTTCTCTCAGTATTACAGCTGAAGAAGTTAAATGTCCACAGGGGCCCGAGCGCCTGCTTTTTCTCTTCTCCCTTGGCTTTTGGGTTTGACTTTTTCACCTATCCTCTTCTCTTGGATTTTCTTGGAAGACTCTTCCTGTGCCTTCCATTCTCCTCCCTCTTTCTCCTCTCTTCTGATCAATAACTCATTTTCTAGGACCACTTTCTAGCTCTGTCCAGTGGAATGTTCTACGATGATGGAAATGTTCTATGGCTATGCTATCCAATATGGTAGTCATGAGTTACATAGGGCTATTAAGCGTTTGAAATGTGACTAGAGCAAGGAAGGAACTGGATTTTTTATTTTGTTGACTTTTAAATAAATTTTAATAGCCACAAACAGCAGGTTTTAATTGTGCACTTTGGCCAGTTTTACTGTTTACGTTCATTACCACGGATTTAAGGTAACCGCTGACTTCATTTCCTGGCAGGATTAAAGGTTGCGATGCCATTCTCTATAACCCAGCACCATTCACGTGGACCATGCAGTGTACGTGCGAAGCTTTCACTACATGGTCCCCCAGGTATGTGGAGTCAGGAGACCGTATCTCCAGCGCAGAATTCTTAGCTTCTGTTCCACATTATCAACTTACTGGTCATCTCCCTCTGCTCGTTCACAGAAATGTAAAACTCGGCATGTCCCAAGCTGAATTTAATCATACGCCCCTCCCAAACCTAAACCTAGTCTTTCTCCTGTTTTATCATCCGCTTGGCAACCCAAGGACAAATTCATGAGCCATCCCCTCGCTTTCTCTGTCCAGTCAACATTCACTCTGCCTCTTAAGTCTCTTTCCGGTCTATGTGGTCTTTCGTTTCCACAACTACCCAGAATCTCCCCAGTCTTTTCTTATTACCAAGGTGTGTTGTCTTCTTTGAATCCACCCTCCACTTTGCCGGGAAAGTGTAGCTTTTGAAATACTACCATGCTTAAAATCTTTCAGTGGCTCCCCATGGCCTACAGGACGAGGTCCAAGCGTTTCGGCCTCTCATACCAGGTCCTTACTGACTGGCTTCTGCTTGCCTCTCCAGAACCAGCACCTCACTGTACATTCCTGTCGCACCCTTTCAATTCTCTGGCCACCTTTGGACTGCACCCCATGGCCAGTATCAGACCCCTTTGCCTTGGCACACTATCTTTTCTATCCTCATCCACCAGAGGATCTATCACGTATCTCTTAAGACTCAGTAAGCTCTTCTGGAAGCCTTCTCTGGTTTCCCCGAGTAAAATCGGCCACTTGTTCTCTTGAACTCCTGCCCCACAATACATGAACCCTATGAAAGCATATTTTATGCCATTCATGTATTTGTTGGCACTTTTGTGTTTCCCCCGAGGACTTAGCCCTTTGAGAGCAGTGGTGCGTGTCATTCATTTTTGTACTCCAGCATCTAGTGCTCAGTGAGCGAGTGATTCTGTCAAGGGAGCGCCGTTTGCCATCTAATAGGATAGAACCCTCCACAGCATTCTAAGTGACGGTTCCATTAATACATACATGCCATATCTCCTACCAAACTGTGTTCGGTAGGATCAGTGCCTTAATTATGCCTATTCAGGGCCATCAGCCAAATGCATTTTGCCCAACGTACCAATATAACTAATAGACAGCTATGTTCATCATTTTTATTCAACATATTTTTTTAAATTAAAGTTTATTGAGTGTCAAGTTACATAGGTTTCAATATCAACATATTTTTAAAATTTAAAAATATTCACTAAGTTTTAAAACATTAATTATAGCAAAGAATAGCAAAAAATTCACTGCCAATATGTTTATTAAATAAAAAAATCAAATATGGAAAGTGAAAGTCACCCTTCCTGTAAAATAAATGTCACAAAACACTAATATAATGATGGAAGAGTTTGAGAGCAGAAGCTGAAAACAGCTGTTTACCTATCAAAGAGGAGGTATTTACCTCTGGAACAATTTCCACCTGAGGTACTTTAAAAAATACATCTCGCTCATCCCCAAGAACTTTTGTGACTTACTTTTACACAGTCCTTCCTCCCCTTTTCCCCTTTCTTTACCTGCTCTTTCCTCTCATTCCTTCTTTCCCACCACTACTGTGGTTAGAATCAGGAAAAATCATGGTGGCTATTAGTTTTCCTGTAGTTTTTGTGAAATCCTCCGAGTGCTTTTGTTCAGGCAGAACAGGGTCCCCATTCTGTTGTGAAAACAGAGTTTCCCTTCATTGTACTCTTATCCCTTGACCTTGTATAAATGTCATTTTGTGTAGGATGATTAGATAGTCTCTTAACCTGTCTAGTAACTTCTGATAGCCTTGTCTCCAATCTTTCCAACCCCAATATTTTTAAGCATTTGTTAAACTCCTGCTGTGTCTCAGGCAATGTGCTGAGTGCTGAGAATGAAAAAGAAAGTTTCTGCTCCCCAGGTAGGCTACAGCCAAGTAAGGGAGATGCTTGCCAAGGGCTTCTCAAGGGCCAACCACTTTTTCTTCTACATATTTTGTAACCTACTTGGAAATCCATTGGGAAAATGGGCAAAAGTCTTGGACAGATCACATGAGGGGAGTTCGCACAGAGTTCCCCCCAGAGACTCTGAGGGAGAGCACCACCTTGATACGATGGAGGAGGTAGGGGAGGGGGGTCAGGGTTCACCCTGGCTTTTCTTGGAGTTCTCTTTTGGAGAAGAGACAGGTATATTTCAAAGGTGTCCGCCTGCTGGCCTTTGCTTTCCTAGGTTGTTAGATTACAGACAGCAGGCTTTTCTTGGAGGGGGGCATTTATTTTTCTTTTGGTCTGCTCCTGTTGGCATTTCTGAGGTACAGATGTCTACCTCCCAGACTGGGATATCAAGGAGGCAAGAAAAACAATTCCTGGAACACACAGCTGGGTTGATCCTTGAGAATCTGGGTCTCTCCAGGCCATTCACCTTCTTGAGTCATCTTTAGAGTCTTCTGGTTTGTTTGTATGTTTGATCATTAGTGGGAGAAGAAAATGGAATGCGTTGACCCCATGTTGTCCAACTCATATAAAAGTATCACATAAAAAGAAAGGTAAGGAACTGTGCTGTATCTTGACTGTATGGCTGTCCGTATGGTGGTTGTGACATCGCACTATAACTTTGCAGGATATTACCACGGGGAGGAGGACTGGGGAAAGGGTGCAGGGATCTCTGTATTATTTCTCATAACTGCATGTGAGTCTACAGTTACCTCACACGAGGACATTTAATTTAAAAAGAGGCGAAAAGTCATATATGAAAGATGATGGACTCCACCCACAACAAGAGAGATGCAGATGAAAATTACATCGAAATACTGATTCTGACCTATTAGATTAGCAAAAATTGAATTTTCACCCGCACTTGGTGAGGCTGTAGAAAACCAGGCACTCTCATATAAGATGCAAAATGTCACAACGCCTGTGGAGGGGAATTGAGCAATACCCAACAAAATTACTAAAGCATCACACTTTGTCTTAGAAATCTTTTTTAAGGCATCTATCTGAAGGACACATCTCTACAGATATGAAACAACATATGAATACGTTTATTCATGGAGGTGTTATTTAGAGTAGATTGGAAGCACATGATTATCTACCTAGAGGCAGTTGGTTGAATAGGCTCTGGTCATCCACACACTGAAGTACTCTGTATCCATAGAAAAGGGGGCCCAAATTCCATATACGGATACATACTGGTTACCAGGCTAATGGTGTCCTGTGGGACAAAATACGATTCTCTATACAAAGTGCTGCCTTTTGTGAATGAAATAAGGGAAGTGAAAATGTATGTGTGTGTTTGCTTCTTTTTTATGTAAGTGACTGGCAGGACAAACCAGAAACTAAGACAAACAGTGGTCTGTGGGGAGAGGGAGGCAGTGGGATTGAAGGCGCAGGGATGGCAGTGAGACACATTCAGTATGATTTTATGTAGTTAGGTACTGGAACCAGGTCAATGTTTTTATAATCATCAGATAAATTTTAAAAGCAACCTCTAAATTAATTTTAAACAATCAAATTTTAAAAATGATTTGGACAAAACAGCACAAATGTTGTGTGGCGAGTTTGGTCTTCATTAACTAATGATTAACCTTAGCAAGTAGAAAGAAAACAATTCCTGTTTGTTCACTTTCCTTGCTGCATTGTATAAATGTCACTGATGCCCTGTTTGCATGTTTCCCTGGGTCTTTCTTCCTGTTCTTACTGTGCATGTTCTTTTTGTGTACACAGTTGACTTTGTATTGTTAACATGGGGAATGTAGTAACTACTGTTTCGTGGCTGTTTCAGTAGGTTTGGCAACCATGCCCATCATCCTTTCCCAGAGAGCCTGCCTTACTCAGCTCCTCACAGGAAGAGTTACACACACCCTAACTTCCCTGGCCACAGCTCACTGGGCAAGGGTCAGGCATCACCCAGAGAGAGCACAACAGTGCCCACGGAAAGCAAGTGAGAGTCCTAGCAATTTGACGGCACATAGTGACTGAGGAAGTGGGTGCTGAGCCCAATTTCCTTCCTTGTGGTTAAGTGAGCAGAGAAGCTGGTCTGCAAGGAGAATGAAGGGGACTCACATTATCAATCACGCAGCCCAGAGAAACATGTGGTTACTTCAGTTCCTGATTCCTTTCCAGACCCAGTATCTGGTGAGGCCCAACTGTGTCTGTTCCATTTGTGCTCTGTGAGATTCATATAAATAAATCCCTTGTCATTCAAGTTAGCTGGACTGAGTTTGTGTTTCTTAAATAAACTCCAGTGGAAACACTCCATTTCTCTTTTAGAACGATTTTTGACCTTATTAAAAACCAATTTTGATTACGTCAGTCAACATTACAAACTCTTTATAATCAAGTGTGTTCAAATGTACATAATAATAGCCCTACTGGGATGAGACATCTTTGAGGACAAGAACCATTTCTTTTTAATCTTTACTGGCACGCTTATTGGGAATGCAACAAGTATTTGTTAACTGAAGCTTTTTTCTATGTTAGCCCTTAGAGTATGGATTCTGTTTAGTAAAATTGCTTTTCTCTAAGGCAGTAGAATGTAGACTCTCAGGGGATACAGTTTCAGTTTGAGTTGGATTTGAGGAGCTATGGATATTCTGGAACAACTTCCCAGAGATATGGTCCTCCTACTTCCTTGTCTAGGAAGTCCTGTAAAGCTGATTCAGGGGCTGTCCAGGGTTTGGGAATGGTTTCAATGGATGGTACTCTTGGCTAGTGGGTCTCAATGCTGGGTGATATTAGCATCACTTGGGGAGCTTTTAAAACTAAATCCCACTTGGGCTGGACCTCCAGACAGCTGATTTCATTGGTCTGGGTTGGGGCCTAGGCATGGATATTCTTTAAATATTCCCAACTGACTCTAAAATGCAGCTACGATGGAAAAACATGGCAGTAGACACAACCTAAATTGTTCACGTAGCCTTGCAGCTGATGCGTCCTTTTCAAACAGATGTAGACGTTGGTCCAGGCCTGATCATTTGAGACCATGATTCTCCAAGTGTGTTGGGCTAGTAGTGGCAGTGTCTCCAGGGAACCTGCTAGAAATGCCAATTCTCAGGCTCTGGCCAAGCCGTCTGTATGGCCCAGCAATCCGTAGTTCCACAAGTCCTCCAGGTGACTCTGATGTGTGTTAAAGTCTGAGAATCACCGCTTGAGGCCAAAACAGGCTCGGGTGGAACAAATGGAGTTTGCCTTGGTCTATACCTCTTGTCCTCTGCTTGTTGGGTCATAAATTGTTATCGTCTCAGAGAAAAAGGTGCTGGGGACTCATGACAGACCATTTAATCCGACAGTTATCCTGACTAACTTTTTGAATTTTTCATAGGATAATGTAGTCAGTTCACAGAGTTTCACATAGATAAAAATATTTCACATATTACATGCGCAGAATGGACCAAGCACTTTCTAAACTCAAATATGTCATTATTGGTCTTCACAACTGTCTAGAAGGAGTGAAAGTAAGGATCAATTGAGAAGCCACAGGAAAGAGGTTCAGTGACAAAAGAGAAAAAGCTAAATGCTAAGTACTGCTGCCCATTCAAGATAAACCAGGAAATAGAGGTGATTAAGGAAAATTTGAAGGTCTAAGGGAGTGGAATAAAAAACAGTAGGTGAGAAATTTTATAAACCCCAGAAACTTACAGGCCTTATTAAAACTTTTCTAGAAACTAATTCCGGACTCTAGACTTTAATTTCAAAGAAGTCCAACAATTTATTAAAGGTGAAAAAGAAACCCTAAACAACATACATTGATTCTAAGTCTGCAGTCTGAAAGGTTTTTGCTCTGTATAAGGAAATAAAAGCTATCCAAAGACTCAATAATATACACTGGAGGAAATAATTGTGTAAATTTTTAATCTTTTTATTGATATTCAGTATTATTTTATATTAATTTCAGGTGTACAGCATCGTGGTTAGACATTTATATAATTTAAGAAGTGATTCCCCTGTCTAGTACCCACCCAGTACCATACATAGTTATTACCATATTATTGACTGTATTCCCTGTGCTTTGCTTTACATCGCTGTGACTATTTTGTAACTACCAATTTGTATTTTATTCCCTTCACCTTTTTCACACAACCACCCCAAACCCCCCTCCCATCTGGCAGCCATCAAAATGTTTTCTGTCTATGGGTTTGTTTGTTTTGTTTGTTAATTTTATTCTCTAGATTCCACATAAGCAAAATCACATTGCATCTGTCTTTCACTGTCTGACAAATGCCACTCAGCACAACACCTTCCAGGTCCATCCATGCTGCCACAGATGACAAGAACCCCTTCCCTTCCCTGGCCCAGCAATATTCCACCATATATATGTACCACCTCCTCTTTATCCGTTCTTCCATCAAAGGACACCCAGGCTGCCTCCACATCTTGTTCCCTGTAAACAACGCTGCAGTGAACATATGGATGCGCACATCCCCCCCGAGGTAGCGTTTTGGGTTTCTTCAGCTAAATACCCTGAAATGGGATTACTGGGCTCTTCACTGTCTCTTCTTATAGGCTTTGTTTTAAAGTCTGTTTTGTCTGGTATAAGTAGTGCTACCCCAGCTTTTTTTTTTTTTTTTCATTTTCATTTTCATGAAGTTTACTTTCAGTCTGTGTGTGTCTTTCAATCTGAAGTGAGTCTCTTGCAGGCAGCATTTTTTTTCTTATCCGTTCAGTCCTCCTATGTCTTTTCATTGGAGCATTCAATCCATTTACATTTAAAGTAATTTTAATGCATAGCTATTGCCATTTTATTCATGATTTTGATTTTGATTTTTTTCTGTCTTAAAGAAGTCCCTCTAACATTCCTGGTAATACTGGTCTGGTGGTGATGAACTCCTTTAGCTTTTTCTTGACTGGGAAGCTCTTTATCTGTCCTAAATAAAAGCCTTGATGGGTAGAGTAATCTTAGTTGTAGGACCTTGCTTTTCCTCGTATTGAATATTTCCTGCCAATTCCTTCTGGCCTACAAAGTTTCTGTTGAGAAATCAGCTGACAGTTTTTTGGGAGCTCCCTTATAGGTTACTAGCTGCCTTTCTCTTGCTGCTTTTAAAATTCTCTCTTTGTCTTTAACCTTTGCCATTTTAATTATATGTGTCTTGGTGTGGGCCTGTTTGGGTTCATCCTGTTTGAAACTCTCTGCACTTCCTGGATTGCATGTCTATTTCCTTCACTGTAAAGTTTTCAGTCATTATTTCTTCAAATAGGTTCTCAATCTCTTGCTTTCTCTATTTTCCTTCTGGTTCTCCATGATATGAATGTTGTTACACTTGATGTTGTGCAGTTTTATGGGACAGAGGTCTCTTAAACTATCCGTATTTATTTATTTATTTATTTATTTGTTTGTTTGTTTATTCTGTTTTCTTTTCTCAATTCTGGGTGTTTTCTGCTACCTTGTCTTCCAAATTGCTGATTCGGTCCTCTGCTTCATCTAGTCTGCTGGTGATTCCTTCTAATGTAGTCTTCGTTTCAGTTATTATATTCTTCATATCTGACTGGTTCTTTTTTATGGTTTTTAGGTCCTTTTTCTGTGCTTGCTATCTCCTTGTTGAAGTTCTCACTAATTTCCTTGAGCATCCTTATAACCATGGTTTTGAACTCTGTCTCCAGTATGTTGTTTGCCTCCATTTCATTTAGTTCTTTGTCTAGATTTTCCTCCTGTTCTTTCATTTGGGATGCATTTCTTGGTTTTCTTATTTTGGCTTCCTCTCTATTTATTTCTATGTATTAGGTAGATCTTCTATGCCTCCCAGTTTTGGCCAAGTGTCTTTACGTATTAAGTGTCTGGTAGAGCCCAGTGACACAGTCTCCCTGGTCACCTGAGCTGCATTGTCCACGAGTGTCCCTTGTGTGGGTGTGTGTGCCCTCCCTCCTGTTAGAGTTGAGCCTTGATTGCTTTTGGTACATAAGTGGGTGGGATTGACTCTTAGACTGACTGGCTGTGGGGTTTGGCTATGTCCACAGCTTATGGGCTGCTGTGCTGAAGGCTTACCCCACTGAATGGGATTTGCCCCAGCAGGCTCTGGTGCCTGTTGAGACCACCATTTGTGTGTGTCACTTGTGGGGCTAATTGGGCAGTGCTCTGCTGTGGTGTGAAGTCAACCTCAAAGTGTATTGGTTCTGGGGCCTCTTGGGAGGGACTGTGGTGCAGGCTGGGGGCTACTTCGTAGGAGCTACAAAGTGATCCACAGTTTGCTGCCTGTGCTGGACCAGGTGGTGTGTGGGAGAGGCTACACTACAAACTGAGGACAGCTGCCACCAGTACTGGGTCTGGGGTATCTCCTGACACTCCGAGGCTTTCTGCTGCTTGCTAGCTTACTTAAGGTTCAGCTACTGATGATGTCTCCTGTGGTATGTGAGTTGGGTGAGGCACAGTCTCGAGGACTCACTAGAGTGAGAAGAGTTGTGGTCACCAGGTTAATATAAATTCTGGTTTGGTGCGAGTGTTGAGCCTGGAGCCACTCAGCAAAAGTCTCAGAGCACACCAAAGCCTGTTGCCACCTGACTGGGGCCTACCAGACTCCAGTAGTTTTCCAAGAAGGAGTGCTGTCAGAGAAAGTGCTTCCAGTGGTGCACCAGTTGGGTGGGGTGGGTTCCCAGTGAGTCAGCATGGCCAAGCAGCAGAGCTCACCAGACCAATCAGATTCAAATTTGATTGGAGGGGGCAAGTTTAACACAGGAAAATGACATCCACCTTCTGGCTGCACGAAGGTAGGCCCCTCACCAGGAAAATGCTGACGGTCCTCCAGTTCTCCCCATGAAGCCACACACCTCGGTCTACTCCCATGTCTCCACGGCCCCCTGAGTCACTGTCCCTCTACTGGAGCCCAAGGTGAGTGCTTGTGAGCTGGTCTGTATCTGGGCCATTTAAGAGGATGTCTGGGTTTCCCGCAGCCTCAATCAGACCAGAATGATTAGAATCCCCACTGTTTTTCACAGCCAGATATTTTGGGGGCTCCTCTTCCTGGCATGAGTACTGCGGGCTGGGGTGCCTAGTGTGGAGGTCTGGGGTCCCTCGCTTCTCTGGGGGGAATCTGCTGTGGCTGAAATATCTCTCCTGATTCTCAACTGTTGCAGGAAGGTTTGGGGACAGTTCAACATCTCCGTCCCTCCTCCAGCCTCAACATGGCTTCTTTATATTTTTAGTTATTGGACTTCTGTTCAGCTAGACTTCTGATGGTTCTCCAGGTTGATTGTTCTATAACTTAATTGTAATGTGTTCATGGAAAGACACAGGAACAGTGTTTATTTACTCCATCTTGGATCTATACTCATATATTTCTTGAGTAATTTTTAAATAACAATTTTTAGTACCTACTTATCTAAAAATTTATTTTAAAAGTCATTTTCCACCTGACACTAATAATACTAAAATATTAAAAATAAATAAGTAAAATACAAAAAAAAAAGTCATTTCCTGGGAGTAAATGTAGTTTTTCACTCTAGACCTAGAAACTGAAGAATTATAATTATCAATCCCATTGGGAGAACAAGTTGAATAAAAATCATGAAACAACAGAACTTTAGATCAGTTAGGGAACTTTAAAATCATGTAATTCATTTTCTTTCCTTTCCATTTATTTTCTTAGATATCAATTAAAACAAAAAGAATATTGATCAGATCAGATCAGATCGTTACCCTTCTTTACCATCACTGGCTTCCCCTTTACCCATAGTTTCTTTAACTTCTTAGCATAACCCTTCACTCTTCTGTCCTATATGAAATATCCTAGTCATGCACTAGACAAGATTGCTTGCCTTTCTCTGAATATTTAATGTGTCCTCAAATCTTTATCTCTCTGTAATTCAGTCTCCTCTCCAGGAATAGCTTTTTCCTACTCATTTGACTGCTGCCTCCTGCTTAGCTTCTAAGGGCAAGGTCAGCTGTCCCTTCCTCTGTGAGGCCTCTAGGCCCCCCAGGAATCAGAACAAGTTTTTTTTTTATTATGCTACCATAGCATTTTAAATATTTTTATGGCAATGATTTCTTTCCTTCTTTTTCTTCTTTCTTTTTCCCCTTCCTCTCTGCCTCCCTTCCTCCCTTCCTTCTTTCCTTTCCTTCCTTTCTTCTCTCTCCCTCTCTCTTTCCCTCTCCCTCTCGCATGCCTGTCTCCCATGCTAAGAACATTTCCTTAAAAACAGAGTCTTTGTATTAATTTATCCTTATAGCCCCAGCACCTGGTACAGAGTAGATGTTTGTTAAATGTTTGTTGAGTAAATCAATACATGTATGCTGATTAAATAATGACCCCCCCCTCCCCAAGATGCCCATGTGCCTATTCCCAGAACTTGTGCAAGGAACTTGGCAGATGTGATTAAAGATCCTGAGATGGAAAAATTATCCTGGATTATTTGAATGACCCAATGTAATGCTGCATTCTTTGAGAGGCACTACATTTTTCTCTCACCATTAAAGAGAAGTCTTGAGTTTCCCTGTGATTGGGCCATTTTAGGTCCCCTGAGCACCCTGAAAGTAAACATCCTGGCAAAGATGATATTTTGCTGATTGATTTAGACCAATGGGCTCTTCACTCACCAACTTCGGGAGCTCAGGGTGAGAGTATTTCCATTGCTACTCAATGGAAGAGGAATGAATAGAAAGGATGCTGGCAATGCAGCTAAACTATACATTAGCGTATTCATAGATTTTACTGTGTGTTTGCCTCTCAAAACCCCAGGCAGGAAAGGCCTTGACTGCTGACAAGGCCCCACCTTCCCATGTGGGACCCGCATCCCCCATATAGTGCCCCGAACTCCCAGCAGCACCTAGTCCCAAGCAGGGCTCCAATGCCTGCTGCTTTTCTATGGAAAAGCTTGGGATAGCAGAGAGTCTCTGCCTTTCAAGACGCCAAAGCAAAACCCATTCAGTAGGCTTTAGTTATTATTTTGAATGAAGGGACCCTTTTGTTTTTTTGGTCCTGGCCCTAGGCAGAAGGACATTTTAAATAGACTGTTTCTATTTTTAAACATACTCAGTGACAAATTCTTGAAAGTAATCCAAGGGTGCAGAAGCTGGCACTCACTATTTGAACTGGGTTACTCCCTGGAGCTGGTAGTCTTTTAGTGTTTCCCAAAAAAGGGACTCACTTCTTGCACAGTGTTAGGTCACGGTGCCATTTCTTACATATCTGTATGAGGGGGAAACACCACACTGGTAAAACCAAAGGGGCCTACAAGGACTCAGATGAGTCCTAGTTACCTACCGGGAGCCAAGCCTTCCATTCTTCCCTTCAGCAAATATGTAGTGAGCACTGATGGTGTGCTAGGCACTGTCTATTCCAATATATTTTCCAAGTACACATACCCGGGGAAAGTTGTCAAGAGACTTCGTTCAGCTCAGCACGAGTCTTCATCTAGGAAGCTGCCTGGGGCTCTCATACCAGCCTCAGCATTCTCTCCCTAAGCCCACATTGCATTTCCACATCAGGCCTTAGACCCAGTTTCACAACCTTCAGCCTCCTGGAGAGTGAGATTAGTGGCAGCAACAGCAGGTGGGTGACTGCTGAACCAGAGGGAAGCTCTACATTTCAGATGTTTATTTAAGCAGGCTGCGTGTAACCCCTCTCTTCTTGCTAGCTGACAGTGGTTCCGGAACAGACCTTCAGCGTTTGCATTGATTGCCAAAGATGAATTACCACATGCCTTGGCTTTAAATGAACTGGGGCAGTTCTAACCCACAGAGAATGGGGAGCTAGGAAAATGGAATTGATTCTGAGCTTATTTCCATTTTGAAAGGAAGTAAGGAGTAATGGTGCTATGGGAGGGGTGTGTTCTATAAACTGTGAAGTAAAAGGAAGGAATGGGCTGTAAAACTGACAGTTTGGGTGAAAAATAAAAATTCCTAGGAGATGCTGCCTCTGTGGACAGAATACAGTTTAAGGCATACATGCCCTCAATTTCATTGTTTGACAGGTGCTATCCAAATGTTTCAGGAGGTAGTTTAGTATTAATGAGCTTTGTTTTCTGCCTGTATATGTACGCACAATGCCAACTTCCAAGGTATGAGATGGAAAACTGATTTGACTAATTAAAGCTCAGCACAGCTGAGATTGAACTCACCATCTCTGACTGCAGATCTGCTCTCCTGCCCATATTCCTGAGCTCAGTTACTGGCTCATCTGTTCAATCTGTTAGCCAGGATGGATGCCTGAGACTTCATGGCCTCCTCTAATTGTCTCCTTTACCACAGCAAAGCTATCACCACTATCTGCTGATATCTATTCTTAATACCTCTACAGACATTGAGGTAGCAGCTCCCGGTATCTGGGCACTGGCTTCAGTGTTATACAAGCCTGTCTGGGCCATGTTATTCCCTTGGACACGGCAATTTTGCAGACATCAAATACATCAAATACAAACAAGGTTTGTATTGCTCCGAGACCATGACAAAAACAAAGTCACTGTGAAACCCACAAAATACCAAATCTTGCCTCTCACTGAAAGGAGTAACTGCTTCTGCTTTACCAGTTATGGTTTATCTCTGCTCTGGCTGGCCCTCCTTGCGGATAAACCATTGAGACACTCACTTGCTCATAGATTTGACCCCACTTTCTGATAGAATCCAACCTAGAGTGAAGTCCCACTTCCTTAGACTCTTCCCCAAATCACCCAACCAAAGTCCAAATCCCACAATAGATTCTTTATAATAGCCTGTTAGTGAGAGTGTTGTGTGTTCTTTCTGGCTAGAATGAGTCATACATCCAACCTGTTCAACTACACAGATGTGTTCCTGGTGGATTTTAGCTGGAAACATCATTCTCGTCTCCATTTCTGGTTGAATCTTGTTCTTTATCATCGCCAGCCTATAATGGTACAACAACAACCCCCTGTGTGTTTTTCCAGGTGCTAGCGTCCTCCCTCTCTGATGCCTCTTTCTAATGGCGGTGAGATGGCCTCATGAGCTGTCCACTGTCCATCCGGCTGGCCTCCCTGCTCTGGCCACACCATGATTATTTCCATGTCTCATCTTCCCACCATGGAAATTTATATGACCCCATTCATTCATTATCTCTTCTCTTATACTTTCCCTCTTGTCCTCTGGCAGCATCGGTCCCTAAGCACTGATGGAGGGAGAAGAGACGAAGGCTAAAGAGATATAAACATATTCAGAGGTATGTACAAAGTGAGCATTCCATTCCTTTTCAGTGTTCATATCTGAAACCATGAGGAAAACGGGTAACCATGTGATGTGATAAAGATGTTAACTAATCTTATTGTGGTAATCTTTTCACAATATATATGTAATCAAATCATCATGTTTCATACCTTAAACTTACATGTTATGTTTCAATTATATCTCAATAAATCTGGGGGGAAATGTAACCATGTCTAAAAACACCTTCATGGCAACTTTTAGTATTTTGATGTTTGACTAAAAACTGGATATCATGGCCTAGCCAAGTTGACACATAAAATCAACCATTACAGTCCCCCTCCCCAAATTTACCCACCATAGGGTGAAATCTTTATCCACAGCATTCTTCCTTAGGTCTTTGGGAAACTGATAAAACGTGATGAAGATCCCTCTAGCTTTAGTGAAGTAAGAGACACCGGTGTTTCTGACTCGTGCGAAAGGTCATGAATTGAGTTAATTAACATATTTATCTCTTGCGCAAAGCAAGTAAGGCTGACTGCAGACCACCACGTTTGATATGTGAGAAGCACATATCTACATTTGTGATTTACTGGCAGGGTTTCCTTATTAACATTCATTGTTATTTCAAGGCTTCGGATGAGCAGATCCTCACTGTCTAAATTAATTGGGAACCCTTGGGCTACTGTGGCAAATGCGTTTTTCTGCCTTTCAGGGCTTTCCAAAGCTGTCTGCATAGCTTTGAGCAAATTACGTAACATTCTGCATCTCAGCTCTCTTATTGCCAAAAAGCCTCCAAAACCCAGCATTCAGTGATTCTATTCTATTCTAACCTGAACCTAACTTACCCATCCAACTTTTTCCCCAGGATTTTTTCAACTGTCTGCTTCTTATAACCTAGTCCCCACCCTCCTCTTTGCAATTATCACACTGACTTCCACCAAGGTATCTCAGCTGATATGGTTTTCTACAACTTAGATAACTATTCCTCTATCGGTCACACCTACTTTTCAGATACAACTTGTAATATCTTTAATATACATAGAACTTTTATAAATCAATATCAATAAAATGGACCTGCTTTATAATATGGCCAAACGATGTGAACATGCCATTCACAACAATAGGTTGAAATGGCCAGTAGACATAAGATAATATGTTCAGCATCACTAAATTAAAAAAAAGAAGAATATTAAATGTAAATTTGTTTTACATTTAAGTAAAGTACATTACATTTAAGAAAGTTACAATGAGTACAAACCAGGATAAAATTTGGAAGTGTCTCATAGGAGGCTATATTCATTTCCCAGTTTTCCAGGGCTGCAATAACAAAGTTCCACAAATTGCGGGGCCTAAAATAACAGATTTATTGTCTCACAAGTCTGGAAATTAGAAGCCCGAAATCAAGGTGTCAGCAGGGCCATACTCCCTCTGAAGGCTTTAGTGGACAATTCTTCTGTTGATGGCTGTCAATTCTTGATGTTCTCAGCTTGTAGCTGCACTACTCTATTCTCTGTCTCAGTCATCACATGACATTCTCACATTTTCCCTGTGTGACTGTCTGAATTTTCCTCGTATAAGGACACCAGTTAGATTGGTTTAGAGCCCACCCTAATAACCTCATCTTTACTAATTACATCTACAAAGACGATTTCTAAACAATATCACACTCACAGGTACTGGGTGTTAGGACTTTAACATATCTTTTTTTTTTTTTTTTAACCAGAATATCACATAAGTTTATTTCAGATGTAACAGTAATGTTAAAATCAACAAGTTTAATCATTAACTGCACCAAGTAAACTTAGCTATTTAAGTATTTTTAAAGTTATTCCCTCCAAAAAACTGAGGGAGCTTTTCTTTTCCACCCCACATACCACGGTTTCCCAATAGTTCTGTTTTTGGAGGACTTTCAATTGATGAGCAAACTGCTTTGGGGATACTTCAGAACTTCTTTCCCCAAATGAAAATTAATCTGGACAAATTACATACTGCATAGATTTTTCTGCAGATTCTTTTCTTTAGAACCTAAATGTAATTACCATAAAGTATAACTTTTACCTATTTGCTCCACAGTAAAAACTATCTGTCCTGAAAAATATGATGGATATATCCTGTGATCTTCCAGTTAATAGAACTGTTTTACCTCAATGATAATTTTTTACATAATATTTCAAAATAACCAACTCAACAAGGGACGTTATTTCAGTCTTTACTAACTCATAGGCAGATGAACTAGTGCCCAGCTTCCACCTTTTCTAAATCCTCAAGTGGATGGAATTATTTAATACAAGTTTGATGTAGGACAATTAACCCTTTACGAACATTTATAATTTAGGTTAGTCATTGACTAGTATGGGAAAAGAAACACTATAATGATAGGGAGCCTACACACTCAATTCAAATTTTAATATTTTTTCCTCCTTAAATAACATGTGCTTAATTGTCATGAGGCAGCTATTCGGTTTTCAATAACCACATTTAGGGATACATTCATAGGACTGATCATATAGTCCAGGCGAAATGGTTATAAAAATAGAGGCAGTGTCATCTCTGAAAACACATTTATATATCAAAATCTATTTTGATATCTGGAAGTTTACAAAAAGGCTGAATTCTTCAAACTAATTATGCCTTCTGTAACTCAAGCACTCCTCTCTTGGCAAGAGCAAGCTGAAGCTTATCCATGAAGGTACGGGTGCTTAATACTGAACTTTTCTTCTAATCTTGATTTAGGCTGAAGAAACAACATATCTTTTTAAGAGACAGAATTCAACCCATAACAGTGGCTATGAAAGGAAAGTATGAAAGGAAAGCTTCTGCCAAGATACTAACACGTAACAACAAAGAACAAAGGAGAAAAGGATCATTTCAGTGGAAGCAGCATGCACAGAGGACTATTAGGGCCCAGACAACACATTCCAATTTATGCCAAGATGCTAAATAGGTTCTAGAGGTAGATGAAATTTAGAAAGGAAGGAGAAAGAGGTGGCTGGTTAAAGACGGAGTTAGAAAGGAAGGAGAAGGCTGAGCATTAAACTAGAAGTTAAACTGAATTGATTTCAATGGACAGGATTAAGTTTGCTGATAGCAAGATGAAGTGGGGGCAGGAAAATTCAATTCAGGTACATGTATACATGAAAGACTCATATTTTCATACCGCTTGGGTAATAGAAATCCATAGCTATTTAACAGAAGCTAAATGAAAATGTAGCATTATATAAACAGGCAGGTCAGAGACCAATACAATCATTGTATGTATTAGATTGAATCTTATGAAATTGATAATATTTGACCATTTAATTTATTAAAATGGCAACTTGATATGCATTAACCCAATATACATGGAAGAGAAACTTGCTAACCTCATTAAACAGACTCAGAGACATTGCTTCTACCACATACATTTATGGGAAAGTTCAGTACATGTTAAAGAGTCCAACCCTCCATTCCACTCTTTTCAAATGTCTTACTCTCTTTACACAGCTAGCTAGAGAGTGGCAAGATTTTAGATTTGAATTCGGAGGAAAATGGAAAGATTGATGATGTCGTTTAGTCCTAAACCTTGGGTCTAACTCAGGTTTCCCTGGAGAATCCTGGATGAAGATTATGCACAGCAAGTAATTACCCTGTCTCAACCACATGGGGAATGACCGATGAGAAGGTTTCCATCAATGGATACATATTGTCTATAAGATACATTCACACTCTAACAGGTAGCTTATAAAGCCACCTTCACTCCAACCTCTTTCCCACCACTCCCAATCCCACTGATGATTATTGACCAACAGAGATTAGTGCTTTTTTCCAGAATGTAGGGTTGTTCTGAAAAATGATTCCCTGCAATTCACATTGCTCCATTAATCTAAAATGGGGCCATGCCACTATTTCTGGCCAGTGAAAGATCAGTAGGAATCATGTGTGACACTTGAGCACAGAGGGAACAAATACCATACTTTCTCTCTGTCGTGCTGGGGACCCTGCTCGCTGTGCCATTTGTCGTGCAGGGCTGCCTGTGGGGTCTCTGCTCCCGCTCCCCACATAAGAACGCAGGATATGGCTAGGCCAAAAAGGAACACCCACAGAGCCATGGATAGGGGTGTCATATCACTATCATCTCACTGGCGGCTGGAGCCACACGACCAGCAGACTGCTGTCCTCTTCTCTGCCTGGCAACCCACCGACTGACCAACCAACGCAACCGCGGCAGTTATATTAGTGGCCAATGGCTCACTGGTTACAGCTGACGGCCAACTAGCCACAGTTGACGGCCATCTACTACCCGAGCCAGCACCTTTCCACGTGAGGCCAAGAGCCTGGAAACTGCTCTCTGGGACTCTGTCCCTACACTCTCTTCCCTCAGTTTACTAAATAGATGTCCCTTGAAGCCACAAAGTAAATCAAACTGGGGCCTGAGTCATCTTTTGGAGGATAGCCATCCTGAGAGTCACCAGATGAAGAAGCTCTTCACTGGACTTGGAGTGAGAAATAAATTTTGATTTTGTTGAGCCACAGATATATGGGGTTGTTACAGCAGCACAACCTCGCCCACCTTAATTCCTCCTCCATTTCAACATTCTGAATTCCCATCTGTTCCCTCAACTTATCAAGTTGTTTCACTTGGCCTGGCCTTGCAATCTCTGCTCTCTCTACCTAGAACACCTCGCTTTTCAACCTGGTGAACTGCCAAGATTCAGATTAAGTGACTGTGGGGACAGAGCCAGGAGAGCAGTTTCTAGGCTCTCGGCCTCACGTGGAAAGGTGCTGACTCAGTTATTAGATGGCCATCAGCTGTAATCAGATGGCCATCCTCTGTGGCTGGTTGGCCATCAGCTGTTACAGGTTAGCCATTAGCCACTAATATAACTGCTGTGGCTACGTTGGCAAGGGTGTTGGTTTGTTGGCAGAGAAGTGGACGGCAGATGAGGGTCGTGTGGCTCCCGCTTCCAGTATCTCCAACCCAGTCACCAGTGAGAATATAATGATATGAACCCCTATCCATGGCTCTTTTGGTGTTCCTTTTTGGCCTCACCATATCCTGTGTCCACCCGCCGAGAGTGGGAGTGGGACCAGACACCCTGCATGACAGTGACATTTATTCAGAGTCCTTCTCTGACTTTTCCAAGCTACTCCTTCTTTCGTACCCTCACTGTGCCTTGTGCCAAAGCCTATGTCAAATCCCATTGACATAGTTATCTTCTCAAAAGAATGTGAGCTCTTTAAATGCAGGCACTCAATCTTATTCTTTATATTCAGAGCACCTAAAATAGTGCTTGGCATATAGTCACCTCTTGAAACATGAATATTGCATTAGTCTAAGTGAATTGAGGGTGTGCGGGTTCTCTGATTACATCCCTTTGTCAGCTGACTGAGGGGGTGGGGTCAGTTGCTCTGAATGGGATCAGAGAGCTTGAGTTGCTGCAGGTCAGTCCTGGTGGAGCTGTGCTGCTCGTGAAATCAATAAAGCCCTTACAGAGCATGCAGGAGTAAAGAAGTAGGCCCTTAGAATTTGTCTGTTGCTACTCGCTGAAGGTTAAAGGACAAGAAAACTTGCATTTTCAGGATGTGTGTTTTTAATGGCTGCAGACCATGCTGCATATGTGCTTAGCTTGAAAGACAGTGGAAGTATAGATATCCCTCAGAGTTCAGCCAGAGATATTTTTAAGTTCCTGTGCTTCTCTGTAAAATTTGGATTTTCTTTTCCTTTTGGAGTGGACAATAAGGGAATAAAACAAAGCAAGTTCAAACGACATGGGAAGTGCTTTTAATAAGAATGTTTTATTGTCTCTGCCTTAGTTTCTAACATAGTTTATAAAGTGAAAACACTGCTTTAATACAAATGGAATACTGTTGGTTACATGCAATCCTGTTTCTCCTCCTTTAAACTGACCAAAGGAGGGGTCCCTCATTCTTTGGGGGTGCTGACAAGGGCTGTGGTGGAGTAAGAGTAGGGGCTGAGCAGAGCAGCAATGGTGTACTTGCGTTGGCCGGAGTCATTTGCTGTGAACACCACCTACAAGAGAACACAGATGGGATCCATTTCTAACAGAACCCAACAACGTGAGTCATGGACCGAGAAACCACTGGAAGTCTCCTGCTACAGCAATTCTTTTTATTTTATTACTTCATTTTTTGGAGCAGTTAGAACAAAAGGCAAAAATCCAAATATGCCTGCCAGCTAACCACTGGAGTTTTGTGCAGTCCTTAAAACAAAAGTTCTTCTCTACTTCCTGTATGACCAAGTCTCTCTCCTTTTTTTTTTTTTAATGCAAATTCACACTGAACGTCAGGGTGACTGAGGGAAATCACAGAAAGCCTAAATGGTCTTGTCCACTTTCTTGGTTTTAGGAAAAAGAGAGGAGGATGTAGAAACTGGCATTCAATGACCTGCCGTCTTGAGAATGGTGACTGCCCATCCCACCGCAGATTTAGCGACATAGAATGTTAGAGCTGGAAGGGAACATTCTTGACATTTTACAGGTAAGCAAACCAGAATTCTGAATTATCATGTTTGGTCCAAGTTCACACAGTGACCGGGCTAAACCTGGAAGTTAAGGCTCCTGGTTCCAAACTCAGATATTTTTCTCCAATTATTCCTTTGCATTTTCTACCATGAACATTATATCTTTATGTATAGAACAAGCAATGAAATAGGGAGTAAAAGCCCTGAAGGGTTCTGTTTACAACAGAGTGTGGAAGGTCATGCTGGAATTCTGAAATACACACACATGTGTTAGAGCTCACTTACATTTTCTAATTGGGCAAATTGTCAATCAAAATGTTGTTCCAGTTAGTCACGTACTTCAGGTAAATTTAATAGAGTTTCTGAGACTCAGGTGCTGGGATCGTTAGGTGCTTAGACTGAGGCAAACGGGGAAAATTTTGGTTCAGGAAAGAGAGTGAAGAGGTGTTTACCTTTACTTATTTTAGGTTTAGGATTTGGGTTGAGCTTGGAACACACCCTAGATAAGTACATTTTGTTCCAAATATGGAAAAAGAAAACCTTGATTACTTGGGGACAGGAGAGGAAAAAAATCTGACTGAAACATTCCAAAAAGAAAAACAGCATCAGGGCAAGTGGAGGTGAGAAACACTTAAGAATCTCTCTGAAGGAGAAAGGGAATGTTTAAAGGCCAAGTTTCTGAAATCAAATCAGAAAAACATCTCTTAGAGTGACATTGGCCTCAATCCCCATTTGATTCTTCCTAAAAAGTGTAAATGGCATAACCTTTGCTCAAAAATCCATGAAATGAAGAGGACTAAGAGCTCCAAAGGAAATTCCTAACTTTCTCTGTAAGGCTAGTATGGCACCTGGGTCATTGGTCAAGGAGGGAGTGAGTAGTGCTGAAGGATAGCAGCATTCTGGGAGGCTCTCAGCAGAAGAAGGTGGCAGGAAAGGAACTCATAGCTGAACCCACCATGCACTCACCAGCCACTGAAGAGCCTCCGTAGGGCTCATGCTTGCTCTCTCATTCTGCAGAGTCATTCAGACTCCAACCTGGGCTTGTGGTCCTGCCTAATATTTTCCAAGGACAGAAATGTTTTTTCACTTCTGAATCTCTAGCATCTAGCAGAGTGCTCAAGGTTTTTATTTTTTAAAATGTTTGTTGAATGAATATTAAACGAGTGAACAGCAGACAAGGAAGCTGACGTCTACTGAGTAGGAGCAACATGTCATGGGGAGTTTAGCAGTGAATGTCTTCAGATGGTCTCATCAGGCTGAGACCCAGGGCAGACAGTGGTCGTAGGGAAGCTGATCTGGTGCTCTAGGGTAGGCCCTGAGACTGTCTAGGGGCACGGGTCTTGTGGTAGGTGCCATCTAAACCCTGCACCCGACCGTGATCCCGCTCTGTGTCTTGCTGACTGGCTAAGAAGTAGCCAGAGACATGCTTCTTGGTAGATAAAGGTACCTTGGTAACTTGTGGGCCCCAGAAGTCAAATAAGGCCCTCCAGTTTCCATGGCAACATTGTCTACCAAAGGAAATATTTTATGTCAACTGAAAGCCTCATCCATGACTAAGCCAGAGACAATGGCTACTTTTCATGCTGAGCTATTTTTGATGCAATTGGTTTATCTTTAGCTCTGAACAACAGGTCTGGATTCTATTTCCATGACAGCCATCTGTTTTAAATGACTTAAGGAATTACAGACAAGGAGGAGGCCGAGAGATTGGGCCATGCATATCTCTGAGGTTCTTAGTACCTCATAAGTAGAGCAGCAGAGTGTACACCAAGAGTTACAAATGTAGCATTATTATTACTATTATTATTATTATTAGCTTGGTTTCTTATGCAGCTTGTCCAGGCACTCCTAAGGCTAAATTCAGTTTAGGTTCTGTTGATAAATAGGACTGCTCCTCCCCTTACTGGCACTGTGACCTTTGACAAGTTATTTAACTTCTGTGAGCCTAACTTTCTTCATCTGCACAATGGGGATAAAAATAGGACTAACTCCAATGGGTACTTTGTGAAGATCCAATAGGTTAAATACAGACAACACAGCAGTGTCTGGCATGTGATAGATGCTGGATAAATGTTATCCATTGTGTTGCCGTTATTATTGCACATTTGCTGTCTCTATATGCATTGCCTCAAATCACTTATCCAAACCTCTGGGTTCCAGATGTGTTTTGGAATGAATCATTTTTCAGATTTTAGAAAAGTAAAATAATACATCTATTATTTGTTGCGCAACACCTGAGTGGGGTCTGGAGGGCTGCCTAATAATCTAACATATTAATATTTCTTCAGCAAACAAATAGTCATATTCAGTGGAGTGAATGAAGACTTTAAAGAGCATCATGTAAGTTCAGGTCATGTTACTAAATGAGTTTTCACCAAACCTGGAAAGAGAGCTTGCTTTTCAGAATTTTGTGGATTTCTGATTGCAGAAATGGGAATGGGAACCTGTGCTAGTTCAATGACATTTCATGGTATGCATTTGCATTTCTATCATATGCAAAGTGCAAACTGTGCATTTCCTGGGATTAAAAACAACAACAACAACAACAAAATAAAAATAAAATACAACTCAAATGTCTACATACTTACCTCTGCATATTCATGGAAGGGGGAAATGCCAAGCGCCGTCCAGTAGGATTTGGTGTCTAATACTACTTTGTATACCCCTTCTACAAATTTATCAGTAGTTGTGAGCCCGTGCAGCTCTCCAAATTCACTGGTTTTCCTAAAAGGTGCAAAGGTCCAGTTTAAGTTAGGCATTAAGGGAATAAATACCATGGCAATAAATACCATCACACACACACACACACACACACACGAGCAGTTTGTGCATGTGAATATATGTATTTTCCCAGCCAGGTCAGGATAGGGAAAATTCTATTAAATGTCTAAAATTAACTGACAGGAAATTTGTCAGAAATGTTTCAAAAAGCTCATTGTGGATTTTTTTTCTTTTATGAGAACAAGTAGAGGCATAACGTTTCACTTCAAAAAGAGTCATTGCAATTCAGGGTTGGTGTTTGGGTGAAGCTTCCTAACAACCCCTGGAAGTGGCCCTACGCCACTCTGACTGCAGTTTCCCATTCTACAAGGGATCACTCCTCCCTCGTGGTATGAGGATATCTTTCAGAAGTGGGTATCATTTGTACACACAGTGGAAACCCCAAACTACAAAGAGAAACCCGTATCTGACTCATCGTTCGTTTATATATTTAATGTCTTTGGTAACTCTTTATCAATAACAAGTAGCTGGGCAACTCCTTTTTAAGTTTTTAAACTAGGCAACTTCTATTTCTGTATAAGTACCAGCTTAGGAGCTATTGTTTGAAATTGCTCTCCATCAGACTGAAAAAAACTAAGACAGATAAAAACAGAAGTTGTCTTTATTGACTCTATCACCCTTCCACCTTTCTTCTTTTCCAGGAAAAAAAATATTTAACTTTTTTTTTCGTCTTGTCATAAGGAAAATGATTCGCATGGGCGATTGAATATTTTTGGTGTCCATTGTATCTCTCATTTAGAATATTCTCGTAACTGCTTTCCACACTGTGCTTGACATTTTTATAAACAAATGATTTAAGAGATAAAAACTCAATTGGAACCACACCAAATAAAATGGGCTCCCCAATGATGCATGAATAATCATAACGTGGTTCTTGGGATTCAATTAAAACCCACAGGAACTCTCCTCCCAGGATACAGAAACTCTTAGCAGTATTGCTTGCAGGTGAGGATTCCTTACTTTGCATTAGTTGGTTTAGGGTCACTAATATGCATTTTCTTTGAAATTCTTGCCAGTGGAGGTGGAAAACCTCCCTGAAAATTGTAAAGCGATTGATGAAGGTGAGAAGTCATTTTTGTGTCTGATGGGTGCTTGAGAGATTGGTCAGCGGCAGTTTTGCATTCTGTATCTTTCTCTCCTGTGAACTTTCGTATTAAGCTCAACAGCCCCCAGTCTTACAGGGCAGATGCTCCACAAGTGTTTGCTAGACAAAAGCCCTCGATTCTGGATGATCCACATAAACTACAGACAGATGGCTTGTCAATGCTGCCCGTCAATTTCTTTCCTTCAATTAATAAATTAACCCAAGTTGTATATCTTCCCTAGAAGACAAGGACTGAGCTTGAGTTTTATACCAGGACACCAGGGAATCTGTGAAACTCCTGAAATTACATGTGCAAGTGTGTGTGTGTGTTTCTGGGCATGGAGTCCATAGGTTTCATCACCTTCTTAAAGTGCTCTGTGACCCAAAAATGTGGTGAACCATTGCTGGAGTACAGGAGGTGCCAGGTCCTTTTTTCCCCCACCATCTGCCCTAAATGCTGTTCAGGTTCTTCACCAGCTAAGCAAAGCAGGAGGAGAACATCCTTCTCAGGGTCCATTTGACCTCTGCCTACATTTTCAATCTACTTATAGATTCTTAAGTAAATGGATGTGAGCCTCTTTCTCCAACAGGTGGCTGGAGAATGGGAAGATATAATGAAGTCTCACATGTGGGGTTGTCAGGCAGCTTACCCAGAGGCAAATGGCTCCCAGGTTTCATCAGCAGCCTTCTTGAATACTTTCACAGTCACATCAACAGCAGGACTGCCTCGGACAGCATCTAGGACTTTGACCATCAGAGGACACTTGGATTCACCCTGGGCATAGAGAAAACAAGTGAAAAGTGAACAAAACTGGTCAGAGTCAAAGGATCTGTTCTCCATGGTGCTAGAAATCTGGAACAAGGCAGGAAGTACATGCTAATCCCATTTCCAGCAACAAAAAGTGTTGACAGTTAATGAGCTTCCCTTACTCAGTATGACACAGACATGATTGTTTCCAAAGCAAGAATGGTTTCTGCCTCCAGATACACTGCAGTCGACTAGAGGAGTGTATAATGAATTTCAGAGAAGAAAATAGGCCCTCTAAGAGTAGTTGCTTTGTTAAGCCTCACCATTTGAGAGGAATTACGAAAAAGATGTAATGTGCCATAGAACCAAGTAGTTTTTCCTTAGAGCATTTTAGTCAGTTGTTGCTGTAGTACTTCCCTCTTACTAGTTGTTGTAAAATCATGTCAAACTACTTCATGACCAATTTTATAGTATTAGTTAATTCTTCTAGGGGATTTAAGAATTAAATACCTGACTAAAATGTTGTCTTCCAAGCCTTTCAAAGATTAATCAATAAACACATTTTGATTAGTTAAAGGTAAATAAACTTTATAAGAGAATGTATTTCTGAAAATCCAATCTTAATAGCTTCATGAATATCCTGTATTTATTTGTATCATCAATCTGAGGAAACTGAGACACCAGGCATTGCAACCCCAATGAACCAGAGCAATAGAGAAGAGCACCCACAGTCCAAGCTCCAGTTCAGGGAGCTCTGCAGAACCTCATTCTTTTCAAAGTTTGAATCAATGATGTTTGAAAATAGATACTGGGTACCCTTGCCCTTGGAACAAAAGCTGGTTGGCAAATCTGGAGGAAGTCACTTGTCCTTCTTCTAGTGTACACAGGAAATGTATGAAAGAGACTTCACAGAGTTGAGCACTCACCACAGGGCCAGCCTCAGACACAAATACCAGTCCAGCCAGGCAGAGGAGGAGCAGGCGCTGAGAAGCCATCTTGCCAAGAACCAGTGGGCTTCTGTGATGGTCGCAATAAGCTTGGGGCTTTTATATTCACTTCTCCTCAGCCAGACTGCGGATCCCTGCCAACCTGACTCCAAACCTGCTGATTCTGATTATTGACTTAGTCAACAAAGGGAGAATAAGTAACCCACACAAATATGAACCTTGCCTAGAGAGATTAAAGTGTTGGAACCTAAGTGCTATGAAATATTCTTAACAGGTCATTTGACTGGCTTGATGACCAAAAAATGAAACAATTGAAACAGAACAAAAATAGTCTTCTCCTTCCTTGCCTGAATACAGCAACGTTCTTGGGATTTTATTTTTTCTCCTTTACCTATGTCTATGCATGATTTCCATGTTCTGTGCATTTTTTCTTTCATTTTAGGTGATAGATGCAAGTTATAATAACTTGTTTCACATTGAATGATACTTGGCTGCACATGCTCAAATATAGTGCATTAGAAGACATATTTAGAAGACTTGATGTCCCCGAGTCAGCAAAGAAAAACGCTTGGCAGTATTTACGTTTTTAAAAGTCTATGTTTTAGCCAAACTAAGTTATTTGGAAGCTTTGTTAGCCAGAAATTTCTCCAAAATTTGGTGTTCTTCCCAGCCAATGTTCATGTCAACCCAAAGAATTATGATATATTTCTAACAGGCACTGATGACCCTGAAATACAGAGAACCAAATATTCTTGACTGCTTCTCTTGTACTGGATGTGTAGAAATAAGGCTACCCAGCTGGCTTTTGTTAGAGTTAAAGTTTCTGGAAGGAAGTCTGTGAGAATAGAAGCAACAGGTGGCAACTGGTTCTCTTCTTCTAGGCTGACTTAAAAGTCCAAGAATTATAATCATTTGATGATTCGTTGATCAAGTACCAACTCTTGTGTGTTTGTGTGTGTACATATGTGGCTTTCTTCATGGATTAAGACAGCTTTTGTCCTCTTAGAGACAAATATGTGGAAGACATATAGACAGAAATTTTGGACAAATGCATGTCAAGGATGAGTCTAGTTTGGAGTACTAAGAGTTGGAAGAACATTCCTATAGCCGACAGAGCCAGGTTGGAATAAACTCAACAAAAGATTGCGAAGGGAAGAGCTTTCAGGGAGTGACAGAAGGGTCAGGAAGGCATTCAGGGATTTGGACATGTGTAGAAGACTTGGGGAGAGTGGGTTGACTACAAGAAAGCAATGAGGAGCAAATCCAGTTCAGCACATAGCTAGGACTGGACTCTTACAGTTTTAGAGTCTGAAGTAGCACTGGAAAGAGTTTTGAATTTGGAGTTAGATGACCTGAGTCATCCAATTTCTAGTTCTGCCCAGTTTCCCAGATGACATCTCTGAGTTATTTAATATCTCAGTTATTCAGCTTATGCATTTGTAAAATAGAAATACCTAATATTCTACTTAAAGAACTGTCCTAATGACTGTTAATGTGATTTGATATAAAAGTTCTTTGTAAACTGTAAACCACTTTTCTGATGTAAATTATAATTTGTTTCAACATCTCTGCTAAGGAGAAAATCTTTTCTCTCATATGTTGTCATCCAGTATTTTCTTGACTCTTTCCCATTGCTCAGAACTTGGATGGAGAGCCTATTTTCTACATCAATTTCAAACATTTGAAAATTCTCTCATAGCTCAAGTCAATATTCCATCCATGTATCTTAGTGCTACTTTCTGTTGAAACCTAGAAATGTCATAGACATAAACTGGCAATCCGGGGCTGCCAGCAGTCCATAGAGAGATGTTTGGCCTGTGGAATGTTCCTTTAAAACTTTTGAACTAGTTGCTAAAGTTAAAAATTGAGACACGTTACATAAATATTTAGATTTCTGGCTCCTCTGACAAATCAGAAAAGATGGCAGCACTAGGCTCACGTGCACATATGGGCTCTCACTCTCAGATATTAGAACATTCTGAAGGCAGGCCGATGGAGTTCTAATATCTCACTCACAGATATTAGAACTCCATCGGCCTGCCTTCAGAATGTTCGTAGTGGCACGATCATGCTCAAGGATTTTTTCCTTCCCTCATCCTATTTCTCTCATCCATGTTCCTGCCTGAACTGTTGGAAATTTGAGTGCAATTGCTGATATCCTTATAGCCATGTAAGCAGTGAATGACAGTATTTTGTTTTCGCCAAATAGACATTCTCACTTCTTTAAACGATCTCTTTTGTGATTTATTCACCCCTTGTCATCCCAATCTGAAATTTGCTGGGTCATGAATTTCAGAGACAAACAGGCTCTGTAATTTATCTATCATCTATCTATCTATCTATCTATCTATCTATCTATCTATCTATCTATCTATCTATCTATAAAATATAATTTTTAAAAATTCCTATCCCCCCACATATCTTCCCTCTGGCAACCGTCAGCTTGTTCTCTATATCTCTGTATCTGTTTCTTTTTTTGGTTTATTGTTTTATTTTGTTAGATTCCACATATAAGTAAAACGATTTCTCTTCAGACACAGTTCCTAGAATCCTTCCCACCCAGAACTTCTTCCTCATATACTCCCATTGGTCACTATTTCTCTTCAAATGGAAGGTATTGAACGGAACACATTCTTCAGATGGGGTCAGGCCAGCACAAAGGACACTGAAACTTCTCTTGGCAAAGGGACTCTCCAGCAAATGATGTTTCCGGAGTGCATCTGTTACTGTACTAGCTATAACCCCTCCTCCACCTCATCATAGCACCGTCTATTTTGATCTGTTGGTCACAATGATATGACATCACTGTGTGTTATCTATCGTTCTGCGCTTTTGTCATTTATGAATGTTATTTAATTTTTCAGCTTTATTGAGGTATCATTGACAAATAAAATTGTAAGATTTGATATGTGTGTGCATTGTGAAAGGATTCCTACCATCTAATTAATTAACACATCCAACACTTCACTTATTTATTTTTGTGTGTGTGAGAGAATATTTAAGTTCTACTCTGTTAGCAAAGTTCCGTTGTATAATACAGTGTTATCAGTTATAGTCACCATGTTTTACTTTAGGTCCATCGACCTTATTCATCCTATAGCTAAAAGATTATACACTTTTATCAACCTCTCCCTATTTCCCCCACTCCCCAGCCCCTGACAACCACTTTTCACCTCTCTGTTTCTGTGAATTTTTCTTTCTTCTTCTTCTTTTTTAAAGATTTCATATATGTATAAATGATACAACACAGTATTTATCTTTCCCTACCTGGCTTATTTCACTTAGCATAATGCCTTCAAGTTCCATCCATGTTGTCACAAATGGCAGGATTTTCTTCTTTTTCATGGTTGAGTAATATTCCTAAATATGAGGTAGGACTAAAAAATATGGTGAATGTTTAAGTAAAAAAGTTATTACAGTGAAAGATATGTTGCCATTAATCCCACTCAAAATACTTCCCCTCACTTCGAACACACTTATCCCATCATTCTTGTCACTTTCTGAAGCAGTTCTGGAAGTCCTCTTTTATGATTGTCTTTATTTCATTATCCATCATGACAATGCTCTGTCACACATCGCTTCTGGTATATGGCAATTTCTGTCATATTTCTGTAATAAAAACATTACCAGTTGTCCTCATCCACCTTATTCACTGGATCTGGCACTGTGTGACTTCTGGTTCTTCCCCAAAGTCAAAATGACCATGAAATGAAGACGTTTTGAATATATTCAGGACATGGAGACAGCCACGACAGCACAACTAAAGACACTCATGAAAGAGGACTTCCAGAAATGCTTCAGAAAATGGCAAGAACGACAAGTGTGATAAGTGTGTTTGAAGCAAGGGAGGGGGGAGTATTTTGAGGTGGATTAATGGCAATGTGTCTTTTACTGTAATAATTTTTTCAAATATTCACTGTGTTTTTCAATCATACCTCATATATACATATAATATATATTATATATTTCCTCTTATTTATCCATTCATTGTGGGTATGTAGGTTTTTCCCCATATCTTGGCTATGTGAATGATGCTACAATAAACATGGGAGTGTAGATTATCACTTCAATATCTTGTTTTAATTTTCTTTGGATAAATACCTAGAAGTGAGATTGCTGGATCACATGATAGTTCTAATTTTAATTTTTTGAGAAATCTTCATACTGTTTTTCAAAGTGGCTGCACCAATAAACATTCCTACTAACAGTTTATGAGGGGATCCCTTTTCCCCACATCCTCACCAACACTTATTTCTTTTCTTTTTTTTTTTTTGGCAATAACCATTTTAACTTGTGAGATAATATCTCACTGTGTTTATTCATCATTTATGAATTTTAACCTAAATACAGGGATCGATGTTTAGGCCTGATGCATCTCATCCTGTTAGTTGTACCCTGCCACTCCGTCCTATTGACATCAGTTAATAGTTGATTCTGTAATTCACTGCATTAGCATGCCCTCCAAGCATCACACCCTGGCCACTTTGACTAGCTTGCCTTCTGAACTGTCATTGCTCTGAAAATCATGAATACAATTTGAATTTGAACAAGACAAGGAGGTAGAGGGACAGTGAATAAAGCAGTTCAAAGTACAGGGGGCATAGCATAGTGAATCTGATTGTTGAGTCATTGATAAACTTACAGAAGTAGAGATTCTTTTTAATATAAGTAGAGAAAATTTTGGCAGAAGCCTAACAATCAAATGTAGATAGTCTGAAGTAAAGTAAGGGGATCCCAGGAGAAGAAGCTGACAATGTTTTAAATGAGAGAAGAGGAAGGCGGGCGTAGGAAGGAAAAAGCAAAAAAGAGAGTGGGAATGCATTCTTGTCAGAGGAATATTTGAATGGGACAAATGGCAATGGCAAATACAAGAGAGTCTAATGCTTCCTGCCTGAGAGGCAATTTGTCATGAGAGAGGGTTATGTGGGTAAACATAGACTCCCAAAGATAAGGGGTCTACCTTTCCAGTGTGTATTTGAGTTTGTGCAAGCTCTTTTAGATAGATGGCTGCATGGGATCCACAAAGAGGGCTGAATTAAAGTCAAGGGTCACTACATTCCTAGAGTCTTAAGTGGTTGCTGTAGAGTTTGTGCTCCAGAGAGAAGATCAGCAACAGTAAGGATCCAGAAAACAAAAGGAGCATTAGTGAAACATTTACACAATAAACATATGTTCTTTCTTAGCCACGTACTGTTTTCCTCACATTTTGACCATGAGACTATATATAACCTAGATGTTTAACTGAGGTAAAAAAGATTAATTTTGATGATGGCGTTCCTTCTCCTACTACGGAATAGACGGTGGTTAATGAATTATTCAGGCCTGTTCGTTGTTTATTCTTCTTCTGCCCTCTTCCTAACGATGGATGGGCTTAGTTCTTAATTTTTTTAAATATCATAAACTCTTCTTCATTTGTTTTTCTGAGGGTGTATGTCAACTGCTAGCTAGTGATTTGTTGACCTTGAAATGCTCATTAAAATTATTTCCAGTAAGCTGATTAGCCAGAGTAGAGAGTTGGCTGGCCAAGTGCTTGAGCTGGGTCTTATGCAGGGGTGTTTGTGAGGGGGGGGTGGCAGTATTTTGGGGTCCTGGATCTTTGGAGGTTAAAGAATTCAATTTTGTCAGCTCCTCTCAGAATTAATAAGCCCTCGGGGTTTGATTAATGGTAAGCAAGCAAACTCATAAAAGACTCATTTTAACACCATAATACCAATTTAATTAACAGTCAGATGGTTGCTGAGTAAGCAAAGATTTAGAGCAAAGAGGCTTGGCTGATTTTTTGAGAATATTTCATTCAAACTACAGGGGAGCCTAGGAAAGTTTCCTTATTTCACCATTGAGTACGCTTTTTTTGTGCTTGAAAGGTTTGTATCGGACTTATCAGCATCCAGTTTTTCTTCCAGGGATTGTTGAACAAAGACTGACAAAGCCTTTTCCTTTGTCTTCATTGTCCCATGTAGACAACCGTCCAAGTAAAAGCAAACATCATCTAGAATATGTTAATTAGACTGTAATTGTTTTTCATTAATTGTAATTTTAGTTCCATCGTTAAATCTTAGTGGTCAACCTAGTTGGGAGCAGCAATTGGAAACAGCCTTGTATAAGAATCTTCCACAGCGTTTTTCCTGCATGCTGCCATATTTGGGGACCTTATATTCAGGTGGAGCCACCTCAGCCCCACCCCAGTTTAAGAACTCACCCTGCTTCTATCTGGGGGATTTCAATTTGCCTTACATCAGTCAAGACATCCATGCCTTGCTCCCCATTTATATCTGTCCCCATTTATATCTATCCCAGCCATCACAAATGTGTTAAGGATTTTTATCCCCAAGTAGCCACTAGATGAAGTTAGAGTTATGGCTTCTAGAGTCACTCAAAGTTCACCCACCGCCCCCAAGAGAGGTATAAATGCATACAGAAGAGGAGATGCAAGGCTCTTTTATCTAGTTTTATCAGATTTTCTTGGGGGTTCTCTCCTGCAGCTCTCATGCAGGTCGCGTGGCAAAACAGGCCCTGAGGTTGCATGTCCCTGGATGGACCTATGTGGTCATCTCCTGTGAAAGCTTGAGTTTTTCCTGTAAGCAAGAACATAAACCTTTCTGGTAATTTATGGCTGTTACCCATGGAGTACTCTGCCTCATGATGTGGGTGAGCCCATTGCCACTAAGGTGAAAAGCTCACGTGTGAAAGCTCACTCACCATTGGTCAAAAGTTTTGGGGAGAGGGTTCCTTGGTGAGTTTGCGATGGGAATTCATGAACTTCGAAGTCCCTTCCAATAACAAGTCTGTACAAAAGGGTTATTGAGAGTTCTAAGTGATAGAGGGACAGAATACAACTAGGAAGACTGAGCCAGGAGGAATATGCACTGGAGGAGGAAAACATACAAGCTGAGAGACCACTTAGGAAACTAATGAAGTTGTCTGGTCAATAGGCTCAAGGTTACCTGCACCTCTGTCCTTGTGGAGTTGTTGCAGATCCTTGAGTCTATATGCACACAGGAATTCTCTACCAATGGATATTAAAAGTATAATTTCTATGATATGGAAGTCCACATATATTTTCTCATGGTTTCAAAAAGATACATTGGGCTATAATTTACACACAGAAATATTCTCCTTTTGGAAGTGTACAATTATATGAATTTTGACAAAAATATGCAGTCATGCAAGTATCACCAGAATCAAGAGGTAGACTATTTCCATCCAAAAAGTTTCCTCTCACTTTTTGTAGTGAATTTCCTCCCCTCACCTCAGCCCCTGGCAACCACTGAACCTGTTTTCTGTCCCATCGTTTTGCCTATTCCACAATACCATATAAATGGAATTATACAGTGTGTAGCCTTTTGATTCTTTTTTTTTAGTTAATTTAATTCATTGGTATTCATCCATGTTGCTCTATGTTTCATTAATTTTTCCTTTTAATTTACGAGTCATTTCATTTGAGTAGTTATACCACAATTTGTTTATCTATTCAGCCCTTGGTAGATACTTCAGCTGTTTCCAGTTTTTGGTGATTACCTCATTCTTTTTTAAATGTAAGAAACAATGTTCTTGAACATTGTTCTTAAGAATATATCTGATAACTGTAGGTAAAATATGTGGACTGGAATGAGTTACCTAGGAACTTAGAAATTGTGGTGTGAGAAACACACTATAAAATCAGTGTGCAATAGAAAAAAGCAGAACCATGCCAAGTTACTTTAGTAGGAATTCTTAACCTAGGATCCATAAACTATTGGTGTCTGTGGATAAAATTCATAAAACCTGTGATGTTGGCTGGAAAAAAATAATTACATCTGTATTTATACAAATCTATGACTGAAATTTAGCATTTCATTAAATTATGACAAACCAGAGTACTTATTAGCAGTACCTATGACTTTGTCACCAATAGAAGTCACAGATATTTTCATATGTATCTAATTGATAGATATATTTAAAAAATATCCTTTATGCTCATCTCTACTTTGAAATTACGGTAGTTATTAGACCCAGTGCTAGATTTTGTAATTAATAGGGAGGCACACATATTACTATACCACAATTTGAAAAATGTTTTAATAGTGACATTTCAATGTCATTGATTTACTTTGTAATCATCTGTATTTAATTTTTATGCACGATGAGGTTAAGAACCTGGGCAAAGAGACAGAACAGACCCCAAGGCCAGTATGACTTGGCTGCAATCTAATGGAATTGACTAGCATATGTAAAAAAAGAAAACAGCAGTCAATCCTGAGATTGGTTAGCAGTGGAAAGAATTAAAAAGGAAGTTGCAGTGTTGGCTGTTTGGATTGAATATTTATTGTCTTATGGACAAGACTTTCCCTGGAGTAGGAAAGAGAGCTGCACAGACTTTCCATGGAGATAGAAAACATATTAGTCATTCTTATCTGTGTGACTGCTGCATTTCTTATGGAATATTATTACACTAAAATTCTTATTTATACTTCAGTGTTTGTGATCTTGGTTACTGAGAGTCCCTCTCTCAGAATTTGGATGAAACGGTGCTTCTGAACCTCCACAGTTGACTTTGGACATTGGTCAGCCCACGTGAACTGGCCAATTCATCTAGGTAACGCTCCCTATCGAGAGGGCCAGCTGGGCTCCACCTGGAGATGCTGACCTTAGCAAAATCCTCTCCTACAGTGTCAATAACAGCATCAGGCTGGCATGACATCGCTGGTTTAGAAGTGAGGGACGGATGTAACAGACAATGTTAAGCAGATGGATGCCAGAGGAACTGTCATCATTGTTGTGTGTGATGAAAAAGAAGAAATGGCAAGGTCAGCTGCTCTTTAGCAATGGTAGGAACCAGAGAGGTAGAATCATAGTCAAAAGTTGGAAGGTAGGTGTCACCTTGTATGACATGAATTCGTTTTTAGGCATAGAGGGAAGACAGGGGTTGGGAGAAAGCAGGTACAAGTATAATAAAGAGTACATAGTAAATTATCTTAGAAGAAGACAAATTAAGATCTATGTCAAAGTAGGAACATTAGTCTTGGAAAATAAAAAGTAAGGGGTAACCCAGAAGAAAAAATGATCTCTCTTCTGAGTGGGGGGATGAAAGCAGAAGGATCATTAAGGAATAGTTCACAAAAGAAATGAAGGTTAAATATTTAACCCAAGTCTTTAAGAATAAGTAGAAAATGAAATAAAGTGTTAATAAGGTATGAATACAGATATAAGAATATTGAAGCTATAATGAAGGTTTATAAATTAAACCCTGAAGCTATAATAAGGATTTATAAATTAAACCCTTTAATGTATAAAGGGTTAAATTAAATATTTTAAGGGCATGATTAAGATAGCTTTGTTATTTTTTAAAAAGGAATACCAATTCTATTTCCCAAATATTTCTCCCATTTCTTCTGTTCGGTTTCCACAGCTGCCAACTGAATTCAACCCTTCAGTGCTAATCGTATAGCCTTTTGCAAGTATGTCCTAGCTGGTCTCCTTGCTGCTAATCTATTTTCCATATAATCTTTTCTATAAGCTACTGCCAAACTAATCTTCTTAATGCATACCTCTGATTACATAACATCTCTTCAAAAGTTTTCTCTCGGTTCTCAGGGCCAGCCCAATAAAGTTGAATGTCCTATGCCTGACATTGAGAGATGGCCAAAACTTGATTCTACTCCATCTTCATTTATTGCTGTGATCCTTACAACACCAGCTGAACCTTGGACAGATTCTGTGACATGCCACCCCTGGGCCCTTACCCCGGCCTCATCCATTCTCCCTCATACTGCTAACTGCCTGGAGGGGCAAACAAAGCTCCCCAGTGACCTTTTAGGGCATAAAAGACAACATCCTACAGAGGGGTGAGACTTAGGCAGATGGTGCAAGAGGAGGAAGTTTCAGTAACCTAGTGAAGTGATGATGAAGACAGTGATTGCAGAAAGCAAAGACCAGATGAGAGACAGTTATGGAAATCAAAATAAGAGTTCCTGGTGACATCAGGAAAGGAAAGTGAGTGAGAGGGAAGAACCAAGGATGAGTAGAGTACTTCAGTTTGGGAGGCTATTTAAGTAATAAAATAATTCACTTTACACTTAGAAATATGAACAAAAGTGAATCTAGTTTTGAACACATTGAGGCTGAAGGCTGGATATCCAGACATCCATGTCTAGATGGCAGTTGAAAATGAGAGATGGGGAGATGGAGCTTGGGAGAAATCAAGCTTGGGATAGAAATTCAGGGTCACGTGCATGCAGGTTGAATTCCAGCATTTGTCACCAACAGACATTAACGATAAGAAATCTAAGGCTAGAACTCTAGGGTAAACTAACATTTAGTTGGTGATAAAAGCAAGGGAAGGCTGAAACTGAAGTTTTTCCCACGCAGAAGTTATCTCTTTCCTTCAAGTGCTTTGTACCTCTTGTAAACATCTATGCTCTTCACCAGAGTTGCTTATATTCACAATTTCTCTTTCCTGGAACACAGTACCTTGAGAGCAGAGGCAATCCCTTCTTACTTTTTGCACCCCCAGTCCTCAGGACCAGGCCTGGCACGGAGGAATGCCCAGTAAATGTTTGCGGAAGGATTCCGTAAATGAGTGAAGAGTCACCTCTAGTTGCAGCTAGGTTTTGCTTTCTCTCAGTTAATCAAAACTTGCACGGCTATCTACACACAAGTGTTGATGTTTCTGATCACAGCTCAGCAGTCTGCCATTTTCCTATGTTCTCAATTGCACAAGCCAGACTAAGCCAGACTGAGCCTGTGCTCCAGTGCTCCCTATTTCATCCCCTGACCAGTACCTTTGTTTTCCTGCCCCCTAGCCTGGGCTTACCTTCCATCTTTACCCAGGTTATTTTCCATGGGCCTCCATCTGGCGTCTGTGCTGGCTTGAGGATTTATGTTGTTATCTTTGATTTCAGGCTCAACTCCAAACTCCTTAACTGTGATTCAGCAGAATGGGCAGAAACGCCTTTTCCCCTGACATTTAATTGCCTCCAAAATGTGCATTCTAGAAGACAATTTCACCTAACTTATTTGGCCCAGGACAGATTTGGAAACTGGAACAAACTGCTTTATCCTGAGTTTTTAGATAAATCTTTTGTGTCTTTGGGGTCAGAGGAAGAACTTCTTCTTCCCACCCATCCTAGACCAGTGTGGGCCCCAGGCGAAGAGTATCAATCCTCCCTAGGAACTTGTTAGAAATGTAAATTCTCAGGCCCCACCCCAAACATACTAAATCTGAAATTCCGGGGGTGGGCCCAACAATTTGTGTTTTAACAAAGCCTGCGGGTGATTCGGATATGCTCTGAAGCCCCGAAACCATGGTCTTCGACGCAACTCATCCTCAGCAGTGAGACAGGACCATGGAGTCCAGAGTCTGGTTTCTTGAGTCCAGAGTTTGATTTCTTTAAGAGCTCTGCCACCTCTAAGAGGGATAACCTTGGACAAGTTAGCTAACCTCTCTCTGGACCTAAGCTTTTTCCATTGTAAGATAAAAGTTTTGAGTCAGTTAATCACAAATCGGTGTCATAGTATTCTATAGCTCTGTGAACACCTGCAAATGCAACAAAACAAATTCCTAAGCTGTCAGTTCATAGGGCAGAGCTTCAGCGCTGACTAGACACACTGAAAGGGCTAGCCTAGCTGGGGACCAGGTGTGTGGCTACTTTTAGTTCCCTCTAACCTTGCTCAGAAACAAATCCATTTGGCCAGGCATCTGTGAGGCAAATAAGAACCTCCTAGCCTCCTTGCCAAAGTTCTGTGTTGAGAGAGGCTAAGCAAATGATCTGTGACCTGTGGGTTCCATTGGATCAGAGTTTCTTGATCCTGTATAGAACTATTTGCAGATATTAGCAGCTTAGAAAGGCTGATGCACAAACAATGATCAACTCAGATTTCAACAGGCAAAAGAATTACCCAGACTGTGGCTTAGTGCTGCCGTGTTTTAGTTACTTATGAATTCAGCAGAGGAGCTTGTTCATTTTGTTCTCAATTTAAAGAGTTTAAACTACAAGGTCACTCTGAAAATGAGTGCTGATTCTTCTAGAGAAGTAAACCATGTCATTAGCTGTTGAACAGTCAATATAATTCCCTTGGAACACAACTCAGCGTCTGTTCTTTTGATGAGCATTCATACCAACACCATAATTCATAATGTTCGGTTGGGACAATTGTTTGCATAAAAACAAAAATAAATGTATCCAAAGCTTTACATGAGTTAAGTGTTTAGCTCTGCTTAGCTCTGAGAACTGCTCCAAAGTCACCATGAAGATAAATGGTATTGCTGGTTGATTTGAGTTAGCAGTTTCCCTAATAGCACAGTTTCAGTTATCCCACACCATTTGTAATTTCTTATTCCCATTCTTCCGGGTACTGTGGGGTAGAAACCTGTTTCTGAGACTGGAAAACTGCCTCTTGCATCATGCCCACCCCCCAGAGTCCTTCACTGACTTAGCCTCCATCGAGAGACCTCAAAGGTCTATTGACATGGCATCTGTACTCGGAGCTCCATATTGGTGACTCACTACCCATTTTTTAAGAACATTACAAATATGAATAAGTAGGGATGGCCAGTTAGCTCAGCTGGCTAGAGCGCAGTACTCACAATACCAAGGTTGCCGGTTCGATCCCCACATGAGTCACTGTGAGTGGTGCCCTCCACAACTAGATTGAAACAACTACTTGACTTGGAGCTAATGGGTCCTGGAAAAACACACTTATATATATATATATATATATATATATATATATATATATATATATATATATATATGTATGTATGTAAGTAGGATAAGTCTACTCATGTTTGGTTTTTGAAATCTCTTTGTTAGCAGGGCCACTTGAGAGAATATTACTTAAAAACTCTGCTGGAGCTCTTGTGTGAGGAGAGAGTTTGAATTTTTGGTGTGACCACTTTTTTAAGCCTTCCAAACATCTCCCACTCTCTTATACTAGGGTCAAACCCAAATCTGTGAACATACACCCTGGCTGTGAGGGCTGCTAGGCAAAGAAATGATACTTCTCTTGAAAGGCAACATAGCATACTGAAAAATGCATGGACTTCGGAGTCAGAAAAATCTCAGTTTGAGTCTGACTTTGCCACACACTAGCTGTTTTACCTGGGTTTTCTTATATAACCTGTAAGGCTTACTGTCCTTATCTACTCAATAGCTATAAGAACAGCATCTACCTGTTAGGGAGTATTGAATGCAATGATGGATAAAAACACAGCACAGTTATTGGCATGTAGTAATTCATAATCTTTGGTTTAGTCATAAATCTTTGGTTAGTCATAACCATAATCTTTGGTTAGTCATAAATCTTTGGTTTAGTTTAGTCGGTGGAGGTGGATGGGGAGATTGGCAGGCCTGCCCTAATTTTTGGTTAAGCAATTTAATCTTAGGCTCTGCTGGTTAAGGGTACTCTACAGATAAAGTTGCAAGCCCATACATGTCTCTTTCCAGGCCCTAGCTTTTTGCTTAGGAATCACTATATCATAACCCTGTTTCATTTTTGCCCTGAATAAAAGCACTGTCATCATACAATATGGAAGTGCTGTCAGAATTTGGATATTTATTGATTAACCTGGTAGTTGCCTCTTAGATTATGAAGCATGTAAAAATGCAAGTAATTATTAGGACATTCAAGTGATGTCCATTTATTTCAGTGACACTTGCTATACCAAATGGCTATCATGCCATATGGTTTGTGGAAATAAATGTAATGAATTAGGTCAAGAAAGGACAGGAGCCCTATTGCTTTTATTAATGCGTAATATGATGACGCTTGGTGTTCTCCTCCTCCTGGCCATGCAATGATGGGACTCTCAATAATCTGCATTGGGATGGGAGAAGGATTGGAACTGGCCCTTGTTGTTTATTGTATGCTAAGATAGAACTGTTTAAGTTACAATTTCTAGATTGTGTATGGCTGCAGCTCCTAGTAAATAGGTCAAGGTGATAGTTGCATCAGTAGCATTTAAACTTTGCCCTAGGC
The DNA here is from genome assembly GCF_964194185.1 of Rhinolophus hipposideros. Lineage (NCBI taxonomy): Eukaryota > Metazoa > Chordata > Mammalia > Chiroptera > Rhinolophidae > Rhinolophus > Rhinolophus hipposideros. The sequence goes on from NC_138063.1 coordinate 34,025,536, forward strand.
TTGGAGCTTCTGTGAATTCAGAAATTCATTTTTGGCAGGCTCAAAAATATCCATTTAAAGAAATTCACTCTGCAGCAGGCTTAGTACACAAATGGAGAATCTAGACCCTGGGTTCCAGTTAGCAGTATGTTGGTTGACCAAATGGGAGGAGACTTCAGCATTTGGTGTGTGGCTCAGCGGTTCCAACCTTTTCTCATATGATGTAGAAATTCTTTTTTTAATGGAAAAAAGTTTCCTGGACCTCAACTTTTATATCTAACTATTTAGAAAAAAAAGTCTATAACACCAAGTTCATAGAAAGTCAACAATGCCTTCACTTTGTATTTTATAAATCAAATGTGTGTGTATGTTTGAAAAAGAGTAACTGGATGAGTAATTGATGAATCAATAGTGATTTCTGGATGAATTATCAACTTCAATTACCTTCAGTGCTTGGGCTAAGCATTGGCAGGCCATGTCTGCCACAGATGGTGGTCCTGAAGGGGAGCTCTTGAAGGTTCTTCTGCCAGTGCCTACATCTATGACAGCATGCTGTCAGGAGGCAGCTCAATCAGTGAGTCAATGCACATCTCATGGTGAAGAGCGGGACTCGGTCTTACTGAAACGAACATTTCAAGCATAAACTTGTCCTCAAACAACTAAAAACTCCTGCTGGGAGAGTGTGTTGGGATTATAGACTTGAAACCAGAGGCCTATAATAAAGACCGTGGCTGGTAGTTGAGATTGAAATTGCCCAACATGTTAGGGAAAAGGAGAGGTGCCAAGGTTGCGTTTTGGCAGTAGAAGACTTTGTGGAAGAGAGGTTTTTCTAGTGGGGGGGCTAGAGCAAAATCTAGGATTCGAAGATCTAGAAAAGAAGGAGGAGAGGAGAAAGAAGGAAGATGGACATTCAATCTTGAAATTTCCATGAATCTTTGCCTTGCTAGCCCTCGTATTGACTTTCTCAATTTTCCCCTCTTCTCTCTCCCTTTCTCTCTCACACACCCCTCTTATCCATCCTGCTCATTTGGTGTCTCTGTTTTGTGGCTTGCTAGTCTCTAGCAGAGAATGAGGAGAAGCATACAGCAGGTTATCTTTCCAAAAAAGATGTATTGAGTCAGCCACTGTGTGCTCTGACTTTAGCTGGGCAACCAGATTAAGGTGGGATCCTGGAAAAAGGGGCCCCATAGACCATCTAAGGCCTCAAGTCCCCAGGCTCACTGCTCAGCATTTAGGACCCTCAGGCACAAATGCTCTGGAAATTCATTCTGGCTCTTTCTTGTAGCCACTTGCTGGTTTTGCCCTGCAGTTATTATGCTGGATGCTGTTCCCTAAGCAGTTTTTAGAACTAAATCAGAGATTAAGACACAAAACGATGAGGCAGCCCGCCTGTGCTCTGACCTGGGCTCATGGGAGAAGTCTGCGTTGTGTTTACTGCCTTTGCTCAGTCTTCCTCCAGCCCAGAAATGACCTCCTTGCTTTTTCTGAGGCTGAGTGCACAGGCCCACGGTTGTCTGAAGAAGAAGGGATGGAGAGTTGGGAGGTGGTGGGAAACGGGCATCCTCGGGGCCGTGGTACCATGTTTGATTGGATTCTTGGCTGAGATTTGACATTCAAAGCCGTCAACTTTACTTGGCTTGTTCTTTCAACTTAGAGCTTGGATTTTCTGAGAAAACAGTATAAAAAATGGTGCAAATGAGGTTGGGGTATTAGCTAAGGATTTCAACAATGTCTGATTCCCTTTAAGAAGGATAATCTGGACTTGAATGTATAAAGTTTGCAATTTCAAGTCTTACACAGGCTGCAGGGGGGCAAATTGTGTGAGTGAAAGCCGGTGAATACAAAGGAAATGAATTATACACAAAAGGAGAAGTGTCTCATCATTAGCGCTCAGGAAAATTGCTGTTCTCATCATGGCCTCCTCTTAGCTCTAGGCCTGGAGCTGTTGGATCAGCAGGGAATCGGGGGTGAGGGGCTCTTAGAAAACACTCCTTGTCAGAAAAGAAAGAACAGACTCATTCAGTGCTGTCTTGCTGGTGTGTCATTGTGGGTGTGAATCTTTTTGGATGTTTATATCTCTATTTGCCTCTGGGATATCTCTCATTCATTAACAGAATTCGTTATGCTGTGTTCTGGCAGAGAAAATCTAAGCAGTCACATCATATGGTTAAGTTGTTCCCAGTATTTCCATGCCTCCCCCTGCCCTAAGTGGAAGTCAAGCTGGGGTCTCCTGGAAGTAGGTAAGGGAAGTGTTGAGAAGAGGAAAGAGCATGGGCAGTGGGTCAGACAGAGCTATTGTCAAATCATTCCTTTACCACCCTGAGGTGAGTGAGAGGAGATTTAAGGAAACAAAGTATGGGCAGCACTGGCGTAACCAAGAACCAGTTCTCAGTAAATGTCTATTCCTTCCTTTTTTCCCTTGAACGGCTTCTCAAAACACTTAATTTCAATGTATTGGCTTCTTTCAAAGCCTGACAATCCAGGCCTTGTCCTTCAGCTGAAGAATTACAGAAATCTAGAATGCCTGGCCTGGAAGGTACCTTAGCACTCCCCAAGTACAATGTCTCAACTTTGCAGATTAAAAAACTGAGGTTCCAAGTGGTGTAGCAGCTTGCAGAGAGTAATATCCAGCAGGCATCTACTGAGGGCTTGCTATGTACTAAGGCACGTTTCATCCCTACAACAGCCTTGTGAGATAGTTACTCTTTTAATCTGCCTTTTATAAATGAGAAAGGGGGAAGATTTGGGCAATTAAGCTACAGTGTACCACTCAAGAACACACACATCTTCAGTGAGGAAACTAGAACTGCGACTAAAATAGACTCTCTAAGTTTGGCCATTTTTCTGCTCAAAGATGCCTTTGCAATACCCCAAATGGAACAGTCTACTTCAAGGTTATGCATTTTTGAAATCAAGAAAAGTCTTGAACTGAATCCATGAGACCATCATCTGCAGAGACACACGTAGGAATTAAAAAGATGTTTTTAAATAAATTAATATACTTTATTTTTTAGAGCAGTTTGAGGTTTCCAGAAAAATGAGTGAAAAGTGCAGAGAATTATCTTACACACCCCTCACACTTCCCTCCCCACAATTTCTCCTACTGCTAATATTTTTCATTAGTGTGGTACATTTGTTACTATTGATGAAGTAGCATCGATGCATTATTATTAACTAAAATCTATAACTTACATTAGGATTCCCTCATGGTGTACATTGTATGGTGCTGACAAATATATAGTGGCAGCTGTCCTCCATTATAGTATCACAGAGTATTTTCACTGCCCTAAACATCTTCTCTGTTCTGCCGGTTCATCCTTCTTACCCACCCCTGGCAATCACTGGTCCTTTACTGTCTCCATAGTTTTGCCTTTTCCAGAATGTCATGTAGTTGGAATCATACAATATGTAGCCTTTTCAGATTGGCTTCTTTCACTTAGCAATATGCATTTAAAGTTCCTCCATTTATTTTTGTGGCTTGATAGCTCATTTCTTTTTATGGCTGAAGGATATTTCGTTGTCTGGATGGACCACACTTTATCCATTAACCTATTGAAGAACATCTTAGTTGTTTCCAATTTTGACAATTATGAATAAAGCTGTTATAAACATTTGTGCGCAGGTTTTTATGTGGCTCAAGTCATTTTTGATTGGCAGCTAGAATTATTGGCCCAACTTTGAGAATAATCAGAACTTTGACAATTATACCTATTTATATTTTAATTTGGTTTGTTTCACCCACCACACACAGAAATTCCTTGGTTCCCCAAGCACATACTCCCTTGTTTAAAGAGAAACAATCCATATAACTGGCAGAACGCTGGAGTTTGGAAACCTCTCAGGGCCTAAGTTCGCTTGGATCTATAGACTTGATTAGGCTTAGGGGAACTTATCACTCTCAGAAACAATCAGAAACAGTGGAAATTTACCCAAAGAAAGGTCTCACATGGAAGATTCTGGAATATTGCAGGCCATTCATGGCACTTTGGGCATAGACAAAATTCTTACTGACTTTTAATCCCGTTGTCCCTTCTCCTTAAGTTGGCTCTAAGAACAATTTCTCAAAAGCCACACACACACACACACACACACACACACACACACACACACGCCCTTATTGCCATCCACCTCGGTGGCAGAACAGCACTTGGATTTCCTGTTTCCTAGCTCTGATCAGTCTACCTGGCCATTGTATCAGGAGGACTGGACAGTGAGTTTTCTCTGATGCTCTCACTTTCCCTTCCAGATGTTTGTTTTCCGAGCTCCTCCTGTAATTGGGTCAGGTCTAATCCCTATGCTAAATCTTATCCCAGCGTGCTCATCGTGCCTCTACTTTCCAGAACACAATCTGACTGAGATACACTTCGACTCAAGTGCACATAAAGTTGGCCTTCATTTATTTTCTATACCCCATGTTTGGAGCCCCTATTCCTACCAATGACGGGAGATAATGGCTGAGGGGGGGATACTACTTAAACTTGCCAAAGAAAGGAAATTCTGTCTCTTTCAGTTTAAAACAGCCATTTCTGGGTTAACTCAAACTGCTTTTGCCTTCCCTCCCTCCTCTTTTTTTCTGGGTGTAATATTCCTGGGCTCAAGGGGAAAGATAGCCACACTCCTGGTGGGATGGCCCATTCCTGGCACGCTGATCTCTGCAGTGGCATTGCCCAGGCTATCCCTGGATGGCCTGCACTGCTCTCTCTTGCGATGTGGCTAATTCCACATGGTCTTTTGGACCAATGTGATGGTATCTACTGCTGAATTCCAAGGCCCCTGACATTTGCCTCCATTGACGAGGTGGCCACCCTGCTTGGCCTCATTTCCTGACAGCCCACCTATCCTCTCAGCATTTCCACATCCCTCTACTGACGCATTCCTGGTTTCTTGAATTCCATGCCAAGGCTGTGGGGCAATCAGAGTGCTATCTCAGAACCATTTATGGAGCTCCTACAAATTTCTGGGGACTCCATATGAAGGGAAGAAAAGGTTTCTACGAGTCTCCAGAAGGTTGAAGAGTTGGTATCATAGGAATGAAGATGTGTCCTGAGAAAACTGGAGCTGAGACAGAGTTTTCTGAGGTGAAACAGTTTCAGGAGCTGACAGACTTAAGGACATTCCCCTGGAGTGTGGAATGGAAATGGAGTATTGTGGGAAGTCTAATAATTAGAGGAATCATAGCTTATCAAGTGCGCTTGGGAGAGGGTTCAAAGAGAGCAGCCAGGAAGTCCTAGGGTTTGGGAGAAATGCAGAAGGAAGCTTAGGAGAGTGGAACATTGATGGACTTTATAAGTCATCTCTTGAGTTTACATCCTCGGTTTAAGGTTGAAATCAGATGCTTTCTTGGGACCTCACTTTCCCCAGGTGTTAAATAAGGACAATGGTGCAATGATAACCATTCTGCAGGACAACTGTGAAATATTCAGTGTACCTCAGTTGCACACTGGTACATCAGGTACTTGGGTGCATTGTGGGCCATCATTTGCTGCACTCATTTCTCATCATTAGTTGTCACTGTTAGAAAGAAAAATAGTCAAAAACGTACCACTGTATTTCCTTAAGGTGCCCCTGCACTTCCCTTTGGGTTTCCAGAATCCAGAGGATGTATATATTTATTGTACTCATTCCCATTTTTGGCAGTTTTGTTCTCTTATTAAACCAATGATGCGTCTCATAATGTATGATACCTTGATCCAGAAAATGCATTATTTCCACTCCAAGTAGTTACAAGGCTACAAGATACGTTCTGATATTCCTTTTTATCTTGTTTTGATACTAGATGGCATGTCCATTCTGTTATTGTGCCGTCTTGCTCCCCACAAGCTCCTCCCTCTCCCAGTGTAAATTAAGAAATAATCGAATTTTAGTGATAAAAAGATAGCTGAAACTTTGAAATGGAAAAATTAAGGTGGTTTTCATTGGTCAATTACTAAAATGCAAAGATACAAAAACAGAGAATGCCTGAATTTCACACAACACTCTCTACTGCCTTTATTTCTTTAACTATCTACTTCACCCCAAGACATGGTAAGCTCCTTGCAAGCAAGGACCATGTCGTAAGAATCTTTCTATGCTCAGGACTTAACCTAGTGCCTGGCCCAGGAGATGTCTTTCTAACGAGTGATTTAAAACTTGAACTTGGAGAAGAGAAAGGTCCAAGTGATTCATGATTCATGTCAAATAAATAAAAGACCAAGAAAAAAAATCTTAAGAAACATAGATGCCTTCGTAAGGAAGATACAAAAAGAGATTAGCTTGAAACAGTAGCAGGAAGGATTCCAGTGAGACTTAAGGAAGAACTTCCTGATACAGAAGCTGCAAACAGGAGTGGACAACAAAGAATGAGATTGTCCCCCTTTCCTATTTTCGTTAGTTTGGGAAGTGCCTCTGAGTGGGAGAACAGAGTAGCTGAACTTCCAAGCTTGTTTCAGTTTTCTTTTGAGACTGAATGTGTTTTCCTTACTTACTGCAAATCTTTGCTGTTTTCCCCACTGGTGAAAGTTAGCTTTGACAATTGTTTTGTCTACTTCAAAGCATGTCACAGTTGATCTTTATTATCATGGGCAGGTGTGGACCTCTGTATGTGTAGAAGCTGAGAAGCTGCAGAAGCTGAGTAACAAACAAGCTTGATGTCTCCCTGGGGTTCAGAGACTACAGGAACTGGGGGCCCTCCCCACAGTCCAGAATGTGGTCTCTTTCAAAGACCGTCCGTCTGAGTTTTATAATACCAACAAAGAAAACTTGTTTTGCACAGAAGGAAAAAAACAAAACAAACCAACAACATTGCCTGATCTCTAACACCCTGTAAGCCTCAGGGCCGTTGGCTGTACCTTGTAATAACTCTGATCTTTTGACTAAAAAAAGAATGCTAATCAGCCTGGCTTTGCCAACCTCCACTTGTCGCCTGGTTGCTAAGCGATAGCTAAAGATTTGTCCATCACAGATCATAGGTGAATGGAAATTTCTGCCCTGTGCTTTTGTTTGTAGTGATGAAAAATAGTTTAGGGTATTTGAGGGAGAATAAAAGACAAAACCCTTTTCTATGTCTTTGGCTCTTGAATTGTTTTTAAAAAGCCCCTCTCTATCCCAACAAACCCACAGATTGGAAGAGGCAATAAATGATTTTCTGCCATATTGAAGTACTCCTTACTCTTGGCTTTTCTCTTCTTCTTGTCATCATTTCTTTAGCGAGGGCTGAATGTCTGATGTTGTAGAAGGCGTGAGACAGATTACCCAGCTGAACAGCTGAGTGCTGTGTACTTGCTCTAACCTTCAGCTTACTCATCCATAGAATGGGAGAAAATAATAGGATGTATTTCTAGGATTGTTGTGAGGATAAAGACAGATAAGAAATGCCTAGTTAGCATTGTGCCTGCCCATAGAAGGTACCCAGTAAATATTGCATACTATTATTATCACCACCATTATCATGTGTCAGTGTCTCTGTGGCTTCAGAGTATTATTATCCCAAAGCGAAATGCACATTTATTTTCCTCTCCTAGAAACAGACTGCAGTGACAACAATTTTTGACCAGAGTGAGAACCACTGAGTAAACAAGGTCACTGTATCGGAAAGCTTTATTTAGCAGTGTGTACCTGTGCCACATCTATTGGTTTGCTTGCCTGAAAAGTGGGCCCTGAAACCTTCTGTAGCTGACACTCATGGTAAGAAAGGCCAGATGGAGTGGTGGAAAGACCTATTCCATGTTCCCTTGTGCCTTTGCAATTACTAAAAGCAGTTTAGGGGTATCGCCATCTTGTAATTTTAAAGTGCCTCATTAATCCACATGTAACACTGCACAGAATTGATTTTTCATGCACTCTACCAGTAACCTGTTGCTTAACAATTTTCCATGGTAAACAAGACTGTGATACACCTCCTTATGTATACGTCTTGTCATAATTTTAAGGTTATTTTCTGAGGTAAGATCTTAGAAGTTGAGCTGCAGAATCTGATCATTTTTTGAGGCACTGTTAGAATTATCATAAGATGCATCCGGGATAGCAAATGAGCTTCATTCCCCGTTATGAGGGCTGTATCAGAGTTGGAGGGATAAGAACTGGAGAACTTGTTTCCATGTTCCTTCTGCTTCTTTTACAGTTTTTTTTTTTTTAAGTTGGCCTTGCTTCTTCCTAACTCCTTGATTTTTACTTACAGCTAAATATTACTGGTGCGTGAGAAAGAGGGAGAGAATGTGAGAGGGAAAGTTCCTTTTTATCTTTGTCTTTAATTCTATTTCATCCCACCTTTTGACTGTGGATCTCTGAACCAATTTTTCTAATTTTTAAGACTTTAAATCTTACAATAGCAAGAATCATGTGGATTATATTACCCTTTCTGAGAATGTTCCTGATTACCTAGGTATTTTATTTATCTTCAACTGCAAGGGAAACACTCATTCCTTAAAAAAGCACGAATCCCCATCTATCTCTTAACCATAGATTTAGCTGCTCTCAAAGAAATATGAAGAATACTTTGTGTGTCTTTTTCCTTCTGTATCCACTTCTAATTAAAAGTCTCTTTCCAGTGTATCCATTTCAAATTCTCAGAGAAAGGAATGAACTGGACCAGTCATTCGTCATCAACCCTGTCTATCTCTTGCGCTTCTAGATGCCCGATGGATGACTACTCTTGGGTTAAGCATTCTTCGCTCATCTAATCAACTGTCAGTTGTGTGTGTGTGTGTGTGGGGGGGTGTTGTCTTAGTCTGTTCTGACTGCGATAACAGAATATTATAGACCGAGAGGCTTATAAACAACAAAAATTTGTTTCTCAAAGTTCTGGAGGCTGGGAAATCCAAAATCAAGGTGCCAGCAGACTTGGTGTCTGGTGAGAGCCCCCTTCCTGGTTCATAGTCTTTTCACTGTGTCCTCACATGGGGGAAGGGGTAAGGGAGCTGTCTGGGGTTTCTTTTATGAGGCCACTGATCCCATTTATGTGCCTCCACCCTCATGACCTAATCACCTCCCAAAGGTCCCACCTCCTAATACCATCACATTGAGGCTTAATCTTCAACATAGGACTTCTGAAGGGACACAAACATTCAGTCTATAGGAGGTGTGTATCATGTGAAACTGAAAGACCCCTCTGATGCTCTGGAATTTTGAGTGAGGTGTATAACATTCAATGGACCCCTATGGGAGCTCTTACTCTGGGTTTTCTTACTCTTAGAGGATCAAGTTGGGAGAGATCAAGTGCCCAGCTTTTTGTAAAAAGGAACTTGTAAAAATGTCTAAACATATATTTGCCCTATGACCCAGCAATTCCAATCCTAGTTATTTTTCAAGAGAAATGAAAACATATGGCCACAAAGACTTGAACAAGAATGTTCATATTAGCTTTCTTCTTGATAACACAAAACTGGAAAACAGCCCAGTGTCCATCAAAATAAGAACGGATAAGCAACCTTGCTATAATTATGCACTAGAACACTACTGCCAACAAAAAGAAAGGTATTACAGATAAAAAGTATACAGATGAATCTCAAAAACATTATGCTGAGTGAAAGAAGCTTTATCCCAAAGAGCACACTCTATGACTCCATTTATATGAAGTTAGAAGAGGTAAAACACAAAAATAAATACATAAATGAATAAAAATTAGTCACTTCTGGAGGTGGGAGTTGGGCCTGAGCAGGAAGAGGCAGTATTTTCTGGTGTGATAGTAATTTCTACATTTTGAAAGGAGTTTGGGTTACACAGGCATATGCATTGGTCAAAACTTAGAAAATTACACTTAAAATTGGTGCATTTCATTGTATATAATTTTATCTTAGAGGACAAAATGTAAACAAATCTTGAACTCTAATTAAAGACATGCACACTGATGTATTTAGGGGGAGGTGTACTCATGGTTGTAATTCAATTTGAAATTCATAAAAATTAAGATGGATTAATGGATGGATAGAGAAATGGGTGGGTAGATAGATTAGTGATAAAGCAAGAATGGTATAATGATAATGGTAAAATGAAATGTAGGTGATGGGCATATGGGTGTTCACTGAAAACGCTTTCAAATTTGCCATGTGTATGAAGTTTCCCAATAAATGTTGGGGCAAATGTCCAACGACACAAGGCATGCCATTCAATTAATTTCAATAGTACAGTTTAAGGGCAATTTAATAACAACAAAAAATAACTGAGCACCTGCCACACATAAAACATTTTTTTTTTTATGTACTGAGGATACAGGATTAGTAAAGATAATGTTCTTGGTTCAGGAAACTTAGAGTTTCATAAGGGAGAGGAAAGCAAAATCAAACTTTCATGGGAACAAACATGTCAATGGTTTTCTGGAGTAGTCTAATTTCAAGTACTTTTATTCTTTTTAAAGGTAAGGGATTCATTAAGTAAATGACTCAATGGTTAACTTTGTAAGAACTTTCATGTAAATAAATTCAGTCAGAGAAAAAGAATCTTTTGTCAATTGCTATATTCCAATTTTGTTTAGGGAAACATTTTTGCCATAACTATATCTTACTTTTCTGTTGGTTCTGTGACCTTGTTGACATAACATTTAAAATTTACTTTACAACAAGGAGAAAGGCACTGATACATGGAAAAAAATCAATGAAAGTCAGGGGGAAAAATAAGAGGTTAATATTTAACGTGCACGTGGGTTGGAGTTATCTTCAACTTTGCCCCACCCTCTTCCTTCAGAATTTCCCTCCCACAGCCCATCTCCCACTACAGCCTAAGGGCTCTGTCTAAAACCTGATCATGAGGTAGTCCTGCTCAGCAATTTTCAGTGACTCTCTGTTGACCAGAGCCTAGTCCTATGTCCTTAGCCTGTACCCACCTCTTCACCCACACCTTATGCTGCACCCACTGCATGTCATTTCTCAGACACTAGCACCCTCACCTGTGTGAGGTGAGCCCTCTCATCCCTGTTTACTTAATCTTCACTTTTCATGAAAATCCCACCTCTCTAAGAAGATTTCTTAGATATTCCCCATTCCCTACCTCACAGAGCAGTTTCTGTCTTTGATGCTTTGTTTATTAGGGGCTGTCTTGGTTTTCAGAATAAAATGTTTGTAACTACCACCTCCACTACAATATAGGCCCCTGGAGCGCAAATTTATTCATCTTTGAAGAAACTTAAAGCTACTAAATGGTCTCTGCACATAGTGGGAACTCAACACATGTTTATTTAATTGAATCCAGTTTTGCAGAAAGGTCGACATCTATTCTTAAATTAGCCCACACAAGGCTGAGTGTGTTATTTGTAAATTGTTGGCCAGCATCATTTCCTCCAAAGTGCAGCATTTTTAAATAGAACCAAAGGCTCCTAACTGACCTTCAGAAAGACATTTTTTAAATTTCACTACCAAAGGAGCTGTACAGGTTGTATTAGACTTTCATAATTTAGGCACCATTTCCCAGGAAATCCTGAAGCATATCATACTTTATCTGGAAGGAGCGCAGTTAGTAAAGCTGCCTTTTGGCCTTTGTCAGTTTGCATGGCTCTTGAGTTTACTAAATTGCTTAATTGTTTTCGTCCTAGTTTTGATGCTGGCGGACTTTGCGTCATTTGCTGCATGCATAGTGCCATCTTATGGCCAGGAAGCATATAACACTCAATTACTCCAATGCTGCTGAGGCAGTAGTTTTGGGGTATGCACCGGTTTAGATAACTGTGATTCTGGGATTCCATCTATTTCTCTAGCCCAGAGGATCTGCAAGTGGAGAAACATGAGTTATTACTAGGTGAATGTTAACATAGTTTACCGCTAAATCAACTTGGGCTTCATCTAGCCGGAGTACACTTAGAAGCAAGTATGATATGTGTTTTTTGTTCATTTCCCCACTTTTTTCATGGTGGTACCCTTAAGGGCTGTTTTTCCTTCCCAACACAGTGTTTTTATCCTGAGAAAGAGCCCAGGTAAAACTGAGGTGATGGTAAGAGTGGTCCTTGGGAATTACAAAGCCCAAGATTATTCCAGCAGGGTCCAATTCAACAGGAATGTAAAACCATACTTTCTACTAGAAGAAGCTGAAAACAGTAGATGCAGGGAAGCTGGAGATCTGGGTCCCATCTTAATGTCAGCCTTGGGTGAAAGGACAGAATAATAAAAATCTTTAATACTGTAAATAAAGTCTCTGACAATCCAAACAACCCAAATATAAAAAGAAACTCTGAAAGAAACAGAGGAGACTTTGAGCCACTACAGATCGTTCCCATCATGCACTAAATCCTCTAGAATTCTCTTCTTATCAGAACCCCTCAGACCCTACTCAGAGTCTATAATGACATACAATGAGAAAAACTTGGGTTTGGGATACTGCAAATTAGAGGTTGCCAATTAAATGAAGATGGAAAGATGGGACCCTGACATCACCGATCACACACAGGCTTAGGAAATCCACTTTGAAAATTTTATTGGATTTTCAAAATCCACAATTGCCTTGTTTATGAGTGTATCATGAAAAGACGGATCCAAAAAGACCATCCCTGCCTTCAGTGATCTCATTTCCTGGTGAAGATACGGATAAGAAAAAAGAATAATATACATGAGGCAATTAAAAAAATATAGAAAATAGTTTGTTTTTTCTTCTGTAATCTATATTTTGTCTTTTCCCAACCAAGCACATGTAATAAAATAAAATATTTTGGTAGAAGAACACTTTAAAAGTGAGGTAATTGGAGTGAAACAAAGAAGAGGTTGAAACCAGGTAGTACATCTTCCAAGAAAAATAATTAAATAGTGTTGTTAATTTTCCTAGGCCTTTAGACCCTTAAGCAAATAAAAACTTAAACATTTTTTAATAGTGGTAATTTTTGCTAGTTATAGATGGAGTTGTACCACTGGTTTATTATAAAGCAAGCAGATATTAAACCAATTTCACAAAATGTGCAAGTATTTATTAGCAGACAGGCACCAAAGAACTCATACAACCTGATCTTGTAACTCAGGGCATTTCCACTCTTGCCCTAGTCCCTTGTGATGAGCAGTTGATGAAGAGCTCATTTTGAGGTAGACAGAATTATGGTCAGATGACAGGACGAGCCAGTTTTGTGGTTTGTCAGATGGCAGGATGTTCCAGGAAGGACTCAGGTCTGAGGGGACGCTAGATGACAAGGGCTTTACACAGGCTGTTAAACCATTGACCCTGCCATATTCTCATGCATCGTTCATGGAAGTGCAGCAGAAGCTGTATCCAACGCCTAAACAATCACTAGTCTCAAAAACCACTTATTTCACCAATGAAAAATTACTTCTATCCCTTAGGTTAAGGAGCAAACCTCCAGATATGGATTTTGATAGTGATATTTGAAGTGCTAAGTAACCATCTCTGGAATGTCAATTTCTGATTAGAATTCTTCAAACACTAACTACTCCTAGGGAATAAATTAGAACGTGTTGCTCCCACACCTTATATTGAAGTGACTTTGAAGTGAATTACCTCACAGACGTTGTAACAAAAGTCATAATGAAGAAGCAGACCAATATAATTTATTTGAAGGTCTTTGAATCAACTTCTCTTTTTTCTTTTTTTTTCTTAGCTAGAAGGGTAGATAGAGAATAATTTATACTGACTAAAATTTAAGAGTACAAAAGAAAACAAGGTCATGCCATTATGATATATGAATAGGAGCCTCAGAAGCAAGTAAGAAAAAAAATTAATCCTTAGAATGAGTTCCAAAGGAAAGACTCATTATGCTTCTTCCAGCTTTCTTGAAGAGTCATTTGTGGTGCATGTGCTACAAAGCCTCTGAGAAAAATTAAAAAGCAATATGAAACACATGGCCATTGCCATGTGAGCTAGGAGTGTTAGCTGTTGTCAATAATACGTTGTTCTACGGCTTTAGAAACTGTACAACCAGGTGTGCTTTAGCTTTGATTGCCTTTGAGATTTTTCTAAAGGCTCAGTAGATTATTCTGCAGTATCTTTATTCGGGCTACTCTCAACACAGATTTCAATTTTATTACTGTGACTAGCAATTTGTATTAATAATTAACCAAATAGTTGGAAGAAGAAATTCATGACTTTCATGGGGGAAAAAATAGTGCAGCTTTTCAAGCTAAGTCTGCTTGTTTACTAGGTATTATGGGCTGAGTTGTGTTCCCTCAAAGTTCATGTATTGAAATCCTAACCCCTAGTACCTCAGGATGTGACTACATTTAGACATACATTCCTTACAGAAGTAATTAAGTTAAATGAGGTTGTCAGGATCAACCTCAATTTAATATGACTGGTGTGCTTATAAGAAGAGGACATTTGGACATAGACAGGTACAGAAGGAAGATCATGTGAAGATGCAGGGAGAAAACTGCTATCTACAGGCCAAGGAGAGCGGTCTTAGAATAAAACACCTCTGCCAACACCTTAATCTTGAACTTCTACCCTCCAGAATTGTGAGACAAGACATGTCTGTTGTTTAAGCCACCCAGTTTGTGGTACTTTCTATGGCAGCCAGAGCAAGCTAATACACAAGGATTTTTTAAAGGGGGGAAGGGTTCTTATGATTTGTGAAAATGATTCATCATTTAGCAGATGAATGCGTATCAGTGAGAGTCCAAGGGGAAGCGTGTGGAAGTGAGGAGGGTTTAATGGATCATTAAAAGATCATTAAAAGGCAGGTGAGGGAAGCCTCAAAGGACAGTCCTGGAGACCGAGTCTGGCAACAGTTGAAGAGGGGCAATCACCCTCAGGCCTCAAGGAGCAAGGAGAGGGAGGAGGTCCTGGAACTCAGAAAGGGAGTTTCTGTATATAGAGAGATGCCTGTTTCTGTATATAGATAGAGGGAGAGGGGAGGAAATGCCCTGACCTTATTTTTCTCTTTCTCACCAACCCCCAGCCAATGACTTTGATCAAGCCCAACCAGAAGCCTGAGGGCAAGGATGCCTGTTGAAGCATCCATAAAGGACTAGCTCCTGGGTCTTAGAGAAGGGTGAAAAAAGGTGCAGAGTGGATAAGAGGCAAATGAAAAATTTGCAACCCAGGGCAGATCTGGGTTTTTAACAGTGGTACACATTTCTCATCTCATTCTCTCAACTTGGCTCATGGGTTGGTGGAGGTCTATAATCTGTGGATCAATAAGACTTCATTTCCATTAACTATTGGACTTGATACAGGTTCCGGAATATTCATGCCAATAATGCACTACAGCCAGTGGAGTGGCATCTGAAGGAAGGTGTGGTGGACAGGAGGCAATGTTGGAGGGCTTCTTGGTTTGAGTACGGATGTGAAGGTCAGAGAGCCAGTGACATGGCACGATCCACAAAGTGGAACTTCAAGATTTATATACATTTTTGGTGAAGTTGTGGAATATTTGAAGGCAGACTGTAATAAAGATGCACACTGTAATTTCTGCAGCTATGCTGCAAAACAAAAAACCAAACAAAAACAAACCTTTCCATAATGATAGAAATAGTCCCTATTTGTGCTATCCAATGGTGGCCACTTGCCATATAGAACATAGCCCGAGAGTGTAAGGGTTCAGTACAAATCTTAAAAAAAGTTGAATTTTTCCTGGTGCAGAAAGGAAGAATTTCCCTCCCCTCTCCCCTTTCTTAGAGCGTTTACTTCAGAAAACTTACTGTTCTTTCTCTGCCCCTTTTAGATGGTCTGTGAATCTTTTTCAAACTAAAGGAGGTTTTGCTAGCTTTACAAGCCGGAATGTCTTTCTCAAAGACCTGGAAAGCATCTCTTTGTGAACATTGTGGAAGATAGACCCCTCCCTCCCCTTCTCCATGGCTGCCTGGCTCCATCCTGTAACAAGCTACCCATCATAGAGATTTTAGAAGTTTAATTATTTCTTTGGATAAAGGCAATCAGAAACACAATGGCCACCTCAAATACAAGTGAATTTAAGGTGAGCCATGTATGACAAATGGTGCTGGCAAGTCTTGCTTGAGGACAAGTTCTCATTTATCTTGTGAACTTGTAGGTAATAGGTTGTACCTACCTCGCTATACAAAAAGGTGAGATTTCTGTCTTTGCAATTTCTTTATGGGTTGCCTGTGATGCACAACTCATCTCTGCTTAATACTTAGTCAATAGTAAAATTGTTTTCTTTCTCTTTGACCTTGTGGAGTTTTTCTAGGTGGGCAGGAGATTGTGTTCTTGATTATATTTCCACAAGAGCAACCAGTTAAAAAGATAAACACAAAGACATATTTACAGTAAAAGGTCAGTAGAGGAGCTAGAGTGGAGTCCTAGAACATGCAATACACAAGGAAGGCAGGAAAAAAAAAGGAGCAGATGGGACCAAGAGAAAACAAATACCAAAATGGTAGGCTTAAACTCATCCATATTAGTAACTGCTGTAAGTAGACTAAAAGTTTCCATTCAACGTCAGCTAGTGTTAAAATGGGTAAGACAGCAAGACCTGTCTATATATTTACAAGAAGTACACATTATAAAGGCATAGACAGGTTGATCAAAGATATACTGTGCAAACACTAAGCCTAAGAAAGCTGGTGTGGCAATATTAAAGTTAAGCAAAATAGATTTCACAACAAAGAATATAACCAGATAGAGAGGCATTCCATAATGATTAGAGTGGATTCCTCCGGGAGACACGATAATCCTAAATGTGTTTGTACCTAATAATACAGGTAAAACAAGTTTCAAAATACGGGAAGCAAAAGTAGAAGGAATTAAAGGGGAAATAGGCAAAGCCACAATCAGTTGGAGATTTCAATACCCTCTCAGCAATGAATAGAAAAAGTAGGCAAAACAATAATGATAGAGAGGATTTGGACCACACTAAAATAGTAAAACCAAGAAATTTTGGTATGTTAAAGAAGTAAGATTTAATTATCTGAAACACTTCATTTCTAGGTGATACGTGATAAGCAATGTCTCCTTGTATAACTTTTGTTGTACTGATGATTGGAATACAGTCTGTAGAGATTCGTAAAATTAACCAAAAGTTGTTCCCAAGTGCCAGTTAGGGTGGGAGCCCTGGGGTCACAGAAGTATAACAGTTTCCATGCTTTGTGATGTCTTGATGTGTCATGTACCAGTGTTGTGAAATATTTATTAATGTGACATTATAGTAGAGGCAGACACTTTGATCTTTTCCCTTGTAAACTATAACAAGCAATTTAGGCAGGCTCTCAACATTGGTGGAATTATTTCATCTCTTTGGGTCAGAGGTGTAAGCTTTCCTCAGCCAATCCAACAGATGCCTCCAGTTACTTTCTGGACAGAAAGCAAACTCCAGTCCATTAGGAACAAAGTTACAGGACTTGGCAAATAAATAGAGTTCCCAGTTAAATTTGAATTTCAGATACCAGTTAATTTTTTTTCCTATGAGACATACTTATACACAAAAAAGTCTATTCATTATTGATGTGAAACTCAAATTTAACTGGGCCTTCTGTGTTCTACCCTACTCAGGAAGGGAAATGCGCTCTTCCAAGAGGGCTGAGTCCAGCCAGATGGAAGTAGTTCTCATTAAAATACCAAAGTCCAACAACCACCTGCTTTCAGGGTACTAATTCCTCCTCTAACAGCTACCGTGTTTTCCCGAAAATAAGATCTAGCCGGACCATCAGCTCTAATGAGTCTTTTGGAGAAAAGATTAATATAAGACCCGGTATTATATTATATTGTATTATATATTATTATATTATATTACATTATATAAGATCTTATATAAGACCGGGTCTTATATATAATATAATATAATATAATATAATATAATATAATATAATATAATATAATACCAGGTCTTATATTAACTTTTGCTCCAAAAGACGCATTAGAGCTGATGGTCTGGCGAGGTCTTATTTTTGGGGAAACGCGGTACATTCCTTATAAAATATGACGGAGCAATAAAAGGATATGGGGCAAAGAGTTGTTCTAAAGGTCATTTTTATTTAAATATTTTGAGGATACACATACAAATATATAGTCTCCAAATGTAAAAACTAATACAAACCACCCTTTTGGGAACAAAGAAAACCATTTAGAAAATGTGATTATGCTCTATATTCACAACAGGCTAGGGTTTTCAAGCCTGCCCAAAGAGGAAGTTTAAGACCAAGTTTTGTTTGTTCAGGTAACTTAGGTTATTTTTACATTTCACACAGCAGTGATGTTCCTGTTGCATACTTGGCAAAATCTAAGTCTATAATGAAAAAAAAAAAGCAACGACATTTACAAAATAGACAGTAAAAACCTTATATTATGGAAATGACCTTCATCTTGGCCATGGAGTTATGCTGTTTAAAAATATTTGCCGTTTACCCATAGTCAGTGGGAGCAAAAAGTATCAAACTTTTGCATAACACAATTCAATAATATTTCTACACATGTACTACAAAAATAAATTTTTAAAGATTCAGTTCCCTAAGTAAAATATCTTGAAAAGTCACGAAATTACAATAGTGACTTTACAATTTACGAAAATTATTTTGTTGTCAAGATGATTTATAGAAATTGTTACTGATGTGCACATATACTTTCAAACTTGAAATGGATTATTTCTTCAAGGAGCAATAAAAATACAATCTATTTGGTCAGAACACCTAAATCACTTTTTCAAAAAAGGGCAAGGGGTGTGTACAAAGCCATGTCAATTACGTAACAGTTAATACTCACGTAGAGTCATGACCAGCTACTCAGTGAACTTGAGACACAGAATAAAATCAAATTTCCAACTCATAATTATGGAAATTATAGGGCCTTTCAATATGCTTTGAAATTATAAAAAAAAGAGAGGCTTATAAAATTCAGTTTAATCCCGCAAATATTGATTTGGCAACCCACCCATGTTAGGCACTGAGGACAGCATTGAAACAGGCATGGTTCTTTACACAGTGTATATAGTATTCTGGTTAATTTAGCTGTACTAAATTAGAAGATGACATATCCTGAGGTTTTATAAATAGTACATTATTACTATAAAAAGTAAACTGATTTTACATTTATGAATTTTTCCCTGGATTATTCAACTGAATTGGAAGTACTGAATATTTTCATAATTACTGAGAGACAACGGGGAGGTACAATGCTATTTTTAAGGTCATACAACACACACACTATCATACACACATATAGTTACGTGCACAGAAACTTGTATTCTTACCATGTCAATGTTCCAAAATTCAGTCACTCTAACACAGATTGAAAGGCCTGTAGTCTTACAGAAAACAAACAAAACTGGTCACCCAGCCTGCATGTATCTTTGGATAAATGAGTGTTGACAATTCGCTAGGTGCCGTAAAGTACGAACTACAGAACAGCAATGTTAAACGTTCAGATGGTATGCAAAGAGGCCCAAACAGTTCATGGGTGGCTCTACTGCATAGCTGATGAACTGGATACTCTGTGTTAATTTGGAAAATTCTCAGAAGCCAGATTTACTCTCCACTCAACTTGTTTTGTGAATATTGTTTGGCCAGAACTCACTAACAGGCGCTTAGGACACAGCATCATCATTATGCCCCTGGTAAATCCTAGAGCATTTCTGAAGTACACTCCTGGAAGCTGAGACAATGAGGTCCATTGTCTATTAGTGACTGAGAAAAATTTGGTGTAAATGCCTCTTATGTCTGTAAGGCTCATGAAAGGGCAGGTCCATTGAAAACATGAGATCAGCTACTGCTGGTTCAACTCTGGGTCAGATTGTGGCTGACTGTTTAGGAGAAAGAACGCTGTACTGTGCTATGCTTAGTGACTCTGGTAGAAGATGTGGTTACAGCAGAGCTAGAATGATCAGACTCTTCTAAACCAAACTTTGGCCAAGGGCCAGGGATGCCATCTCCAGAAACCATGGTCTTTCTGGCCATCATAGAGGTTTCAGCAGGAATCTGGTAACTGGACTGTAGAGTGGAAGCAGGGGTTAGCACTCTTTCTGTCACTGTCACATTCTGTCCTACTGCTACACTGGGCATGGCCAGAGTGGGCTGCACCCCTGAGCTCGGAGCAAGGAAACTCTCTCTTTCCCTCACCATAACATAATGTCCATCTGGCAGATGCTGAGTGCCCTCCAGAGGACCAGGTATGCCCCCATTAGGCTCTATTACTCTCTCGGTAACCCTGACGTTACCTTCATTAGCATAACGCTGATCTACCACGGCAGAGACTGGCGCATATACCCTCTCTGTCACAATAAGGCCCTGTGGCTGTCTGGGACACAGGACCACAGTGCTTGGAGGAGGCACAGTGGACCCTGTGGCAAAGGAAGTTTCTGTCACTAAAACCTTACCAGAAGCCAATGGATCAGGGCCCTGCTTAGAAGACATAGAACTTTCCGTGACTATTTCCTGAGTTATTTTCTCTGCACTTGCACCATGTAAATGTTTTGGAACTTGAAACCTACTACCAGAGGAGGAGGCATTCTCTGAATGAACACTAGTTTGCTCAGAGAAGGAATGTGAAGATGCCTTCATACTTGTTTCTCTCATGGATTTTGGCTTCTGTTCCATTTCCATATCCATATCTATTTTTTGACCCAAGCACACTTCGGCTAGTGTCTTGAATTTAAATTCTAAGTCATCCAAGAAGCAATCATCTAGATCGCTTTCAATAAAACTGCAACAGCCAATGGAACCATGTAGAGACTCAGTTTCTTCCTGAGAATACACCAGAAGGCAATCTTTGGCTGTGTGATTGTCATCTTCCTCATTATAAGAGGCAGCTTTCTAAAATGGAAATAAAAACAGAGGCATATAATTAGCAACACAACTTCATTTGAGAACAAGACTATATTCCTGCCCAAAATGTATAACCTGAGTCTAAATGCAAGGAAACATCAGAGAGACACAAATTGAAGGACATCCTACAACACAACTTGCCTATATTCTTAAAAAAATATTATTATTGTGAAAGAAAAAAGGCAGAGGGGACTGTTTCAGACTAAAAAATATTAAAATGTCATGACAACTAAATGGAATGAAGGACTCTGGATTGGGTCCTGGACAGGAAAAACAATGGCTATAAAAGACATTATTGTGATAATTGGCTAAATGAAATACTTAAATGTTTAAATTTGCTCACTGTACTGTGGTAAAATAAGAGAATGTGTGTGTGTGTGTGTGTGTCTGAGAGAGAGAGAGAGAGAGAGAGAGAGAGAGAGAGGAGAGAGAGAAAGTGAATGGGAAAGCAAATAGCAAATATGGCTGTGTTACTAATTGGGTAATCTGGGTAAAGAGTATATAGGACTTCAAAATTTCTATTATTCCTACAAATCTTTTGATAAATTTGAAATGATTTCCAAATTAACCAAGAGTGGAGCAGGATTAGAACAGAGAGGAAAATCATATCAAAATAAAACAGGGCACCAGAATGGAGCTTGGCAGTGCGGCAGAAAAGGGACAATTAGAAGTGGTTTTCCTTGACAATGACACAACACTATCTCCCTCTCAAGCTAATACTTAGGGGTGGGCAGAAGGTATAAAAGAAGGGAGCATGGAAGGAAACAGAAAGTGGGGAAAGCATTCCAGTAACTTCCAACCATTTAGAAGAAAGGGGACAGAAATAAATTGGCCTCCATGGAAATCCATCCCCTGACTTTTCTCAAGTGTCCTTCAGATATCTGACATTCTGCCTTTGCCCGTGGGACACATGAGCCTTGTTCTGAAGAAAGGCATCCAGCCCTGCTTCTAATTCCTAATTCCAGACATGAGCTGCCTGACTGCATCAGATCATCTTTCCTAAAACTTCCTAATTTTTTGTGAAGCATATCAATAGTGAAGCCAAGTACTCTCATTCAGAATTTAAATGCACAAAATAGATTGTGTTTTTTAGGTCACATATTCTCAAGTTTGCTTCTACAGAGGGATTGTACTTTCTGACCCACTGATATCTGGCTTAGTCACGTGACTTGCTCGGACCTATGAAATCAGTGCAAAAACGGCAGTGTCCTTAGGAGTCATTGCCTGGTTCTGCATTGCTATGTTCCCTGCACGCCAAGGACGGCAGCTTCCCAGGTACAATCTGCTTTCTTGGCATCTTGCAATGAAGACAACATGGAGAAGAGCAGAGATACATCCAATAGCAAAAACATGAATGTGAGAAATAGCCTTTGTGAGAAGTAAGATTGTGGCGTCATTTGTGATCACCACATAGTTTAGCTGACTGGTTCTCTCTTTCCTCATCGCCTGTAGGCAGTCTCTTAAGAAAATAGTCAAGTCCCATCTGGATCCAAGGCAATGATTCCCCTAATGTGAATCCCATATTCACATATAAATGTTTTTTTCCCCCATACATAAAATCCGATCCTTACCTCAGTGAAATAACTTCTGAAGAATTCCTCATTCACTGCAACAGCAGCTGCTCGAGCTCCGGCCATGTCTCTGGAAGCCCCTATGGCTCTTGTGGACCTTATGGTTTCACCACCTATGATGGCTCCTGTTGTCCCTGCAACTTGGGTGCCCCCTCCAGCAAGAAGCCCTCTGTGCTCTTCCCATCTTCCATCCACCTCAATCATCTTATGCTGCCCTTTGGCAAAGGAAGCAGAGCTACTTCCTCTTGTGGTGCTTTCCTTCATTGCTCCACCGCCTATTCCACTGCCCACTGCTGCACTCTCTCCGTGCTCCGTTGCCAGAAGCGATGGCACCATCTGTGAGAGCAAATACAGGTGAGAACTGAGTCAGAAGGATGAGGGTCGGTAGAGTTGGTAGAAGGAGCTGAGCTAGGTGGGAATATGACGGGAATAAGCTATTTCCACAGAGGCTAATTAGGAGACATATTTTGGGTTGAAAAACTTCTATTTGAGTCTTATGAAGAGCCCTTATTTTGTTAGATGATTATAAGAAACAAAAGAAGAAACAAAAGTTATCTAAATATGGCCTCAGCTCATTTATTCTATTGGCAGCAATGGCGTTTCAACTTTGGTCTCGAGTTTAATGCCTTCTTTATGGTTATAGAACCATTATTTTTTTTCTAGCTGGACACATAGCCATTCCAAATAAAGACTACATTTTCAAGCCTCCATTGCTACTAGACATAGCGACCAGACTAAGCTCTGGTTAATGTGATTTCCAGCAGCAATGGAATATGCAACTTTTGGGAAGTATTTTTCAGGAGTGTTTCTTCACTTTTCTGAAACCTATCTGCTTTTTGGAATGTGGAGACAGCAGTTAGTGTCTGGAGCATGAAGACACCAGGGAATGGAACTCATCCTTGGAGGAACAATATGGAAAAAAGAGCCTGAGGCCATACTGTGGAAGGATCGTCATATTGGTCCTGGACTTCCCACATTTATATTTAAGCCACCGTCATTCTGAGTTCTCTGATACTCGATATTAAATCATATTTTATTAGACATGATGCTCACTGCAAATGGTGATGAGAGACCCAGGGTGAAGATGCGATAGAGACAGTCAAAATGATTATTAAGTAGGCAGAAGAGGGGATTTTGCAAGATTTTGCAACTGATAGGGGTTGATGGGCTTACCTCTGCCAACACTATGTATGGAGTGAATGGAAATGTAGAAACACCTGGTTGTGAAAGACTGCCCATCTAGCACTGGGACAAAAATTTGCATCCTAAATCCCTACACACTCTTGCCTTCTCTAACCGTTTTTCTACATTCCTTGTGTCACTACCTGACACTTTTTCTACATTTTCTGTAACGCAGGATCTGTCACAGTAGAGCAAAACCCCTTTAACTCTAGCCTAGCAAAAAACATGAAATATGTTATCAAAGGCATGTGAATAAAATCTATAATGACCACTTTACTCTCTCAAGACCTAAAATGTTAGGAACACTTCGCAAGGCCCCTTTAAAATCAGAAAAGAAGACAAGTTTCATTGATCTCTGATATCTGACCTTGTCTTCTGGTGGCGCCCCTTCATTATTCCAAGGATGCAGCATCTCTATAGTCCCAGGAATGGGGGTAAAACCTTTGGCACTCTCTCCACAATGGCACATCAGCAGTAAAAGTGGTACAACTGGAGAGAAACAAAATTAAGTACAGAGAAGGTCAGTCACCACATACGTGTACTTCTAAATTTAAGTCGTATAATTTTGGAATTTGGGTATCACTTCCTGAATTTCAGTCTTCATTTGTTTACAGCCCTGTTTTTATTTTTCTTCACCCTGATCCAACCTTACTAAGCTTGTCTTGGGAGAGTCATACCAGTCTAAAAGCAGGATGAGGGAATCTTAACGGATTCAGAAGCATCATCCATCATACAGAGGCTGTGGTTCCTGAGTGGAACACCAAGACTGGATTCGATAGTATCCAAAGCATCAAAACCAACATAAAGACAATTTTTTAAACCATTTTAATTTTTAATACAGAAAATTCACTATTTTGTGTTTGTGTGTATATAAGATCAAAAGCCATGTTCAATATTCTAGAATATTGGAACTTCTATAATACTTCCTCACTTCACACTAGAGTAGAATTTGGCAGAAGGCATAACTCACTGAGGTTCAAATTAACTTTTGAATTAGCTGAGTACTACTTTCTAAAATGATTCTACCTTAAAAACCCTTAGAATAGACATAACATTTCATCTAGAATTCAATAAAATTTCAGAGCTCCCTCCTTAAATTTTGTTCTACTTCCAGGAGGAAGTGAAGGCCAATGCTGGCCTCTTGATTAAGGGAGTAAAGAATTAACTACACCTGCAAGCAATCTACTCCAAATTCAGTTTTAATGACATTCTCATTTGGCAGCTGATGAATTGACTACTCCCTAGATTCCTTTTTATGTAAAATAGTTGACAGCACAGGCCTACAGCTACTGTGATTAATAAAAAGATTGAAATCAGCCAGTGGCAATTCAACAATTTGTAGAAATTCACTAAATATTTATCAAGTGTCTACCATGTGCCAAATACCACAGTAGGCCCTGGGGAACTGGAGATGAGAAGGCAGTGCAAGGAATCTCCAGGTAAAAGATGTAGTCCCAGCTACAATACCTCCCTACAAACTTGATACACTGAGTCATTTACTGTTATACGTTTGTATTCTACGTCTGTATTTTCACCCATAAAATAGAGATGGTGGTATAAAAGTGCTCTGTAAACTGTTGAGTGCTGTGCATTCAACTGCACATTTACTAATGGCTTTGACAAGCTCCTCCTGTCACTGAAATAGCTGAGGCTGCCTCGGATGTGGTCCTCTGGCCACGTTCAGTAGTCAAAGGGAGTGGTATTCCACATGACCCCAGGCTGCAGTATGCTGTGCTTTCATGAGGACTTCGGAGGGCATGCAGGGAAGGCAGACCACAGAAGTGCTCAGAGGGTCTCACTACTGTTGGCTTAGGTGAAGAGGCAAGCCAAGCAGAGGGCATGGGGAGGCAGAGCTCTGACAAGTTGAATGTGCACAGCAAGGATCGATGGGAATAAAATGAATTTGTGAAAGAACCTTGTATCCATAATCCAAATGCATGCAATAATAAGTCTTTTCTGAGAACCCTTACTGGCAAGGCACTGTTCTAGGCACCGGGTATTGAAGAGACAACATCCTCCCTGACAGAGCTTATCAAAATGGGGCTACAAGGGTTATGTTAAAAGGCTGCTGAAGAGCATGTATAATAACCTTGATTACTTAAAGCAGGAAATGACACGTTTTTATACAACAAAATTCTGAGGAGTGCTACAATAACCTTTGGTGAATTTATCAATGAACAATTACTTTCCTATTCACCCTCAAATGTTCTAGTGGGGCTAAAGAATAACTGCAAAGAAATCAATGACTACTATAGTAATAAACACTAGTAGTGCCCTTAATTACTAAAAGAGATAAAGGAGTGCCTTTAAAATACTTACGTAACAAGAGCAGAAAGGCAAAAATTATTAGCGCAATGGCTGCGGGTCCCAGGCCGACATAGGAGTCACGCAGTGCTTCTATACAACCACTGCCATCCAGACACTTACAAACAGTGAGTTTAAGGGTCTGCTTTTCAGGGCAACTGAAGCCTTGATTATCTGAAATCAGGAACTGAATTTCACTTCTCCCCAGTCTCTGTTCATTTTGTTGCAGTAGCACACTGGTACCTGTAAGGGTAAGAGGCCAAAGGAAATAAAAGTGAGTGATTACCAAGGAAGGGGCAAGATTAAATTACAGAAACATCCTTTAATTGCTAATAATTACTTAGCTCCACTTAGAAGCTTTATTCTTCCTTAACTTTTCTATTGAATTTACTCTGTGTGTTTGATAAAATTAGTCCAGTTACTCCACATATGCAGGTTAATAGTAAAGGATTGGATTTGGACATGCCTTACTTTTATGATTAATTTTAAAAAATGTGTGTGGTCTACCAAATACGAGGAATTGTTCTATGTACTGAGAATACAGTGACACACAAGTGGTGAGTTAAATGGCCTTTTACATTGAATGACCTTTATTTTACTATTTCTTAAAAAAATTTTTTATGAAGATAATTTTGAAACAGACAATAGAAGAGCATAATTAACCCCCATATTACCCATCCCCAGCTTTAACATTATATTCAAAGCCTCTTAAAGTGATTGTAAAAATTTGTTAGATTTAAAATAACAATAAACCCATAAGTTAAGAAAAACTTGGGTATTATATTTTAAACTTTTCTGAAATGAACACTAATTGTTTAGAACAAAATATTAGGTTGGTGCAAAAGTAATTGCAGTTTTTGCAATTATTTTTAACCTTTAAATCGCAATTACTTTTGCACCAATCTAATAGTATTCTGGATAGGTTTTTCTATATTCAAAACTGCCCTGAAAAACAGCCAAAAGCTCCTATCAACAAGGGGGATATGTCCAAGGGGTGGATATATGCACATAGCCACCTGGCACGGAGGGATCAGATGAACCCTTCTTCGTGCTGTGCCCATTACTCATCAGTTTTATGATAGCGAACAAGCTACTTGACTCTAGTTAAGCCGAGGTTTCCTCAGCTGTAATGAGGGAATAATGGGCCAGCAGAGTGACTGGATCAATACATATTATTTTTAATGGAAATGTTATCATACTTTGAGATTTTTGGAAGGAGCCTACTGATTACTGTACTTAGACAAGCGTGGTATTCCTCAGCTTATGAGACAAAACAATGACTTCAAGAGTAACTTAGGGAATACCCAGCTAGCTTTAAGACATTACGTCAGTTTTCTTTTTTCCCTCTTTTGTTATTCCAAATGGGGTATTTATTAGAGCCAGAGAAAAGACACTATGCCTCATTTTATAAATGCCTTTGAAAAACTGCATTGGAAATATATGAAAAAAGAACACAACCATAGCCTATATTATAAAGATTTTAGATTGTTTCATGTTTCATATTTAACTATGTGGGCCAATGATTTTGCTCACTTTCTTTGTGCACTACTTTCCATTTCTCTGCCATTCCAGCTGGTTTGTCAATGACGACGAAAGTGAAGGGGTCACTGTTTGGGTAGCCATCCAGGTCCTGTGCAGTCACGTTCACATACTGCGCGTCATCACAGATATTCTGCACTGGGTCGACCAATATGGGACAATTGTCATTGACGTCTTCAACTGTGATAACAACGGTGCCAGTGATGGTTTTTCTAGGATAATCTTAAAAAAGAGAAAGAAAAATAGGTATATTCTGGTTCTATTGCTTATAATGAATATAGTTTGAATTCTCTTGCCATTTTGGCAACGAGAAGGTACTAACAAATTATGGCACTTCCTCTCCTCTGTATATTTTCATATTCAGATCAAGTGATGTCTTTTAATATATTAGATAAGTAGAAATGTGAAGGTTTATCCATTTGTGAGATTTGGTTTTTCTACAAGATCAAAATGAAGGTCTCTGATGTTGGGAAAAAATCATCAAAATATATATAACCAAGAAAAATATCAATTTAGTAACTTACCTTCTGATATAGCCAAAATCTTCACAGTGTATGTACCATTTTGAACATATCTAGACTCAAAATCAGGAATTTTTACAAGTTTAATTTCAGACGTGACAGAATCCACAGAAATCCAATTATCTTTATCTTCCAATTTGGCATATCTGTTATACAACAAACATAAAATTAATTTTGAATACTGGATAAATTAAGAATCTCTAATATCTACAATTCTTTCAAGTTTAATGTTTGCTTCATTGCATATGTTCTTGTTACAGGCATTAGTTTGAAATGTTTTTAATTACTTGAAACTCTCCTAAAACCTCCTTTCTTTGCTGCATGTAACACATATTTTGGAACCTTCCTTAATCCTGTAACATACCCAAGATATACCGGGGTGCCAAAAAAATGTATACAAATGGACACTTTGGTCAACGTTGCTCAATGCTCAAGCAGTAGTTTGCCATAATCAGAGGTGTCTGGACGCTGATGGTAACCACTGAGCACCTCTTGTAATTGCAGAAGTCAAACGTGACTTGTATTCATCTTTTGTTATCGGTATGTATTATTACAACTTTAATACAGTTTTCCTTTCTTAAAATGTGTATACATTTTTTTGGCACCCTCTGTACATGCAAGGGTGACATCGTTTGTCTACTAACCCAGGAGGTCTGCAAGTTCCTCTGCAGTCTGTCATCCAGCTTTCAATCTCTTCTCCCTTAAATTTGGGGTAAAGCTTTGGAGAATAACTTAGTTACCCAACAAGAACTGTTGGAAAAAAGTAGTCTTATATTCTATTGCTTATTGGTATGTTATCAATATTTAAAAATATCAATTTTAAAAATCAATGACTGATTTAAATGGAAGTATTTTCACATTTTGGAATACTGTTGATTGTTACGAGCAATAGGCTTCTTTTCAATTAGAAATGTTTAAAAGTGAAAACAATGCTGATGAAGGGATGTCTGGCTTTCTTCCCTCAAAGCAAGGAGAATTAGTGTGGAAAGAGAGAACTCTGGGGGAGGCAAGAACATTCACATTATGTCTTTAGAAATGTGTGTGATTTAATACCATAGAGTTTAAATATAATCAAATACAAATGTAAACCAAATATGAATATATATGGTTCAGATTGATAATTTATTTTCTATTAAGTGGCTATTTGGGCACATAAGAATGAGTGGCTAATTTATAGCAACGTTTGTTTATAGTTCTATTTAAAAATTTCGAATTATACACTTTATCCAAATTTCTGCATTTTAATGTTTTACTAGTAAATGATAATACATTTGGATTTTCACAAGTACTTCTGAATTTCATGTCTGGAATTTTAAAGCCTGGAATTAGTTGCTGTCAATGGTTTCCCACATTCACACTTATAATAAGAGAAAGAGTCTTAGTAATAAGGATCACATTTCACATGGAATGTTGTATATGATATCACTTAAAGAATTTTCTGTTCTCTCTGGTGAAAATTAGACACCATTCAAAGTAGGACAGCAGCTCATGTTATGTCAAATATCCATAAACAATTGAGGCATATGAATAATCAGTAAAATAGTAAATTATGACAAAGTTAAGGGAATAATTCTTCTGCTGTCCTTGTCACCATTTCTAAATCGAAACAACTAAGTAGGTGAACATGAGAAAATTGACTTAGTTGTGCACCCCATTCTTTATCTGTAAAATAGAACGTCTGAATTGATCTTTAAGATCTTTCTTAAAGTTCTGTAATTGCACACTAACGAACAAAATACGTTTGAGAAATAAACATGGTCCATTATTTTTCCAGGCAGAACATATCTTTTGATATATTCATCATGCTTAATAAAAAATGCAGCCAAATTTAAATAGTTAGGTGGGCAATACAAGTTTCATAGATAGCTACAGTATTATTGGAGGATAATTAATTAGGATGAATAAGTATCTAGTGGGCAGCAGTGAGAAATAATCATATAGAGCATTCTTCAATTGGGGGGATTCAGTTAGGACGCCTTATTAGTTTTAGAACCATGGAAATGAAAACTAGACTACAAAACTGAAGGCAAGCAGGGCTGGTTCCTGCAGGTATGGTGGGCAAAAAAGGGTCACCTAGACATTGCAAAAAACACAGTGGAAGTTTTGTTAATGGTATTTTGGGGAAAGGTTATTTGCTACTATTGGCTGATGAATTCCATTAAGAGTCTCTAAAAGGAAAAAGATTGATGAAAAGCTTCCTCATGTTTCCATTTTTGCTATGGTCAATGATGCATGTAAATATAATGTTTTATAAAGTGTTGGCACCAAAGGACATTAAAGGAAGTGTCCCTACCCAGGCATAAGGACAGTCAAGCAACCAAACTCTGAGAGCAGGAAAACAGGCGGTGTCAGGGTAGCAGGGGGGACTTCTTTAAATTCAACTGTAATAACTGTGACTGAGTTCCATAAATAATAGTTCTATAGAGTCGTCTTTCCATGGCATGGTTCTGAGATCTAAGATGTAAGTTTACTATGAAAATTTAAACATGTCATGCAAACCTAACGTGTCACTATATAGTGGGCACAATCTAGCATGGTGGCAGCATCTAGTAGGTCCTCAAATATATTCTGAAGGTCATCAAGACTAAGACAAACATTTTATAAAAGATTCATCAATCCCTGAACTAAATAGCATGGTTTAAATGAAGGTTAATTTCCAAGATTTATGTGCAAATGAAACTGGTTTCTCCATATTAAAATACATTATGCAACTACTTCTTTTAACCAAACTTGTGTAAAGTAGAATTTGCAATACAATTTACTTGCTACTTTCTTATTTTGAATACTTTTTCGGAAAATAAGACTGATTTTAGAAAGTTTCTGAACTTTCTCTTTGTTGCTTTTTAGCCTTCTCTGGCCAGAATTGTTTTGAGGGGAGGGACCCAGTCTCTGCCTCATACTCAGGTGGTAGGGGGAAGGAGGTCTGGGGAAATTTCTCCTCGGCCTCTCAACTGCAGGTACAACTCTGGGAATCTGCATTCCTTTGGGGATTATAATGCTGGGTGAGAAGTAATGAAGTGTTCAAATTTCATTATGATTTTTTGAAAAATAGGCATTTAAAGTAATTTGAAATGAGGAAATATATTCATAACTATCTCTTACTTTACATGGGCTAGTTGTCCAGTGTCTTCATCAAAAGCTTGAAATTTGCCAATTATTTGGTTTAGGCTTGATTTCTCCATGCTCTCGCTCGTGTGAATTGAGATTGTGCTGCTTTTAAAATGAAAGCCTTCTTTCACATTTTTCACCTTTATTTTGATGGGAATGGATATAGGCTTATATTTATTCTTAACTGATTTGTGAAAAGGTGCTTTATTAGTGACAACAATGCTTAAGTCAAGACGCTTCATTTCTTCATAATCTAACTCCTAGAAAGGCAAAATCAAAGGGAATTTTTTCAAAAGCGAAAACAACTAGAACACACATAGAACATACACACATGCACACACATGTAGTTTTAGTATTAGATACAATTTAACACATGGGAAATATAACATACTTTATAAATACACTGAGTATTCCAACTCATACAACATGCAATTAAAAACTCTGTCAATTTGGGTATTCATAAATGTTAATAAGGATAATTAGGAAACAGCCCCAATTAATTTTTCAAAGGTCAATATCATTTAAAAATATGTATATAGTTTTATTTTTTATAATTAGAAGTAATTTTTTTATTAATGAAATTAATACACATTTAACATAACTTAATATCCCTTAAAATGTGTTACATAAGTTTGTTCTGGTGAAAAGGCTACAGAACTAGTGGAGGCACTGCTAGCTGTCCCCTAATATAGACTTTCACTGTGCATTTAAAAAAAAACTGAGGCCTCCAGGACACACAATTATTTAACTTTGCTAAATCCAGGGGTTTTTAAATTGTTTAAACAAAGCACGTACTCTTCTCCTTTTTAGTATATCTATTAATATCTGGTTTGCTATTAATGCTACAAAAGAGTAATCTTCCTCTAAATATTGTTCTTTGTGTATTGTGGTATTTATAAAGTACGTTTGATATAATCGATTTATCACTGTATTCATATTTTATGTTCCAATTTGTCCATTTTTTTAGAGAGCCCACTGGCCCATGTGGGAATCGAACCGGCAGCCCTCAGAGTTAGGAGCACGGAGCTCTAACCGCCTGAGCCACCGGGCCGGCCCTGTCCATTTTTTTAAATAAACATTTTTATAGTACTACAAATACTTTACTTAGCCTATTACTAGACACACTATTTGCAATTTTAAAATATAATTAATATTGCTCTGAACATTTTTATACGATTTAGATTTCCTGTTGAGCTATATTCCAGTACTAAAAGAAGTACTTTGTCAAAGTTTATTTAAGCCCTGTTGCTTTTTATTTCTAGTGGCCCTGATCATTTAAATGCAGTGTTATTGCTTGTTTCTTCAGTATAACATTAAATACATTATATGTGTTTACCTGAATTACAGTAGAGCTATTCACTTTCAGTTTTGGATGACTTATTAAAAATTTTGTTTACCTAGGGGTTCTGAATGATAACAGCTTCTCCTACACCCACTTTTTTATATGAGTCACTGTGGTATTGGGACAAGGACACAACAGAAAATGACTAGAGAAGATACTCTTGTGATTACAGAATTCTTGTGAAAGTTTTTCTTTTTTTTTTTTGGTCTTGTATTTATTTGACATGCTTTTTATTTTATTTTTTTAAATTTGGGTATGTCTTTTTCTTTTTTTAATTTTTATTAGGGAATATTGGGGAACAATGTGTTTTTCCAAGACCCATCAGCTCCAAGTCAAGTCGTTGTCCCTCAATCTAGCTGTGTAGGGCACAGTTCAGCTCCATGTCCAGTTGCTGTTTTTCAATCTTAGTTGCAGGGGGCGCAGCCCACCATTCCATATGAGAATTGAACCGGCAACCTTGTTGTTAAGAGCTCGCGTTCTAACCAACTGAGTCATCTGGCCGTCCCTTGACATGCTTGTTTTGATGGCATAATGGATGCTGGATGAGAAATAAAATCTTCCAGCCAAATGTCTTTAGTATTCAGAAACCATGGAAGGTCAAGACAATCTTAAAATAAATGAGCTAGGTATGGGGGCAACAAGTGCTGTTTCATAGTGTTTTCTACACATAGCCATAATAATCCAAAGCGAAGGAAAAATATCCAGCATCAAGACCAATGTATGAGGGCATATACCTCTATTTTTTACAACTGTCAAAATACTGGGGGTGCCCAAGAAAATAAGTACAAGTGGACACCTTGGTCAACGTTGCTCAAACAGTAGTTCACCGTCATCAGAAGTGTCTGGACACTGATGGTAACCACTCTGAGCACCTCTTGTAATTGCAGACGTCAAACGTGACTTGTATTCATTTTTTGTCATCAGTATATATTGAGTATTACAGTTTTAATACAGTTTTCATTTCTTAAAATGTGTATACATTTTTTTGGCACCCTCTGTATTTATCATTTCCATTTTTGCTATTTCTAATAACGTTAAAAATTTTAAACTCACTTTTTAATAAAACTGAGACTTTCTCATGTGATGATTTACTATCTCTATTCCCACAGTTTTAAAGTATCTGTTCTCCTTTATCTGTTTTTGGACAGTTTTATTGAAGTAGAATTTACCTACAATGAAATTCTCCATTTAAAGTGTATAGCATGATGATTTTTAGTTAACCTATATGGTTTTGCAAACATCACTAATGTCTAGTTTTAAAATACTTCCATAACCCCAAAAAGTTCCTTTTTGCCTTTCTGTAATCACCACTCATAGTCCAGCCCCAAGTAACTACTGATCTAGTTTCTATATCCACTGTTTTGCCTTTTCTAGAAATTTCACATACATGAAATCATAAAATATATAGTATTTTGTGTCTGGCTTCTCACACAAAATGTTTTTGAAGTTCATGCATGTTGTAGTATGTAGTACTTCATTCCTTTTTATTGCTCAGTAGTACTCCACTGTATGGATAGACCACATTTTATTTCTCTATGGATGTTGGATTACCAGTTTTTGATTATGAATAAAAACTGCTATGGATATTTGCATACAAGTTTTTGTGTTGATATAGTTTTACTTTTCTTGCATGGATACCTAGAATAAAATCGTTGGGTTATTGGGTAACTACTCTGCTTAACATTTTAAAAAACTGCC
The DNA here is from genome assembly GCF_964194185.1 of Rhinolophus hipposideros. Lineage (NCBI taxonomy): Eukaryota > Metazoa > Chordata > Mammalia > Chiroptera > Rhinolophidae > Rhinolophus > Rhinolophus hipposideros. Next base: position 34,059,389 of record NC_138063.1, read on the forward strand.
AAACTAGGTATACCATTTTTTGTTTCCACCAGTAATATATCGGAATTCTAGTTTTTTTATATCCTTGCTAATACTAGGTGTTGTCAAGTCTTTTTCATTATAATCATTCTAGGAGGTGTTGTGGCATCTCATGTGGTTTTAATTTGCATCTTTCCTAATGGCTAATGATGTCAAGTATATTTTTATGTCCATACTTGCTATTTGTATATCTTCTTTGTCTAACTTTTCAATGGGATCTGACTATTGCCCTTATAACTTAAGAGCCATTCTTTATACAATCAAAACCATAAATTTATAATTTTCTCAATCTGTGGTAGTCATTTTAATACAAATTTTACTATTTTTTGTCCATGTCCCCTTTGGTAGAAATAACGATATCCCTTTTTGTGCTACCATGGATCATTGAGAATACTTCAAACACTTCTATCGTTTATCATTAAGTGACTGTTTCTCCTTATGTATGAGGACATCTGGAGTAGGGCCTTTTCAAGTTATTTCAGCTTTCGTTTTTAGATGTTATAAGATTTGCCTTTACTGTTAAGTAGATCAAATAAGACATAAGACCCTCAATAGAGGCAAAAGTTCATGACATGGGAATGCTACAGTCAGGCCCAGGCTACAAACAAAACCAGAAGTGTGCTAAGTAATAATGATGTTGGGTATCATGCTGTCAGGTTAGGATTAGAGTCACCTGATCTGAATTCGAGCTGTAGTATGACCACTTATCTACTAACCATAGAACTTGGGCTTCTAGGGATGGCTCCCATCTCAAAAAATTGTGGCACCAGTTAATCGAGTATACAAAGCACTTTAGCTGTTTGGGGCTCAAAATACATCAATTTCCTCCTCTGCACCAACTTCTCCCATTCCAGTTTTGAACACGAAGTACTTACCTTAATTAGGGTCACAATTCCTTCATTAGTCTGATTATCAGTTTCTATGCGGAAATAACCCCTTTCATTTCCTGATGCAAATGTAAAATTTGCTAACCAATTATCAGAGCCTATTTCATCCGCATCAAATACTTTTATGCGCATAACTTCTACATTGGCTTGATTTTCTTCAACCATCCCTTCGTACTGCAAAACATGAACACGATTTTTATTTTAATGTAACACAAACTTAAGTGACATGTTTTAGGTGGGATTAAAATATGAAAAGTAGATATATTTGTTATAAGAATAATAGTTACCATTTCATTTTCCACTACAGGTATATTGTCATTGACATCCAAAATACGAATCTGAACTTTAGCTTGTTTTACAGGTTTATCTGTTATTTGTCCATTGCCATCTCTTGCTTCTACTGTCAAAGTATAGCTGCTGTATTCCTGCAGGGCAATGAAAAATATCCACTTGGGGTGAAAATGAATCGCTCCCAAATTATCTTTCTGGTTTGTTTTAATTCCATTTATCATCAATGGAATGAACCACAGTATATTTTATTCATAAGTTTCATGATCTGCTACTGTTATTTGTGTGATATTTATTTGCCATCAGAGCTTTCCTAGAAAGGCAGAAAAGTCTGGAGGAGTTGTTGATAGTGAAATTTTTAAATATCTCATGGTGATATTGACAGGAGATGAGTCTCTCCTTCAAAATAGTCTGTGCTAAAAGAGTGCTGTTCAAAATGTAGTTTGCTTTGTAGAGTCCCCCTGGAAGTAATGGCGGGACTCTTGGAATTGGTTCTTCCTGCTTCACACTTCATTTTCAGCTAATAGTTAAGCCAGGAAGACCTAGTCCTCAAGAAAACTTGGCTAGTGAAGGCAAAACTTTGTGAACTTTGTCTGAGAGATATGATTCTTTGAGAATGTGTCCTAGAGGACAAGGTCTTAGATGTCACACCAAAGAGAACCATTCTCTTCCATCCACACGGTACCCTTATAGTGAGTGGGTGGCTCCATTCAGTGTGGCTGGAGTTTAAGATGGAACAGTGCCAATGCATTGGGGTCCTGTGCAGGCCAGAACGGCTCAGTGAAAGGCAGGTCAGCAGCTCTGGGGCCAGCTACCTGGGTTCCAATTCTGGCTTTGTCACTAACTAGCAGTGTTGGATACACTTAATCCCTTCCACCCTCGGTTTCCTTCTGCATAAAATGGAGATAATAATATCTGCATAAAATGGAGATAATAATATCTCCATAAAATGGAGATAATAAAGCCTCACAGGTTTTCTAGGTGGATTAAATGGGTGACTATAGATAAAGGGCTTGGAATAGCACCTGGCACATGGTAAATGCCTAATACGTGACAGCCATTATTATTGGCTAAATTTTCCACACTTCAGAGACAGCAGCTCGGTGTAAAAAAAAAAAAAAAAAAGAAGAAACTCACATACTTCAAAATAATACTTTAGCATTCTAATTTTATGTGACAAAGTTTAAAGTAGAATTTTAAGAGTAATACAAGTCTTCAATTTTACAAAGCTCCCAACAGGAAAGTTGGGCACAACCCTCTCCCTCTCTGGGCAGAGTAAAATCATTTTTCCAAGTGATACAAAATATACTGGCTATGCTTGGATGATGATTTATATTTGATGAAAATACAGTGTTCATAGGATAATCAACATTTTACTCATGCACACTCACTGTTCAAACCTTCATGTATGTAGGAAGCACTTTTAAAATTTTCTATTTCCTTTTTCATCTAAAATTCTCCTTTTGAGTTAGAAATAAAAAAAGTGAAATGTTTGAGAGAATGGCCTTTCTAGGAAACTTACTCAAAATTTTCCTCCAAGTTGGGATTTACAATAATTCTTTCCTTTACAAATAGTTGTATTACTCTAAATAGGGCTACAATTTCTATCTTTTTCCTTCCTCTGTGTACGTATTAGCAGTAGACTCCATTATAGACTTCATTATAGACTTCATTATAGAGCCACTAATTAAGGAGCATTGCTTTAGAACACTCTAGCAAGCGGAATCCTGAATGGACAGGCCCTAGAACCAGCACTGTCCTTATGTAATTTGAAATTTTCTAGCAGCCACATTTTAAAAAAGTGAAAGAAACAGGTGATACTAATTTTAAACAAATACATTTTATTGAACCCATAGTATCTAAAAATATTATAATTTCAACATATAATCAACAAAAATTATTCAGGTTATATTTTACTTCTTCCCAATCAGGAGACGATTTTACACTTATAGTATATCTCAATTTGGACTAGTTACATTTCAAGTACTCAATGGCCATATATAGTTAAGGGCTACCAGATTGGTCAGAACATCTCTAGAAGAGGATAATTCCAAGAGTTGTTCTATCAATGAGGAATATACAACAAAGTAGGAAAATTAGATATTAAAAGAGAGGAGAACCTGCAAGGATAAAGGAGAGTTTAAAAGATAAGCACCATAAAATATTAATTTACCTCTCTGTCCAAGGTAATACTGGTTGTATAAACCTCTCCTGTATCTTTATTCAGGTAGAACACAGGAGGGTAAGGAGGCTCCTGAGATACGATTTTATAGGAAATTTTAGAATTCTGAGTATTGGGTTCATCTGCATCTGTTGCGGTGATTTTCATCACAAGTGTATCTGCCATCAGAAACAAAGGTGTCCAAAATGAATCTCAACCTTAAGTACAGTTACAGACATTATTATTTTAATTTCATCTTGTTCCAAAAAGGATTTCAGGTGCTTATCAAATCAGTTTATCAAGATGGAAAAATTGAACTGGGTGAGGAAACACGTGGGAATGGATATAGTAGTAAGAAAACAAAATGAAGGCATGCCCAGGTCAGTACATAAAATTCTTCGAGTGAAGTCCTAAACACTTGCTGCAGGAAGGCCACAAATTTATTTATAATTATTCCAATAAACAAAACAAAGCAAGAAGAATAAACAGATACAAATAAAGGCTTATTAAAATACAAACAATTCAGGAGAAAAGCAGCTATTCTTTACACTATGATCAAAGACAAATCTCTCCTGCAGGTCTTCATAAAGAGCACTGCATTGAACGCTGTCAATAAGCCAGGCAGTGGAAATAATGTAAGTCAAGTCAGCAAACTACTGCCAGTCGGCCAAGCCAGCCATCCACCTGTTTTTGTAAATAAAGTTTTATTGGAACACAGCCATGCCCATTTGTTTTCATATTGGCTATGGCTGTTTTCCTGCTATAAGGCAGAACAGTTGCTACAGAGACCTAATGTCACATCAATCTATCACACCTGTTGTGAGGGTATAAAAGACACCATGTAAAGTCTTTTGAAGTTATCACCAAAAATAACCCCACAAAAAAAACAGTTCCAAGTCTGGAACAATAGGTTTATTACTATTTGTTCTGTGGTTAGTACACAGCCTCCATTAAGATACAGGATTTAGTGTTCAGTTACACAATGGAGTTAAAATGACCTTGGGGATTCATTCATAAAAATAATAGACTCTTACGTGCTGCACTCAGTTCTTCAACAGACCCAACAAAGACGTCCTGCGTGAATACTGGCTCATTATCATTGATATCAAGAACTTTAATGCGGAGTTCTAATGGTTGCTCTAGGTTGTTTCCTTTTTCATCCAAAGCATAACCAATTAGCTGAAATCATGACATAAATAACCGAAGAGATTAGATTTAAGCTAAGGTAATTAAACTACCATTGTATCAAAAACACACACAATAAAACCAGTCATTTCTATTACTAAAGAAAACTACAAATTAATAAATGTAAAATTGTTCTTCTTACCAGAAAAAATGGTGTTTCTTCTCGATCAAGAATGCTGGTAACGTTCAATTCTCCGGTGTCTTTATTAAACACAAACACACCCAGAGGTGGCTCTGTGATACCTTTTCCAGCGTATTTGTATATCACTTTTAGTTCTCTTTCTTCTGCAATATCAGAATGTATCTAACGTAAAAATAACAGAGGAATGCCTCAAGTTAAACTCATCCATAACTTACATGTAAATATTTTTAGTGGAAAATTTCCCTCTGAAGTTGTCCTGATGTTGATAGGAGGGAGGTGGGAGAACAGGATGTGCTGGTGACAGAGAACCTGGGTTCTAACCCTATCTCTGTCACTCACTAGTTACATGATACGAAGGCAGTTACTTAACCTCTCTGTGCCTCAGTGTTCTTATCCGTAAAGTGGAGAGATACTACTGCCTCTCTCTTAGGGTTGTTGTGAAGTTAAGATATTGTTAGGTGTACATCTTGGAGCAGGTAGATTTTAAATTCAACACAGAAGGTAAAAATTGCAGAGTCAAAATCACCTACATAAATCCACTTGATCATCTGGAAAGGATGAACAAGGCATACTTCCACAGAAGGATTAAAATAATCAAGTGCCATCCCTGCTTAAAATGCTTCAGCAAATTAATGTTTCTCACCTGCTGTGCCTTCTGTAGTTACCATCTTCAGCCTCTATAAACAGTTTTATTTGCATCTCTAAATATGTCTATGTGGCCTCCTATTAGTTCCTCAATTTCCTCCTTCAGACATCATTGAAGCCATCGTCACCCACCTGCCTGGCCAGTTCTTTGTCGTGACACCTCAAGATTAGTTACACTTTCTTCCCATATGTTTCCCAACATGCACTGGGGCTGGCGGGGCAGTTTTTGCTGAGAATAAACAAGGGAACAGCAGATGGGGTCTCCAGGCCTATTATACCAGCTCTGCAACTCGAGTGGAATGGTGAACAGGAGCAGTCCCATGATTACTTTTCACTGAGTTTCTGTCTATTTGTTTGTCTTTCTCTTTTTCTGTGTTTGTCTCTCTGTTTTTTGCCAAGTATATATACACATGCCATATATTTGGCATGTGTATATGTATATGTATGTGAATACACATGTGAATATGTATATGTATGTGCATATATATTAAAATACTTTAAAACTATTTTAGATCTTTATGTACTGATTATATGTATTATATAATTCCACTTATGTCCAAAATAATACAAAACTGTGTATGGACATAACTGTTGGTTTGTGTGTGTGTATATACTGGGGAGGGGAGCCGAGTGCCAAAAAATGTATACGAGTGGACACTCTGGTTAACATTGCTCAAGCAGTAGTTCGCCGTAATCAGCAGTGTCTAGCTGGACACCGATGGTAATCACTTTGAGCACCTCTTGTAATTGCAGAAGCCAAACATGACTTGTATTCATCTTTTATTATAGGTACATATTGAGTATTACAATTTTAATACAGTTTTCCTTTCTTAAAATGTGTATACATTTTTTTGGCATCCTCTACATGCATATAAGAGTGCGTAAGTATACACAAATTAATGCATTTCATAAGATCTGGAAGACACTAAACTGTTGACAGTATTACCTCTAGAAACAGAATTTGGAAAGTTGGGGAAATTTACCAAGCTCTTTTGCTTTTTATATAAATTTTACTCTTAACAACTTGTCTACTAAAATTAGTGAGAAGAACAATTAATGCTTATTGAACCCCGAAGAATCAATGCATTTAGGGAAACCTATTAGAAAAATGTGTGAATGACTCAGGTATCTCAGAAAATCAAACCCAAACAAAAAAACTTAATTGCATATAAACCCATATGGGTTTTGTAAACCCATAATTAAAATTTTGGTTTTTAGAAGGCTTATAAAAGTAAAGCATTTGCTGGAAAAAGGAAATTGTTAACTCCTGTTCCATCGCTGCTCTTTGTTTTAAGGAGCTCTTTATGTCTGGTATTTATAAGATTGGAAAGATGAAGTAAAATTTGCATATGAACACTTATTTATTCCCACAAGTGTTTACTGAGCACCTGCTGTCGTTGCTCAGGGCACAGGGCATGAACAGTGAGCTTAAGAACTAAGCCCTTACCCTCGGCGATCTTACACTCCACCAAAGGAGCCACACAACAAGCAAACAAGGTAGAGCAGAATGTCCTGGAGAGGACTGTGCCATAATCCAAGCTGAAATGGAGAAATGGGACAGAGAGAGGTGGGGTGAGGCAGGGAAGGAAACTCTTTTAGGAGGTGAACCTTGGGCAGAGGCTGGATGCAGAGAGCTACTGCAAAGATCTGTGGGGAGGGGCTTCCAGGCAGAGGGAGCAGTAAGAGCAAAGGGTGAGGCTGGAAGGAGCTGGGGTTGGTTTAGGGATGTAGCAGGGTGGAGGTAGGGGGTTGACAGGGGCTGAGGTCAGAGAAAAGGAGGTCAAGGCCAATAAATCCCAAAGAGATCTTATCGGCCAGGGTAGAGTTTATTCCTTCCACTGCAGCAGGAAGCTACTGAAAGAGTCTCATGAAGGTGGTGAACACGCTTTGTCTTTTCTAAAGATCATTCAGGCTGCTTTTGGGAGAATGAACTGTGGTGGGGGCAAGAGTGAAAGCAGGGACACAATATCAGGGGCTCAGTTTGGTAACACTAATTTGGACTAGGGGCGGTGGCAGTGGAGAGAAGTGGGCAGATCTGGAATATATTTTTGGGCTAGAACTGATAGTACTTGCTACATTTTTGAAAAACTAGATGGAATTATAGTGCTATTTACTGAAATGGGTATAGCTTATGGAGAACAGCTTTAAGGGAAAAAAATCAAGAGTTCAGATTTGCACATACTAAGCCTGAGATATTACCATATAACTTATCAAAAAATAGGACATTTTGAGAGTGTCCTATTAATAAAGAAAAGGGAGTTATTAATAAGCGAGGACCAGGGGCAAAAACCAAGACGAACTCAAACAGGATGTATGGCCACCTTTACCTATTTGGTATCAGTTCTTTTCATTTTGAAATTACTTTTCAATATGCCACCCCAAAATATACCACTTTGGCAGAGGACAATTTTGAGCTGAAGGTAAGGGAGAAGAATCAGAAACAAGAAAAGGTCTCTGCCATTCCCATATTTGTCTAAAAGCAGGACATAAATTTGTAAATGTGACCTCCCTCCCCTCTCTATCAATGACAAGTCAGTCATCACCAACAACTTTAGACTCTTGTTGGCGTGGAGATGCTAGAAGGAATCCAGATAACAAACTTTACTAATTAGCCTTTTTCTATCGTTAGTTTCCCATATACTTGCCTTCCCACAACTGGCTGTCTCTACCAAGGTCCTTTACCTTGTCACTTCTCTAAAAATGAATTGTTCCTTTGCTAAGATGCTATATAAGCCCAAAACCTTTGAGTTACTCATCTCTGGGCAATCACTCCCATGTGTTATTGGCAAAATACACATGCTAATAAACTTGTTTTTTCTCTTGTTCCATTTTCTTCTTCAGTCCAATAAGGCCCCAGAGAACTTAGAAGGGTAGCAGGAGAAACAGTTTTCCTCCCCTACATATGATAATATGTTCTTTGAAGTATTGTAACACTGGTACACAAAGATTCAACTATCGTGTTTCCCCAAAAATAACATCTAACCAGACAATCAGCTTCAATGTGTCTATTGGAGCAAAAATTAATATAAGACCCGGTATTATATTGTATTGTATTATATGATATTATATTATTATAAGACTGGGTATTATATTAAATATTATACCCGGTATTATATTACATTATATATTATATTATATATTATGTTATATTATACAAGACCTGGTCTTATTTTACTATAATTTTTGCTCCAAAAGACGTATTAGAGCTGATTGTCTGGCTAGGTCTTATTTTCGGGGAAACATGGTAGTACCAGATGCCTTAACTTTTAGTTGAATCAAAGCTCCAAATTATGCATTTTTTTGCCAGTGATGTTGCATCTTTCATAGTGGGAAAGATCTTAAAGTTGATACTTTCTGCTAAGAATTAAGTTCTGCTAATTTTCTAATACACACATAAGGCTCAGTAAATACATCATATAATTTTCTTTAAATTTTAAAGTGAACATAAAACTCTTCTCACACCATATTTTAGTAATATAGGCACATATCTTTCTTGTTCCTCTTAAGAAGGTACCTTGGCAATTGGATTCTTTTTGGACAGATCCTCTCCCTCCCGAAGAGCCACAGGGGCGGTGATCCAGGCACGCTTTTGTCGCACTAAATGCCTATGTTTAGGAAGCAGCTTATTTTCAGTCCTTGTGTTTAAGGCCTGCAAAAGATTGCCATACCCGAGACATTAGTATGGTATCCTGTAATTTACTAAAACTTTAAAAATGGTTGTGTAAATTTTAAGGTATAAATTTCATAGTTTTTAACAGGCTTCATTTTCAACGAGGAAATGTATACACTCTAGCAAACTCTACAGGCTCAGTCAACTGATTGTCTCCAGACCAGTAAAACAGTACAGTTTAGTTGTTTTCAGTAAGAAAATATTTCCTAGAGGGAAGAGTTTAAACAGCTAGAGTAATTTAGTGACCTGATAAATAGGCAAAATAAAATTAAAATACCATTTCAAGAACTTTTTTTTTTCTTACTGAGGATGAAATTCCATTTTTCTGTGGTGGCTCATATTTTAAAAGTTTATTATGAAATGTTTTAAGACTAAATCTTAGTAACCTTTTGATATCAATTTGACTAAAAGTAGTAAAAGTGTCAGTTAATGAATTTATTGCTTTAAAGATGGGTAAACAATTAAATTGCCCATCTTTTGTTTTTAGAGTCTGTAAGTGGAAAATTACTCTATAAATTTTCAATTAGGCTTTAATAGATAAATATATATATTATCCAAGGAAAATTTCAATACAGCTGACCTGGTATCTTAGGATCAGAAATGATTATTATATTAGGTCTATTATTTTACTAATTTTGTTGCTCTACATAACATGTATTGTATTTTGAAATATTTACAGTGGTTATCACTAAGTCATTGATTTTTCTCTTTGTTTTTAGTTGAAAAAATTCTATAACTTAAATTATGTAACATGAAAATAACGTTAAAGTTTATGATGTAAAAATATAAAACTTCCTTCTATATTTTCACTTATATTTCAGTGATTCATTTTTAACAGCTTGATGAATATCTTTTATGATCTTTACTTATGACCATACAGTTGCATATGTATAAAGGTCTTTTTCCTATAAAAATGGAATTATCATATACTTCTCATTCTGCCAGACTTTTTTTTTTATAGTTTTATTTTATTTTATTTTATTTTTACATCCCTCACACCGTGAACCCCCCTACCCCCATCCACCACCACCCCAACCTCACACCGAGCCATCACATTATACACATAAAATTATAGTTGGCATTCATTAATGTCCAGCCTCTGGTGTACAATGCCATGACCAGGCATCCACAGCATCTGCCAGACTTTAAAAAAATTTTTTTTATTGGGCAATATTGGGGAATAGTGTGTTTTTCCAGAGCCCATAAGCTCCAAGTCGTTGTCCTTCAATCTAGTTGTGGAGAGCGCAGCTCAGATCCAAGACCAGTTACTGTTTTCAATCCTTAATTGCAGGGGACGCAGCCCACCATCCCATGTGGGAATTGAACTGGCAACCTTGTTGTTGAGAACTTGGGTTCTAACCAACTGAGCCCTCTGGCCGCTCCTCTGGAAGCTCAGCGGCAGCTCATTGTTTTCAGTCTAGTTGTGGAGGGCGCAGCTCACTGGCTCATGCGGGAATTGAACCACCAACCCTGTTGTTCAGAGCTCGCGCTCTAACCAACTGAGCCATTCGGCCGCCCCTGCCCTTGATTTTTCATTCAGTACCTCACCATGGACATTCTTCCATGTACCATAAATTGTTTCACCATTCTCCTATTGATGGACAGTTAGACTGTCAAAAAATGCTGCATTGAACATCCTGTATATACTGGGGGTGCCAAAAAAGTGTCTAGACATGACTTGTATTCATCTTTGGTTATCGGTATATATTATTACAATTTTAATACATTCTTTTCCTTTCTTAAAATGTGTATACATTTTTTTGGCACCCTCTGTATGCTCCCTTGTACTTGTTTGGGTGGGAATGGCTGGCTCTAAGTGAGTGTGCATTTCTAGTCTGGGGAGGCACAGCCAAATTGTCTTCCATGAAATTAAGCCTCTGAGTCCAAATGACAGAAATACGCTCCTTGGTTCCTTACCTCTAAATGGAGTGTATTTCCAAAGTTAAAGCAGACCTGGAAAATAAAATTATTTGTTGTTTAATATGATTTATCATTCAATTCAGTTTAAAAAATTTTGTTAATGAATAACCTACCACCTCAGATATTATAGACATTTTTTTTTTTAAAAAAAGGTTTAACCACCACTACTATCTTCCTTTGTCAAAAGGAAACAAATTGTAATTTTTCCCTTTGCCTCCCTGCCATGACCACGGACATAGAGTGCAAGCTACACTCTTGTTGATCCATACTGCCTCCTCCAGGAATCTGAGAACACAACTAATATCTGCAAAACGAAAACAAAAACTTTCCTCTTGAAACATTAGCCAATCACTGATCCTTTTTTCCTTACCCTGCAGTTTTCATCTCGTGTTCTCGGGGATCCACTTACCTTTCCCTGCAGCTAACTCCCATCATTCCCTGGGGTCACACACACAACTACTTGTATGATTAGGACTCAATTCCTCACCAACTCTTTTCTTTGGTTCCTATCAAGAATAGTCACACTTTGGATTTCATCATTACACAGAACTAAATACAGTTATGTTTACTCTAAAGTCAGCACAATAAACTCCTATCCTGCCTTTTGACTTTTGCTTCACTTTCTTTATAACCCATTGATCTCCTCTGGTCTTCACTTTTTTTGGCTTAATTGAGAAACCCGCACTTTCTAATATGGTAGCTACATGTGACTATTTACACTTAAATTACTTGTAATTAATAATTCATTTACTCAATTGCCACATGAGGTAAGTAGCTTGAAATGTTGCAGACATCCATCATTGCAGACAATGCTACTGAAGAACACTAATAGATTACTGCCAGCCATTCCAAAGATGTTGTAATGACTCAGGGATGTTTCATTCCCTTGACCTTCTAAAACTCCTGCCTCACTTCTCCCCCAACTCTGTAAGCCTAACTACTATTTTGTTTGATTCTGACCCTGTACTGACAACATTGCTGGAGAGGGCTGATTTGATCCCACACACATCCATGCTCCCTAAGAGCTGCTCCCTCCACAGGGTTGGTGTTCATTTCTGGGGTGAACCCAAACATGATTATGTTTGCCCAGGAAAGTTCAGTAGACACCTGTTGTGCAGGCTTCCCATTAGTAACCCTCTCATTCTCAAGTGTGCTTATTTAGACCATAAATTACACAGTCACCTTATCTTTGTCTTTTTGTATGCCTATTGTACTCTTCTAAACTTCACGATTTCATCTAAACCTAATAACCTCCAAAAGGCCGCACCTCCAAATACAATCACATTGGGAATTAGGGCTTATATACATAAATTTGGGGGGAACACATTCAGTCCATAACAATGCATAAGAGAATTGTGACCAATGAGATTTCAGGAGAGTCTGGAAAAGATTATCCTCACTAATAAGAAGAGAAGCATATGCACAACTGCTCTATTCACCTGCTTCTGGAGATTGCTGAGCAAGGACATGACGCTTGGTGTGACCATGAGAAGAAAGCTGATAAAATGGCAGAGAAGCCAAATTGAAACCATCTTGGAGTTACAGAATTGGTCAAATCTGGAGCCACCCCATCTCTGTTCCATTTCTTATGAGATATTATTCTTTTTATTTAATCCACTATTAGTTGGTTTTGATACTTGTATGTGAAAGCAACCTAACTGATGTACCTACTTGGCAGGGTTACTATACAAATTAAAAGAAAGAATACTAGGTGTATTTATTGCAATGACTGACACATAGCAGGCAATCAGTAAATAAAATTACGATATTTCCTCAGTTCTAAGACTTGCATTGTTCTCATCTTAAAATGTCTGAAATTTGAATGTATTCACTCATGCCTTCAATTTCCTGAGCTCCTACAACATGCTAAGTGATAGAATGTTCTTACCCTCTTGGATTCTTACATGTTGGGGAGATAGACAAAAATAGGTTGTGATAAGAGCTGTAAAGAAAATTAAAGCAGGGGCAGGATGGTAGAGAGTAATTTAGGACAGTGGCAAGGCTCTCAGAAGAGGTTACATTTCCAAAAAGACCTGAATGGAATGAGGCAGCAGGTCCGACAGAGCCCTGAAAAGGGAGCAGCCAGGCCATAGAGTGGGAATGACAGCGGTGTGATCAAGGTTGGTGCTGTTCAAGAGGAGTGAGTCAGTGGGGATGATGCCAAGGACTTCTGGGAGCTGCTAATCTTAATCTACTTGCTGATTACATGGTTTGTTCAGTTTGTGAAAATGCAATAATCCAGTATACTTGTAATATGTGCACTTTTTTCGTATGTGTTAACATTAAAAAGTGACAAAAATTTGCATGTACCTTAAAGCTGAGGGTGTCTTGGAATTTATGTAATAATAGTCCTGCTATTTGTTTTTTTGTTTGTTTTACAGCACCTATTGCCATAGCTTGTTTTCACGCTTAATAAGGCATGATGGACTAAAGTATTTGCTCTACAGTCATTGCACAAAAACCCAAAAGAATTGTACCAACATATTGTCAATTGCGGAACTGTTTATTTGATTTTTAAAAAAGTTAAGATCTTAACTACTCTTTTCTAAAGTAAATAATTTGGATGTTTTTTGGGGACTCTATCTCCCACCAGGGATATTTGGTGATGACTGGAGACATTTTGGTATGCATGAGGACAATGCATACCAAAAAAGCGCGCATATCACAAGTATACTGAATTACTGCATTTTCACAAGCTGAACAAACCATGTAACCAGCAACTAAATTAAGGGTTAGGGGTGGGGAGGTGAGTACTGGTGCCATCTAGTGGGTAGAGACCAGAGATGCAGCTCAACATCTTACAATGCACAAGGCACCCCTCACCCCATCAAAAGCCATTTCTGTTTCCAAATGGTAAAGTGCCAAGGTCAAGAAATTCTGATTCAGACCACGTTTCTGATTGGAAATTACTGTAATAAGTAGGGTCAAGAAGGTCCTGTAAGTTCCATAGGACCATGAGGATTTATGTAAATTTCCAAATTGGTAGCATACAGCAGGCAATATAAATAGAATAACTGACACTCTCTGTCTCTGTCCTCCATGCCCACTTCCCTTTGAACATTTTCAGCGCTGCACTTTTGAGTGACCCCCTGTGGGGAATGTTGGAAAAGAGCTTCAAACAATGGAAGGATGGCTGGACAAGATCACCATTATGTGTGATGGCTCGGTGCGATGTCAGAGAGATAGTGGATGGGGGGAGGGGAGTCCACAATGTGAGGGATATAAATGATAAAAGTCTAAGCATGACTTTGTCTTGCGCACCTGAAACTAATAAAAAAAAATCTTAATAATAAAAAAAAGATCACCATTATGGTTTCTTCCAACTATGGAATCTGTAACTCTTTTCTTTCTCATGAGGAACTTGGTGATAGAAAAATATCATGTGCCACCTGCATTAAAGACTGAAGAGAAAGGAGGCTTCTAGTCTCTGTATCCAACGAAGTAGTGTTTTTAGAGGCACTAGATAAATCCTTCAAGAGCATTCCTAATTTCTTCTGTTGGATCCTATTCATCTTGTAAAGATTGGCCTTCCTGGTAACTGGCAAGAAAATAACTTGGTTTTGGCAGAAGCATGAGGGAAGGTCAAACACCACTGCAAAAATACAATAAATCAATGTACCCTTTGTTCTCTAGGTTGGCACCTTTAAAAAAGACTTCCTGTTCTGCAGTAACCTTGATGAGTTTAACAAACAGAATCCAGGACTTATGAGGCAATGGATGACAGCACTTCCTGGCTGATAGATTCTCGGCGAGGTAGCCTATAAAATTTATTTTATGGCTAAACGTCATAACTTATTTAGAAAATCCCAACTTATGACCCACACATAAGTATAATTTCTATAGCAGCCTCACTCAACTAGTTTAAAAAATTACATTTTTGTTTTCACAGCTGCTAACTTAAAAGACTCCACAGCCAAGAAAAGCAATATTCTGAACTTTTAAGTTTTGAACTCCGAATTTGAATTTTAGATAGTAAAGCTACATACTTTAAGTCTAACTAAATTATATGATTTATCATAATCTTTCACCTGCTTTTCAGATGTTGGGGCCAATCGTAGTGTAACAAATATGATTTGGGGTGAGTCATATGGAAGTTAGCTTCAAAGAGAAACATATTTCCTTTGTAAGCATTTATTGCCTCGATGACTTTTAAAATATAAATTTAGCAACGCTGTGCTATACTTGAGTTGTTAGATCACGCTGTGCATTCTAACTTCAAGTTGAGTTTTGTGTAATCATGGACGGCTCCTAGTTTTTCCTTAGTTTAGGGAACAAGGACAAATAAACTGAAGATCAGGAAAAGTCAACAAAATATTTTATTTGGTGTTAATTGCTTTTTACTCCCAATTAGTTTCGAAAAGGGATGTTAACAGAGGATCTCAAACTTGAGTGGCATCAGAATCACCTTGTTAAAACAAAGATTGCTGGGGCCCCACCTGAGAGAGTCTCTGATTCAGCAGGTCTGGGGTGGGGCAGAAGAATCTGTACTTCTAACAAGTTTCCTGGTAATGCTGATGCTGCTGGTTTGGGGATCACACTTTTGAAAACCAATGTGTAAAATCACAGAGTAGCAAGAGAAAGGGAAGAGGAGAGCAGGGCTAATTTATAAACTGAATAATGAACCCTTAATTACAGAGAGGTGTGAAACAATGGATTCCAAACAAGGAAATTCAGTCACTGAGTTATTCCCATCACAAGATTTTCCCATTTTATCAGTAATAATCAACTGCAACAGGATTGCTTTAAATAGTGTTCTCACCTGGTTCATACCTCCTCTTCTAGCTTAAGTTTTACTTGATTCTGAACATTTTCTTTGAAATATTTTACCATTTTATTTGTATGTATTTTCTATAACTACTACAAATGTTTTTGGAATCAGGGAAAATATAAGTAAATCCATATGACACATCTTACATAATTTGACAAGACAAAAATGATGGGCTATTTCCGTCTTTTTGCTGCAATATATCCCTGAAAATTACACTAAAACATAGAAAAAAGAAAATCAAATACCCCCCCCCCCCAACCCCAAAGTTTAAGAAACCAAGAGCTTCAGATTGTCCTTTTTCACCATTAGATGGCACTGGTCTATCAAGAAGGCAAACTTCGGGAACTACCGGAAATTGGCCAACAGTTGACTCCAAGGTCCACAGTGGAAAACAGGCATTTTCAATTCGCCTCAAATAAGTGGATGGCAAAACTGAACAGTGAAAATCAATGGCTTTTCCAAAGCTGTATGAATACTTTTGCAGGACTACTTCCTGTGAAACTAGACAAATCTTAATGTCCATTTCTTCTCTTTTTTCCTTTCTAGCATCCTAACTGATAAGGAAACTAACTAAACAATTATTATTCAGTCCCAGAAGTTCAGGCCTTATTGATGACAGATGATAGAAAACTGCTGTAAAAGGAGTGATGCCTTTGGATTGACAGGAGGCATATGGTGTCCGGGGATCTGGGTTCTAGCAGGCTTCGCCCATTGATAATATTCACGACAGGAAGTGACTCGCATACATGCAGTGGGTGCCCAAAACATGCCAAGGTCTCTTCCCTATGCTTCTCTTCTGTCACCGTAAGCTCCATGACCACCAGAGTTCAAGAGCACCTAGAAGGCTGTTTGCATGTAGCAGAAGCACAGTAGTGACTGATGAATGTGTTAAACAAAAATTTACCTCTCACCCTATCCAGGCATTAAATACTGCTTCTAAACAAATGAAATTCCAATTATGATTCCAGCTTTTCTAAACACAGAAAGACACTCTAACACTTACACTTTTCAATACTTCTGTGTCCAAAGTTTTTAACTAGGTTATAGATGTATGATATGTAGATCCTGTCCTGAAGCTTACAGTTTAGTAGGCGAGATAAAGTGTACATAAATTATTGTAATATAAGGTAGGCAAACTTATCTGTGTGAATGACAACCTTATTTGTGTAAACACAGTTCTGGGAGCTTGGGAAAGGCAGAAATTACTTCCTGCTAAGGAAATCAGGAGAGGTTTAGGGCAGGAGATGGCCATGGGCTCAGCCTTGAGAGGGAGCAGAATCTGTCTGTGCAGACAGGAGGCAGAGGGAAATGATGTGCATCAAAGACAGCATGTGCCAGACGTGGAGACTGACTGAGGGCAAAGAACAAGTCATGCATTTTGGCACCTAGACTGCGTGATGGTGGCAAGTAGGCAATAAGGACAAAAGGTTGTGCTAAGGACCTTCACTGATCCTCTAAGGAGGAAGAATTATTGACAGCTTCTGATTAGGAACACTAGGGCTTCTGAAAGGTTTTCGGGCAGTACTGTGTAAGATGAAAGGCAGAGACGCTGACAAGCCAGAGATGGAACGAAGACCATCAATAGGGCACTGGCACCAGCATGGACGGGTGGAGGCAAGAGTCTTTATGGGGCCAAATTCAGTCCTTGGCCATCCCCTGGGTGTGGAGGGCAGGAGAAGGGGTAGAAGGGACAAAATTTTAAGTCTGAGTGGCTAGAAGGATGAGATTCTCAGAGCACAGATTATAGAAATGATAAACCTAGATCCTGGCGAATCCTTTGGGGAGGAGAGATACTGCGGCTCAAAGGTAGGCAGGGGGTGCAGGTACATTGTCCTAAGGGCAGCACCATCTCAGCCACTGCTATTGTCACCCACTGTGCTTCCCCTCCCTCCCACTCACATCTTATATGTCTCTTGGTGATGCATGTTCCTCTGATGTGCAGGGTTGGAAAAGTGGGTGAGAACGATGATTCTCAGATCTTGGCTGGGATGTTGTGTTGGAGCTCCTTTTGTAGGCTCCATGGTACTCTGTATCCTTTTATCATTACTCTTATTACCATTACCCTTTCGGAAATTAGCCATTTACTTGTTTACTAGATTGCAAGCACCATGAGGGCAGAACATGCCTGGCTTTTTCATCATCTCCCAATGGTCTAGCACACTGCCTAACATCAAGCAGGGAGTCACTAAATAGTGGTCATGTTTCTACACAGTTAATTTTCTTGCGGGCATTACTCATATTACCATCAGACTGTGGTATAAATCCTCGTGTTCCAGCTTCCGTCACCCTACTCTCCAAGCTTGCATATAGAAAAAAAAATCTCAATATATTTGAGATTAATTTGAAATAAAAATAGTGCAATGTCATATGTGGTATACATGTAATGCTTTCAGATAAACTTAACTGAGAAAACAATCTTTTTCATATATGGACTATATGTTTGAAAAGTGTTATTAGCTGTTAAAATTTGTGGTACACTGAAAGATAAAAAGAAGCTGCATTAAATGCTCAAATTGATCTAAAGTTCATTTATTATTTCAATTCAGGTTTCTGATTTTTACTATAATTTGGCAGTTTTAAAAATACCAATCCCTAATTAATGTGTAATTTTTTTCATATAAATATTCGTATGCTTCATTCATGAATAAACTATTTTGCAGAATTTTGACCTGTAATTCTCACTCTCAGACCTGTCTAATAATTAGATTCATGGGAAGTTTCTTTTTGCACATATTTCTGGACCTCAGCCTTGGGGATTTTAATTTAGCTCATCTGTTATTTCTAATAATCAGGGAGACTTTGGACAAAAGGAATGCACGTATTTTTTTTGTCAAGTACTTTCCCCTAAGTTTATAAGAAAGAAACTAATGTTGAGTTGCCATTTTCCTACCACCTATTAACTTTTAGAAACAAAAACAAATATGAAATGATTCTTAAATTCTTGGATATGATGATTAATTATTCTTACAGGCTTCAATATTTACTACTTTATACCTGAATTTATTCTACAACCTGTTATCCAATTGTCACTGACAATTTATAGATAGTTGAACCTACAAAAGGAGATATGCTGAAGTCCTAATCCCCAGCACCTCAGAGTATGACCTTATCAGGAAACAGGTCTTTGCAGATTTAACCAAGTTGAGGCCATTTATGTGACCCTTCTTCCAATATGACCAGTGTCTTTATTAAAAGGGGAAATTTGGACACAGACTCAGACATGCACAGAGGGAAGACAATATGAAGAGACATGGGAAGAATGCTATGTGAAGACAAGAGGATTGGAGTGACGTATCTACAAGGCAAGGAAGGCCAGAGATTGCTTGCAAACCACCAAATGCTAGGAAGAGGCAAGGACGGAAAGCTACAGGTTTCAGAGGGAACATGGCCCTGCTGACATCTTGATTTCAGACTTCTAGCATCTAGAACTGAGACAATACATTTATGCTGTTTTAAGTCACCTAGTTTTTCGTACTTTGTTACAGTAGCCCTAGCAAACTAATACACTAGTAGATATAAAACTAACTGTTTACAGTACAATTTGCTATCCCTGAATCTTTAAACTGTAGTTTGATTTTAAAGGACAACCTTAATTAGTCAAAGGCAAAATTGAGACAATCACCAGAAAAATACCTCCCTCTTTAGCAGTCTGGTGAAGCGTATGGCCCCCTTCTCAGAACAATGTTTTTAAATTTATGAAATAAAAAGCATCAGATTATGAATGAACCCATTAAAGTTATCAGAATGTTTAAAAAACACATCTGTGATACAGTAATACCATGTATTTCATTATCAACACATTAAATAATAAGATCTAGTAAAAAGTCCATCAGTGATGAGTATAAATGGTATTTTGAGATAACTGTAGTTTGATGCGAAAATGTTTGTGAATTCTGCTGTGACAAAGTCACAGGTACTGCTAATGCTATTGTAGTGTCTTTCCTACATCATTTAAAAAAATGCTACATTTCAGTTAGAGGTTCGTGAAAATAGATATGTAATTAATCCCAGCCACATCTAAGGACCCTCTGAATTCTATATAAGGACAATTAAGGAGTTGGTGGAGCCCACGGGTAATGCATTCTTGAAGAGGAGTCTCTGACTTTATTCACATTATTATCTTGTTTTTTTCTCCATTTAGATAGAGGTGGCCTAAATGACTGTGCGATAGTTACGTGGGTTGTCACTCAACATCTCCTTTCTGGTGTGTCTGCCTGATCTACAGAGGAAAGCTCAAGTCCACATACCATAGACTCCCTTGCAGCTAAGGTTCTGAATGTGATTTAGGATCAACCAATCAGTACCCACATGGAATTCGAAAGAAGAAAGTGAAGCAGAAGCTATGTGTCTACAGGCAAGCATGGATATGGATGTACGTGGGTTTTTGCCACCGTCTTACGTGTTACAACTATAGCGTCCATCACTAGATTCATGGGTGCCCAAAGGCAGGATACAGGTATATTTACTTGGTAAGTATCCTACCAGGTGTGCAGGGTTCTGGAACTGACAGGATAGTGGTATCCTAACATGGCAGTTTCCAGATTTTGAGAGTCTCAGTGTAGTTCTGGATCACAGGAGAGGCAGCTCCTCCCTAAGTGCCTGGGTTCTGCTGTGTGACTTTGAAGTGTTTTACTGACAGCTCAAACTGCAGTCTGTTTCCTCAATCCTTCCAACACTAATGTAATCAACTTAAGGTCCTGAAATAAATCTCTTCTTGCTTTAACGACCTAGAGTGAATTCTGTCATCTGCAACCAAACTTTGACCCATACAGACTACAGTTTACATTCCCATCTATAAAAGACCTGTTTCCTCAAGAACTACTTCTGTCAGAGGAGCTGCTTTCCATTCTTTACCAAAGTCTATACAGAAGGCCCCTGACTTATAATGGTTCAACTTAATGATGGTATAAATGCGATAAACATTCAGTAGAAACCATAATTTGAATTTTGATTTTTTCCTGGACTAGTGGTATGTGTGTGATAGAATACTCTTGTGATGCTGGGCAGCGGCCGTGAGCCACATCTCCCTGTCAGCCCGGGGATCAAGAAGGTACACCAATACTCTACAGTGTACGATCATGCGCCACATAATGACATTTTGGTCAATGATGGACTACATTATATAAAACCGGGTCTTATTTGATGGTGGTCCCATAAGACTACCGTGTTTCCATGAAAATAAGACCTAGTCGGACAATCAGCTTTAATGCATCTTTGGGAGCAAAAACTGACATAAAACCAGGTCTTATTTCACTATAATACAAGACCCAGTCTTATATAATAATAATATAATATGATAAATACCCAGTCTTATTTTACTATAAGACCTGGTCTTATATAATAATATTAATATAATTAATATCAGACTGGGTCTTATATTAATTTTTGCTCCAAAAGATGCATTAGAGCTGACTGTCCAGCTAGGTCTTATTTTTGGGGAAACACGGTATAATGGATTACAAGCAAAAATTTGTTTTCAATGTTTAAAGAAAAGGCTGGAACTGACTACAATGTTGAATTAGCTCTGGGTGGTTTAAATAGAATAGGAGGCTCGGCACGCTGTCCACCTGCCATGTGCTTATTACACACATGCACACTAATGTGCACGAACTCACTTCCTTTCCCTCTATTTCCCTTTCTCCCTCTGTCCTCCACCCTCCCTTTTATTATTTCTTGTCTCAGGCTTTAGCTCTCTGGGTCTCTTTGGATCTCTGCTCTCCCTTTCCCCTACTCTTCCTCCCTCCCTCCATCTTCCTTCTCCTAGGGCATCTCCCTCCACAGTCCTCCCCGATTCCCAATGTACACACACACACACACACACACACACACACACTTTATCTCTTACACTGTATTTTTACCGTATCTTTTCTATGTTTAGATGCACAAATACCATTGTGTTACAGTTGCCTACAGTTTTCAGTACAGTAACATGCTATACAGGTTTGTAGCCTTGGGGCCACAGGCTGTAGCATATAGCCTAGGTGCTATACCTAGGCTATACCTTTTAGGTTTGTGTAAGCGCACTCTGTGATGTTTGCACAACGATCATATTGTCTAACGATGCATATCTCAGAATTTATCCCCCTTGTTAACTGACACATGACTGTACTGTGTTGCCAGCGTTTTTTGGATATTGTGTTTTCTCATCCCTCTTCTACAAAACATCCATCTGTATCTCCTGCTTCTGGTAAAAAGGCATTTACTCTTAAAATGAAACTCAAGATAATTGTCCAACTGCAGGGTAACGTAAGTGTTCTGCGCATGTTTAAGATAGGCGAGGCTAACCTATGATTAGGTGAGGCTAACCTATGATAGTAGAGTAGGTGTATTAAATGCATTTCCAACTTACAATACTCCAACTTACAGGTTACAATGGGCGTATTGGGACGTAGTCCCCCATAAGGAGAGCAGCACCTGTACTTCCAACTTAAAATACAGAGAGGGCAACAGGCTGAACTGCCCATTGTTCTCTGACCAAAAATAAACACATTCAAATTTATGTCACAAAATGTATTGTAGGAAATATAAAGACTAGTCCAGAATTCGGCTCTGGTTCAGTGAGTTATAATCACTTTTTAATGAGCAATTTTTGCCAAATAAAGTAAAAATATTAGATTGCTAAAGTAAAAATATACTTAAATTTACCTCTTTCTCTGTAAATGTTCTTGAATTGGCCTGCTTGGTATACCACTTGAGGACAAAGGTACTTTCTTTTCTTATGTGAAAGGAATTTAATATTTAAGCTCTCAAAGGGAGCCAAGTGTTATATTAGCTTGGTATTTTCCTTCACCAAGAAGTAGCACAATGAGGGAATTTCTTGCTCTGTTATTCTGAGGACCCAAAACAAAGCCCCAGAATTATATTTTAGAAAAGTTTTATTAAGAATATGAACTTGAACTGGAAATTACCTCAATGACTTGGGCAAAATGAAATGGATAAATAGAGCATGAAAATGAAGCAGTGTGGCCAAGGTCTGGAGATCCTAATTATCACACCAGTGCTATTTCAGTGAGAGAGAGTGGGGTAGTCATGTTTTTTCCCGTTTTATATATATGAATATTTTCCTGGTTAGATTATATAGTATAAATTATCACTTTATCAAACCCCGTTAGCAAAGCCCTATAAATGAGATACCCTTATAAGTTACGTGCAGTTCCTCTAACAAACAGAAAATGTACTTTAAAATCAAATTGGAGCACAGAAACCATAAGAAGTGTAGATCTAGAGACTGAACACTGCTTTCCACTGGTTGAAGCCCCCCCACCTTTTAAAAAAAGATTAACCTCTGAGAACCCCATTTGACTGTGGCTCTACACTTCGATTCTCTGTAACCTTTTAAAATGAGACAAATCCTAACACTAGGTACATACATTATCTTTAACACCAAGAAGTTGTTTGTTGTTTTTTTTTTGATTTGCTTCTAGGTTGTGGTTTTATTTTATTTTATTTTATTAGTTTCAGGTGTACAAGACAAGGTAATACTTAGACGTTCATCATTTATATCCCTCACACTGTGAACCCCCCTCCCCCCATCCATAAGGAAGTTGTTTTAAAACACCAACTTTGTAAACTTTAAGTTAAAACTATGTGGGTGATTTTAACAACGTGGCTGTAACAGGCAAAAAATAATTTTGCAAAATACATTTTAAAAACTATTCTTAACTTTTTTTTTTTTGACGTCTAAGCCTGCAGGTAACTTCCCTGGTTTTCCCGGTTCCCTGACGTGTACCGGTGCACCTGGGGAATCGTAGCGAGCTTGAGCGAGCTTGGAACCAGGCAGAGCTGTTGGCTCTCCTCGCGTCCATGTTCCCCGCAGGAGAAGACTACAAACAAAGCCCCAGATCTCCAGGGAAGGTGTCCCCCGCCCCAGGGCTCTCTACACCCCCAGATCACGGACCCCAAAAGGCCCAGGGCTGCGGTAGGGCGGCCAGAACAACTGCACCGTGGACAGGTTCCAACGCAGCCGGCTCGGCCCCAGGCTGGGGGCTCGCCGCCGCCTGCCGAGCCCTGTGCCACCTCCGGGCACGAAGAGGGAGTGCCGGGCGGGCGGAGACGTCCCGGGCGGGCGCCGACGGGTCCGGGCGCGAGCCGGGCGCCCGCCTGTGCCCTCGCCTGCCCGGGCTCCGCGTCCCGGCGGCCGCACTTACCAGGAGAAGCAGCAGGGCGCCCCCCGCGCGCCGCGCCATCGCCGCCGCCGCGCCCTCGCCCCGGGCCGCTAGTCCCGCTCCGCACCGCCGGCTCCGCGGGGTCCCCGCGAGCGCGCACTCGGCTCCGCCCCGCGCCCCGCCCCGCCCCGAGGCGCCGCAGCCGCCCAGCCCCGAGGCGCGGTCCCAGGTGTGGCCGCCGCGGGGGATGGAGCCCGGGGTGGCGGGAGCTGCGGGCTCCGAGGTGGGGAATTGGCGGAGGAGGGGGCGCGCGCTGACCCCCGCCCCCCGTGGTACTCGCACCTGGGACCGTGACGTCCCTGGTTGGGGACTTTGAGGGGCAGGCCCCTCCCCTCCGTCCTTTCCTTCCCGGTCCCTGCCTCCCAGGAGAGTGGCCGGTAGGAGGGAGGCTCTGGGCCACCCGGCGGGGCGCGGCCACAGGGCAGACCTCGCTCTCTGCAGCAGGGACCTGCGTTGTCCAGCGAGCTGGCCCGGCCTCCCCAGGCCGCCGAAAGGCCCTAGCGGTTTGTGAATGTGCTTGGGCCCGGAGCTCAGGTGGCACGAAGCAAGACGAGCGACGCGAACCCGTGTGCTCACTGGCCTTCAGAGCCGAGGTTCTGAGCAGGGTTTCAGGTGGCTGTTTTCCGCGAAGGCTTCGCACCTCTTCCCCACGGCCCCTGCGTTGCTTCCAACAGGTTTGCAGCTTATCTGGCTCATGGAGAACAGTTATTAGAAAAACCAGAGTTGATCTAAATGGACAGTTAACTAGACTCAACTAGGAGAAAACTTTAGAGGTGTTAAGGGGATTCATACTCTTCGATATAATTTACAAAAACTCTCACACAAAGTGTAACGACTGGTCAGAATCTTCTCTTTAATAGGCACTAGCTTTATGACTTGCACAATCTCTGTGTGCCTCAGTTTCCAGATCTGTCAAATGGGACTAATAGCGTCCAAACATAGGGCTGCTTTAAAGATTAAATCAGAAAATCTATGTGAAGCATTCTGCAGTGTCTAGCAACAAACGTTCAATAAATGGTAGTTGTTGTAACTATAATTATCGCAAGTGTAAATGTTAAGTTGAACTCTTCTTGAAGAACAGAAACAGAATCAGAACTAGATCAGGAAACTTCTAAGAAAGGTTAACTCTTGATAGTGGAGTAGTGGAAGGGCCTATAAAAGTATAAAGGGTGGATTTGTTACTAGAAAGAGAAGTTTGGTGGTAAATTTGGCCAAAATAGCAGAGTTCCTTCTGTGGTCAAAAGTATCTTCATTTCCCTCCCCAGTTCTAATCTTGCCAGTTTTCCAGATTCAGCACAACTGCAATCTCTTTTTAGTCCCTTGGTTCCCCAGCTGCCAAGCACCACTTCCACTTTGACCTGAACCACATTCACTTCTATTTGTTTAGGGCTTAACTGCTGAGTGACTTTTCTCATACTGTTATTTAAGGGTCAGTGGTGAAGTTAGCTGAGGACTAAGTATCTAGGAAGAGTGTCACCATTCCGCAGTGCCTAAAACAGTGCTGAATACCAGGGTTACATAGTTGAATCAGGATGAAAGTATTTATGGTCTTCTAGTTTCCACTCCTTTCCCTTGAGCCAGACATGGGTGGGTATACGTAATTCTCATTCCCCATCATACTGGGAAAACTCCTAATTAAATAAGGCAGACTTTACCAAAACATTTTCACAAATCATCCCGGGAAACTATATATAAATCCTTTCTGAAAGTAGTGCTTTTGTGGTTGAGGCCTATAGGCAGGCATTTATGCATCATGAAGAGCTGGGTTTCTGTTTAGTAATGAAGATAATTGTAGCATCCAGAATGAGAAATAGCTAATGCAAGTTTTACTTATATTGGGTTATTCAACCTCCCCCAGAGGCTGTCAAAGTCAGTTTCAGGGTAGTAGTCCTTCTATAAGATATTTATTGCAAGGCTTTGAGAGAAGGTGTCAATATATGCACTATTCAATGCCATAGTATATCATTCTTGAATTAGTTCCTTTTTACAAATTCTGAAACTTATGACTCAGTGAGTTGAAGGGACTTGTTGAAAGTCAAAGAATACACAGCTAATTCTCTAGCTCCTGACTTCTCCTTTCTGCTGGGATGAGACTAAAAGGTCAGACAATTAAGTTTGCGAACTCATCCTAGAAAACATGCTACATACTTCATTGCTGAATATCACTATGGCCACCTTCCAAGTACTCCCCTTGGGAAGCTATGCACTGACACCAGTGCCTAGTCCACCCTTCAAGGCAATATTGGAACTCTATTTCTGGAATGGCCATCAGAGCTGTCGTCGTATTACTCTTGATGTCCTGAATGTCATCAAACTGTCTTCCTTTCAATATTTCCTTTACCTTCGTGTAAAGAAAGAAGTCACTGGGGGTCAGATCACATGCGTAGGAAGGGTGTTCCAGTACAGTTATTTGTTTACTGTCTAAAAACTCCCTCACAGACAGTGCAGTGTGAGCTGGTGCATTGTTGTGATGCAAGAGCCATGAATTGTTGGTGAAAAGTTCAGGTCGTCTAACTTTTTCATGCTGCTTTTTCAGCACTTCCAAATAATAAACTTGGTTAACTGTTTGTCCAGTTGGTACAAAATCATAATGAATAATCCCTCTGATATCAAAAAAGGTTAGCAACATCATTGCAACAAGCTCTTGAACTTAATTGTCAGACCTCGTAAATGTATTTCAAAAACCTCTGTGCACAAAAACAAATGTGACCATTACTAACAAAGCACTAGTGATTACTTTAAAATAAATTGAAGTGTTAACAAGATGCAAAAGATTTAACTTACAGGTTTTCCTTCCTAAATTATATAAAAATTATGGTAAATGTACTTTTCTTAGGAAGTGTACTTACAATGTATCAGTTCAAAGTATACTTTGTACAAATAATTGGCTTGAATATCTATGTATATCCAAAATATCTACCTCAGTTAAATTTCCTAGAATACTTTGCTTCATTTATACACATGCGTAAGAATAAGCTTCAAGTGATTAGCTTATGAGTAGAATCATCCCTTAATATTATCTCAAACAAAAATAATAAAAAAATAAACAAAAACAAAACCCAGAAAGGTTTCTTTAAAGACCAACAGAAATTAATGTGTCCCTTTTGTACTTTCATGGTCTCAACACATTCCTGCATTTAAGATCACTGTATAAATCAACAGTTCTTGGCTAATGGTTTGATAGATGGCTGATATTTAATTCCATAGAAAATCCCAATAAGTATATGTAGTAGAATTAATGTTAAAGCGTTGGGAGCTAAATCTGGTTGCACCCTTTGAATGCCTTAAGAAGCAAATGCTAGGAATGTGTGGCTACTACAATATAAACATTAGTTATCGTGGTCAGATGGCTTACTCATAGGACATTGATTAATAAAGTGTATGTGAATATAGGAAAAAAATATGAAATATCTCTAGGTAATGTGAGAAGGGCAATGAAAGGAGAAATCTGTTTCCTATAATAGTTTAGCTCCACTTATTTATTCCTTCATTTGTCTCTGTTCAACAAACATTTAATTTGCATTTTGTTGGGGATGCAAAAATTAAATGTTTCTTCATTCAAAGAAACAAAAATAGATACTTATGAAATAATGTAACTATAATTACTTACAAACTATTATAAATGCAGTGGTAGAACTGTATGGAGGTTATAATACAATCATAGGAAAAGAGTTCCTAACTCACTTTGGACCATGAGATTAGAGAAAGCTTTTTGTGGGAGAGGAGTGGTGTATTGATCTGATTCTTAAAGGAGGAATAATCATGAAGGAGACATTGAACCTGCCAGGACAGAGTAACTCAAAGCGTAGATGCTGTTTGTGAAGAGTCAGAGGCTTCAGATGTATCTGAGAAATAAGCATTTTTTCCTCCTATTGACACAGAATGAGAAGTCAGAAGTAAACGTTTTTATGTGTGTGTGTGTGAAAGCTGAATTTGTGATATTAGAGAAATATCCAATTAGAAAAATCTACCAAGTAGTTTGAAATGAGAACATAATTGCAGGTAGATTTAGGAGAAAGAGTCACCTAATTTTCTATTCTTCTGGCTGTTCTTTTTCAATCTATTTCTTCGTCTCTGTCTACCTGTTAAAAAATCTTGAGTTCTAATTTGGCACCATTCATGATTCTGTAGCCACTCCCTCCCATTGTGCAAATCTATCACAGCTTTCTCTCCTAAGCTTCAAACATGGGACATTACCATTTGGATATTTCACAAAGACCTCAAGTGACCATAATAACTTCCTAGGAATATCAAACTCAGCATACTGACAGGAAAGATTTCCCCATCCCTCTACACCTCTCCAGCTCAAGCTTGCTACTTTCCCATATGCCTTGTCAAGTTGGCCGCACAAGCCAGAAACCTCAGAGTTATTCTCAATTCTCCTTTTCCCATACTCTCCATGTCCTATGCATACTTCAATCCAGCATTATCTAGTCTTATCACTTTTTAAAACTAGTATGATTTATTTTGGGGAAAAAAATCTCTTAAGATGTGTTCATCTCTGTGGCCCTGTTGAAAATGATCCATACACCTGCTTAGTAGCAATCACACTGTGGTTTATGGTTATATTATCCATGTCTGTTACTCTACCCATTCCTCCTCTTCGAGACTGTTAATACTTTGAAAGTAGAGGCTATATCATGTTCATAGTGGGCCCAGCCCCTTGTATCCAGCACATATTTGATGGTCAATACAAATTTGTTAAACCGAGCCCACATACAGGAAGAAATTAATTATAAGTAAAAAGTAGCATTGCAGGGGATGGTGTTTGGAATATCCACTGTGGATTAGTTAATGGTGGATCTGGTCAGGAAATGTTGATCTGGGATTGTGTGTGTGCGTACATGCACACACACACACACACACACACACACACATACACACGTACATGTGTTGATTTGTGTATGTATGTTTTCCTCAACCACAGTGCAGCCAGGAGCAGGAGAAGAATAGCAGATGGTGGATGTGAGTCAGGGTTGCAGAATGGCCTGGCTGATAGGTAAGAGGCATAAGTGTTCAGGACATACGTGGAGGTGAGTATGGCCGGAGAGATGGACAGGGCAAACCTGGAGGAATTCAGGGGCCAGCTGAGAAGACTGTATTACATCAGGTGTGGAGAAATGGAGAGGATTGTTCTTCCCTTTAATCTGGAGAAGGAGCCACAGTGCTTTTCCATAGAAGCCGTGGCAAAAGCGACATCACAGACATTAGTTATTGGGATGTAGAGATTCTCATGGACTCTCCAGTTAGATGGACCAAGAGCTGCCTCTACCTTAAACACTGAGAGAGGAGCATTGGTTGGCTTGGAGGTGAGGGATGGCTTCTCATAATAATAACAGGGTGGCAAAAGTTTTGTGGCCTTTCTGAGCTAGAACTTACAGAGTAATAATCAAAGCCCAGCTGACTGCGAGCGCTATCTGGTTCAGCCCATTGATTAATATACAGTCACCCCACTTTGGCAGTCCTGAGAGCACAGCTGCAGATGCCAACACCCTGAAAGAGTGAGGGAGCCCCATGCAGTGAGTCACAGTGTCTAAATGAGCTGTTCCCCACAGGCTCCTTCTGAGTCAATGTACGAGGACTGGCTGCTTGGATGGGAAGTGCCTGAACCAAAATGGCTGAAGGAAATGGTTCACTTTGTCCTGGAACAGAGGACAATCAGGAGAAGCTACTACAGTTGCAAAATAGAATTTGTCTCAGCAAAGAAAATGGTCTATTCTTGGATCTAAGTAGCGTGTGAAACACAAGAGAGTTTTTTCAAAACAAATCATACGAGTTTTAAAAAGTGATAAGACTAGATAATGTTGAATTGAGGTGTGTACCAAGCAGCAATTATCAGGGGAACCTCAGCAAGCCTTGATGTCCTGTCAGAATGCCTCTCTCTCCTACTGACTAATGTCTGAAATCCTTTAGCCGAAGTCTCCCTTGTTGCATGTATATTACTGGGAGGGTGCCATGTTATCAGTTATTTACATCATGGCATGATATCACAAATACACTAGGCATACTCCACCTCAGAGCCTTTGCACCCTCTGTTCCTTTTCTCTAGAAGGTTCTGCTCTAGACATGTACAAAGTTTATTCCTTCACTCTTCACATTTCCTTCTCAAGTATTAGCTTCTCAGTGAGGCCTTCTCTGACCACCATTTAAAAATTGTAATTTTTAATGTAAATTCCTAGTGTTCCCATCCCCCTTCCCAGCTTTGTTCTCTTCTTGGCACCACAATCTAAAAGACTGTGCATTTACTTGTAATTATCTGTTGCCATTCACTAGAATCTAGGCTTTGGGAGGGCTGGTGCTTCCCCTGGGAACTGCTTTGTATCCAGCACCTAAAACAGTGTCTGACCCATTGAAGGTCTTCAGTAAATATTATTTGAATGTGTGAGTGAATGAATAAGTGAATACGTTTTCAAGATTATTTTAGGAGAGAGAGAGAGAGAGAGAGAGAGAGAGAGAGAGAGAGACAGAGAGAGAGAGAGAGAGAGAGAGAGAGAGAGAGACAGAGAGAGACAGAGAGACAGAGAGAGACAGAGAGATAGAAAGTAAAATGAGGGTAAAGGGGAAGAGAAAAAGACCCTGATATTCCTGGAAGGGTGTGAGTAAATGTCACCAAATGAAGTGGGGGTATGCGGGGGGGGGGGGGGGGAGCTTGGTTCAGTGTACACAATGTCTCCTACCACACCATTTTATCAAGGATGGGCTTTGCTAGGACTGCCTGAACAGTGTAAAGTGGGAGGAGTCCAGAGGCCAGTGGAGAACATTTCTGTGTTCTTCGTCTCCTTTAAGACTCCTTTCTTTACTGGGGAAACAAAGTGCAAAACCATAAACAATATGGAAAAATCCCTTTTCCCTCTGGAGTTGAACAAAGTAAGCATTCATTAGGGGAATGTGACACTTGGGTTTGTCAGTTTTATCTACCCAACTTTTTTTTCTGAAAAAAAATTCAGAATAAATCTCTGGCTTTGGTTTCACCCTAGGATTTGTTTATGGGAATTCTTGGAAAGATAAGCAGTGGCTGGGGAAGGGTGGGGGAGGGGAGTGTTGGGTTGCTAACAGCTGCTCTGGACTGGAATTCATTGTCTGCATGACAGGACTTGTGGGGTTTATAGCCGCGACAGGAGTGTTTACTCACTGTCAGACAGAAACCATCACACTGACCCAATGTGACTAATGAGCTTAAGGATACACACAGAAAAAAACCCCTCAGAAGACAGAAAAGTGTACTGGTTTCTTGGCAGCTACTTCATTCATTTGCATGCAGACAAGAGACATTCTTAAAAGTATGACAAAAAAGTAAAGTAGAAGCGATGCAATAGCTTTAGAGAACAAATGTAGAAGTAAAATATTGGCTTTAAAGATCTTTTCTATATGATTGAGAATGATGACTATAAATACTTTAGTAGAGAGAAGCAGAATGTCAAAAATAAATAATTTCCATTATAAACTGAAATCAAGGACTCAAAGATATTAAAGTACTAATTGTAATTTATTTTCAAAATTAATCTTGGTGGTTTTATTTCAGTATCAAATCTGTCGATGTAATAATTTGTTAAAAATTAAGTTCTGAAATTTGTGAATGATTTACTTGTTAAAATGATTAGAGAACAGTTTAAGTTATTCAATAATAATGTTACTTACTTGCATTTTGACATCCCTCTTGGGTAGTGAAAGAGGGTGGATTCCATCCAGGAAGGGGAACAGAGCCTCAGGGAGAACTTGTCCACAGGAAAGCATGAGCTTGTGAATATCATCTGTCACGGGTGCCATGCAGAACAAATACTGGGATTCACTACTTTGGAGGATACAGTTGCAGAAGCCAAACCTACCAAAATTTGTAATGTTGTTATTCTTGAATCCCAAATTAGATATTGTGAATGTCAAATTATTTCTATAATTTTTATAACTTTACTTTTGTAACAAAAGTAATTGAAAATCTTTTCATATGGTGAATAATAATTTAATTAACATAGTTACAGCTATACACATCCAGGGAATTGGAGAGTTGAACAATTTTCAGACATAGAGAAGAGAATCAAAATGTCTCTAGTGTCTGAGCATTTCAGGAAAATGTTTGTAAACCTGTATTGTTTGAACTGTAAAAACATTTTTCTTTTTGTTTTTGCCGTGGGCCTAGTTTGAGCTTTATCACCTCATCTAGTTCCCACTTAAAATAGAGATTTTATTAGGCAGAAATATGTTCAAACATTAAGTAAACCAGTTAAGCAGAACCTTGATACAAAGAATGTGTGGGGGAAGAAAAATTGTTTTCCTTGTACCCTTTTAAGTTGGAAAATTAGTTTTGCTCCTCTACAAAGGCAATGGGAAAAAAATTGTGCTTGATAATTTAATTTTAACAACCACAGTGACACTTGCCAGCTTATTGTCTAAGGACAGTTGTGCTGGAAGATTTATTTTTAAATCATGATATTCATTATGAACATTACTATATGCCTTGAAATCAGACCTCTCATTTTACTAGGCAATTGTCTGTTAATTTATTTTACCTGTTTTCGTTTTTTCAGCTGGACCTATCTTTACTTCTACTGAAACATTATCTGAATGATGTCATACCTTTGGAGAGAGTCACACCCAATTTCATGCAGAATCAGCTACAATAAGGGTAAGTCAGTCCACCATGACTTCTTGTGACTAATTCTCCTATGGCTCTGAAAGAGAAAGAAAGTGTATCATTGTACTTGTTTCTTAACTTTGGGATTAGAACACTCATCTGAAGTAATCAGGAAAGTGGATGACAAATCAACAAGTTAAGCAGAGCAGTATTACAGGGAAGACTTAGAGTTGAACAAAGTAAAATATATATGAAGGGGGTGGCTGGTTAGCTCAGTTGGTTAGAGTGCGGTGCTCTTAACAACAAGATTGCCAGTTCGATCCCTATATGGGCCACTGTGAGCTGCACCCTACACAACAAGATTGAAACAACTATTTGACTTGGAGCTGATGGATCCTGGAAAAACACACTTAAAAAAAAAAATTATGTGAAGGCTCCTGTGAAGAATTGCTTTATGGTTCATAAAAGTGCCGTTGTCAGTTTCCATCATTTGTCACTGTGGGAGAATCAGTCTAAACCTCGGAATTTTCAATAATTGGAATCTTAAGTCCACAGAGTACGGTTTATTGTTCTTTATACCTTGGATTTTCACTTTAGAAGTATGAATAAACCATCTAACCCTCCCCCCACCAAAAAAAAAATCACAGGAAGATTGTGGTTTCTTGGTTTTCAGGAATAACAAGTGGTTTCTATGATCCGACTTCTATAGGACTTTTTATTTACTTTTGTTTCTTAGATACTAGATGCAGTAGGTTGATTGGTCAGAATGTAAAACCTGAGTCACAGGTGTGCTCTGTGGTCCTACTTGGACTGATGCCAAATATGATTTGAAGGACACTGGAAATTGTCTGTGCACAAAACACTCCGCCTCCCAGTGATAATGAGATTTCATTTTGTTTTCTGAGCCAACAGATATTTTAAGTATTAACGATATTTTCTCCAAGGAGGAGTAACTAAGTGCTTTGTGTGTTTTATACTTTACTGTAAATTATTTACCAAACAATTTAAAAACATCAACTAATTATGGTCAGAGTTTTAAAGGAAGCAGGAGGTAGTGATTATGAAAACATTAGGCATATCATGTTCTAGAAATAAGGTGAAAATACATGCAAAGGTAAAGACAAATTCCACCTCCTTCCATTTTATGTTGGGTCAACTAACTTTTGCAAATGAAACTCTTCACTTGGCCAGAAACTTGGCACCATAAATCATATAGACGTGAAATGTAAACCATGGTCTTTTTTTTTTTTTTTTTTTTTTGGTGCAGTAGTTGCTACTTGCCGTACCTAACATATATATCCTACTGCAGTTGGGTCAATAGCATTATTCCTTTCAAGCTAATTTTCAAGTAGCTATTTTTTTTTTCTCCCAAAGCCACCTGGCTGCCTCATTCTACTTGATGGAAATGACATAATTAGAACTCTTAGGGAAAACCTTCCACTTTGTCCTCCAAGGAAACTCAATTGAAAATTGCAGTCATCTGGTGATTCTCATGAGTTTGGCTATTTCCGTGTGTAGTCAGCGGAATTTCCAGTGCAGGGTAGACTAGACAGAACAAGCCTGTGACTAAGGCAAAAGATTAGTGAAAAAGAATTATTATAGTAGCAGATTGGAGTTGCAGAAAGAAAATTAGCCTAGTCAATTCCTAACTCTGCCTTTAATCAACAAGTTACTTTTCAGCCTGTTTGAGCATCTGTAAAACAAAACTTGAGTTCAGATAATACAGATGTTTTGAGTTGGTATGGTTTTAGTATTTTGGGTGTCAGTACTCTTAACTTTCAGTTGAGTTCATTTGAAGATTTAAATTATAATAACAAAGAGGTGCAAAGAGGTTAAGTAACTTGCCCAAAGATACACAACTAGTAAGTGGTGAAGCTACGATTTGAACTCAACTAGTTTGTGTCCAAAGCCTGAACTTTTAACCATTAACTTAAAACACAACATTAAAAAACAAAGCAAAAAACATTTCAAGTTTGTTTTTTGTTGATCATTAAAATATGTATACTATACCATTAGTTTTGATCGGCTAACAGATGGAATAAGATTTTAAAATTTTCTCTTAGGTCCTCCAGTAGTAGTTTTGATTTTCTGCAAACTTGAGCAGGATTTCTTTGCCTGACAACTCATTGTTTTCTATCAAAATATTCAACAACATCTCCTGACTTGTTATTTCAGTGAAGACATCCTTTTCTAGCCAGCGTTGGCGAAGGTAGCAGTAGCATGTGTTGGCTTGTTCTGGAGGCCCTAAGAGAGTCTTTGTTGCATAGAGGAGGTCTTCTGTCATCTTGGCAGCATATGCCTTTGTTGTTGGTTCGCATCTTTGAAAGAATATTCAAAGACCAATACAAAAGAGGATAGTGCCAGGGTCCAAGAAAGTATATATAGAAAGAGTGGCTAGTTAGAAAATCAGCTTAAGAGTTCAACTGTGTAGCAGTGATAAAATATCTTCTGGGGAAACACCTATATAGTAATTTAGAACAGCTGAGAAGAAGACAGAAGATGCGGAAAACTAAATATTGCCAGAACGTATTAGACTAAGGGTTCATTACAAATTACATTTTTTTTGACATATAAAAATTTGTACATAATTAATGTGTACAATTTGATGAGCTTTGAGACAGGTATACATCCAGGAAGTCATCATC
Source organism: Rhinolophus hipposideros (assembly GCF_964194185.1). Lineage (NCBI taxonomy): Eukaryota > Metazoa > Chordata > Mammalia > Chiroptera > Rhinolophidae > Rhinolophus > Rhinolophus hipposideros. The sequence continues at coordinate 34,094,452 of NC_138063.1, forward strand.
ACAATCTATGCCATAAACCTATCCATCACCTCTAAAAGTATGCGTCTACCATCTTATTTATTATTATTATTATTATTGACAAGAACACTTACCATAAGCGTTACCCTTTAAGTAAAATTTTAAGTGTACAATACAGTATTACTATCTATAGGCTCTATACTGTAGTAGATCTCTAAGACTTACTCATCTTGCGCAACTGAAACTTTGTACCCTCTCATTAATACCTCTATTTCCTATTACACATTTTTCAACTAATCAGAAGTTGTGAATGTCAGCCCTGGATGAGAATAATTAAAAGTTAGGTCAAACAAGACCTCTTCATTGTGCTCTACCTAAAGAAAGTTAGATGAAAAATCTAGGTGATGCTTTTGTTTTTAATAGTAAATTTGGAAAGTAGACTTCTTGCATGCAAAAACTTTGTATTTGCAACACACACTAAGTGTTCGTATCTGGTCTATGGGTTGATGATGGAAAGACACTGCTTCAGCTTCACCAAACTCAGGTGGTTACCTGAGGCAAATATGTGTGCATGTGTATGCACGTGTGTGCATGTGTGTGTGTCTGCGTGTTTTACCTCCTAGTTAGGACCATATAAATCTTATTATCAATACTATCAATACTAGTCAGTTGGACATGGGAAGACATGACTGAAGTTTATCTCACATTTTATGTTTACATACGTACTCATTTTTGGCTTAGTAAAAATCCCTTCTTGCAGGAGTGAAAACCATGTCATTACGCCGTTTAAATAAATACAAGATTACCTGCTACTGTACTGCTTTGTGATTAAGAAAGTTCTTTGTAATCCTCTCTTGATTATAAACAATATAATACTTCCTCTGCTTTCTGAGGAAATGAAGATACACATATTCTTTTAATATCAATATTTTACTCATATTATCGTGATTTGATGGTCTGTGTTTTTACACAAAATTTAATGTTTGCTAATATAAGAATGATAAATTCAGCACACAGAAAACATTAGAGATGTTCTGAGGCATAAGATTAAAAATACAATGGTCCCATGTATTTCATGGGAATAGAGGAAGAATACAGATGACTTTAAGGAATAAAACAATTATTGTAGTTGTTAAAATGTGTTGTTTTCTGCAAATCATGGAAGCACTAAAATGGAAGGACCCATTTAAAGTTATTATTTTTAGAAAACAAAACAAAACAAAAACCAAGCTCATAAATACATAGAACGAATTGGTAATTGCCAGAGGTGAGGGGGTGAATGGTAGAGGTGGGGGTAGAAATGGGTGCAGGTAGTCAAAAGGTACAAACTTCTATTATAAATTAAAGTCCTAGGGATGTAATGTATAGCATGGTCACTGTAGTTAATATTACTGAATTGCATATTAGAAAGCTGCAAAGAGAGTAGATCTTAAAAGTCTTCATCACAAGAAAAAAACTTTTTTGTAACAATGTGTAATGACTGATGTGAATTAGACTTATTCTTATGATCATTTTGCAATATACACAAATACCAAATTTTAAAAAAAAGCTTATTATTTTTTTATTTAGACACATGTCACATAACCTCTTCTAAAAAGTATGCCATCAAAGGAATTCTTAAAGAGTTTGCTAAAAAAAGAGATTTCATGACTATAGGTAGCTTGTTTCAGTTATTAAATAGGCAAGAGAATTGGTCATTGTGCCCTGAAAAATAACCTCATATATGCTTCAAAACAACAGCAAATCATGTGTTTGTATTCTTTTTATCTATCTATCTATCTATCTATCTATCTATCTATCTATCTATCTCTACATTTATATCTATCTCTGTCTCTCAGTGTTAGATATATAGAGATATATAAATCACATTGTCCTCATTCTTTCTCTGTATATATATATTATACATATATAATACATATAAATATAACAACATATGTTATATATTTGCCTACATAGTACTGCTACTTTAATCTTTATATCTAAATTTTTAATATTTTAAAAAATATTTTTCATTGTTTTCTTTCCGATTTTTCATATTCTACTCAAGTCTTAGATCTGAAAAGAAACAGATTATTCTGAGAGTGTAATAATTATTGCTGAATAATGTAGATAAACTTGTACATTTGTGTCATTTAATTGTATGACTTTGAGGAAGTTACCTTGCTTCTCTTAGTCTCTATTTTCATAACTGTAGTCTTAGGATTACTCTAAGAATTAAATTAGAATATGTAACTCTCCTAGCCACCCGGTAGCCCTCCCCAGTGTCTTGTTTCTTCCTACTTTGGTAACTGCATCCATTTGTACGTGTTCTTTTAGACCATTATTCTGTGTTTAGATTGTTTTAGTTGTTGTTTTGCATTTGTAAAAAAAAATAAAAGAGGTCAATGTATGAAAAAAAAAAAAGAAAGTAAAGACACCAACCTAGAATAGCCAATGTCTGGGTATGGTGGACTTAGTGCAGGCTGGATCAGGCCGACCAGAAGGAATCTCAGTATTCATCGTGGAAAACATGTTATTTCTGGCACCTGGAATTTAAATAATTGTCATTTTCTGATCAATTATTTCCCCTTACATAAAATGATCTCAGACTATGTTGTTGAACTAGTGCTAAATCACATAATCTCTGATTCAGAATTACTCTTTACAGACCCAGTAACGGAGTTGGGAAAATGCTGAATTGCCAAGAACAAGAAGGAAAGAGCCTTAATTTTACTTGTTTCTTAGTTGTTAGTTGCATTGAAGCTAGTCAGTTGAATGCGTTCCTTTTACACCCTAAATTTTTGAAAATTAAGATTTTTATTCCTTGAATTTTCTATGAATAGAAGAAACTGGTGATATTTTTGGAATTTACCTATATGGCTTTCGTTTTCCTGAAATGAGTTGGACCATCCAAGTTAAGACATCCACTTTTCTTCACTTGACATTCACTCTAATCCAGTTTCTGTTTCCCATTCCCAAGGTCCAAGTCTGCATTTAAGAATGAGGAAGGTCAGTCAGAAGCAAGATCTGAAGTTCTGAAGGGACTTATTTTGTGGCATCTCTTTAAAGGAAGACATAAAAAATTAACAGGCATTTACTGGGGAACAAACCCACAACTGTGGCTAATGGCTGTCACGAGAGCCACGATACATTTTTTTATCATGTGAGGCTGGAAACCTTACCTTCTCTTTACCCCCAATTTTCTCTCTAAGTCACCATAGAATGTCAAAATTTTTGCCTGAAAGATGTTTCTAAATTACCAACCAAATAATAAATGAATTAGAACATTCAGTTAGTAAAAGTTTGCCCTCATCTGATCCACCACCACCTTCACCTGAACAAGAGATCCTCCATCCCCAGGTATTTCCTTCCTGCCTGGGAAGATGCAGAATAGGTATCAGCTAAAAAAAAAAAAAAAACACAACATACTGGTAAAAATATATATGTAAGTTACTTTCTTATTTTGTACTTATTAATAAGTATTAATTCTAGAGATTGATTACAAAGAGTAGTTCAGCTTTTACTAAATGGTAAAGGAAGCGCTCATAAATTTGTTGCCAAACAGTTTTATTATAACAATGTTACAGTGTTAAAAATTTAATATACACTTTAAAATTGATGATACATCAAGTAAAAAGACAGTTTAAAAACAACTTTTTTTCTGCTTAGAACAATTTTTATTTTGGGTGAAAAAATACAGATACATTTTTGCTTGGAATTTAATTTTACATGGCAAATCAATTTTAGGTCCTCCTAGACAAGAGTGACCTATTTTTGTTTCAAAACACATTTAATTTCAATTTTTTCAGTTATAGAACCTTTACTGCTATGGCGTGATTTCCTCTGCCATTTGACAATGCAGCAAAATTCCCATTTCTTGATAAGTTGGGTTTTAAGAGGCAAAGTTAAAATACTTTGAGGATACTGAGTACACTTTTGACCTTGGGATAAAGGTTATTATGACTATTAATTTAATTCTTATGTATAAACAGAGGCACAGAGCAACTGTGTGTGTGCTAGATCCCAGAGAAAGCTTCTACTGAGAAGCAAGAGAAGAGGCCCCAGTGGTAATAACAAGGGGACTTCCTCAGGACCCGCAGGCTGCTCCGCAGGGTCAAGTTCCCCTCACCTCAAGACAAGCACTGCAAGCCTTGTTACAATAGCAGCTTTGTCTTGGAAGAACAGGCTGCCTGTGCTTCTCAGGCCATCCTAGCACATGCCTTCCTGATAGTCATAGTGTCTGGGAGAGGGAAGAATGCTAGACGTAAGGACATTTAGGGGGTCTCTTTCCCCCTAGGTATCCTCAGGAGTGGACCCTTCTAGGTTAAAACACAAACACTTTACTACTTTGCATTCCATCTGGAAAAACAAATCTAAGTCTTGAATATGGCAAAAAAAGAAAAGGAGAGTTTTACCTACAATTAGAGATAATGGAGCTAGACAACGACCTTGTAAAGACTCAGCTATGACAATAATGTCCATAAGGAGGGAGCATGCTCTCTATGGGTTAAAGGCTGAAGATCTTGAATGACAAGAAATGATTTGAAGAACTGCATTGCCATCACAGTAACATGCATAAAATAATATATTCTAAACCTTTACTAACCTCACATTGTTACGTTAAAATTTAAAAGGAGCGAGGCTTACAGAAATAGAGGTTACTAGTAATCCCTTTTCATATTCTATTTGACCTGAACTGCTGCTTATAATACATATTCACAAATTTCACCTATGTTATGCTAGTGAGAAGACCCTTTTGCTTATGAGAAAAGCCATGTTGTGTATTCCTACAAAATCTGTAGACATTGTTAACATGATTAAACATCACTACATGTCATACTCGTATGTAAGTTACATTTACCCACTGACATTTCAAAAATAAGGAGACTTTTTAGCTATTAACACAGGATTTGTTACTGAGAAGTGTGTAGGAAGGAGTTCAGTGTAAAGTATTTCCTTTGGATATATCTTTCAAGACGATTAAAGAAACACAAAATATTATTTACACTATGCTAAACTTTTCTAAATGTTGTAATTTCTATTTTCAAGTTGTCTTATTGTGAAAATATGAGGAATACAGATGTAGCAAGTTTATGCATAAGCCAATAGCCCTTAGCTTGAGCAAAAGATGCACTTAGAGTCTCCCAGCACCAATAAGATGGAAGAAAATCACCTGTGACTAGTTACTTTATTCCAAGCAGCTCAAAACACGTTAGTAAAGAACTAATGACTCTTATGTCATTATTAATGATGTAAGAAAAGGTGATAGACAAGAATTGGGGCTCTTGACTCCAAGGGCTTAATCTACTAAAAGTATATTACATTTTAAAGTGGTAAACATGGCACTGCAAAAATGAAAGTTTAAAAATTGTTAGGAAATTTTCCTACTGAATATGGTAACATAGTTTGAAAAACATTATAATTTACTCCAACTTGAATAGTATTGGAGAATTAAGAGTGACAACATTTCCACTTTGGGGATATGAACTAGACAATTGCAACTGTGATAATCAGTTTATGAGAGTAGCAAGTACATGCCAAATTAGACCAATGCTGTGATTTGCTATGCTATTATGGATAATTTGGTCCAAATACCATATTTGACCAGTATGTTATTCCATTCTGGTCATATCAGACGGGAACAAGGATCTTCTACACAGATCCTATTACATGACCCTCGTAGCTCCGTGGGACCATGTAGGTTGCCAGGACCACTGGAAATGGGACAAATCACTCTTTCTGTCATGATTACATTTTGTTTGAGAAATGGATCAAAGGTTGCAGCAGGAGTTTGCAGTAGGGAACCGGAAGTTGAGTAAGTCTCCGTTACCACATAGCTACTCTGCTGCAAAGGGTCAGGTATGCAAATGGCTGGTTGGAGGACAGAGCAGGAAGCTGAAAAAGCAGAAGCTCCTTGACTGCCTGACAAAGTCGGGCACCTAGCAGATTCTGACTGCTGGATTTCTACGGCAGGGCCACAGGATTCAATCCCAGAACCGCTGTGTTTGGTGGGTAACTGAGATTGATTAGTTTTGTCATCAAACCCGAGGCTTATTTCTGCAAGTTTTTTAAATTTGGGGCCAAGCGACTCCAAGAAGCTCTCATCCAGCTCATCGGCAATAAAACTGCAACAACCCAGGGAGCCCACGGGAGAACCAGGGGCATCCAATCCTTCATTATCATAGATCAGCAAGCAGTCATTTGCTTCCTGGCTGTTGTCTTCCTCTGCACAGGCAAATGCTTTCTAAAGGTGGAGAAAAGTAGAAAAAATGAATTTTAAAAGAGACTCTATTGAAGAATATAATACTGTTTCATAGAACTCAAGGTTTGATCATGAATGCGTAATTTAGGTAATCCATAGACGTAAAGGCATACTGTTTATAGCAATCTTGTTACAGAAACTATCTGGTGTTTGGAAAATAGTGTAGTTGACATTCCCTCAAAATTGAATCTAGCTTATGTTCATGTTTTAATTCTTGATTTTGAAGGCACTTCCATGGGTTTAGGCCTACAAAGCAAATGTGTATGAATCCTGGAGGTTAATCCCCGGCTCCAGGGTTCCTGTGTGTGTTTGTATTAATGCATGTCCACTGTGCACCGTCTGACACAGCTTTCACCCAGACTGGGGCCTTTGCCTAGACTCTGCAGTTCTTGTGGGAGCCTGACCTATTACTAGAGCCCATCTGGAATATCGCAAGAATCCTCATCCCAAATAAGCCCTCCCTGCCAATGTCTCTTAAAACAGTGTCAACCTTCATTTGCTCATACAAGGGCCATATCCTGGCACTTACCAGTTCTGGTACCATAACTATGGGAGATCTTTTATAACGACACACCAACCAGGAGGCAAGCAACCTGCCTCCCAGAGTCCTCTCTGTTCTTGCACCCTCATCGCTATTTGGTTCCATGATTCCTGTCACTTCATCTGATCTTCGATCACATCCATTCCCCTTTTTACTTTTGGGTCATTGATTCAATGGCTCCTCAACATTTTTGGACATGGACTCCTTCGGAAACATGAAGGATACTCTAACCCTCTCTCAGAAAACTATATGCACATGTGTTCTGACATCCTTTAGGGTATAGAAAATACAAATATGCTGCTTTGTATTCCTAAAGTGGATGCTGCTGATCCTGAAATGCAAAAGGGTTTTTGCTGCCCCTTGTTATTCCAGTTGGAGGGATGAGGTGCCATTGGCTGTATTCTCTCACTTTGTTTCTATTTACCCATCTGTTCTTCCTTTTGACTAGTAGCCCAGTTTTGTCAGCCATCTTACGTAGCTGCTCTGGGTTATTTTGGCAAAGAACCCCTATTTTTTTCTTAAATTTGAACAAGCTGTAAAAAAACGAACAGCAAAACTGAAATGTAGTCAAGTAAAAAGATCTCTGAGGTAAATAAGATACCAAAGGCACAAAGTTTTCCACCAATTACCTGAGAAAAGTAGGACTCCAAGAAATTCATGTTTATTGCCCCTTCACAGTAGTCCTTATGGGCTCCTCCAGTAGAATGCCCTGTTCTCATTGTCCCAGACTGTCCTGCAGAACAGAAGCCAAGTCCAGTGGTTGCTCCAGATCCTGCTTCTGCGCCAAGCTTGGTGGTCAGTTCTGTTTCCGAAGCTCCTTCCACTCCCATTCCTCTGGCACATATATTTGTACAAACGTCTAAAAACAGGGGAGAAACTTCTGTAACATCTCATGCTGTGATTTTTGTTTGTTTTTACTGTTCCTTGATATCCATGAACAGTGACCAAGGAAAACAGATAAGTGGGAGAAAATCAATTGTATGACTAGAGGTGATAAGACCAACCCACAGTCTGTTATGTGAGAATAACAAAGAGGGTGAGGGTGTTAATGGGACCTTAGCAGATGGAAGAGCTCTGAAACATACTAATTAAAAAATATGCAAAAGAAATAGATTTTCAGTGACAACAGCCAGAAATGGAAAAGTAAATACAGAATATTCAGCAGAGCCATGGAAAACTTCTAATACAATGCTTGTTTGTTTTCAGGATAAAAGAAATTGTAATTAAGCTGTCATATTGGCTTAATATGACAACCAAAGAGGAAACACACATAACGTAATTGTGCAAATTAGCAGATGCTAATTTGGTGTCTTGGTACCTAATGAAAATTTAATGAGTTATGACTATTCTGCTTGTTACCTTTACATTATGCTTTTATGGAAAGTTATTTTATTTATTTACTTATTTTTTAAGAGAATGCTGACTATAGTTTTTGCTATGTAATTATAACAAGAGAAGCCGGTGAGAAGTGAGGTCGCTAATAAAGGCAGATAGTTACAGTTTTGGGGACATCTTAGGCAGATTATGCAGGCTGAATATTTAAACACGATCTATTGCATTTAAGTGTGAAATTAAGAAAAAAATTAATAGTAGGCATAGGTCTTATTATTCTTCTAGTTTATGCATTAGTTATGGCACTGAAATAGTATGAATAAAATAGTCATTTGGTATGCCAAATAAATAAATAATTTCATCTGTACGACAATATAAGCAATCTTCTCTCATTATGATTGAAATAACAATTGGTACTTGAACTCATATCAGGGTACTGTCAGTTCTAGGGGAGGAAGGAGGGCAACAAGACCGAGGAAGTGCACACATGAGGTTTTAACTGCAAATATTATCAGTGTTAAGAATAGTCAAGGTTGGGTGGTGGGTACACAGTGTTTGTTATATTTTCCTTTACATTTTTCTATACTCATACATGCAAAATCTTTTCTAATTAAAAATTAATAATTGTCTGAGAGCTAAACTTCAGTTTATTAAAGTTTGAAAAAAGTATAACAAATCTTCAGATGTTAAAAATGGTGGCATCAGTGGACAAATGAACTTATTGAAGCCAGAGGTAGGTCATGGGACTGACCAATATACTACTAATACACCATTTCATTGAAACCCTATTTCAGTGGTACCATGTCCCACGTATGCAAATTGTTAAAATAATTTAGAACACTTCTTATTTTTCAATATTTTTTTATTTAACCCATGTTGCTTTCAAAATTAAATTAGATGTTCACTTACCAGAGCTTTCCATGAAATCAACTCCATTGGAAGTTATAAGCGGCACACAAATATTTGTGATTTCCTGCAAACCATGTTAAAAAAATTACATTAAAAAATGAACCAGATTTCATCTCAGTATAGTTGAAATGTGGCCCTTTGCAAATAGTGACATTATAAGAAACCCTACTTCTTGCAAGAAGAACCATCTTTATGATTTGACAATCTGAAGAACTAAGATCTTAAAAGGCTCCCTTTATTTCACACTGACTCATAAGGGCCCTTGAAGGTCAAAGAGTCTCTGAATTTTGCCCCATTACCCACTTTCCTATCTGAATATAAATAGATTTTTGCTCTATATAATTGAAATAAATGTTTTACAAACTGGATCTTCACCTTGTCTTCAGGTTGGGCTCCTTCGATTCCCCACGGATGAATTGTTCCTTCTGAACCATCAGGAACTGGGATAAATCCACCTGTCACTCCCCCTATAGGACCAGTCCCACAGTCACAGGTCAACAGCAGAAGGGGGGCCACTAGTATAAAGGAAAACAAAACATCAAAACATTTTAATTACTTGGAAACGATTTGACATGACAATTGCCAGAAACCTTACAAAGAAATTACAGTATTTTTAATACTTAGGGAAAATCTAATAGAAAGCAAAATTAGTTTCTACAAAATAAAATTTGATAAATTAAGTATACTAAAATTTCATATGATTATGAAATTAAAGGAGATAGATCGGATCATTTTTGTGACATGTAGATTGTTGTCTTAAAATAGGCACTGTTTGATGAATGATAAAGGTAGTTGTTCAGTTCCTCAACCCTTTATCATAATATATTTTTACATTTATTTGTACATGTCAGGTGAAATTACACCTGGATGGTCAAGATTTTAGGTGGGTATGATAATGTTTTAGTAATCTGGTCTGTAATGATCTCTTAGTAAACAGGAATTAACCAGAAAACTCCCTCAGCAAATAGAGTGATAATCTAATATCCATATACGCTTAATTGTGACTGAAGAATCCCTAGCTTGGAGGGGCCTTCCTGCCAGGGCAATTATCACTCTTTCTGTGCCTATCAGTCACCTGTTGGCAAGAAAAATTAATATTCTCATGCTAATGCAAGGAAGTGCTTCCCATGTTCGGTGGTCAGTGACTCCACTCTCCCTTCTCTGGCCACTTGAGTTCTGTTTCAATTCTGTCCACTTTGAGGCAACTTAGGGGTTTAAGAGCACAGCCTCTGGAGTCAGACTTCTAGGGTTGGAATTTTGACTTTACCACCCATTAGCTGGGCATTATGTCATCTTTTCTTGCCTCCCTTAACACATCCAAAGAATGGGAGAATAAAGAGTATCTACATGATAGATTGTTGGGAAGATTAAATGAATAACTGTAGTGGGTACTATGAGGATTTGCTAGTATTGTTTGGATGGCTACATCAGTTATGCAAATTAGGTCAGTCATATATGTATATATATATATTCCATATACATATACAAAATGAAAAAAATTTGGCCAAGTGCATAAAATAGGTTGGACATAAATAATATAGGTTTATTAATATGTTTTAATCAAAATTTAATATAATGTACATACAAATGATACTTCTAAAGGCTTTCTTTATTTATTGCCATTCTCAATTATAAGACTTTATTAAATGTATGGGAAGGATTGAATATTATGAGTTGACAAAATAGTTTTGAAAGTTGATGAATGTACACCTGTATGGTCAGTATCTTTAGGTGGGCAAACAGTCTTTTAGAAACCTTGTTTATCATTGTACGTGTTATATGTATTTATTTTTATATATGTATCCAGAGAAAGTTTTTCAAAGTGTTTGAGTTTGTACAGGCTGAAAAATGTATGCATTGTTTTATACAAAATTCAAAACATGGCATTTTACAAATGGTAGGATCACATGAAGCAAATATGATTGCAGGAATAACACAGCATATTTTCTCTGATTGCCATCCCGAGGCACAATCCCACAAGTACAATGGCCTGCAGGATTTAACATTTCAAAATCAAACTCAATACTGCTTCCCTACATATCTGTGCTTCCTCTGATACTTTCAATTTCATTTAATGGTTTCGGCAACCACTGAATTAAATGATTCACCTGGACTTCTTATCCATTCTTTCTATCCATTAATAAGTCTCCACATCCTCTCCACATACCCCTGTAATGCCTTGTACACCTAACCCTTCCTTTCCAGTCTCATGTCACAGCTCTAAATCTGGCCTCCATCATCTCTTCTGAACTATTACAATAACCTCTGACTGTTCTTTCCGATTACTGTATACACTGCTGCCAGTGTTACCTGTCTAAAATACGCATATGATCATGCTAGTCTTTTATTCAACTACTTTCAGCAGCTTAAAGCACCAGCACCATTGCATGTGTATGTAAGCCCTTTCAAATTAGTCCCAAAGCATTCTTCAGTTTTATCTCCTTCGTTCCGAACAATTTCCCTATGCATTAGCCTCTCAAGGCTGTGTGATCTCTAAAACATGCTAAGTGTTTTCTGGCTTTGGCTCACACTGTTACTCTTTGGAAACACCTTTCCTTCTTTTTGTACTTACTGTATCCAACTCATTTTCCAGGACTTGCTTGGGTGACCCCTTAGTCTGAGAATCTTCTGCAATACTTCTTTGTATTCATTTCTATTATAGTTTTATCATGGCATATTTTTTGCTGTATGGTTAGACATGCATAAATCTGTGAACTGCATGGAACCCAAAATCAAGTTCCTGTTTCAGCTTGAAGCTGCTAGCATCAAGACTCACATATATGTACTTGAAAAATCTGTTGAAAGTGACTAATGTGATGTTGAAAAACTGGCACTCTGGGTGTCAGTTTCAGCTATCAAACAAAATGATGCATGATAACTTCAGAACAGTAAACACTTTTGGGGAAAGAGGAAAAAGAATATATGACATGTATAGGAGGCCACTACATGTATGTATAGCGATTTCTTTCTTTTTAAAAAAAAGATCTGAGAAAATATGGCAAATATTAATATCTTTTAATTCTGAGATATTGTTATATTTGTGCCTGTTATGTAATTTTCTGTACTTCTTTGTGGTTTCAAAGTATTTCATAAATTAAAATTTAAATGAAAGGGTTAGAGTGGATTTGATCACCATGAAGTCATTTTAACTTTAAAAGTCTATGGTTTCATAATAAATTGGGAAGTGATTGTGAATTTATCAAAGCTTTCTCTTGTTTATACAGGAATTTGCCACAAAGTTCTTTGAAATAGAGACCTGTTACATTCAAAATACTATTTGCTTCACAAGATTTTTATTTAAATGCAACTTTTTAGAAAAAACAATAGATTTTTAGAAATCTATTGAATAAAATAAATTTTACTCTTATTGAAAAATAATACATGTGTGTAGTTTCCCTACATGTGTTCAATAAACTTAACTATATTAAGTGTGAAAGCTTTAAATGGGATGTATATTCAGATGGTAAACTACTCTGATGAAGTGCTGGCTTAAGCACTGATCTCACAGAGCCTATGATATATTAACGTGTGTTGTAAAGTGCAAAGTCTACGATATCCTATATATTTTCCCTAAATCCATTGGCCGAGGTTCTCTTTTTATTTTAGATTCTCCTGAGACGTGAATATGGAGAAGACATTTTAGAAAATGTCACACTCAAAGATAAAGCCATTATTTTGACCATGAATATTACCGGAAGTGTGTAAAGAGTGTTCATGCTTTATTTTTTTCCCTTGCGATTCTCTTCTGCTGTTTCCTAAATGTCTAACATTTAAATGTCTAACATTTATGACTTGCTTGTCTTAGGCTTATGCCTAACATTTATGACTACATGTTACCACGAACATACATGTATATGATCTGCTTTGCTGTAGTGTGAATATAGATTGTTGGCAAGTGGTATGTTAACTTCAAATGTTTCAGATTCTTCCTGAAAATGCCGTTTCTCCCCAGCTATGCCTATAAAACTTAAAGGGGGGGAAGGGTTCTTCTGCATTGCAGAGACGCGTTGCTTGGGCCGCCTGAAGCCCTTTTCAAATGCTGACACCCGTGAAAAGCAGAATAAAACTCGGGCATACTCACACAGCAATAGCAAGAGACCAAGGAATATCAGGCCGATGGCAGCAGGCCCCAGCCTTGCAAATGACCGCTCTCCGGTCGTGCGCCCAGGGTGTGGGGATGTACAGGTATCCCTGAAGTCACACTGACAGACCTCCAGAGTCAGACTGTCTGCTGCCTCACACCGCCTGTCCTCACTGTCTGTAAGTCCAAGGGAGACTGTGTACGTTCCAGGAGACACCTGCTGCTGGGCTCTAAGGAGTGCAGAGGTATCTGTAGAGAAACAATCATACAAATCAACAGTGGGATAGGTGTCTTTTGCTCTTAAAACTACTTGCGTTTGTTATAGAAGCAGAGTTGGCATACACATCACTGTCACAAATAGCGAGGCTAAGAGGAGGGTGAGATTCGAGCAGTTATGTCTTATAAGGGATTCAGTTGGGTAAATTGAGCTGTCTTTCCTCCTTGCCCTTTTATCTGCTCCGTGGGGCACATTAATCTCCCCCATGAAGACTCAGTCCCACCCTGAATTTCCCCACAAGGAGGACGGGAGGAAGGCCATTTAAATCCCAGGCCTCCCTCTTCTGGGGCTTCACTTCTCTCCTGAATGTCTGCACCAACCCGTGGCCCTCTGAATGTGTCCCTTCAGCCGAACTCCATGCTCTTGTGCCTGACTTATCGAGACTGAGTTTCTGCTTTGGCTGCTGTTACCTCAGCTGCTGCTGGTCTCATGAGCCTATGCTGGTTATGGGACTGCCTGTGGTGAAGACTTTGTTGTCTGCCTGACTCAGGAGCACTGATCATTCTCCATTCTCTCCATTGCAGTGTTGTCCGTTTCTAAGTGGGCTCCAGCAGCAGGGTTATGTTGGGTGAATCATTTTGGACTCCACTGTATCTGTGACATGATGCCTGGTCCACGCAATCCAACCACTGTTGACTTGCCCAGTCTCACCTAAGTAGGTGTGTCTAGGGCCAAGTCCTGTCTCTCTATAATGTTTCTTTTGTATCATTTTCATTGACTGTGTATCTGGTAAAGTCATTTGGAGCCAAATGCTACGTGCATCATTTGGCGCTAGGTCCTCACACCAGGATCATCATGGCCCCAGGAAAGAAGGCCATGGAGAATACAATCCCTTTGGTGACTCTAACAATGGTTGAAACCTATAACTAGGGCACCACAGAGCACATCTATAAAAGGAAGCAAGACTGGTTCAGAAGAGAGACAAAAAAGAGTCAGAGAAAAATGAGTTCCTTTACAAAGAATTTAAGTAGCCTGAGGGTCTCTATAAAATTTAGACAGGGAGCAGATTCTTAAGTCTAATGGCTGTTTCCAGTGAGACTCCTGGAAAACACAGGATATGCAAAATTAGCATGATATAGTTTAGGAGAAAAGGAAGGTTGGATTAGCTCTTTCCCATTGGCTAATGGGTTTACAAATTTCAGTTCCCCAGGCCTTCAAAATTCCTGACTAGTGACAGACTAAATAGCATTTGACCCTTCCAGTGCTTCAGGTCTGTTCCCAGTCTGCCCAGGTAAGAAGAGTTTATGTATTTAGAAATCTCAACAGTTCTGCAATACAACAGATGCCTGACTTTAATCTTATTTTGGTGTGCTCTGGAGGTAGAAATAACATACTAAAATTATAAAAGTATAAAACAGAATCCACATGAAAAACAGAAAATATGAAATAGTGCCAACATTATATCATATAATTCCTTTCCTCTTCTGAAGAGAGAAGAAATTCATGAGGAAATTCATGAGAGAAGAAATTCATGACTGCATCTTCAATGCAAAGAAAATTTTCAATTGCTCTTGGAAAGGACTTGTTCCCAAATGAGCTCACTTATCCTTCTGGAAATATAAAGAAGCAGTGACTTTCATTTATAAACTCGACTCTTACTCACCATTGATTGTTGTGATACTCCACACAACTGGCAATTTTAGAGGTTCCTCCTCCAGTGAAAATGTGTAGCGGCCAGTATACTTATTGCCCTGTGCTCTGGCTGAGACCACCACGGAAGGTGATGAGCTGCAAACTGTTTTCTTTTCGAGGACAATTGTTGGACAATTTTCATTAAAACTAGGTACTTCAACATATATGGTGCCTGTAGCTGTTTTACCTGTGTTTCCTATAAGAATAACATTTTAGAGTTCAAGAAATATACAGAACAAGTTGTCCCCCAAAATTAACCTTTTATATTTCTCTTGCATGCAGCTACGTTAGTGTGTCTTCTCACCAGAAATTATATTTGTTATCCTTACAAGTGCAAATGTCCTCCTATTGCCACATCTTGTAAAAAGTCAATTTAGATTTATTAATTTGGCTGGTGTCTCTAGTTTGTAGCATTGGCTATTAATTTAACATGTTTGGAACCAAGACCTGTAAGGTGGTAGATTCACTGACTACAAATAAAATCAACATAAAAATAGTAGTTTTCTTAAATGTATCCTGCATGAGCTCAGCACTGTGTGAAAGACTTTTGCTTCTAAAGCTTGAACCAAAGTATTTGGAATAAGCCATGATTTATTTTTGTTACCCAAGAGATAAAAGTTTATTGAAGAAAAATTTAAATATGTTAACAATCAAAAACAGTACAATAAAAATCAGTTGTGGGATATTGAATCATTTCTGTTTTTTCCCTTTGTACTTTTTGCTGTTTTCCCAGATGTTAAGATTTTTGGTGTTTATTCTTTTATTTTTATGTTTGCCTTGAGCATTAATTAATTTTGTACTTGAGGAAACACATACACTCAATGAATATTATTTTTAAAACATCCCAGAATATTTATTGCTCAATGATATAGCATATTAGGTCTCTATGAATAATTCATTCTGTAAGTAACTCACAGAGGGACCTCACATTTGAGTTGAGCTACCCTGATAGGCTTTTAGTACCAATCTTTATCTATCCTTCTCAAACTCAGAAATTCCAATGGTTCTAAAAATTTCTGTCCCAACCACAGAAAACCGCAGGGACAGAACACAGTATTCACTGTTGCTATATATTTCATTGAGATGTTGGAATGATCAGTATTCTCCTAGATTCAGCTGCCTCAGACTTGAGGCCCAAGGCCCCTGAGATACTTTTATCTATTGGTAAAGGTAATTTGTTAAGTGATCATAATCATCTATTCATAAAGAAATGCCAACTGCAGTAACATTGCTCTAAAAATGATTGAAATATTGCTCTTACCATCTATGGCCAGGACCTCAGCTATGATTGTCCTGTTAACTATAAAAATAGACTCCCGATCCATGTTTTTGACAAATTTGATTTCAGCAGTTTTTGAATCAATTATGAGCAAGCCGCCATCATTACGTCCCATGATATACCTGTTTTATAATAGAAAAAAGTAATAGTTTTCTTTCAAATATAGACTGGTTACCTATTTAATGACAATGACTCATTTTATATTTAATATAATTAATATAGGACATTGAAATGTGCTTGTATAAAAACGTGGCAGAAAATAACATATTAGCATGGACAAGCACCATTTTATAATCCTTAAGTATGTAGTAGCCTGGTTTTTCAATTTTGTGCTTTATGCAATAAAATAACTGTCCTTTCTCTTATACTACAGCAACTGTTTTGCCTAGTGTTCTTAGATTTTAGGCATGTATGTCTTTGTATGTACTATTCTATTTTATTGCACCATGGTTTTCTGATGAACCACTCTTTAAGATTCAGTTAAAAGTTTCCACGAAACATTTTCCTGATCTCTCTAGACAGACTGAAGTATTTTTATTTTAGGTTCCACATTAACTTAAGTTTATGTTATCTTTGCTTAGTAGTACAATATCTTTTAGTGATTTAGTTACACATCTCTTCTTGAGTTATCCAGTTCCTTAATTTGGCCAACTTTGTATCTTCACATATAATAGTTTAGGTGTTCCTTTGTAATACCTTATAGATGAAAACTACATCAAGGAATAATAAGATGTTATTAAAATAATCTTACCTGACATTTGAAGCAGCTTTGCCAGTGTCTTCATCAATGGCTTGATACGTTCCCAGGATGTAATTGACCAGCTTTTTACTACTTATGCCTTTCTGGACAGTAAATGTCTTGGAAGTAGGACGGAATGTAATTCCTTCTTGCACATTTATAACTTGAATTGTAACTTGGGTTGACTGGACTCGATATTGAGAGATTACTGACTGGTGAAATTCGGCTCTGTTTTTGACGGCAATACCAAATTGTGCATTCTGTAGTTGTTCATAATCCAGAGGCTAGAGTAAAAATGAAATTAGAAGAAAAGTGTCACAAAAATATGATTCAGCAAACCCAGTACAGGACAAGAGAACTCTAGGTCACATGCTATGAATGGATCCTTTTATTTCTATAAGTAGAAACAAATAACAAAATTGTTTCAGAAATCATTGTAATGTTGAGATAGAGAAACCTTTAGAATTCTTAACTCATGAGACCTCAGTTTTGGTGACTGATACTTACAAAGCAGGGTACCTCTTTTTAGACTAGCAAAATATCATTACGGTTTCTGTGGTGCAGTGAAAAGAATCTCGCATTTGCTATGGTTAGCATGGTTTGAATCCTGGGCCTGCTGCTTAATATCTGTGTGACTCGGCACAATATTTAATATGTCTGATCCTCAACTTTCCACTTCTGAAAAAACAACAACACCCTTGCCTCATCAGATTGTTGTGAGAACTTAACAAATTAAAGCCCATAATACATTCCTATAAATGACTGCTCTGGCCATTTACAGAATAGTCATTGGATTAATGTTCAATAATGTCTTTTCTGACTTTAAAAATTCCTAGGTGGCAGCGACAAACTATCTTAATAACCTTGGTTGGCAAAGGGACCTTGGCAAAGCAGTGAGTGAGTGGCCCATCAACTTCTTTATAGAGCCATTTTCAAATGGTCTTGCATGGTAACTATTTGTTTTACCCTCTTTTCTAGGTGGCCCAAACCAAGGCCTTGAGGAATCCCAAGATAGCTTTTTCTATTCACTAGTAAATTTTTTGAGGGCTGAGATGAGGAAGTGCTCATTTTGGTTATATTTGTGTATTACTGAAAATAGGTAAAGTCAGAGATCTGGATTTGAGTTTTAGCTTTGCAATGACTGGTTCTGTGGGCTCAAGCATTTCCTAGAGGAGAGGAAGAAAAAAATGTGTACACAGGTAATTATACTACAAGGGGTAACTGACAACAGAAATTATAGAGTCTACGTGTGGAAGCAAATGAATACTTCTAGAGAGAGTTCAGTAGGGCTTCCGAGAGGTTTTCATCTGAGCTGAGTGTTCAAGGATGAGGAAGAGTTATGCTGGCAGAGGTGAACTTGCCAATGCTCAGAGTTACCGAAGGTGATAGGGAGTAGGCTGGCTGCAGATGACGAGAGGCAATTCTGGGAGGAAAACCCCCATTTTAAAGGCCAGCAGGTGGTCATCAACCCTGGTTGCCTAGTCTCCTGAGGAGCCTCTAAGAACCTCTGCAAGGCTTCCCACAGACCAACCGAACCAATAGTTATCACGTTCCTGCTGGCTAGGAAAAGTGGTAGGTGATTCAAATGGGCAGTCAGGGTTGAGGGCTACTTTTATAGCCGGTGGAGAACAAGGAAAGGTTTAAAGGGGAGAATAACCGGTCCAAATTGGTTCTAAGAAAAACATGGTAGTAAACTGGTGGCAGTAGCAGAACAAAGGGACATAGAAACGAGGTAGGGACATCTATCAGGAGGGATCACAATTGTTTAGTGGGCAGGAGGCCAGACCAAGCTAGAGGACAGAGCATAAAAAGAAAGACCACGGCCAGACTTTAGGGACAATTTCCGGGGCAGAATTTGATCACTGGCTATATGTTGTGAGGAAATGCCATGATTAAAGGATAAGGTCCAGGTTTCTAGTTTGAGAGACGGGATGACACCTATGCAGGAGACAGGGAATATCTAATTTTCAGGTACTACGGGAAGTTTATGACAAAATCCCTTGCAGTTGAGGGTGACTGTAGCCCACTCTCTGAAAAGCAGAGTAATAAGAACTTCTTTCCCAGATGACTTCCAGCAATCTGGGATTCCAGCAATCTCCTTGTTAAGGGAATATTATGGGTCTGTTACTCTACTGGATTCAAGGAATTAAAGAAAGAGGCTCCCATATGGGCCAATGTCCTGTGCCAAGGAATGTCCCCAAATAGTGGTTATTTTTTTCTAGTCTATACAATATTCAGGCAGAAATATCTTTATGTTATTCTAGTTGCTGTTGTTGTTGGTGGTGGTGTGCGTGTGTGTCATGTGGGGGGTGTGGGGATGTGTTTCCTATAGCCAAGCATGTTAAACGGAAGCTTTACTCAGTTATTTACTTTTCATCTTGCAGATTTAGTTACACATTCCCATTTTCCAGAAAAAGTTACCTTTTTTCCCCTTTGACGACTGTAGCTAATCATTGAAAACAAATTGACAAATCCATAAGCCACAACTCCATGTATTTGTCTCTCTTCCTAACTTCAATTGTAGAGAGTGAATGAGATTAAATCAAGAAATATGTTTTATTTTCTTGTGCTTAAAGCAGGCACGTCTATATGTATATGTATTAGTGTGTCTGTGTTTAATTCAAACAATATGGTAGCTGGGAAGGAAATAATCAACATGTTAAAAAAGGCTGTCCTTAGGTAATGGGGATCTGTGTGTGTTTTAAAAAATTCTGTCTACTGTTTTGTGTTTTCTAAGTTTGTTTTTTCATGAAGAAGTGGTAGTATTATTAATTACATAATGTTTATTTGTAGACATGATAGTTTTTGGCTAATAGGGAATATTTTTGCCACTCAAGGGATAGCAGACCTTACCTTAACCACCTTCAGGATGCCTTCGTTAGTTCTGGGATCAGTTTGGATTTCAAACCAATTCCCTTCATTTCCAGAGGTAAAAAAATACTCTGCAAGCCAATTATCTGTGAACTCTTCATCCAAATCTATTACTTGAAATCGAAGCAACTCAGAACTTAAAGTATTTTCCTCGATACGTGCTATATACTGAAAAGGAGAGAAGTGGAATTTTAGACTCCGTGTCAGATTTTATCTAAAGGGATTGTATTTATTCTGAATGGTATGAATCATTAATTTTCAAACTATGTGGTGCCTCCTTGCCAGTTACTGAATTCTTATATTTCACAAAGGCTTAGTTTTTAAAGAAAATTGCAAAGAACTTCAATAGAAGTCACCACGGGGACAAATACTGAATTAGGGTGGCAAAGTATACAGTAAAATACACATAAAAATTATTATTCAAGGAGGGAAAGGTATACCTGGGATTCTTTGAACATCGGGAAGTTATCATTGACGTCTTTCACTTTAATACTACTTTCGCACTGAGTTGACAGTCCTTCTCCATCTCTGTCGGCACCACTCACAATAAGACGGTAGCTGCTAACTTGCTAAAGTTGGAGTAAAGAAAGAAAAATAATTATTCTCTAGTGCCAAGAGTATGAATGGCAACTACTTGCTTCCAATGTGTAAGGAGGTGAAAATATTCAAGTTCATTGTTTATTGGATCACGTGAACTGTTCTCAGTCCATTCTGGAAGAGGTGTGTGGGGCTCTGGGTGGTTGAGTGAAAGTCTTTATGGGCAAGAACAGATTTTCTCTTTTGTGAGCTTCTTGGGGCACGAAAGTACGCTTAGAACAAAAATGGGCAATGTCGATGGTGGGGTGCTTATCGGAGGGAAGCTCACTTACAGCGTTTTCCTGTCTGTCTATTCAGAAAAGCATTTGTATAAAAGTCATATGGAGTATGACGGGGTGGTGTGTGGTGATGGAGATGTGGTGGCAGGACGGTGAGGAGGAGAGAGGGAGGAGATGCTTTAGTGTTCTGGAAGCAGGGCTAAAGTTCAAAGAAGTCAGGAGAAAGTGTGACATCAAAGAAAGCTTAATTCCAGTGAGAAAATTTCTCCCTTCATCTAAGGAATGTCCTTCTCCATTATATGAGGGATTAGGTCTTTGTCCATGTACACCAGTGCCATCTTTTACTGTCTCACTTACACTCTCACTTATATACTGATACTTGTTTATTGAGGCTACAGTTGATTGTGCAGGTCCTAGGTATATGTCTCACCCCACTGGCGTCCACTAGAATGCAAACCGTTTCCCTAGATCACCCAACTGAGTACTAGCAACCGCTTTTCCTTTCTCCTTTCGTTCTCAGTAAAATGGAGTTACTGCTCTTGGTTTTCGTAAGTCAAACCCTTTGCTCTTCAATGCTCCCAAGCGCTTTGCTTTACCTCTCGATCAAGAGAATTGGTCAAAGTCCAGACTTCCCCAGTGTGTCTGCTCAGGAGGAACATGGGGATGCCTGCAGGTTCCTGAGAGACAATTTTGAATGCAATTTTAGAGTTTGGATGGTTTGGTTCATCGGCATCTGTAGCATTGAGTATCATCACCAGGGAGTCTAGGAATACAGAAGTTCATAAAAGAATACGTAAACATTGATACGGCGTGCATATTAAACCTTCAACGCAATTTCAGATTGATCTCTGTTTTTTAAGCACTTAAAAGTGTCTGTATGCTCCAAAAGTATTCCATGTCGCGTGCAATATCTCTTACTGTCTCTCTTAGTCGGTAGAACTGTACGGCCTTCCATAAAAATCCTTTTGTTCTCCTTAAGCCGTGGCTCTGGTGGGGTGGAGAGTATTTTGTGTCTTTATTTCTTGCCTTGATGGATGGCCTTATGATTGATTGTCCGTTTTTACCAAATTATCCTAGTAATGTGCGTGTGTCTCTGTCCCTTATACTCTAAAAAAGCCTTGCTGATGCATCAGGGCTACCTGAGGCCAGCACCTCTTTCACTTTATAACTGCTGGGGACTCATGTAATTTGTAGGTAAAGAATACGACACTATTGACCTGATAACAGGGCCATAGCCTAGAAATACAATGATAGTGACTAATGAGTTCAACTAGAAATATTAGAAAGAAGATTCAGGTTATCTTGATGAGTTTTTCTGGAAAACTGATGAAACTAAGAGAATAAATTAGCTTATAAAAATGATGTATTATAGTGGTACTTATATTTGACAATTTAAAAAATCAGAAGTGGTAGATACTGTAAGAAAAGGTACTTACTTGCAGGACTATTTTCTTCAATTTCACCCATGAATATATTTTGTGAAAATACTGGAGCGTTGTCATTGATATCTAAAATTTTGACTGTTAGTATAAGTGGTTTCTCTACATTTTGTCCTAGAGCATTTAAAGCATAGCATGTGATCTAGAAAAAAGGGAAAATGTTAATTATTAGTCTACAAACTTAATCTGCATACTATTAAAACTTGTGGATATAAGGCCTGTGTTGGCATGCATAGAACTTTCATGCAAGGAAGAAAAATATTTCTCCGAAGAGTAGACAAAGTAGGTAAAAGTACCCACTCTGGGCAGATCCACGGGGCCAACTTCCCCTTCCTCCAGGCTGATCCTGGATCCTGGCAGGCTGAAGTTTGGCAAGTGGCATGCTGGAGTCAATGCTCGTTCATGCACCTCCTAGAGTATTCCGTCAGGGGCACAACCCTAAGTGGAGGTTCTTTGTGGAGGGACGAATGTTACTTGTTGGTGGATTGATCGATGCCCTGATCTAAATTAACCAGTACAAGAGTCTCCCCTTCTAAAGCCACAGTGCACACGGAAAAGGGTGTCCAATGGTGAAGACACCAAGTTACCTGGAAGCTTGGGGTTTCCTCACGATCAACAATGGCTGTTATGTTGATTTCTCCAGTGTTTCTGTCAACAACAAAGATTCCGAAAGGGGGCCGATCAATTCCTATTCCAGAAATTCGGTAGGTAATTTGCTGGGTTGCTTGGAAATC
This sequence comes from Rhinolophus hipposideros, assembly GCF_964194185.1. Classification (NCBI taxonomy): domain Eukaryota; kingdom Metazoa; phylum Chordata; class Mammalia; order Chiroptera; family Rhinolophidae; genus Rhinolophus; species Rhinolophus hipposideros. Next base: position 34,117,300 of record NC_138063.1, read on the forward strand.
GGAAGTAATCTGCAGCCAAAAGTACCCACAATGTTAAGCTGATCATTGTTTATATATATATAAAGTTAGAATAGTATAATGGACCTGATTTATTTCATCACCCAGCTTCAACAATTATGAACACATAGTCAATCCAATGTTGACTCCAAACATTTTTCTAATTGTTCTTACCCATATATATGTTTTTTCTATTTGTGGGAATCTGGATCTAAATAAGGCTTATCCGTTGAAACTGGTCTCTTAATTTTGTCTCTTAATTTTTTTTTAATCATTCTAGAGGCCATAATTCCCTCATCATCTTTATTTTTTTCTTCTTCTTCTTACTATTATTGATTCTTTTTTTTTTAAGATATGTTATTTGTTCTGTGAACTCCCCAATCTGCATTTTGCTAATTGGAATTGCCATATTATTTTAGTTTACATCTAATACATTTACTCTAAAAACTCACATTTCCCCTGCTCATAGGACTTACTTTGGCTATTGGGTTTCTCTTCGAGTTGTCTTCTCCTTCTCTGCAGGGTTTTGCAAATTTCACCCATTCACGTTTGTATCTCCTTTTGGCTTGTTGAACTGCTGTCCCATTTTCTCCGTGTTGTCCCTTGGTCTTATGTACAAAGGAATTCCATTTTATTTAGCACGTTGTTGAACATTTTTGTTTTGAGTACTGATTATAGACACCTAGGTTGAGGAGCCCCCTACTTTTCAAGATATCTCAGACTGTTAGATGTGTAATTCACTATACCTCAATTTTGTCAAGCAAAGAAGAAACATAAAATAACTAAAACAATTACAAAGCTACATGATTTTTTAATATAGCATTTAATGATATTTTATATTTTCTTTCTATAATCCAAAATAATTTTGGGGTACATAGGCTATATTTAATTAAAACCTATTGATTTGTTTAGGAAAAGAAGAAACAATACATGAGATAAATTACATTAATAACATGTATACATTGCTGGTATTTAAATATTATTGGGTTAGTTAGAATTTTATTTTTACAATTAAATTATTAAATAATTTAAAACAGTAAATATTTATTTTTCCTGAAAACAATTTTATTTTTTAACGCATTCATTATTTTAATTACAAAAAACTTTTTCATACTTTACCTCTGTTCTCAATTCTCCATGAACCAATAGGACCACCTGTAGACATTTAAATAAAGTCAAATTAAATGTAAATTCTTCAGATAGGTCTGTAATTACATAAGATAATAACCCTGATTTTTACATTCTGCTGTTCATATTGTACTATGTTTCTATTTCAGAAAAAGTAGATTTGGAAAAGCATTATTCAAAGGGTAAAATCATCCCAGGAAAAAGAAAATGCTCTCAGTATAAGCAAGTTCTTCCAGTTCTTTAATCTGACTACAGAATTTTAAAGACATACAGAAGAATCTATTGGATTTTGAAAATCCAATGGTTGCAGATGGTTGCAGCAATCAGACTTTTCGTAGCCTGGCTATTCTATAAACACATATCAGGAGCTATGGAAGCTATTGCTTTGGGAAATGACGGCAAGCATCATTGTGATAAACTTCAGAAAGTACCATAGGGGATTATTAAAAACCATGGCCTACCCAACTGCCTTGTACAAAGACAATTTTGTATTAGTTAGCTGCAGCGTAAGGTATTTTCTTCGTTGTTCAAGAATGGAGATAATGGAATGGAACTAGTCAGGTTTAGAGAATAGAACATAAAACATGGGGATATGCTATTCCAATCATAAGTATTGGTTGCTGTGGGACATGCATCTGCTCATTTCTGCCCTATTCAATTTAAATATGGAGCTTCTAATTTTCTTATTCATCTGAAAATATTAAATGAGGATAAAATAAAGTCAGTCAGGCTTTACTTTCTCAAGAGCACATGGGACCTTCATCTGTCTCATTTTCCCTCTTGTTTTCTACCTGGAATGCACTTTTCTTTCCCCTTCACCCACTTAAATATTACTCATCTTTAAGATCAATTTAAGTTTCAACAGTGTCCATGAAACTATCTCTATTGATGTTTCCTTTTCTAAGTGTGTACAATACATATTCTGCACAATGCAATGTAGCCCATAATGGTTTACCATGATTTATTATTTCTTATTGTTTTGTGTGCATTGTGGTGCTAAGTAAGCCAAGAGAATTGTAAACTTTCCAAGTCAGTGCTTCTATAATCTTCTTCTTATTATTATTATTTTGTAATGCTTACAATATCTGTCCTTTAGCAGATGTTTCACAACTATATGCTCATCCACTGATTACCTGGTCTGAAGAAAATCTGGTAGGGGATTGTGAAAAATAAATCAGAAGAAAAAAATTAGAATAAAATAGTAGCTAGTGTTTATTGTGGTTTTTGTGTCATTTGCTGTTCATAGAGCTTTATATTATCTCATTTAATACCTACAGTAGCCATCTGAGGGAGGTTCTATGATTATAATCCCTATTTTATGGATACAGAAATGGAGACATGAGAAAATGAGTACTTTGTCCTAGCTCACTGCCCTAATACAGCCAGAATTTGAATTTTGGTAGCCTGATTCCAAAATGTGTACATCACTACTACATTAGATTCTAACCAAAGTTGGCATAAATAAATAGAAAAACAAACAGATTAAAAAAAACTAGTGGCAGAGAAAAAGTTTTATGATAGTCAATTTAGATTTTTTTCACCAGCAAAGACGGAGATAACTCCTAAAACAATGTAGATGTATTACGTTGTTTATTTTGGAAGATTCTAATACAAGGGCAAGTCCAAGTCTGAACCAAACGAGTAGCTACCTGTATATCAGACATAGAATTCCATGACCTTTCCATTCTAAAAATGTCATTGAAATTTTTATTTAAAAGGGTGTGTGTTCAAATTGTCATGAAAAAGAACCATTACATGTGGTTATAACAGATCTCAAAATGATTTTACAGCTTTGCTGCTCTTTATTAAACACTGTCATGAATTACGTGGGAGAGAAGACCAGAGCAATTAGTAATTGCACTACTCCTTTCTCAAGGGAGGGATGGGCCAGGTATGCTTCCCTTTACAGGAAAACTGGAATCATTCAGAAAACATGAGTCGTGTTTGTACTAACCCCACAGAGAATGATTCTCCTAACAGACACTGAGGCACAATATCCTGGGAAGCAAAGGAAGGACAAACCCTAACCTGTGGAGAATGAATATTTCAGACAGTTGTTTCTTGTTTGTTCAATGTTTTCATAGAATGAGAGTCCTTAGAGAAATTATTCAGTCTAAACCTTTACTCTTCAACATCCTCTATTAAAGTAAAAAGTGTTCCCTAATTTTAGGGCGTATTGTGCAAATGTGATTATTTTTGTTCTTCTAGCAATATGGGGTAGTTAATAAGAAACACTTCTAAATATTGAAATGCTCTTTAGATATTTAGAAGTATAATCAGAGCCTTACATTATTTAGAATAGTATTTTTAAAAGTTATTTCAGTTAATTAATTTTTATATGTGGCTACTTAATTGTTTTAGTTAATTTACGAATATAATTATTTTCAATATATAATAACTATTTCAACAGTTTCCTGACAATATAAATTGACTAAGTTGTCTCTTTTGGTAGCTTGAATTGGAAATATTGATGTGGAGAAAGCACTCCTTATCTTGAGAATTCCTATACTTTTCTTTTTTTCCTCTTGTTTTCTGGCTATTTTGACAATTTTGATTATATGATTTTAAAGCACTGATATGGCATAAATACCTTGGTATAGATTAGAAATATTTTATGAAAAGCAAATCAGATTATTAAATTAATAAAGCAACATGAAATAAACTGATTTGATAACATATACACTATTTGCTAATTAAAATGTACATACAGGGGTGCCAAAAAATGTACACATTTTAAGAGATGTTATCTATGTATTACTTTTCAGAGTTGAATTGAATTACGGTAGCAATGCGTAGTATGACGTTTGCTCAAAAGATGGCATTAATCAAACGAATGCTAGTGTCATTCTTTGTATTACAGTTTTAATACAGTTTTTCCTTTATTAAAACGTGTATACATTTTTTGGACCCTCTGTAGATATATCATTATATTTCTGAATATGGTAGATATACAATAAATAAATTTTGAGGATCTGGGTGACTAGATTTTTAAAAACCATTTATAGTTTTACTGCTGCTTTACTTAGTTTCGCTAAGATTTTATTTAGAGTTAGCTCAAGCTTTAGTGTGGGGAGGGACAGAGAGACTATGCATTAGATCCAGGGAGATGATCCCAGCTAACCTAGGGCATAAGGACTCTTCTCATGTCCAGAATGAGCATAAGAGTGGACCTCATCCATTTCCCTCTGAAAAACTTGTAGAATAAATTAGAATAATTCAAAGGAATAACTGCAATTTTTAAATACAATTTTGTATTTAATAATTTTGGGAAAAAAGTAATGAAATATATATATATATAATATATATGTATTAATATTTGTTGGTGGTATTATTTTTATAATTGATTCAATACAATGATTATTAATGTATCAAGTCACAGAGGTCATTTAATACATGTTTGATGAAAAATTACATGTGTACAATTCAGAAGAAATGAGTGATTTATTTTTTATGATATCTCATAGCCATCTATTTATCTATCTACTTTTTAAAATTAAAATGAAAAAATCCCCAAACATTCTAATAAACTTTGTATTCATCAAGGCAAAATCCTTATTTGAACAAAAATGATATGTTTATTTCATTGGAAATTATTCTTTAATTTGAGACAATTCAATTTCAGTAACTGAGTTTTAGAGTAAACTCAATTAATTTAGGAAGTTAAACCTTGTATCAGGAAAGAGTGATGCTGATTAAAACAAATACCCAGGGATATTTCAAATGCTCATTTTTAATGCCATAAAAGATACAGTCAAGTATATTAATACAATATTGGACACTGGATCCCGAATCCCTGAATTTATATCTCAATTTTACATGGACTAGCTGTATAACTTAGGAACATTACTTAATCTTTCAGTTTCCTTACTGGTAAAATAAGAATAATAATTCTACTTTATAGGTTTCTTGTAAGGATTAAATGAATTAATAGGTATAAAGCACATTGATGAGCCTTAGCCCACAGTATATGCTCAATATGTTAATCATGTTTGTTACCAAACTTAAAAAAAGGTATAAAAGAGCCACTTTGATATTAAGTGACCTCTTATTATTGTTATTCACATCAAGGCACATAAGAGCTTTCTCTTTCTTAAATATTAGAGAGTGATAGGAACCAGTTCTCATCTATACAATTGTGTAGTTTGCTCCTTATACAACTACAGGGGTCATGGTTTACATTTTAGTATATGTGATTGCACCTCATGGAATTGTGCAGTGTACACCTTGGCCAACTGTACAGTGGCCATGCAAGAAAAATGTGCGTATTAGACAGACTCAATTATCCATAATATAATTATAGATAGTAACCAAGTGCCTGTGTAATTTTGTTGTGATGAACTTCCCCGAAGCAAGCCTTCTCCTTAGGCTATCAGATTGACTCTTAACTAGAAAGGAAGAGCCAAGGGCTAAGAGGTTTATGAGAAACTTAAATGACACCGAGTGTTCTGGTTCCAAATGGAAACCGGTTTCAGGTATTAGGTAAGTGGTTATGGTAATTGGTAAAAATGATTACCTCTTTCCCGACTTCTGCCCATGGCAGGCAAGGTTAGCTAGAATTGCTTTGCATGGTTGTTCTGATTTTGGATCTTAACTTTTGGAGAGATCAGGAAGAAATTTATTTTCATATATTTATTAGCAGTGGAAACCGATTGTTTCATCAAGAGGAGAGGTACCTCAAAGATTTTCCATCTGTTAAAAATTTGGGCCATTTAGACTACAATTCTTTTCCTAAAAAATTTATTTTTTGGATGTTCTGTAGAAGAATGTGCTTGAAGATAGTCTTGCTGTATTTAGAACCTTTTCTATCTCAGAACTTCCCTCTTTCATCCTCAGCACTATCACTATTAACTTTAAAACATTGTGTTTTGAAAATATTTGGATTTCAACATTCTCTATTTGTTTTGTAAGGAGTGATTTTTTTACATAATATAGAAACATAAAATTAAAAACCTTATTGTCCAGATGTTAATAGTATTAAATAGTATTAAATAGTATTAAATGACAATAGTATTAAATTAAATAGTATTAAATGACAACTATTTCAGATGTTGTGGACTATAAAACACTGAACAATGTTTTCTTTGAAGACAAACATTGTTTTCAAAAGGTTAAATCTCTGAATATAAGCATTTTCCAATCACAAATCATTTCCCTCAAATTATTTTGTGTTGTGCAAAAGGCATCAAACAAGCTCAGGAAACTGATAAATATTAACCTTTTCTTCAACAATGGATAGGTAGGTGTTCCCCATGCCTTCTCCTCCCAAATAATTAATCAAGGAGCCTGAACTGTTGAAATTTTGAGTAATGCTTCAAGTTTAAAAACGTTATTTTTTCATACCCACTGTTATATTCCTTTATTGCTTATGTTTTTTCCTGTCCATTTTCCAAAAACTAATCTCACAGCAATTTTTGATATGCTCTTTTGCTCAAGAAAAATGGAGGCCCTTTTTTGACTTATTAAAACTGGAGGTGGTGGTTATTTAAAATAGCAAGTCACAATATTAAGACATTATGAAGAATCAATTTTATTACTAAAATATTACGAATGATAGGAATTAGAGCCTTACAAACCACTTTATATTTTCCAAAGCACCTTTTTGCACACATCACCGTTTTATTCTCACTATGGTCATTTTTAATTTAGACAGGGAGCCATGATTATTCTTATGACAGTTGAGGAAATAAGGCCTGGAGTGTCAGTGGTATAGGTGTAGATGGAAGTCTATGACTTTGCTATTCTATCTCACCTCTCTAGGCAATCGTTGTATCGTTGGTCATAGGACGGTGGAATTAGTTCAAAACCTCCAAACACGTCTTCCAACTTTCAGACCCCACCCTTCAACAACAAAAGATGTACATTCCCACTAGACAATGCTTTTAAAAGCATTGCTTTTTTTCCCCTTCACCACACTATTTTGAAATTCTGGGTGGCTCCCCACTTCTGAAAGGATTCCATTAGCCTTCACAGAATGTACTTTTCAATCTGAGCCTCATCGGCTTTTCCAACTCTTGTCCGGATTCCCCAGTGCATACTGTCATTCCTGCCAAACCAGTGTGTCCATTGCCCCTAAGCAAATGCATAATCACACCCGCCCTTTCTCACAGGGAAGATCTCTCCCTTTGGCCCATCCATACTAAGCAAATCTCACCTCCGTTGTCCGGGAAGCCTCATTTTCTTACCTCACTCCTGACTGACACTGCCTTCCAGTAATAGCATTTATAGTAGACCAGTATTGTCTACTAAATTTATGTAGTATATGTACTAAATTTTCTCATAGTCATATTAAAAACAGATTTTAAAAGGTGACATTAAATTTATATTTTATCTAATATAGTATATCTAAAATAGTATCATTTCAATATGTAATCAACATAAAAATTATTAATGACATATTTTTCATACCTTTTTTTCATACAAAGTCTTAAAATCTGATGTCTATTTTATATTTTACAGCACATCTCAATTGAGATGAATCTCATTTGAAGTGGTTAATAGCCACCTATGGCTTAGTGGCTACCATTTTGGACAGAGCAGCTAGATCACTCAGTTTAACAATTATGCATAAAATTATATTGTTGTTTAAATAGTTTGTGTGTGTGTGTGTGTTTGTGTGTAAAGTTTTCTTGAGGAGAGGAAAGTGTTTTAACATTTCATAGGTTCCTCCATGATTAGCATTATAGTGGCACTGTGTGTGTGTGGGGGGGGGAGGCAAGGGAGGCTGTAATTTAGAGAAACTGCATTCAATTATTCATTTATCCATTCTTCAAACAGTTGTGTGTCTACTGTACGATAGATAATATAGTAGACATTGGGGATACAAAAATGAATGAAACAGCCCTCAGTATAAGGATCTCACAGTCACTCTAGGACCTCAGTATAAGGATCTCACAGTCACTCTAGGACCAATTATCTCTAGGACCAATTATCTCTAGGACTAATTAGAGATAATTAGAGCAGTACACCTCAAAGCAGGGAGAGAACTTCTGTAAGCTTGTGACAGTTCTATGTCCTTATGACAACACTATTCAGACACCCACTGCCTCATATCCCCTAGCTTCCCTAGTTGGTCATTGGCTTGGACATATGGGTTATCAGGCTACCTTCAGTTTTGTCCAGAAATGACCATCTTAGAAAGGTGGAAAAGTCATACACAATTGTCACATTTCTCTTTACAATATTCTGGGGTCAAGTAAATACATTAGAAAACCAAAACAATTATAGTTGACCCTTGAATAACATGGTACTGAATTACATGGGTCAGTTTATTAGAGGATTTTTTCAATAAATACTGTAAATATATTTTCCTTATGATTTTCTTAATAACATTTTTTAGCTTACTAATTGTAAAAATACAGTGTATAATATATATAACATACAAAGTATGTGTTAATTGACTATGTATGTTGTTTATAAGGCTTCTGGTTAACAGTAAGCAATTAGTAAAGTTTTAGGGGAGTCAAGCGTTATGCACAAGTTTTCGACTGTGTATGGGGGGCCAATGCCCCAACTCCCACATTGTTTAATGGTCAAATGTAGTTATAGTGTCATAATAGAAACAGACTCTAACAGAAGTGATGATACCAGTTTTCTGGTTGGACATCATCATGAGAGGGAAAGCCGTGAATCTCTGATTCACAAGGCAGCCGATTCTAATTTTAGACGTCTTTAATTTTTAGAAAGTTCTTTCTTGAGCTCGATCTCCTTCTAACTTCTTGAAGTCCAATTATCTCAATTTTATAGATGAGGAAGTGAGGGAAACTGATGCCTAGGCTAATCCAGTTTATAATTGATAAAGTGGGGGATTAATTTTAGGAATTTTTAATATTCATTTATGGTGTATTTCACTATTTTGATATTTTCATGTAACTGGCAATACTGTGACATATATATTTATTCACTTAAATAACACTGTTAAGGAACAAACTAGTTTGTGCTAGTACTTTTGCTCTCCAGAGTCCACTGCTCTTTTAGATAAAAAAGAGTAACTCCCAATAGTAAGAAGTATTACTCTCCCAGAATGTGTCTTATGAAATGTTGTGTGTGTTTTTCCCCCAAAAGCTGGATATGTTTTGCACATAATGGCTAAATATAAACACTGTTTTCTTAATCCCCCTCCCCCAACTTCTCTAGAGTCAAACATTGCTTTGATTTTTAATTTAACAGTCCTCTACTGTTTTAAAAACATGTTAGGTATCAAGACCAGGCATGTACAATTCTTAGCCATATGCTTAACAGATATGTAACTTTGGGAAATAGAACTGGTTCTCGTTTATGTATTTTAGCTTGTATATGAGAAAGATGAATAAAAACATTACTTTAAAGAAAGTGAAGGTGTTGTGGAAAATAGATCTGAGATCAGGGTTATCTGATTTGTTAACTAAAATGATAAATGGCGACTTTCAAATCCATTTCTCTCTGGTTGATTTTTCTATGAAAAATAAAACATTAGGAAAACAAAAAGAAGAAATTGGTGATCTTTACAGTTTCATTTTAATATGTTTATTTCCACTGTACTCTTTTTAGAATTTACAGTCGGGATTCAGGGAGCAAATATACTATTCTCTAACAAGAAAGGAGACAGGGAAAGTTAGCAATTATTAGAAAAATAATAGGACTTACCATTAAAACGGCCAGGGCCCCTGTGGTTCTGAAAAAGAGCCAAGTCATCGTCTGTGAGTTCCCTGGCAAGCAAATCCTAGGGAGCTGCTTCTTCAGTCCTCCACCCGTCTGCCTAGGTCTCTGCGGTCCTCTGGAGTCTACAGATGACCTGTTATGCGGTTCCTCCCCACCCTAAACCAAGGATTGGTCTCACCAGAAACACTTGAATCACTTTTGCTCTCAGGTAAAAACTTAGACACACCTCAATTCCTAAAGCAATGAAATCCTTTGTTGGAAGCTGAAAGAAAAGTTCACAGGCTAAAGACAACGTTTAATAGGAGGATACCAGATGAATAATAAATTAATCATGGTGTAGAAGTGCAAAAGCTAGCTCTGACTGCACTGAAAAAGAATCTAGTTGGCTTCTTCTCAGGGTTCCAATGAAAACTGAAAAACAAAACAAAACATACAAAATCCCCCAAAACCTAACTCGGGGAAGAGCATTTGTTTTGAGCCTTTGTATATGTGGGAAAGATCTAAAGCTAAGCAAAATGTAGGTGTTAAGTAGTTATTTTATTGAAAATAACTACAACTCTGAAGAAGAAAACCACAGCGTCAAACAACTATTAATGCAAGTTTTGAATGAAAACAATTAGAAATAAAATTGGAGTAAGCTGTTATATAGTGCCTTGGATATTTGAAATATATAAATAATGCACCACAAAATCAAATCTCTGATAACAATCAGATGCCATCTTTCCCATTGTGTGTCTTTTCATTTATAAGTTTTTAAAAAAGTCAGGTTTCCTAATGAAGTAGGTTCTTTTTGTGCACTTTTAATTACTCAAGACATTTTCCCTAGAGCAGTCAACTTGCTCCTGTATAGTTGTGCACTTCTAAACATTTGGATTCCAACCCAAGTTAGGGGATAGGAGAAAAACTGCTAACACCATTTTAGTTTTCTTATAACACTAAAATTAAAAACAATTTTGAATGTTCCATAATATTTAAAGAAAGGTTTTGTAGGAGAGCAATTTTATATTTGTAAGTATTTATGCATCAGGTTTTGGAAGCTTTTTAGTTTCAGGGAAACCATTTAATCACAGAATACTTTAGGCAGAAAGGATTTTGTAGTCTAGGAATTGGAAAAGAACACCATGTAGGCAAAGTCTTGTGTGTGCATGCATGTGTGTGTGTGTGCATGTGTGTTTAATTGTGTTAAAATGTACATAACAAAATTTACTATTTTAACTGTTTTTAAGTGTACAGCTGAGTGGCATTAAGTATATTCACATTGTTGTGTAACCATCACCATCATCCATCTCCAGAAAAATCTTGTTTTTGTTATAAGGTTTTTGTAAATAAAGTTTTATTGGAACTCAGACTTGTCCGTTTGTTTATGTATTGTATTGTGAATGGCTGCTTTTTTTGGAATAAAGGAAAGGTGAGCAGAGCTGAGTAATTGGACAGGACTGTATGTTCATAAAGCCAAAAATATTTACTAACTTACCTCAGTTTTAGAACTTCTTTTTTGACAAACATTTCTGTTTATGAATGCCGTAAACCCGTAAGTAAGTGCTTCGGTTTTTGAACAAGATTCTGAGGTCGAATATGTCATGCAGTTTCCGCTGACTGCAAGATCCTGAGACCTAGCTGTTGGCTGTTTTCGAATGTTTCAGAATTCGAACGGTCTTCCGGAACATATTATGTTCGAAAACATAGATACGACTGTATAGAAAACATTTGTTTTATTTATTTACTTTCAAAAAATGTTTTATTTGTTTACTTTCAAAAAAATGTTTCTTGACCCCTGGTTGACAACATATACCTTAAATAGTCTGTGACAAATCTAATTGGTGTTGACTCAACAGAGAAATTAGTAAATCTTTTATTTAAATTTTTTTTTTGATTTGAACGTTTATGAGTTTATTTGAACCAAAACTGATAACAATTGCCAGGAAGCAAGATCTCAAATGCTCCCATTTAGTAAATCTTTTAAATCTGCTTCCGATGGAAAGGAAATTTCTAAACATCAGGTTTATTGTTCTTTTTAGAGTTCCCCCTAAATTCCATAATGTGTATTTTATGAACTTTTTGATTAGAATCAGAAAATGAACACTATTGAATCCTTTCCATCATAGAAAGACTGAAGCGTAGGGCAAAGATTTTGCTGAATTAGGAAGTGGTTTCTCTCTGTGACTGAACTAGGTAACAATACAAGCGGATAAAAGCTAGATGAGCATTATTAAATTTATTAGTGATTTGTATAATGTAGAATGCAGTGATCAAAATGTTCACTACTTTCTGAATTTAGTATTGAATTTGTTTAACAGTGGTGAGAGTTTCGGGTTTATATGTGTGTGTATTGGGACTTTTTTCTTATAACATGATGAGAAGAAATACATATGCATGGACAAAGTCTAGAAGGGACCACCACAATATACTGGACCTTATTTTTTGAATGAGGAAATTATGGATATATTAAATTTATTTTCTTCACTATGCTTGTATATATTTTCTAATATTTTTAGTAATGAGTATGTATTAGTGTTATAATTAAAAAATAAAGTTATTGTCATAATTTAATATCTTACAATTCTTTGAAGTATTATTGTGTTAAAGACAGGAGAGATTTTAAAAATAATAGCAGTGAATTGTGATATTCCTAGGTATACCCCTAAGTTGCTTTGTGGACTATATTCTACATATGGCTTACGAGGTCAGACAATTAAGTTCCAGAACTCATTTTCGAAATAATGCTACATAACTCATTTCTGAAGATTGTTGTGTCATTGGAATTAAGCCTTGGTCGTTCACAAAAGGTGAAGAAATTCACAGACAGCCTCAAATGAGGAGAGCAAGGAAGTAAGTTTATTCAAGAAGAAAGAAGCCAGCCTAGACGTTGCTGGGGCAGAGGACAGAGCTAACTTTAGGTTAGCTTTTTATTATATAGGAAAGGGCTGGTAAATTTCCTTACAGCAGGAGATGTGATGTATAGACTGAGGTCATTTGATTGACATATGTTGATTATATAACTGTTTCTTTCTGTGAGCATGCTCTTACCCAGAATGCATACAGAAAAACCCACAAGGAGTGGGGCAAAGCCTTAATGTTCATTTTATTTTAATTGTATTATTATGAGGCTAGAGTTCAGACATGCTAGAGTAATGAACAGGTTTCAATAGTTTGCACAGTCATCAAAACCAGATTACTCCAGTTAGGGTCTTATCTCCTTTTTTAGGAGGGTTTGGACATTTTTTATTTCTTTCAAGGGAATGAGCCTGGGCGGTTCCTGGGGTGGGGATGCAGGCCTGGACAGTCCCTTTCAGATTCACTTTTATTAACCCTTTCTGCCTCATCAAATATCACTACGGTCACCTTTGAAGTACTCCCTTTGGGAAGCCGTGCACCGACACCAGCACCTAGTCCACCTTCAAAGCAATTTTGGAACTCTTTTCCTGGAATGGCCATCAGAGCTGTTGTCGTATCACCCTTGATGTTCTGAATGTCATCCAAAGGTCTTCCTTTCAATATCTTCTTTGTCTTCGGATAAAGAAAGAAGTCGTTGGGGGCCAGATCAGGTGAGTAGGGAGGGTGTTCCAATACAGTTATTTGTTTACTGGCTAAAAACTTTTTCACAGACAGTGCCATGTGAGCTGGTGCATTGCCATGATGCAAGAGCCATGAATCGTTGGCGAAAAGTTCAGGTCATCTAACTCTCTCATGCAGCCTTTTCAGCACTTCCAAATAGTAAACTTGGTTAACTGTTTGTCCAGTTGGTACAAATTCATAATGAATAATACCTCTGATATAAAAAAAGTTAGCAACAGTTATGCAACCAGTTCACGAACTTAATTGTCAGACCTTGTACTTTGTCTTGAGTTACCTTTCCTAATACTCCAATTATTTGGCAATTTTTGTTAATTAGGGCTTAAAAATTGTTAATTATCATTCCATTCTTTCCTAACCTAAACACAGGCTAAAGATTTAATTGGTATTTTACTTTTGTATTTTGAAATTCCATCTAAGGATTCTTGGTTGGAGGCTATAAAGGGTAGGGTACCCTTGTAGGAATGTAATATACGATTCTCAGTCTGTTGCAGGCTGGTTCATCTATTTGATCCAGTCAATGAGGATTGTAGAAAGCAATGACATTGTGTATTGTGTAGGCAGACAGGGCTCTCTACTCTTCTGTGTGCTCTTGACAGTGGTTTAAGCCAACACTTCCTTTTCTTTGGATGATGTGGGACCTTGGTAAGGTAACAAAGCACCCTGGTATTGGGGCCACATTTACAAGGTGATAGGAGGGTAATCTGGAGGTTACTCCTTCTGCCTCATGCATTCTGGACTAAGCAGTGTTTTTACTTGCTATTTCATTTATGTTTGTGAAAAGGAAAGAAGGGAGGATTGTCCAATGGTTTCTGTGGTGTGGTTATGTTATTACACTCTGGAAAACATAGATTTTTGTGCTTAGGTTTTGGATACCTAAGCACGACTTGAAACTGACTCTTACTCAAGAGGCTGAAATAAAAATGAGGATCATAACAATAATAATCATAATGATTAGGAGGGAGCTTCATTGTATATGTACATTGTGCTTCAATTGATGCACCATACTGAAAATATAACAGTCAGACAGTAGATACAACTCATCGCGCATTTAAAAAGCTAAAGAAACCATTCCTCAATTTTCTAGAAATTGAACCATGGAACATGTAGTGAAGCAGAAAGAATGAATATTCAAGTTGCAGTGGCTTCAGAGGTTTCCATGATGTTGCTAACGCCCATTATCTACTGCGATTTTATTATTCACCAAGTAGAGAATGTTAATTACATTTCACCTCCACTGGCAAGCCTTCACTGGTTTCTGTTTGTTTTGCCTGGAAACATATATTTAATATGTTTTATATGTCAGACATTACTACTTTCGATATTTAATTGTTTTGAGATGTCCACAGATTCATGAATGAAGATATTCCACAAATCGTACATTAACAAAATTATACATATACTCTGAGATGCCCTGCAGAAGTTGTGATCCATCTTTTTTTGTTATTCAAGGTAATGGAAATCATACACCTCTTTCATTAGGATCATTACCTGAAGGCAACCAGAAATGTCAGAAAATCTAATAATTGTGCATCTGCAGAGAACAGTCTGCCTTTAATAATTTGTGAACATAGAGCTGTTAATCCAGTTTCCTATTAGATGGTATGTAATATGGTTCACCATGCTTCTGTGATTCCTTGAATTTTTTCTTTAAAAAGATTTGTGTAATTTTTATCATATATTGATTCAAGCCCAAACTTCAGAAGGGTAAATATGGGTGAACGCACAATTAAAAAATTTTTTACTTATATTGTGAACGAGGTTCAATGTCTTTGCTTTGACTTGGTTTAATTAGACAGTTGCTTATTTGTGTAAATATTTTTGTAGGATAATAAAAAGCATGAAGGAAGAATGTTTCACATGAACCTCATTTAACAGTGTTTCTTTAGGAAAAGGCTTTTCCTTGGTTCTTGTGGTTTGTTGCAGGTAAAATTGACAAGGTGGTATCTACTGACAAAATATATTTAGAATCCATCCAGTTTCCTCTTTCTGTGGGCTTCCACACTAGCCAAATTCCTAACATCTCTCATGGAGCTCAGGCAATGGGTCTGTGACTGAGCTTTTCTTCCTTTCTGGCCTCTCACCTTACCCATCCCCCACTCAGCAACTTGAGTACCATTTGTAAAAGGATTTAGCATCTAATGTACTTGGAACAGAATCAAACATGCCTGTCATGGCTTACAGGGAACTAGCCTGATCCATTCCCTGTTTCCCTCTCCAACCACATCACATAATCCCTCCATCTCACGTGCACCTTCGTTTGTTCTCCAAAACCCCCAAGCTCTTTTGCTACCTCAGGTCTTCACTTACTCTCTCTCCCTCCCTCCTAGCTGGCTTCTCATTCACCAGGTGGTAGCTTATGCGATCTTTTCAGAGAGATCTTCTTGCTGCCCATACTTGGGTACTCTCTTCCTCTAATTTTTTTTTTTTTTGTCCGTCATCCCAATCTGTTTCCTGTGTAGGGCTAAGTACCTTGTGTAAATTGTTATTTCTTAGTTGAATGCCTTGTGTTGCCTTTCTCCATCACTTGACTGTGAGCTCTATCAGTGAGGAATCATGTCTGTTTTATTTAGTAGCATTTAGTAGCATATTTTCAGGACTCTCCAGAGTGACTAAATGAATATATCTTTAAAATTTTTGTGTAGGTCTATCTGCTGGATCACAGGGCACCTATAGTTCAAATGTTTAATAGATTGTCATCTAAAAGGCGATATCAATTTACACTCCCACTGATAGTGTAAGAAAATACCTGTCTCTCCTCCCTGTCAAGCATAAAGTTTGTTATAGGTAATTCTTTCCTGCTTGTTTTTATGAGAAAACAGTAGTCTTATGAAAAAAATATATTTGAGCTCTAAGAAGGGATTTAAGTGTTGTTTATTTGAATGCTAATAATTTATTAGATTATATAATACATTAAAGTTAAGATTTTGAGTATAGCAATCTAAGAAACTGGACCCAGAACAAAGTAAATTCTGGATCTTGATTAGAGGCACAGGATTTAACATCCCTTCTGGGTCCAGCAGCACCTTAGCCTTTGAACCACCTCAGATCTCAGGTGATATGATGTGATGTGAAAAGGTATGATATCCAAACATGAAAAGTCAAATATCACTTCCTGATGCTCTGTACTTATTATGCTCCCTTTATTTATAAAATTTGAATCTTCCTTTTGATGGCAAAGAGCATATTTCACAGAAGTCCCCAAGTGTTTTTAAGTATCATGGGAACTATGTTTTCCTAGCGCTCAAATTGTACCAGTGTTATTATTGATAATTCCTGAGGAAGGAAATTTTTTTTTTTAGATAATTGTTTTAATTTAAATCTGAACACATCACTTCACCCATGGGAAAAATATTATGTAAAATGCTCCACCAGCTTCTCAAACCACATGCCACGAGGTGTGGCTGCCAGCGGACATGTATGAAGCTGTATCTATGTTCCCTGCTATGCTGCAGACGTCAATCTGTAGAAAGATGGACTCTAAAAACACCCTGGAATGTTAAAAAATGATCTCTAAGGATTTCAGGAATGACTAGTTAAGAATTAGTAGCTCTAACGTGAGAAGGAAGGTGGATGCTTCTAAAATATTGAGGAGCCCGTCATTCTTTATGCTTCATGCTTAGTGCATTTCTCTACCAAAGATTCATGTATTACTGGCTTTTTACCCAGCGAGGATTCATACGCTAATACTTTTATGATTAGTAACGTCCAGGTAAGTTTGTTAAACTTGTAAAACTTGTATAACTTAGAGTACTGTAAATTTTATTAATGATGTCCTGACTAGGGCCTAAAACCTCCTGAAAAGATTAGAAAGAACAGAAATTTTAAGTATATTTTGTTGTCATCATTTTTCAGGGGCCGAATAACTTTCATATCATGTGGATTTGTTTTGTATTCACAGAGTTACCTAGGAAAGCACTGAACCTTCAGTTCAAACACATGGACGTGTTCCTTGTGCAGTTTGAACTTGTCTAATTGGCTTTCCTTTGAATAAACACCATTATTCTATTCACTGACATTAAGAAGAGGATCAGTAAGGGGGGTGGGGGGAGGGAGATGAGGGTAAGGGGGATCAAATATATGGTGATGGAAGGAGAACTGACTCTGGGTGGTGAACACACAATGGAATTTATAGATGATGTAATAAAGAATTGTACACCTGAAATCCATGTAATTTCACTAACAATTGTCACCCCAATAAATTAAAAAACAAAACAAAACAAAAAACACAAGAAAAACAAAAAAGAAGAGGATCAGAGTCCATTACCTACCTGCCATGGTAATAAATCCATGTTGTACAGCAAAATGTTGTTCAGCCTAAATAATTTTTTCCATATTGTTTCACATTAACTTTTTAGAACATCATTTAAATTTCACTTTATCAAAACTTCTGAAGATTCCTCTGAGTGCATTTAACATAAATGTTTCTTAAAGCACCAACTTTGTAGTGTGAATTTATATTCTTTGATCTAGTGCTGGCTCAGCTGCAACAGATTTGGCTTGTTTCTGGAACGATACACCTAAAGAGAGATTAAAGGTAGAGAAAACTCGGCCTCTTTTCTTCCTCATTAGCACAAATGTTCATGAGTCAGTGCGGGCTTCATTTTCGATGCATTAGACACAAGGCCAATTTTATGCATGCTTGTGCATTTTGATTAACCTCGTGCAACATGGTGACTTAGCCTTAATCTTCAGTTCAATATGTGAAGTCAGGATTGACAGATTCTCGGAACACCTTTTTATTCCTTTAGACTTTGAGGTGATGCAATTTATACTAATTGGGTTGGTCAGCCTACATTTGCAGGAAGTACTTTGAGCTTATGAAATTTATGCCCAGTTACTCCAAGTTTCAGTATATTGAAGCTGCTCTTTATTCAGTTGGTTCATTGAAGTTTTCCATTTTGAGGGGCTACATTTTGAAAATTTATGTTTTTTTGTAAGGAATTGTTCATATCTTCCAGTGTTTTCAAATTATCATCACATATTTGCACATAACGCTTTTTTAAAAGAAATTTTAAGGTAGACTTTTTAATAAATAAATCAATAACTTTTCTTTATCCTAGTAATAAAAAAATCTAGAAAGTGAAATGAAAAATAGACTCTCTTCATAGTTTTAGTTGAGAACTGTAAAATATTTAGAAGTAACTTCCTTAAGAATGCATAGAAGAGTATTAATAAAGGACATAAAACAAGATCTAAGAAAACAGAAAGATATTATTGTGTTCCTGATGAGACGAATTTCTATCACTAAATGTCAGTTCCTCAAATAAAAAAATCTTAATGCAGTTCTCAGACCTGACCCATTGTCTATGTGAGGGATGGAAGTGGAAGATGATAAAAAAAATTCTTGAAGTCTATATGGAAGAAAAAATGTCCCCAACAGCTAATAAAGAATGATTAAGAAGAATATTGAAAGGTCTTCCATTACGAGATAGCAAAATTCACTGTAATCCTGTTATTTTTCAGAAAGCAACTGTTATTTCTGGACTTGTGTTTCTATGTGAGGAGGTGTCAGCTGCAGTAAAGCTGACTTTATTCCCCATCACTTCTGTGCTCCCATTTTTGGGTGGAGGACAAATCGTTTGATTGGTGAGCTTGGGAGAAGGAATTGTACACACTGGGTTAGGCCCATTGCCCCGTTCCACTTCTTGCCACTTCTCACCTGGTCTATCAATGGCTACACCCTGAGTAAATAAGTAGGTGGATGAATCATTGGATGAGAGGTTAGAGATGAAAAGAATTGAATTGTAATTTGTAGCTAGGCTTCAGATTGAGCTGGAAAATCAAATAAAAGCTAGGAATGAGAGAGGTGGGCCAGAAGACCTGTTAGGGCAACTGATGACACATTGCAGTGCTCCACTAAGGCAGCTAGAGCCTCAAGCTCATTGAACACATAAACATACTTTCACTTCAGGTAGGCAAAGGAGTTGACATTTATTGAATACCCTCTATGTACTTCATTGTGGTGCTAAGTATTTTCTTCACATCATTTATTTAATTTTCCCCAAACACCCTGCAAGGAAGATGTTATTAACCCCATTTTGCAGATGAGACAACCAAGGCTCAGTGATTTCTTTAAGATCGCTATCTTGGTAATTGGTGTAGCTGGGATTTGAACCAGGTCTGTTTGCCTTCAATGTTTGTGTGCCTCCCACAACCCCAATGGCTCTAAAAGGAAGGACAGAACCACAGGAGGGGACATTTCATAATTTGACAGGGAATGGGTTTCTTGTCTTCAAAGGTGATTATTTATAGACTGAAAGCAAAGCACCATTCTGCACCATTGCCTCAGTTTTTAAAAATCATGGTCTTTTTTTGCATTCCAAATAGCTACAGAATTGTGTGTATATCAAAATGGATGTGGGTTCACAAAAGTTGAAAAGTACTTGTATTTGTTTACTCTGTCTTCACTTTATTCTTAGTTTTTTAAAAAATAGAAACAGCCTTTTATTTATATGTAAGCAGTAAATGTGCATTATTGAAAGTTAGAAAATACAAACAAGCAAGAAAGAAAGTAAAGCCAGCAACTTCTGACCATCTAGAGATTATTTCTGTCAAGACCTTAAAGCACGTATCTTGTCTGGACAATGAGACTAATTACATCTTTGAAGGTGTTTGGGAGAATTAAATAAGTAATGTGAAGAAAATAATTAGCATAACATTTAAGTGCATAGGAGGTAAATATTTTTTTCCCTTCCCTGCTTGAAATTCTTCCACTTGCTTTCCTATTCCCATTACTATATGAGATGTGACTTTTTGTTTTAGGCAAAATGAAATTCTTACTGTACATGCTATTTTGTCACTTGTTGTTTTTTTTTTTTTTGTATAAGTGATCTCTACCTTTGCATGTCAATAAACATTGGTCTTAGGTAATACTTAGTCCATATTCAAGTTTCCTTAAGTAAGTGGAAAAAAAATAGCGTTTAAAGCTGGTCTGTCCAGATTAGGATCTAATTCAGGACAATTCCATGTTAAATTTATTTTACTCTAGCAGAGACCTTTCACTTAATTTATTTTTTAAACAACCAATTTATTGATGAAGACTGAGCCAGTTATCTTACAGAATGTCCCACTTTTGGGTAGGTCTTGTGGTGTTTAACTTGTCCCTCTATCTTTCTAATTCCTTGTATTTTCCTTATTATATCTAAAGGTTTTTCAGATTCAAATAAAATGTTTTCATTTAGAATAATCCTATGTACTTTCTATTTGCATCTCATCAGAAAACAGAATGATATCTGGTTCACCCTCTGCTTTTTTGTTTTCTTTTTAACACTACTGATTAATATTCAGGTTATGCAGACTTCAAAGAAGATTCTAGTAATCTGAAGTAATGGTCTTTTTAGACTCTGAGACGAGTTCCAAAATATTTCAACTGTTAATGCCTACTCTTGCAAAAACATATTGTACATTAAACTGGCTCATTAGTAACACCCTTCAACATCAAAGGAAAAAGCAGTTTGTTTGTGAAGCTGCCTCCGGTTGTGCCCAGTTGGCCACAGACTCACTGGAGGAGGAGAGCTGGGAGTACAGAACTGAAAGCAGGGTCAGCCCTATTCCCTCTCTTCATCAAGTTTTAATCTCCACAAATTCAGCCACACAGAGACACTGAAAGAACTCACATGAAATGTAAATCTGAGCGTGTGTTTTCCTTGGTCAAATCCCTTCAGTGTCTCCTCAACTTCTGTAAGATAAACTTCCAGCTCTTGAACGTGGACACGTGGTTTTCCATGATTTGGTTCCATGGACACCTAAGTCTCATGGCCTACTATTCCCCAGTAGGTACTTTATGCTTTTTATGCTTGTGTCCCATGAGACGGCAGACTGCTGGGGGCTCCTTCACCCCCTCCAGCATCCCCTCCCCACCTCTTTGCTAGCTGCTTCCTTAACACTAAGCTGAGGATTCATCTTCTCCAGGTACCATGTCTGATCTCCCACAACTATACAGAACACCTAAGCCGAGCTTTCTTAAAGATTGTACTCAAATGTTTGCTTAAGAGTTCTTCTTTCTTACAAGTCTATAACATCCCCAGGGGTAGGACTGTGTTTTTCCCCTCTTTGTAGCACCGGTGCCTAGCCTATTCATAGCAGATACTCAAGAAAGGTATTGGTTGAAATGAAATGAACTCAGTGGGTTGGAAGTCTGAGCAAAATATGAGCTAGGAATAATGCCGCTGGAGTGTTACATTGAAAGAACAGGTCTGGGAGTCCTGGGAGAAAAATCTACGATCAGGTCAGACATTAGGAAGTGGGCAAGTATCAGTGTCTGAAAAAGTTCTTGTTATGTTAGCAGTCAGAAATCCAAGTCAGATATAAGGGAGAAGCAGTTAGAATAAAAGTCAAGAGTTTGGCGTTTAGGACTAGCACGAGTAAAGCAACAACAGAAATGGGAATGGAATACACATTAGGAACAATCCCCCAGGAATCAGGACTAGCCCCTAGTCAGTTCACTCAGCTCCAAACCAGGAAATGACTGTGTATCCTAGAACAGGACTAGATCTGTTGTATCTTGTGTAGGTACGTGCTGTATCTTCCTCCGAAGGGCAGAGAAGGCTGGGCAGGTGTGGGTGGTTCCAGAGTGAGGCAGACTCCTGAGGGGCTGGCTATTGAGCCCAGCACAGATTCCTAACCACCAGCCGTGTATATCCCTCCTCTCGTCTGTCTCACTGGATGCAGCCCACTCTCTCCTTCCTATTCCCTCTCATCCTTCTTCTTCCTGCTGCTTCAGGGTTCTTGCCTCCCCCCGCCTATCCATTCTATGTTTCTTTTTTCTTTTCCTTGTTTTTCTTTCCCCCCCTTCCACACTACCTCTGGGCAGAATGGATACCTGCAACTTATATTACTCTCTTTATCAGAGGAAATTTCATGTTTTGTATTTTCACTAGAAAATGTCTATGTCATCCCCAAACTATTTTTACTCTTAAAGAAGACCCAAAATTGCTTGACATTCATTTGGATTTAATTAGAAACTCACTCTGCTAGAGCCTGAAGAACAGCAAGCTATGGTGTGTGGAGAATGAAGATGGGGGGACACCATCTGAGCTTGATACCCCACCCCTACCCCACCCAGGCCATCAAGAAGAGCAGCTCTGGGAAAGGGGTGGGGCAACACAAAATCTCAAGGAATTCTGAAGGATCTTTTAGAACAGTTATCCCTCAGGGAACTTCGCTCTCCAAAGGGCTTCATTCCCAACTTTCTCAGTTGACCGTAAAACATCCTGGGGATTACATACCTGGAGTTTTACTCACAAACAGGACCCTCCAAAACTGGTTTTTCCTTGACCAAAATGCCTGGAATGCCTGAGATCACTCTCATTTTATGGAAGATTTAGTGTCTAATAGGGTTTATCTTGTAAAGTAGGAGTAGGTGAGAGATGGGCAGTTTCATACCCAGAGAATGTATGTTGTCCCCAAAGATCACATTTTACAAATGATAATCATGTAAATTATCATTTACAAATGATAATCAGGAAATGGATTCCCCCACCACTGCATGGCTTGTCAGTGGTGGAGGCTGGGCAATCACCTTTAGGTGATTTCAGTAGTGGGCCTCTTAGTCTTGCCTGTCTGCTTGCTGTGCAGAGAGTCCTTTGTGGAGTTATAGTTGTTCAATTTGTTGTAAACTCCAGGGGAGATTTCAAGAGGCTCACCTCATGCCATCATTTTTATGACGTCACCAAACCTCCTATCCTCAGTGGTCAAGTTAGGATGGCAGATTGCCACTGAGCAGGAATCAAGGGTACATGTCTCAACAGCTGCAAAAATGCAATCATTTCATAAAAGCAAAGAGAGTCAAAAGTGAGGTTTGCTAAATGCAATTTAAATGAATGAAGATAGGATGAACCTGTCACCTGCTGCCTCTTCTCCATGTAGAAGAACTGTCTTCCCTTAGGAACAATTATAATAGGCCTACCGTAGATGAGGATCAGCAAATACAGGTTTTTACATATCCTTCTGTAGTACTCCAGGGATTCGATCACTCCCTTATCTTCCCAGTGCTTTCCAGGAGAGGTAGTCTGTATAAAATGTGCTTCATGCATATCCTCTGTGATGTCAATCATGTTACATGCTCTGCAGTATCGCTCACCTGTAGAGGTTGTGCTTTGCTCCAAGAGGAAGCGCCCCCTGTAGCTTCCTCACTCCTAGCACTAAAACTCTTCCTGTTTTTCTTTCAACTTATTCATAAAATTCAAGCATTTGAGAGCCTGGGGAAACTTAACATGATCTACTCTAGCAGTGTTCAAACTTTTAACCGCGGTCAAAGATATAGTTTATGTCATTAACCAACACACAAACAAACACTATGTGTGGTGTACTCTGCTATTTCCTTTTCTTTTGTATTCTATCTAATTTCCTTAAAAAGATTTGTATAGATAGGCATACTAAATTGACTTTATGACCCATTATTGAGGGGTGTAACCCACAGTGTGAAAAAACACTGAGTCAATCCAATTCTTTAATTTTACAAATAAGCAAAGTGAAGTGAACAGATTTAAGTAACTTATCCCAAAATTAGACCAAAATATGAATAGAATTCTTAGTCCAGTTATTCAGGGTTGTGAGCCTTGATAGGTAGAAGTTGAGGCATCTAATCATTTTCTTCCTCCTGATAGATTATTAATTATCTCTTTCTGATTTCTCTTTTAGAAAGACAGATTTCCTCCATAATCTACAGATAGTAAATGAGATAATTTTGATAAGTGTTAAGAAGTGATTGGAGAAGTATAATTCAGTTAACAAGTATTTATTCTACAGGCATTTATTAAATGTTTAATGTGCTCCAAGCACAGTTTGGGCCTACAGATACAAAGATGAATGAGATAGTGGTGGAATCTTGGATCAGGGTATGCTCATAAGCATGGAAGAAAGGAACTAATTTAATTAATGCTGTGAAGGATTTTACATGACTAACTGGTCCTGTGAAATTGACAAATATTTAATGAATGCCTACAATAGTGACCGTGTTTTCTGAAACTCAACTTGGTCTAATAAGTATGTAAGGGGGTAACAGATAGATGATTTTAAGTTAAGACTGAAAGGAATGGTGATAATAACTAATCCATAATTATGAATCTGTCCTGGAAATCCAGGAAGTGTGGTTACTATTAATTATGCACCCAACCCTAAGAATCACCAATTGCTGCAAATTGCAAAACTCATTATAAAGCACTTTTTTACTTTTATTTTTAATTTTGGCCAGATTTTCCACCTGACAAAGTGATGAATGTTTTTTAAGTATTCACTGCTAATCCGTCTGTCATGAGCTTAGTGGTTCCTACTTTAGCCTTTTTCCTTATTAAGCTACATACTTTTCTGCCTTGGCTAAGGGCACTTGACAAGTACTTTGCCAAAACATGTAATGAACTCAACACACCCTTATCTTTAGAGAAAGAACACCCCTTTTGATTCCACAGAAACCATATTCCTAAACCAGTAGGATTTTCAGTGGTCTTTTCTACTCTCCCCTCTTTTTTGCTCTGTAGGGAAGGGAACAGTATATAGAAAGAGGAATCCAGGAGTCTGGTGCCCTCCAGACCTGCTGTGTTTTTCTTTCTGAGGTGGCCTGTGGTGCAGGGAGAAAGGAACTGTGGATTTGGAGAGAGAGATTTGGGAGAGGCTGCAGTTCATGGAGGGGAGGTGTCATGTTCCCTCTGTTCCAAAAGAGAATTCCCTCTTTTAGATCTTATGCTTGCTTCCTCTCAGCAGAAAACAGGCCTTTCCTGAGCCTCTCATCAGAAAATCTAAAGATTGAGGCAGGAAGGAAAGTACTTAATACATAAACAAGTTGGTTGTCAGAATATGATGAAGGATTTTTTTCTTTTCATAATTATTTTTCACTGATACATTTCATGAAATTGGGGTAGGTGCAAAAGTGTTAAGGTTCCAGTTAACTTTTTATAGCACTTGCTGTGTGATTTGATCCTAAAGTACTGCTAGACTTCAGTAATTGGTGGAAGCATCTTGACTCAAACCATGCTGTGAAGATCAGGCTGCTGTATGAATAGAGAACACCCATTAGAAAGAATTAATGACTAATTAGCTGGTGATATTTGTTTGGGAAAGTTGGCACCCCAGCTTGTCATTGTTAAGAAAGCGATTACTGTATAAGCCAAATGTTTCCTAGGGTGTCCAGATCTTCCATCCTCTCTGTTCAAGGGGTAAAACAAAACATTTTACCTTAGTTTTTCAACTTCATTTGTCACAGTAACTTTTCTCCTGCCAATCTCAGTGTAGGTGAAAAGAAAAATGTAAATTCTCTGAGGCAGGGTTGGGGTGGAAACATTGGTTTGAAACTTGGAAATAAAAAATAATAGGGAATAAGCTAATACTTGAAGTCCATGAATTGTGAGAGCTTTGTCAAAGTTCGATGTATCTGGACAGTGTAAAAATCTCAAATTTTGTGAAATTAAGAACAGAGATAACTAATAAGTGCCATCTGAGTATGGGATCTACATGTCCATGTAAGATCATGTCCTATCTTTACTGAGATTATTCCTCCCCCCACAAAGTACATATTTAAATCTAAGGATCTTTCTTGGTGGGTGGTTAACCTTGTTCTATCAGCCAGCTTACAGATGGTACTTGGGAGATGCCAGCGAGGAATTGTGGTTTAGATTGTCTCGTGCCTTTTTAGGGAGAGTGATTGTTTTCAGGGTTCACATTGTTAGGTGGTAATTTGGTACTTTCTTAGAAAATTATAGCTCATAACTTTGGTACTAGGATTATACTATACATAGATCAGGGTTGAACACATTATAGATAGCAGAACCTATATTGTCTTCAGTCAAAAAAAATGAGTAAGATTTATGGCCATCAAAAATGACACGGGATAACTTAAGTTTTGATAACTGGGGATATCTAAATATTCCTCTATAATGCTGGCATCCGAATGAACATAAACTTCACGATGATGTGTTACATCTGTTGAATTAACGGATTCAATCTCTGAACCGGCACTCCAGAAGTTAAAAAAGTAAATACTATAGTTACGATTATAGCACTTTGGTATATAAGGTGTTTTCACTAACATCCAGGCCTATTTGTTAACAATGTGTTGTAATATACAGATTCTTAAATATGTGCATAGTTTTTGATCCAGAAATTTCAATTCCAATGGAAATTATGTAAAGCACATGCAAAGCTCCCCATCCTGATTTACAATATGAAAGGAGTGGAAGAAGAGTCGATATCCAATCATGGGATGAAATCTACCTTAAAATATTTCTACAAAGAATTTTTAAGGGTAAAGAGTAGGCACAAACTTTTATGTATAATAATCTCAACTTTAAAATAATATGCAAGAAATGAGGGTGTAGAGAAAGGGAAGGGTGTATTGACAGTCACAAATTTGGGTTTCTTAGGCGTTACACATCAGCTGAAAGGTAGACTTGTGATAGTGTTAACTGAAAGGGAAACTTTCGTGGTGTTAGCAGCGGTCTTGATCTGGCTGGAGCTACATAATTTCCATTTTCTTTCTATAATATATTTTCTAAATTTTCTACAATAAGTACACATTAGTTTTATACTAGGACATAATGCTGTACCTAATAACCAAAAAAACAGCTTAACATTGACTTATTTAAAAGTTTCATTTTTATTCCTTATAAATGTAGAAAGCCTATTATTCTTGAGGTGAAAGGCTGAGTCTTAGTCTCCATATTCTGCTCTTTCAGCAGGTAGACCTCCAGGGAGAGTCCCACTGTTTTAAGGGCACTTATTGGGCTCTGTGTTTTTAGGTTACAGTGACATCTTTGGGATATAAGTGGCATCACTGGTTGCCATCATTTGCCTCTGGTGTCATTGCTGCAGCCAATTATGAAATGCACAATTATATGATTTTTGTGATATGGGCAGTTAATTAGTCAGTTATCTCAAGGATTGTGACATGTAGATGAAACTCGAATCATTTTGTCACTGCCTTGGTTTATTGAAACAACTTCCTCACTGATCTCCTTACCAACAGCCCTATACTCCTCCACGCACTAGAACAAACTTCAGAAATGATTTCAGATTTACTATTCTCCTTTAAGGGTTTCAGTGATTCTCGTTAGCTTTCAGATTAAAATAAATTTCCTTAGCATGTCATACAGATTTAGACCTCTGACTTCTTGCCTATACAACCGTCTTCTTTCATTCTCTAGCCTTACCAACTACAGTACTTCCAGTTTTCAGAAGGATCTAACCTCTTTCTCCACGTTCCCTGTTGCTCTCCTTCTCTCTCCCATTCTCTTTCATTGGCCTAGGATGCCCTTCCCATTTCTTTATCTGCGTATTTCCTGTGGGCACTTTCAGACTCAGTCCAAAAGTCATTTTTTCTGAGAGGCCCTTGCAGCTCCACACGGCTGGAGCCCCTTCCTTCTCCCATAACCCTCTCACTCATTCCCCTTGCGTAACACTTGTATTTTAACTCTTTACTTCTTCCTGCATCTGATGTGAGATCCTTGATGGCAAGGACCGTACTTCACCTCTCAATTCCTAGCATGTAGCTCACAAATAAAGAATGAAACGCTCACAGTACGTTTAATGAATGAATGACTGTCAGAACTCAGTCACAGTAGTTCCCATATCATTTTTCTTTTGCTACCTTCATCTATAAAAGGTGGATTCAGCGAGGAAATGTTTGAAAAGCAATTAGCATAATGCTTGGCACATAATAATAACTTTTTAAAATTCTTTCTTTATAACCCCTGTCTAGTTTTATCCACCCACATTTGATGGCTTATGCCTCACTGATACCAAAGTCCCCACCCAGTCAGTGCCGCCCTGTTAAATACATAATGAAGACGTCCCAGACAGCCAATATTTATGCTGATCACATGTGCACACTGTGACTTTTGCCACAGTGTGACACCTCATTCACTCACCACCCATATTTTCCTCCTCCCTAGTAAGCATACTCCCTTACCTTTCAGCATCTCCCTTACCTTCAACTCAGTCATCTTACTAATTACAGAGAAACTCTTACGATTTTTAACACAAGTATAGTCCTTTTTTTAAGAAAAAAAATTTTCAATGCTTTGAATTGATATTTTATGTCAAAAACAGTAAATACAGATAGTCCTCAATTTTCATTTTTCCACTTTCATTCAACTCACTTTATCCACATTATACACTGGCACCCTTACATTGCTTTTCTTATGTACAGTTCAGCCTGCATGTGGGCTAAGGAACAAGCACTTCATGCCAGCACATGGTGCCCTCCTGCCAGCAGTTCAGTACCAGATAATTGCCATCTTTATCTGTAAAACTGAACTCAGTTGTATAATTGTTGGAATGGTTTTATTACCTTTTCCCTTATTATTTTTTAAAAATGATAAGACATCTCACAATCTATTGTTTATTCACTTTCTTAATAATCCACAAAAGCACTGGGAAATCCCCACCAGTAATTCTTTCCTAGTATGAACTCCATTTCTTACTGTTATTTCAAATAAGCTGAAATAGGATTTAAAGAAGTTGTCTTAGCAAATTAATTGTCATTATCTCTATTTAATATTTAGTCCATGTTTAAAACATTGTAACAACCATTTACATATTGTAACATTCAAGAAAAGAATAAAAGATTATACCATGTTTAGTGGCAATAACTGTTGACTTTCTGGGAATGGGTTTTTTTTCTATGTAACATGTAAGTGTAATGTTTGGGCTTCATTTATTTGATTTTCATAGTGGTTTTGAAGAATATATTATGTTGAAAAGTAAAGAACTTTTACTTTAATATTGGGAACTTTATTTGCTCCCTGCTGTATGATTTTATATATATATAAATAATACATAATATATAATATATAATATATATGAATAATATTTATATATAATATATATGTATATATGATATATATACATGTATATATGATATATAATATATAAAATTTTTTAATGAACTTATACATAAGAAATAGAATAACTGGTTTGAAAAAGGAAAAAAAAGCTATCAATCAACCAATGGCAGTAATATAAGGTAATTTCATTATTAGCAGTCTCTATCAAAGTTTCAGAAGTTTTAACTTTCTTTTGAAGTATTTATTCTGCATAAAATCACTTTCTCTGTAACATTTTAGAATTTATTTTATTCAGCTATACCATAGTTTATTTCAAAAGGCATGGGAGTTGTTTTCAATAATTTTATTATTATTTCTGCAAAAGGTAAATTTCTCCTGAAATGTAATTGTCTTTGTGAGTTTGTACTTGTATTTTCTTGCCAAGGGTGGAATTTATGGAAGCTTTTCAGAGATAGTCAAAGGGCTGCTATCTAGAGGCAACACTGTTGAACTGCAGACACTTCCTCTTAGGTGCTTGAGAGAATTTGACTATATTCTTCACTTCCAAAATTAAAGAGTACGTGCCAGGTAGTAGACATTCTACTACACTGGAGATACAGAAATGAAAAAAAGTATTGTCCTTGTTCTCAGATGCTCACAGGCTGGCAGGCATAGGAAAAATAGTGTGTTAACAGTGAGAGTAAAGAAAGCAAGGGAGCACGCAAGCCGGTTAGGACAGTGAATGAGATATCAAGAAATGCACCCAAGAAGGGGCAATGTGTGAGGTCAGGGTTGAGGGATGAGTAGGAAAAAGCTACAAAGTGGATGAGGGGAGTGAAGCGGGCTCCAGATTAAGGAATCAGGGTGGGGCAGAGTGACAGACTTATGAGAAAGTGTGCCCTAGTCTAGAAACTGCAAATAGTCATCCCCCGCATCTAAAGTAATAAAAAAGGTCAATGGCATTTGATGTACAAATACTTATCATTAGCATATAGAATGATTCATTGGAGTCACTTTAGACCGCACATCGTGGACCTGCTCAGCTCAATCGACGTCGAGAGGATCTCCCAGGCTTTGGGGCCAGTGAGCTCACCTTGGAATATTGGTTTTTCAGAAGATCCTGACTGACCACCATACTAGGTCCTCTGCCTTAGTGATCCACCCGTGGTGGTGTCTCTGTATCATGGTGATCAACAGCACATCAGCTATCATGAGGATATCTGAGGGCTACCCCAGTGTTGTCTGGTGAAATAGGACCTGGCCATTCACCAACACAAAAAATTTCTCTGGGTCCTCATTTTCTACCAAGTTAAAGTCAAATCCCTAATAGGATTTGAGATCTCTACCATCTGCTTCTCACATATCTTTCCAGAAATAAGTTTCAAAAAATTAGTAAGTAAGAATAAGATCTTTGGAATTTGAATTTTTAACTCTGCTATTCACTTAAGCTCTAACAGAAAAATAACAATTTCCCTTAGCTTTAGTGTCTTCATTGATGACATTGGTATGTCATATCACATAGTGTAGTTTTGAGAATTCAATAGGATAACATCTTGAGTAATTAGTACAGTAATTATCATATAAAATGACTATGAAATAATTTTATAATTCCTAATTTCCTCCAGGCATTTTAAAAAATGTTTGATTTGACTACTTAATAGTCTCTGAATATGTCCTGTGCTTTTGGTTTTTATACCTTTGGAATCCCTTACAGACAAAATTCTACTTGGCTTAGCTCAGATCTCGTCATATTCAAAAACCTTCATCAGTTCCTTTAATTGAAATTAATTATTCTTTCCTTAGTTCAGCAGCAATTAGTGTCTCTGGTACAGGAACAGTAATAGTAATAATTTCGTTGAATTTAAATCCAGTGAAAAGAGATAGTATTTAATTCCATAATTTACATGCCCTCTAGAACAGTTTCTAGAGCTTATTCAATTGATTTGTTAGTTTATACTGAGCATTTACTAATAAAATAATGATTATATTGAGAAATTCTACCATTGACAAATAAATGAATTATTCTGAATTTCAATTTACAAATGAATCCATCCTCCTATAATAATAATAACAATAATAATAATAATAATAGTGATATTCACCTAGCAACACAATGGGAGGAAATTTTTCTGAATGTGTTGGTTGTGTATAGAATACTACATGCATCAAAGAGAAAGTAAAGCGTTTTTTTCTCGTCACATATTTTTTATTGATGAAATATATAAAACATTATTACATTTAGTAATATACTGCAGTCAGAGATATCTAATCCATAAAGGAATTTTGAAAGATAATTTTTTTTAATGAAACGAGGTTTTCTAGTGTCTTTCTTTCCCTTCACCTGATAAGACTTTTCTAAGAGAATACAGTTATTCATTTAATAATGCTATCCCTTCAAGTACTTACATGGGACAGGAGATATGACTCAACCTATATCTATTTATTTATTAAATCTTATTTCCTTGGCCCCTGGGTTCATTTTCAAACCCTAACATAAGTGCTTTATCATCTTTTACCTCCTAGATAAATCAATACCATAACTCTTAAGGAGTGAAGTGGAAATCTTGCTTTATGTTTTCTATTTTAAACATATTTTAAAAATACGCCAATTTCAGAGGCTTGAGTCATATATAGATGATACAGACCATCTTGGAATGATGAAGGAATTCCTCCTCACTGATAATGCTGAGAGAGAAAATGAAATGATTCTGGTCTTGTTTCCATAGATGGCATGGAGAAAGTCATCTATCGGGGAAGCTTTCATCTTTTGGAAGCACCCTTAAATCTTTGCATATTGATAGAGAGAGAGTAGAAAAGTCTCACAGAAATGTTCTCTTACCCTTCTCACAAGTGGTTTCACCTCCTTTTAAAATTTTAATCTATCAACTAAATGCTTAGTATTATTTTATTCCGCATATCTCACATTTCATAGTATTTTCAGTTTTAATCCCCTTAGCACCTTGTATTTAGTTATTCACTAATTGTTTCATAATTCTTAGAATTCTTGGCCTAATAGAATGAAAAATTCAAGAAACACTCATGTCAGGATATGCCACAGGACTGAATTGCATACAAGATGCTACATGGCTGATGTTGATTGTTAAATTGATCCACAATGCTCTGTGGTTATCTTGTGGATTTCATCAATTTGTAGAGTAATGAAATGTAGCAGAATCTTGGTTATGAATAACTAAAGTAAGGAATGACTATAACAACTGGCAATACATGTAATTTGGAGATTAAAACACATGTAAATAACCTTCTGGCGTTATGCTGTTTTAGCCATTCTGCACTTAAACTTCACAAAACCTATTTTTTTTTCCTAAGATATTTTTCTTTCCATTAGGAAATAGAAAAGACCATGCAACAGGCCAAATTGGATCCTCTCCATGTCTGATGAAGTTATAGTATTTGAAAAGCATACTGACCAGAGTCTCTGAGCAATGGGTTCAAGTTTTGTACCACAATTGAAAGGTTCTGGTCATTTAACATCTCTAGTTATAGAATCATTTTCTGTAAAATAAAAGAACTGGGTAAGAGAATATGAGAGATGACTCAAATTCTACAATAGTTTTATTTGTAAAGGAACAAAATTAAGTAAGAAGCATTACAATTATTTTCTTACAAAAGGAATAATTCCCAAAAATAAGTTTATTCCATTTACATTATTTTACTAGTCACATTATACTTACTACTATATTGTTTACATATTTTACAGAATTAAATAAAACTATCTCACTAGAATTTCTTTTCCTTAAGCCAGCTTAATGCCTTCTAAAAATAAGCAATCTGTGTATATGTTTCCATTGCATTCATTCAATGTAAGTAGCAGTGTTAAAAGGAAAAACACTATTTGGTAATGGACTGAAATATTTTGTTAATTATTCTTGGTAGGAACTCAAAGCTGTATCCTTAGAGTTTTATTTTAAGTCTAGGTATGAATTAGAAGTTCCATAAAGACAAGAATCATGTCTGTCTTCTTCACCTATATATTCACAGAGCCAAGACCAGCACTCAACACATAGTAGCTTCTAAGTAAATATTGCTAACTATATACATACTTATGGAGGTGCTTTTGAAGACTATCTGATTTGCTAAATAAAAATTCTGTGACTCAGGTCAATGAAACTTATTAAACCATATTCATATGGTTTTCTGACATAAGTATCAAGAGTAAGGAAAAAATTCTCTGAAAGGGAGAAAATCTCTACTACTTCTCCTAAGAGCTGTTTCTCCTATAGTGTTGTCATAATTTTTTTGCTATTCTAAATTAATTGATAGTTAATGATATAAATCAATAAAGTGCAAAAAAATGGGTCCATATTGATTTATGTATGTATGTATAGATTCGTATCTATACATACATATGATTCCATTTGATGAATCATTTTCAGTGATACATTCAGCTAACTCCCAGTATTATATTAAGCATGCTCTAAATATCGCATATCTTGAGAAACAGTTTGAAGAGACAAATGACTTCATATTTCTATTGATAGATGCTCCATCTTCCTTTCAAATTTCCTTTCAGAAATGTACATTTCATTCACTTTTCAATTAAAAATATTTAATAGAAATAGTACTCTAAAGACACATATGACTGGTGAATGCAGACAAGACTTCTTTTGGAACCTTCAAGAACAAGGATATCTTGGTTTACATGACCAGTTCTACAGGCCTGAAGACCTCTAAGATTTGCCTTATGAGTTATATACTGTTTATTAGACGGTATCAAAAGATGTAACACATTTTTTCAAGTTTTTTGGCACATTATTTAAAATCAGAAAAAAAAAATTAAAAACGTATCTAAAGTGCTTAGCTGCATTTACCATCAAAAAGATATAATCAAGGAGTGACACTAAATTTAGAAAATTTGAATATTTGTTGACTATTAAAATGTTAAATATAGTACATTATATATACATCTTTGGTGGGTATGTTGGCAATGACAAGATGAAAGGTCTCTATATGGAATACTGACCATAAAGCACTTACTGTTGAGTGTAATGTATGTTACTATACCGTGTGACTCTGTGTCGAGATGTCATTGGGGATGTGGAACCAATAGTTTGACTTATGTGAATATCTGGACTCATCATCTGTGTCACTTGAATTTCCGGTCCTACCAAAATACTGCCACTCATCACAGATCCCATACAACCTTCGGTCATGCTACTATTCCTCATATCAGGCATACCAGGACTAGATAGTACTCTCTCAGTGTAGATTACATTTTGTGTGTTGGCTAACTCAGCAGGTACACAAATATTCCCTTGGACATCATAGACAGGTGCCATTACTGTTTCGGTTACCACAACATTGGGTGCAAGCTGAGGATCAAAAACAATCGTAGTGGGTTGCATACACTGATCAGCAGTAGTGTAAGTCTCAGTCACTACAATATCCCCATGCATCATGGGTTCAGGTATTGCCATTTCTGCCTGGAATTCAGCCTCTGAGAGAGTCATTCCTGAAGATTCATTAACAAAGTAATTGGGCCCAAGCAAAGGGAGGTCGGTACTGATAGGTATACAGGCCTGGTGTGAAGGAAATGGTTCAATTTCTGTGTCTAAGCAGATTTCAGCAAGAGTTCTAAATTTTGGATCTAATGTTTCCATGTAGCTTTCATCTAAATCATCCACAATCCAACTGCAACAACCAATCGAGCCTACAGGAGACCCTACTCCCTCGTGGTCATAAATGAGCAAGCAGTCGTTTGCTGGTCGGCCTTCATCTTCATCTGCATAAGCATATGCTTTCTAAAATTAGAAGAAAAATAGGAAATTAGAAGTTTTCTTCCATTGAAATAATGTTTTAGAGTCCTCTGACCTAAGAAGATTTCATCGAATGAACCGAGAAAAACACTGATTCTTTGACGTCTTTCTAAATAAT
Source organism: Rhinolophus hipposideros (assembly GCF_964194185.1). NCBI lineage: Eukaryota > Metazoa > Chordata > Mammalia > Chiroptera > Rhinolophidae > Rhinolophus > Rhinolophus hipposideros. The sequence goes on from NC_138063.1 coordinate 34,152,285, forward strand.
TGGAATTTTTTAAGGAGCTCAGTGTGCACTCATGGTGCATAGAATTTGAATAAATGTGTATTTCTTTTATTTGAAATCTAATAAATGATCATTTCTACATTTTATTCAGATTTTAAATCAAAGACAATGTGTTAATCTTTTGGACTTGTAGTCTTTCGTTTTTGAGGTAGTCTAGAAATACTAAAATATAGTTATGTTCAAAATATTACTTAAGGAGAAATATTTGATCAACTTAGAATAAAAGCAAGTATGAAGATGTAAATATCTCTAAGCTTCAGAGACTTATATCAGAATGTTCAGTGAAATTTTATGTGGCCTGTGTGAAGAGAACTGGGATGTCTCTGGACATAGATTAACAGGAGGAAAACATTAAGGGGTTATCTACTGTGATTTTCAAATTATTTTTAATGACAGACCCTTTAAATGAAATCCGAGGTAGGAGCCCAACAAGTAGAATGAATGAAAGTGAGACTTCTCTGTTTGAAGGGGGCGGGTGGGAGCAGAGACTTGCTATTCTCTTCTCCTTTCTCTCACTGGCTATGTATGGTCCTTGATGGCTCCAATGAATTCCCACAGGGCTTGCCCAGCACGATCTGAATTGCCTGATTAATCTGATTCTCTCTTTATTTTATACATAAGGTAACTGAAGGCCCAGAGACGGAGAATGACATGCCCAAGACCCAAATAATTGTAGAATACAACTTCAAATCCAACTATCTTTTTTATACTACATCATGTTGCTTTCCGTCTGATCTGTACCACAGTCTAAATTCTGTCACTAAGAATGAATGATTTTTAGGTCTTGAAGTCAATTATTTATGAGTTAGGGATTACCTTAAAACTATACTTTTTAATATTTTAAATGAGAGCTTGATGAGAAGATAATCATCTCTTGCATGGGCACAAGTTAACTACGGTGCATGTTGCTGGTGTAAAAAGTGACAGGAAAGAAGAATTGGCACTGCTCTTCAGAGGCTTTTGCTTACCACCTCTGAAATCTACTGCTATTTTTTAAGTGTAGAGTTAAAATGTTTGGGGAAAGGTGACCTCAGTGCCCATAGAAAAAGGAGAATGCATTTTGATTTTATTTGTCCTATAAAGCACTAATTGTAACTATAGCAAAAAATGACCAGTGCAATTTTGATCTTAATGATAAAGCTTCTTTAATATTGCTGTGATATTTATGAATAATATGTTAAATATCATTTCTATAACATTTCTATGATACATGTATAATTTGCTCCCATTTTTGGAATATACACAGTAGTATCGATCACTCATTTAAATAAGCAATACTATTTACACACAATATTACATAGTATTTGTAACCACCAGTTTTAAGATATAGCCTAAAATTACAACATCCTTAGAATTTTTTAAGAGCAGTGGTGAAATTCATGTATTATCATGTGGGGAGTAACACAGTTTAATTGAAATATGAGATAAAATGGGCTACTAATTAAGTGAAATAAACATACTAAATAGAATTCACAAGAGGATTTATTTACCATTTATGGTATCCATTTGGGTTGTTAGGTCAACCCAATGCCTATGGGGCTTTCCTCTTTGGAATACTCATAGCCCTCATCCCTACTCATCCATTTAGCAACACTGGAGAGAGATTAGGACACCTGTGTTATAGGCCCGGATTTATGGGCCTATAGTCATGGTGGTGCTCTGCTATTGAGTTACCACTATCTTCCTTCCCAGTCCTGGCTTTTAATTTATTTTTTATCTTTTCTATTGGAGGCACGTGCAGAGCAAGAAGGACATCATAAAGAAAGGACATGAATGCACATTTTTTCCCCCTTGATTGGGATTCTCCTGCTTTGCAATTGCTGTGGGAAACAAAGTGGGGAAACCATAAGAAAATAGAAGACAGAAAAGTGGAAAAAGGGAAGTGGAGAATGATGATAGATGTTAGAGACTTTTTCACAGTATCAAGATGTGTTATGTCAATTGAATACGAAATGCTTTGGAAAATTGGCTTTCTATATTTTAAGGAAAAGTGAAATATATATTTTTTTAATTCTGGGTTGGGATAGGGTTAAGAATAACTGAATATATTTCAGAAGAGCCTACTCCCGTTGTTATTATTATTATTCAGCCTCAAGATTATTTTACACGTAACTGTGCAGGGAAATTACCTCAGAGAAATAGCTGTCCAAGAAAGCCATATTCAGGCCAGTGTCTGCATATTCCCTGTGTATTGAACTTCTCCTTCTCAGTGTTCCCACTGCTCCTCCAGCTGCCAGGCCAGTGGCTGTCCCAAAACCTGTGTTGAGTTCCACTCCTGATATACCCCCTTCAACCGTTCCTCCGCCTGCATAGGTGTTAGTGTAGATTTCTGTAAAGAGAAGGTGTTCATATAACCATGCTTGAGTTGTCTGCATTGTTTATCCATGTAAACCACTGCTAGCCGCTGTCTGCTGTGCACCACCACCACCACCACACAAGTAGGAATTGGAACACTGGGCAAAGAGAGATTTGAATTATACCCACAATCTTCAGGCTTGCTGATAAAATCAAAGAAAGTAAATTGTACAGAAGGAGCCATTTACTGGACTCGGCCTTCTCACATTTGCACAAACTTCACCCTCCACTTAAAGGTGTAGAACTAGCCAAGAGGAGAGGCGCACTATTTCTGCACCAGTCCCTTCCAGTGCTGGCTCTAGCAAGCTCCCCTGACCCATCTGAGAGGGTTTGCATCCACTCCAGAACCTTCCAAAGTAAGGCCAGCGATATCTTTGCAGAAATTGAAACTCAACATTCCTCATTCACCCTGGTGCTGGATGGAGAGAGCTGGCTTTCAGGGGAGTGTTCAGTCTCCTTAGGCTGTTTTTATCCGAAGGGTCTGGCTTGGGATATTAAGGAACTGTCTCTGAGAAAGCTCTTGTCTGCTTTAAAATTGGGTAACCTTTCTACTTTGTTCAATCCTTGCCCAATAGCTGGGTAGTTTTCAGTAGTCTGAAGTGTGCATGGGTCTCATAAATTTGGAGAGTGTAAGATTGGTGTGGTAAATGCATGTGAAATTTCAGAAAAGTTCTTCAGTATATTTTTAGGAGAACATACATGTATTTGCTGCTTTTTCCTTTCTTTTGTTTTTGTTCTAATGTTTTAACAGCTTCTATTACAAATAATGGCTACAGTAGCGCTTACTTTGTGCTAGGCACCCTCTACTATATATTTTGTGATACACACATACATACATACATATATACATATATATAATATACAGTATATCACATATGTGTCATACACATATAATAGATACTATACATGATATACTGGGGATGCCAAAAAATGTCTATGCATGACTTATATTCATCTTTTGTTATTGGTATATATTATTACAATCTTAATACAGTTTTTTCCTTTCTTAAAATGTGTATACATATTTTTGGCACCCTCTGTATATTATCCACACAAACATACTCATTTACTCTTCACAGCAACACTTTGAAGTAGGTGCTGTCATAAGCTCAATTTCAATGACAAGAAAATTGAGGCCCAGAGAGGTTAAGTATCTTGCTCAGGGAGTTATTACTTGTAAGAGGCAGAGCTGGGAATTATACCCAAGCATTCTGATTCCAGAGTTTGCCAGTTTAATTGCTATACATACTTCACTGCCTGTAGTTTAAGACAGAAAAATAAAGTGGCCACTTCAAACATATAACTTTCCTTCTCATTATATTATTATCCAAGGAGATCGACAGATATGTTGTTTTTCTATAAAATGCTTATATATGAGGTTTATCTGGTTGAATAATTTTGCAGATTTCGAAAAACAACAAAACAAAACAGATTTTGGTGTTCACTGACCAGAGGAATCCATACGATCCTGGGTATTAGACGCTGTCATTGGTACACATATATTTGACACATCCTAAAAAGAAAAACAAAAAGATGTTTAAAATAAATGCTTTACATTAAATATTTAAAAATTGACATCTTTTTTATTTTTGTGTGCTGTGTAATTGTGAAGACATGCTCGATTTCCATTGAAACCCCACATTTCTCTGGAAAGTGACAGTCTACTCACCCTGTCCTCAGGATGGGCCCCTTCTATTCCCCAAGACTGTATCACTCCTTCTCCCCCCTCTGGCACAGGAGCAAACCTCGTCCCAAGGCCTTCTGGCTGTCTTCGTTTGCAGCAGCAGCACATGAGCAATAAGAGTGGTGACACTGTCCAAGAAAGTGAAGAGGAAGACTTAACACATACGGCTCAACTTAGAAAGCCATTGAATGTATCATTTTTGGGAAAATGTGGCATTATATTTAGAACCAAAGGAATAAATACAAATGTAAGAAAGCATCAGTTTTTCCCTAAAGGACTGAGTATACATACCCATGTTTATAAATACAAAACCACCAAATCCCATTGACTCTTAGAGCTAGACTGGAGTTTGAGATCGTGTAATCTGGGTTCTTTACTGACAGATTAGGAAAGTAAAGTGCTTTGTTTCCTCTAGTCCAAGATTCCTGAACTGGTTGGTGGCAGATCCAGGATTCAAATCAAATTTTCTGATTCATAGTTTCCCATGTACTCATACATGCATGCACATTTATATATGTGTATTTAGTCACATATAATCATCTGTGTATGTATATGTTTGTGAGTTTATATATGTGTACACACATGAACAAATATATATTTACTTCCATGTGTATATGTACAGGTTCCTGGATGTGTATATGTGAACACATATACCCTCTCTGTTGATATATATGTATTAATATATATATATATATATTTATATATATACATATATCACAGAAACCAATGCATACAAACCCATGTGACCAAACACCACATAAACACATGTAAGTTAAACACAAAATCAGTACATGTTAACAAGAGAATTAGATACAGGATTCGGTTATAGAATCTAAAGATAAGACCCTTCTCCAACCCTTACTATATTTACACTTAAATCAATCAAATGTCACCAACTAAATTTAATTGATCTACTTACATTTATTACGATTTTTATCTATAAAATATAATGGCACAATTCACCTCAATTCTTTCATCCATAAATACAGACACTTCTTAAGTTTTCTAAGATTCTAGAATACACCCAGCTTAGTTCTTTGGGTCCACTCTAGTTGCCTTTATGCTTTTCTACTTTCCTAACATAATAGGCATTTTAGCAAATTGTTTAATTAGAAGTACAGAAGAGAATATCAAAACTGCTGAATTAAAATAGCTAATTCGGCAATTTTGCTGTCTGCACCATGAACAGTGAAAGGTCATGCTATACATTTCCAAAGAGCCTTCTGGAAAGGACTAGAATTGGTAGCGCTCCACTTCCTGAGGGCTTCTCCACTTCTAGACCACTGCTCCACCTGCAGTATGTTTCTGTGAATTTAGGTGTGTGCAAGGCCATGCACTATCATAGGCATGAGCTCTGTCTAACAAAGTCATTTTCTAATAAAGAAAATGAATGTTTTCAGCACATACAAATACAAATACTGGAGACATAATCTCATTTGGAGCTAACATCAAAAGTCTTAATTTGAGGCCTTTGGGAATATAAGGTTGGGGTCAGGTCCCTCCCCTCCCCCCCGTTTCCCCGAAAATAAGACCTCTCCGGACCATCAGCTCTAATGCGTCTTTTGGAGCAAAAATTAATATAAGATCCAGTATTATATTATACTATTTACATTATATTATATTGTATTATATTACATTACATTACATTATATTATTATATTATATTAAAGACCTGGTCTTCTATTATAGTGAAATAAGACTGGGTCTCATATAAATTTTGCTCCAAAAGATGCATTAGAGCTGATGGTCTGGCTAGGCCTTATTTTGGGGGAAACACGGTACCATCACCCTGTTCCTCGCCCCCCTGACTGCCCAACAGACCCTGGGCTTCACCGTTGTGAACAAGTGAACTTTGTCCACAAATGTATTCCTCTCTGATTCTACAATCAATTTAACAACTCTCATGTTTTCTTTGTCCGGTTCAGGAAGAGTCATACAATTTTTAGTGCTTGCCTGCTGGAAATGGCACCCGATTCTGGGTTTAGCTCCCTGAACTGCACATTAATTTCACCAGAGAATTAAACATGCCAAAAGTGGGGTCATGTCTTGAGTATGCCTGTTTGGGCATGAGTGGTTTTTAAAGACCTTCAAGTAATTCTAATATGCTGCAAGAATTAAGGACTATTGGCTAAAATGTAAGTGGACAGTTCTACTCACTGTAGAGTCATGTTCTGGGAAATGTCTTTAATATCATGAGATTCACTGATGATCTTTGGATAGTCTTGAAAATTCAGATTGTTTTAACAAAGAAAGCCCGCCCTAAAGTCAGCTGTTATTTTTCAATACCTTAAAACGATAATGCTTTCGTTTGTATTCATCCATTCAAACATATTAATATTGTAGTTTGAAGAATTTAATTAAAATTTTAGAATCCAGTTTTTGATCTCCACAAAATCTAAGTATTGCAAAGGCAACCTAAAATGCATGACGAATTTTTCCCTGGGGAATCTATATGTCTTAAAATATGGTATTGGGAGAGGAGGATCTTTTTGAAGTTTTTGCTTTAGGGACTTTGCTCTGTCTGACCATTGTCCTGGTTTAGACACTCATCCAAAGCCCAGAGGCTGATTGCCTTCTTTAGGCTCTTCTCTCTGCTTCCCACTATGCCAGAGTGATCAGATCACCTGAGCTTACAAATCTCCTCACTGCCTATGAATGTTTGGCCTATCGTGAATGTTCCTGGGTGATGGCTCCCATCCTACCTTTGAGCTTCTCCACTTCCTGAGCGTGCTACGCCCTTCGATCTCTCTCCCCATTGATGTTTGTGTTGTTCCTTTGTCCTAGATTGCTTTTCAGATACCCCCACACACAAACCTCCTTGTAAGAAAATCCTTGACTTTTAGGGCCTGGCTCAAAGCCATGTCCACCTTAAAGAGTTCCTCAGCCTTCACACTTGGACTGAATTGCTTCTGCCACTCTCTGAAAGCACTTTGCTGAAATTTTCATTGTAGAATTTACTCGATGCTTTGCTGTGTTATACTTAGGGATTTACATGTTTCACACCTTTCTGAGCCTCACTAACCCTCGACCTTTTAAGTTATCCTCATTGAACAAGTATATGACCTTATCGGTCCCACTGTTTATTTCCAAATTTCCACAAAACTTGCCATAGAGACCAAAAAGAAATGGCCAAGTAAACCTAGCCATCTGAGTGAGCCTGGTTACATTCTTATTTTGAAGAACTGCTGAAAAGAGGGATTTAATCCAGTACTTACAGAGCAATAATAAGAGGCCCAGAACGATCAGACCAATCCCCGCTGGTCCGAGACCAACATTTGAAACCTCATTTCGCTCATCAGGGACAGGGCCGTATATGACATTGGTAACTGAGCCGCCATCCCCAGTGTAGATGCCCGGGGTACTAGAGTACAAGCACATGTGGTGGTTGTCACAATCGCAAGCCTTTAACAGAAGCATCTGTGGCAATTCGCATGCTCTGTTGTGGCTGTCCTTCACTAGGACTGGGATTTGGTAAACTTCGGCAAATAAAGGCTGTTCAGCTGTCAGGATAGCAGAGGTAGCTGCAAAGGAAGAAAGAAAGAGAACATACATTAAACTTGCTTGGGGCTGACCCTTCCTAATACCCAAGACTAACTTAGGGCCTGCTTTTATTTTTTTTAAGTTTTTAAAATTTATTTTCTAAGTGTGATTTTCCAGGACCCATCCACTCCAAGACAAGTAGTTTCAATCTAGTTGCGGAGGGCACAGCTCACACTGGCTCATGCTGGGGTCCAACCGGCAGCCCTGGTGTTACGAGCATCGTGCTCAAATCAACTGAGCTAATCAGCTACCCCAGGGGCTGATATTTTTATGCTCCCTTCGTTGTAGACCTTCTTATACTTAACATCTGTTGTTGTTGTTGTTGCTAGAATAAAGAACTGGGAAGGCTTTTATACTGATATGGAAAGACTTCCCAGATAAATTGTTGAACGAGAAAAAAATCAGACATTAAAAAGTATATACAGTATACTACCATTTAAGTAAAAGGGGGGATAACAATATATCTTTGTATTCACTTATATTTGCAAAAAGAAACTAGAAAGAGACAGAGGAACCTGCTCCCGGGCGCTGCCTTCCTGCACACCAGTGACAGTCTGGCCTACTTTTAAGGTCACCAGATAAGATTATTAAAACCCTTCATCTCAATATTTATTTCCCTTTCACATTGGCAAGTTCTTCTGTGTATCCAGGTTAAGTCTTTTGCTTATACTTAACATTTTTTAACATTTATAATGAATTGTTCAAGACTTCTTCCTCCTTGGGCTCTGCGTCCCACCCTTGCACCCCCAAAGTCTTTTCTATTTCCTCAAATGAATGTGAGATTAGGGAGCTGTTTTAGCCCACATGAGGTCCTCATCGCATTTTCTGTTGTACATTTAACTGTCAGGAAAAAGACCCCCAAGTATGTTAAATGTCATGTTGCCTGAAATTTACTCTGTTGTTTTTTTTCAATGTGAGGCCTTCATTTTTACATAGCAACAGTTAGCACAAACACACACACTACTTTGGGATCTTTACACTTTACATGCTTTGGTTTATGAATTCTTTTGGATCTAAATGCTTCACCTATTTCTAATTTTAATGCTACACAGTACTACATCTTAATACTATGTACTGCAGTTTGCCTAACTGCTCTTCCTTTTTTAAAATTTATTTTGATTTTTTTCAATTATAGTTGACATTCAACATTATTTTATACTAGTTTCAGGTGTTCAGCATAGTGGCTAGGCATTTGTATAACTCACGACGTGATTCCCGATTAGTCTAGTTCCCACCTGATAACATACATAATTATTATAATACTAACGATTATATTACCTTTACTGTACTTTATATCCCCCTGACTATTCTGTAACTACCAATTTGTATTTCTTAATTCCTTCACTTTTTTCACCCAGACCTTCAACACCCTCTCATCTAGCAACCATCAGTTTTTCCTCCATATCTATGAGTCTGTTTCTGTTTTGTTTGTTTATTTTGTTTAGATTTACTTATAACTGCTCTTCTAATGTTGGTCAATTTGAATTTAAATTTTTATCCTTACAAATAAGTCTGAGCTCACAGCTCTTTATAAAAACAATTTCATTGATCTTATGTGCTCCTAAGTAAGTAGAGAATGTGTAAGTGTATCTATGGGATACCTGCATTTCAGAGACATTTGAGTGGCTTGCCTGAAATTAGGATAGGGAATTGTGACATCTGGTGAGTTTGTCAAGGGTTCTGTTTATTTTAAACTGATTAAATATTGGTGTATACACCACCTATATATAATGATGGGTGAACTGATATTTATACACTACTATTTATAAATGTAGTATTGATAAAACATTTTAACTTTTATTTCAGTTCAAAATGTTGCTAAGTGTGTATATTTGTTTTCATTTAATATGAATATGGGAAGATCATAGAAACAGAGACTAATTATTTTGTAATTGTTTTTGCTTTTGGTCTTTAAAGTATGCGCACGTTTGCCTTCCACTTACCATTTATTGATCTGATATCCCATAAGTCAGCTGTCCCTGGTGGCTGGTCAACAACACAGAAGGTAAAAGGAGACCCATAAGAATGATCGTTAATGTCTCTCGCAGAGATAAGGATAGATGGAGAGGTAATGCAGATGGTTTCACTTTCAGCAAAAATGACTGGGCAGTAATCATTGACATCAGGAACTTCGATACATATGGTTCCTGTAGCCGTTTTCCCAGATCCATCTGAAACAGCAAAGCATCATGGATTTGGGGGTAAATTGTGTGAGAGAGAACATTTTTTCTCAGATCCCCTGATGATGCCATAGCATACAGGAACAGTATGAATGACTTTTGAGTTGGTGCCTGATAGGTTGCTGCCGGCTTCAACAAACTGAAGACACCCTTGCCTTTTCTCCCTGCCTTCCAGCCACACTGGTTTCTTTTAAGTTCTTTGGACACATTTCTTCTTAACTCAAGAGTCTTGTTTATTCTAGTCACTCTTCCTAAAATGTTTTTCACCCTCATTGAATTCTGTTAACTCTTACACATCCTAAGATGCAAAATTAAAATGTTCTTCCTCAGAGAAGTTTTCCTGCTTTCTGTTCCCACCCTGTTCCCATAAATGAGACCCCCGAGACCAGCTTAGAGCTTTCCATTCGGGATGCTTTTTCATTCCTGTGTTGTCAAAATAACCACAATTGAAATGTAATGATTGTATATTTTTTCTTTCTATTTTCACTGTTTCTTTGAATTCTTTTCATTAGGTGCTATTTCTCTCTGAAAAGGTACTTCTGAAAACAAGTATAAAAATACTAGAGTTTTCCCCCTAACTTCTTTGAAACAAATCTTGGGTTAGTATAGTTTATAAGAAAGGGCAAAAGACCAAGAAATAGGAAGCTGGGCTTTTAGTCCACTTCTCTCCTGTATGTTCTATTACAATGAATAAAGAATTATTTTATTTTGAACTTGTAAAGAGTCTTAAGTTTTATCACTTGTAAACTAGAACATTACCATCTCTTGGCTATTTTACAGGTCGTTGTTGGAGAAGTTAATAAACTTCTTGTAAAGATGGTTTTTGCATACCTAAACGGTAGAGCCTTTAGTTAATCAAATGATAATAAACTGGAAGCCTATCCACCTCTCACGTGATTTTGTACAGTATGTTCTTAATACCTGTGATTCATCATTGGACTTTCTAGACTTAAGCTTTCATTACAGAGACATCAGATTATCCCATAGATTGTTGTCTGTGTCATTCTCTGACTCTCCAGAACTTTCTTACGGCTTTGTGATGTGGCAACCCAGAGCTCAGGTTATTGCAGACAGCATTTGCTCCCCGATGTTGTTTGGTATCTGAAGAGAGGCTGGTCCAGCATCCTTGAACAAACTTAACCGAACCATCTGGATGGTGCTGTGCCAGCGCAGACACTCTGCTTAGGTGACTAAACTACAACCCTTGTTTGTAGTTTTCTGCTGATACATGTTGATGGTTTTTTTCCTCTCTCCTTGTTCACTTGCAATGCCTATTTTTTATTCCAGTTTTTGAAGATTTTCACATAGGACCAACATGCAAACATAGGTTCTGATCAACACGCTTTGAGTTCATTTTAGAACAGGCCTTCTAGAATACTAATAATACTAATAACTGACCCAGATGTTAAACATAACACTCACAGGATGAAGACCAGAATGTATGGATTGTATTTCTTTGGGTATTACCATGGTTTCTTTCCCATTAATCTTTCTCTTTGTTTGCTACTGTAAAGCTCACACACACACTTAAGACAAACCTACAGTATCTATCTGCTATCAGGTATGTACCTGGGACATCTATTTGCCTCCTTCTTTCCTGGTTACTGACCTTTTCTGTTGCTTTGTTCTGTAGTAGCTGGTTTCCTAGGCAGTGCTCCAGAGAATCATTAACTACTGATAAATAAACACATTCTTGTTGCTACTCACCAACAGGAAAGCTTCATAGATTCACCACATGAAAAACAGCTCAGTTACAAGTTAAAGCAGTGCATTTGCACTTAAGACTTTTAATTTGGATCTTATATTTGGAATAACCTTATGCTTCTTGGTTCTTAATATCTTACTTGGGGTAACAGGTCTAATCAAGCGACACTCACACAGGCCTGTCATTGCAGCTCAGTTTTAGTGACCCTAAAATCACTCTAGCCTTTGGATACTGCCTCTCCTGCAGATAGCCCACCAGTGACCTTTGTGCACACCTTGTAGCGCTTACTTTGAGTAAACATTCCTAATATATTCTACAGGTTGGATTAACCATCTCCAGAGATGAGGCCATCAACAGAAACCGAATTTTATTTATATATTTTCACTTTTTGCTCTACACTGTAAGTCACATAAATTTTTTTTTGGAAGTAGGTGAAATCTAATAAATTATGCCAAGTGTAAATTATGGTTGCCAGTGTATTAAATTCAGTCTTGGTCTAAGGTATTTAGACTTTCTATAAATCTTGCAGATATTACCAAATGATATATTTTATTTGAGTCAACCTAATATCAACATTAGAATCAGTTATATTTAATCCAATAATAATAATTTTGTTAAAAGATTAAAAATAAATGTTCTTACCATCTATAGCCAAAATCTCTGCTTTGTATATGCCATCGGTAATATATTTTGACTTCTTATCAAATTCCCTAGAGAATTGTATCTCACCAGTCCTTGAATCAACTTTTAACCAGCTGCCAGCATCATGTCCTATGGTATACCTGTTTTTAAACAAATAGCTTCATCATTTGCTTATATGAAAGTTAAGAATTTTAAGTCACATTCAATGTGTTAAACTTAAGTATGGTGTTTGCATGTTTTACAGTGATAATTGCCTTAGTTTATAAAAAAGTATATATATATGTGTATATATATGTATATATGTATATATATGTGTATATATATATATATATATATATATATATATATATTTCCAGTATTGAACATATTAATGCCCAGGTTCACAACAGAGTTTTAAAATTTCATAATTTTTACTCTTCCACTCTAAGTAATTATTAATACAATGTATTCAGTCTATTTCAGGTCTATTTATTAAATTATGGCAATATCAAAGGAATATTCATTATTCATTTTCACAGGTGGTATACTTTGTTTTTCCTAGGTTTTAAGGCATATTGGTTTCAGAACTCCTCATTTGTTGACCTTTTAGGGGTTGTGGTCTTATCTGTTCTGCTTATGTATGTCGGTGTTGTGACATATAATGGATTCAAAGTGCTTGACCGTATTAGAAGAAGATCTGGTGTCTGTACCAGGCACAATTTTAGGTGTCCAAGGCACTTATCTCACATATCCTTTTTCTCTATCCCATAGTGACAGCCTTCATGGCTTTTGTTGTTTGTTAATTTGTTACCTGATTAAGTAATCAAAATTGTTAATATCAAAGTAATTTATAGGTCAATAGACTATTCACTCCAAAAAGGTTGGGTGTAAGAAAAGAAGAGAGGCAAGGAGAAGATATAAAGAATACTTATATATTTCGCTATAGTTATTTTTCAGAATATCTTATATAGTCTAATTCATGTGCGACTATAATCTATGTACTTAGTGCCCCTAATTCCTACCTTTCTATTTTGCTGACTCTCTTCGTGCTCATCACATATCTGAAACACCTGTGTTTTAGCTTCTTCTATTATATTCCCCCCTCCCTTAGGTTAAGTGGAAGGTTGAAATTAGTCTCAAAATTATGGATAATACAGGTTTTGCGGAAACAAGCTATGACTCATCGTTTATGATGTCTTACTTTTTACAATATAGCTTAATCAGCCCAGGTGCAGGGTGGTACAACTGGCCACAAAAGATCAAGGAGACTCACAGAGTAACTGTAGGTGACTCTTTGATCTTACAATCGCTCCCTGGACACAATTACTCTTAAACCCTTAAGTTGGAGCCCTTTAAACACTATTAAAATGTTAAGAAAATGTCAATGCCACGATAGTCTTCTATAACAAACAGATGAATAGGAAAAGCAAAACTCCAAAATATTTCAACCCGCATACACTAGCACATGCTACATGAATTAACACTGGCCCGAACCATGATTTATCACTCTAATATGAACAGTACCTGACATTGGTTGCAGGATTTCCTGTGTCCAAATCTAAAGCTGTATATGTGCCAAGCACATAATTCAATAAGGAATCTCCTCGCACTCCTTCTCGCATACTAAAGGTCATAGAATTTGGATTAAATGTCGGTCCTTCTCTCACATTAATAACCTGAATTCTTACAGGGGTTGAGTGCATTCGGAATTGGGAAGCAACTGAGTGGTGAAATTCAGCTTGGTTTTTAACTCCAATACTAAGATAAATATTAGGCACTTGTTCATAATCCAGCATCTGAAATGATAGAAAGCAAAAAAAAACACAACCCTCTGAAATAGCAAAAAGACTCTCTTTTGATAGAATAAGAAAGCAACACACCAGAATTAAGTCCAGGAGCTATGCAATTCAGATTTTGAATTGATAAAATTTTATTTATTATTGCATGAGGTATTTCAGACATGTCATTTCCTTTATCTTTTAGTATAATCAGATGTATAAGTCATTTAGCCCTGTCACTTTAAATTGAACTCAAATTTGGAGTTTTGAACTTCTTCTATAAAAAACCTGAAATGAAAAATGATCTTTCTTTCCAAATGAAGTCTTTATGAAAGATAAAAGTATGAACTTAGAATGAAATTTAAAAATATTAACAACTATGGAATGAATAAGTCCCAATTTTCTTTGTAGAATTCATATCTGAAAATTTCTGAAAGTATAATCAGCAGAATAAAGAAGTCAACATATGTGATGCAATTGAACATGTAAGTTTAAAAAAACACACACAGCAAACTACTTTTAAAAGAGAATTCGTCATTATTATAGTCAGTCCTAAATTATGATTTAATTGTGCTGGGTCTGGTGGACAGGAAGATTCCTTCACAGGGTACATTCAAATAAGTGAATACGCTACCCAGAGAAAAGTCATCTTTGTAATGGGTTCCCTGGAAAATAATTAATAGAATCTTTTGATCCAGAATGATTGATATGGTGGCTTGAAAAGGCCCAGGGGGAAAGCAATTGTACGAAAGGGAGTACTGAGCAATGTCTGTTTTCAAGTTTCTGGAAACTAACATAAGCATCACTTGCAACACATATACCAACACCAGAGGTCAGGATACCAGTACCATCAGCAAGACCCTGACACAACTCTCTGCTCTTCAGGTAAATTCTATGATATCATGACTGTTTTCTTAGGCTTAAGTTAAAATCTTCACAAGAGCGGGCTCAATATGCCTCACTTAAATTTTAGCTAAAATCCTTGAGGTTGGAGATTTTCAATGCTTTTGTATATCTGTTTGCCTCCCTGACCCATGTAATGCCTAGCACAGAGCTGAATATGAATTATGTACTCCAAAATGGATTTACAACTGGAAGAGATTCCTCTTCTACAGCCCAATTTTTATTTTCTACAATTCCATGCTGTCTTTAAATAAATGAAAAATTTGAGATTCTCTATACTGATAGAGAAATCTCTTGGGACTTGTGCACACACACATTTGTGGTTTTTTGTTTGTCAAAACAGTTCTCTTCCTATTGAATAGGGTGTGGCAAAAACATATTAATAATTGTTTACAGTTGTATAGACATTCACAATTTCCTGTATAGACAAGAAATTGGTTGAGGGCTCATCTTCCCTCTAACAGAGAAGATAAAAGGCAGATAAGGGAAAGGCAAAAATCTTCATCCATTCTTTGCAACTGGGGCCTTTTTTCGAGGGTTTTCCGATTGTCCCCAGAGGTCAGGATTGTGCAAAGAGGAATAAAAACAACTGGTTGCCACCACTCCAATTAGAGTGGAGAGGCTGGAAAGACTCCGTTACTGCATAATTGGAAGAATAATCACTTACAAAAGATATGCAGGTGTGTTAGAAAAAGTGGGGTGGGGGCAGCCTTCAGGGGTCTAAAGCAAGGCTCAGGAAGGGCTCAGGATGAAAAGAACCCCTCCAGAAATAGATTTGGCTTCTGGCGAGGTTTTTGCTTCTGAAAATTTTAATGTAGAAGCTAAGCTATACAATTCTCACATCCAATTTTTTTTTGGGGGGGATATAATTTAATATGACATTGCTAATTCTCAGGGGATGCTGGTTCAATTTAGAATTAAGTGTGAAAGATGGAGGAGGATGGAAGTCTCCATCAGAAAGGACCTGTTTGTTTCTATGGTAGGGGACTGAGGAAATGGTCAAACATCTGCCGGGGTGTGTATGTTCTGCTTTTTAACAATTAAAAAAAAATTCTGGTACACATGTGTCCGAGGCTTACACAACAGGGCACACAGAGTTTAGAAGGAGCTTATAGAGGTGAACAGAGTTGGAGGGAAAAAAATCTCTACTGCTTTCCTATAACTTGTTTTACTGGCCTCCAGATGACACAGTGAGGTGCAGAAGTAGCAATTACATACGATTTTGGAATCAGAGGCAGGTGGTTGGATCATGTCTTTGTCATTTGCCCCTTGGGTGAACTTAAAAAAGTTAGTTTTCCATTTGATTTTGCTTCACTTTCTATAAAAAAGGAATCACAGTATTTTCTTCCCAGAGTTGTGATGATTAAATGAGATAATATGCATAAAGTCACTATACATACAATATAACCCAATAGTTGCTATTTAGTGTTGCTTAATAAACATTAATTAGAATTATTATAAAAATAGAGAACCAATATTTCTTTGTTAGAATTCTAATTGGGTAGCATTTTGCTTTTCTTCTCAATGTTGAAGTGAAGGTATATATGTACACATATATATTTAAATTTTTTTGTTAGTATTTCCATACACATTTATCAATAAATACCAAAATGAAGTTGTTACTGACAGAGAGATTTTTGATTTTCTTAAACAGTTTGTCTTGTTAAACTACAAGTTCCTTGAGAACAGGGACCATGTCTCATTCACCTTCATATCCCTAGCACATAATAATTCTCAATTAATTTGAGTTGAATTGAATTGTTTATGTCCTCAGACTAAGAAAAGGCTTATAGAAAGCTTTGTCAAAAGCCCATTACCAAAGGTGGCTTGAGTGAAAATGGAGAGGGAACAAAAGGACACTAGTGACTTTATTCCAAATGCCAAATCCTGGGAAAATTACACATATATCCTCTAAACACATAGTTCTTCTGGCTATGTGCTAAGACACATATTAAGGTTTTTAATTTCATTTTAATTAGACTGTTCATATTATTTTGATGTTTTTAAGCATATTTTTTCAGCTCTATTTAAGACACTTGGGACATTATCATCCAGGGAAAAAAAGAGCTACGTTGTCTATACAATATCTAACAGACGACTATTATTTGAATATTGTTGTTTTCTTTTTCATCTTTATGATTTTATGTAGAAATTGTGAATTATGTAGTCAATCTCAATGACTCCCATTTGAGTGAAATCTGCACCATTACTTTGCGTCTCTACTATCTTTGGACACTGGGCCAGGTGCTAGGAATGGAAAGCTATGTAGGTCAAGTTGCTTATGCACAAAGTTCTTACTATTATCTTAGTACTTTGGGAGGCAAACCAACAGCAAAGACTGGTTACACATTACAAGATAACAGGCAAAGTTCATGATTAAGATGCTAAGAAGATAGGTAAGAATTGCATGACATGTATAGATCTTGATTTTTTTACCCAAGATGCAAGATTAAACAAATTCTGATCCGTGGAAAAAACCTTGACTATATATTCAGAATTTGACCTATTGTCTCTTTCTTCCTATCCGCGTTACTTACATTTAGCAATGGCTCTTATACCAAATCCCTCATTTTTACTGCTATTGCCCTGGATCAGATTCTAGGATTTGCACCTCAGGATTTGCTTAATATAATCATTTTCTTGACTTTAATCTTTCCAGAGTTGAGCACATAATGTTACTGCTATTTAAAACAAAAAACAAAACAACAAAGCTTTTCTTGGTACTATAAGTAGAGTTTGCAAACTTTTTGGTTAAGGGTCGATAGTAAATATTTTAGATTTGAAGGGATCATGTATAGTTTCTATCTCAAGCATTCAACTCAGCCATTGGAGTGTGGAAATAGCTATAGGAAATACGTAAATTAATTAGAGTGGCTTTGTTCCAATAAAACTTTATTTGTGAAATGGTAGCAGGTCAGATTTGGCCTGTGGGCCATAGTTTGCTGATCCCCTGGCCCAAAAACAGTGTTTCTCAAACTGGAAGGCCATAATATATTCTTGTAGTCCCCCAGTTTTCTTAAGGAATTCTGAAAATTTGTGTGTTCATTTGAATGACAAGCTTAAAAAGTATAGATTTTTTTCCCCATAATTTTGATGACCACATCATAAATTAATATACCACATGATTTCGGTGCTATTGGTTGTGTTTCATGGTAAAGCAGTAATACTTTATTGCTCCAGACAACTTTAAAAAGAACAGAGAATGACTCAACATGTAAACGATATGTTTGCATTAGATGAAGGCTAAATGGCTTCCTAATACACTGTCTGAAAAAAGTTTCACAGCAACAGGAATAGAGGAAAATAGTGACAGAATTGAATAATCACAATTCACACTGTGTGCCAAATGAAATATGTATGTGTCTATTAACATATATTTTCATAGCTCTAAGTTCTGTTTATGTTGTTAGTATTAATTTTCTTTGAAAAAGTTAATTTCCCTTGTTATACCAATGTTCATTTGAATCTGATTAGTTTGTAGCTTTGTTTCTAATTTACATTTTTAGATTTTATTGCAGTCCATAAAGTAAAAGCGTAGTTTAAGAAAAATTCATCTGTGAAAATGCCAAGCCCTGTTGTATAGTATTCAAGTTTCTCAGAGGCCAAGTCCAACTCATAATCTCCATTCTTGCATCTCACGGTTTCCTTCAGTGAATACTCTGCTACAGCCTCACAGTGTTGCTCACTAAACCCCAAATACGTTTTACGTTTTTTCACTTCTATGTGTGTGCTCATTTCATTACCCACATTAGCAATGTCAGTTATAAGGTCCTGCTTATACCTTATTCCCTGCATGAAATCTTTTCAGACAAATCTAGCTCAAAAGGATCTCACCTGTTACCTCAGTAATTATCTCATATTTCACCCCTTAGGCAATCGATTATGTTTAATGTCACATCCATACTTCTATTTATTATGTTTTTAATGCTCATATTATTATCTAATTTGGGTGTCTTTGCCTTAACTTCTCAACTAGATATTGGACACTGTGGGAAAAAACAGCCTTCTTATTTTTCTTGGTAATAAATATTGTGTTGCTGTCTGGAAGTCTCAACCTGACACAAGAAGCTAACTTAGGGTGCTTTGTTCACATAAATGGGGTTCAAGGTTATGGGTTACTTTTTGTAGGCAGATTCTGTCTATGAGTTTTTTTAAAAAAACTTCTTTCAAAGGAAATATTGCAGATACCATACTATACCTTGATGACTTTCAAAATGCCTTCATTGGTTCGTGGGTCTGTTTGAATATCAAACCAATTTCCATCATTTCCAGAGAGAATGAAATATTTGGCCAACCAATTATCTGTGCCTTCTTCATCAAGATCGATTGCTTTTAATCGTATTAGTTCTGAATTTAAACAATTTTCTTCAATGCTTGCTGAGTACTGAATGACATAGATCAATTTTATAATCAATGAATTTTCAAAAGAGGAAATAGATTTACTAATACTTAATTATTATTTAAAATACTAACAACAAAGTATGTCAATGATTTTTGCACCATTATTAAATGCCATATGTCCGATCAGAAATCTAAGAATGAAATGATTATAACATAGTAGAACTTATATTTATGCATTATATGTGAAATCAAGGTCAAACTGGCACTTTGTTTCATTTTTTCTTGCTTATTTTTAATTTTCCTTACCTTACGCCCTCCTTTTGGGACTCTGTTAGAGTTAATTCAGAAAATCATCCGGCTCATCCGGCATATAAAGATACATCAATGTTGTTACATAATTCCCAGAATTATATTAATAAATTTCCACATTTCTGTGAGTGAAGAGTATGGAGGAAATGATCTGTTGTTTTCACAGAGGAAATTTGCATGGAAAGTGACTCAAAAGCAAATATGCAACATTTGCATGGACTAGTGACTCAGAGGCAAATACTATATTATCATACAGAAGAAATTCCAAGGCTTATACAGAAAAGCTAAGTACATCCATACACGTAACAAGTATATTAGCACTTATGGAAAAAGGATTATAAGAGGAACAACTTACAGAGGTTTTCTCCAAGGCGGGGAAATTATCGTTGACATCTAAAACCTTGATTCTACAGACACACTCGGAAGACAGTCCATCTGCAGCTCCATCCCGATCTGAGCCCCTCACGAGGAGATTATACATACTGTGTTGCTTGATTGAGATGACAAAGAATTGTAAGACTAAGGTCTTGTTGTGAATGAAAACCAATACATTCTGATGTCATTATGCTACTTTTTTTCTATAATTTTATACAATCTTTCAATATATTTTTTTCTATATGATTTTCATGAAAAATAATGGTTGGGTTATTTTCCCTTCCCTCCTGTACATTGGAAGAAAGGCATATGTGGACCTTTTCATCTCTGTCTTTTCAAAATTGTATTTCTGATTTCTTATCATTCATTCATAGAAGGCTTTACCTCTCTGTCCAGGAAACTGGACATCGTGCAGACATCTCCAGTGTACCTGTTCAGGATGAACATTGGCACACCTGCCGGCTCCTGAGAGATAATCTTATAGGCGATTTTAGAATTCAGATGATTGTCTTCGTCTGCATCTGTGGCGCTTAACTTTACCACCAGTGTGTCTATAAATGGAGATGGAGGTAGAGAATGTTTGGGACTCTGTTAGAAAATTCAGCAAATTATCAGGCAAAGGAAGAAAAAATAATTGGCCTTCTCCTGCATTCTCTTTCTTCCAGTTATCCATGAGAATAGATTACCATAACTTTAGCTACACCATTGATTACAAAAATAACAGTGGTTTGCTTTTATAAAATCCTTTACAGTTTATAAAGTACTTGCACTCCTTAAATGAATAGATGGTAAGTTAGTAGCAAAATATAGTGATCTTTTATGAATGAAAAGAAGTTCAATAAACTTCATCATAAAGCTGAAGAAACTGATTTTAGCAATTTGTTTTTGCTGCAGTCTTGTGAAATTATTTTAAAATGCTTAATTAAGAAAAGTGGTAGCGTAATTAAATGCAACGTTGTGATTATTTCTTGAACACCTATATTCTTTATTGTTGCTCGTCCACAAAGCAGAGAATTATTATTGCATGCCTTGGATGATAAGAGTACTTTACTGAACAGTCAAAAATATAATTATTGCAAAGAAGATTTGTCCACAGGAATATAAGAAGTTTTTAATTATTCACAGGGACAAAGCACAGGCATTCTAAGCTAATCACCAAGGATATCAGCCTACAGGAGGGAGCTTTCAGAATTGACAGGTCCCTGATGTTTTTGTGCTTCTCAGCCAGGCTTCAGAGTTAAAAATCCTAGCACCAAGAACCAGGGACCCCTTGAACAGATAGAGCCAGGTTTCATGGAAGTCATAGTTTATGAAAGTATGCTTTGGTCCCGTAGTTAACTCTTCTCCGTCGTTAACTCTCCTCACGTGGAGAAGCGTTAATAAAGGCTGCTAATCAGCAACTGAGTAGATGTGGATGTGGCTTTCACCTTCTCTTCCTTCTCCAAGCTTGTCCTGAATTATATTAGTGAGGAAACAATGGGCTTTGGAGAACCTTTCTCTGTTTACCCTCTCTTAGGCAAAATCCCCACTTTGCCTCTCTCTGTCCTCACATCCTATGTTATTGAATATTTTGTGTTTCTTATTTTCAACATCAGTTTTTTAGGGGATCTGATGTTCTCCTGACATGTCCTTCTGACCTCTGCCTTTTGTTCTTTTTCTTTCATTCTCTCCTCCAGCATGTCTTGTCTCTTTTCTCTTTTCCTCCAGACTTCTCCATCCTTCTCTCTTGGACTCTGCATTGTTATCTCTAGCTTGCATTCTTACCTGCCTTTTCTCTGAAATTTCTCTTTTTTATTCTCTTTTCCCAAATTTTATTTATAGGCACAAGCGCAGATATAGATGCAAAAGGAAAAGGAATATTAGAGGATTGGGGGAAGACAGAGGCAGAAGGTAAAGAGGGAGAGAAGGCAGGGAGTCAGCCAAACAGGAAAAGCGTAAGTGTACAAAGGAAAGCAGTTCAGGAAGAGTGACAGAGAGAGGGAAAAAGAGGAGTACTAGAGTTGGAGATGGAAGTCAGCAGATGGGAAAAATGGAAAAAAATTAATGAGAGAATGTAATGTGGCTTGCTGTGTAGACTGTGAAGAACAGTGATTATCCTTTGTGACTGATTGATGGGAACTGTCAAGGTGGGGGAGAATTCCCACTGTCCTGCGGGACGGCCTGCAGGGTCTCTGCTCCCGCTCCCCACATAAGAACGCAGGACATGGTGAGGCCAAAAAGGAACACCCACGGAGCCATAGATAGGGGAGTCATATCACTATATTCTCGCCGGCGGCATCCGCCTCTCTGCAATCCGCTCTTGCTAGCTCAGTCACCATCTTCTTGCTAGCCCCCATTTTCTGCTAGCGTAGCCATGCAGTTATATTAGTGCCCAATGGCTCACTGGTTACAGCTGATGGACAACTAGCCACAGCTGATGGCCATCCAATCACAGTTGATGGCCATTTAATACTGAGCCAGCTTCTTTCTATGTGAGATCGAGAGCCTGGAAACTGCTTTCTGGGGCTCTGTCCCCACATCCACCTACACCTTTCTAAAATTCTTACGGTTGGGCTAATAATAAAATTGACCCAAGACCAGATTAACAGGGGAAACATCCAATTTAATGTGCACATGGGAGAATCATAAATGATGCTCTGAGAAATGATGGACCAGCCAGCGTTTTACACTTTTTCAGACAAAATAAATTTTTGAAGAATTGATAGGACAAAAAAAGTTACTGCTCATTAGCAAGGAATCTAAGCAAGGTTTGAGTATTCATTAGTGAGAAATCTAAGCAAAATTTGGGCTTGGGCAGTAAATTAATAAAGAGGCAACGAGGTTTATTTATGTCGACTCTTTGGCTCTGTGTTCCTTAACTCTATCTATCTGGGTGTCTCCAGGTGAAGGAATGGTGCACAGGGGAAATGTGTTACTTGCTTTCAAGAGGACAAACACACACTCAGAGAGCGAGAGAGAGAGATCAGCATGTTCTTGCATTGGTATCTTTTTAAGTAACATAATCACTATGATATTATGGGATATTTTAGGTCATCCTACTCTGAGATCTGACAGTACAATTGCAGTTGTGTCCTTTATCACTTTCTATTTGGTGTGGGTCAGCTCAGAATTTGAGGAGTGGAGCAAACAGGGCCCTTTTTCACATTCATTGTTTCACCGGAGTTTACTCATTTGAATGAAGTTAATCATGAGCCCAGGAACAATCTCTGAGGAAGGAGCTAAGCCCCTGCTAAATCACATGTATAAGAATCCTCCCCAGATAAGAAGGTATTTAGCATTTTAGACATTATATTTTTTTCTAGCTCAGTTTTAAGTTAGAATTTGTGGGATTTTTTTTTTTAAAGTTTGACATTTTATGATGTTTAAATTACTTGGGTCTCCTGAAGCTTTCGACCTAGAGAAAGAGATATGGTATAATGCAGAGAAGAGGTATCATTCTACTTACTTGCATCGCTGTTTTCTTCAATGCTGGCTGTGTACACATTTTGTGTAAAGACTGGAGGGTTATCATTTATGTCCATAACTTTGACTCGAAGCTCAAGAGGCCTTTCTAAATCTTCACCCCGTGAATTCAGAGCCCGACAATAGATCTGTGCAAAGTTGGGAAAAAAATTGTCTTTCTCCACCAAAGCAAATTAAGTAACATGATTGAAAACATATAAGGAGATGTGCAAAGAAACAATTTTCTCAGTAAATTCTGACTACTTTACAGTCTGGTAATTTAAATACTATCAATACATTAGAGAATCCTGAACTATATGTAACACATCAGAGTATCCTGAACTATAAGCTTTTATTTCATACTCTTTCCATCTCTACAAGCCCTTTATTTGGTTTCAGTCTACTATGTTTTATCAGTCTACTGTGTTTGATGAGAAGTAAGCATGAATCCTGAGATGATATTTTTTAAATGAGAAAAAAGGTAATATGCGTAAATCAAAATATGCCGTGACTTACCAAGAAAAGTGGAGTTATCTCTCTGTCCACGACTGAGGTAATGTTAATTTCCCCAGTCTGAGGATTAATGGTGAACACTCCATAAGGTGGTCGATCAATTCCTACCCCAGAGATGCGGTATGTAATCTTCTGTTTCACCTCACAGTCTGATCGAATCTATGAAGAAAAAGGCCAGGATTTAGAGCAGATTATGAACTTCACAGTATAGTGGAGTGAGAAAGAAATGGCTTTGTAGCCAGATGGGTTTTGTGTTAAAACTTGGCACTGTGACATAAGCCTGTGCCTTGGAAATTTCATTTAACTTTGCCAAGCACCGTCTTATAATAGGATAATACCACTTATAACCTAGGTTTGTTGTGGGGATTATATGAGCTAACATATATACGCCCCACCCCAATGCCTGACATGTGGCACATACATGTGATGCTAGATTTGTTATTAACACTACGTTGTTCACTTCTCTGATTTTCTTTGCATAGAAAGAGTTTGACAGATGACATCACATTCTTTATTATTTTTTTCAAAAACATTATGTTATATTAATATGTACCCTGCCTAGTCTTGAGTTGAGATTTAATCAAAATGGCAGATAAATTAAGAAAATCAGAAAAGTAAATACAGTGTTTAGAGAGATTGGCAATAATTTTATAAATCAAAACCTACCATATCATTCATCTGCCAAATAAATTTTTATGGTAAATATTCTGCTGTATAGATTTTGTTTTAATAATTTTATATCTATGGCTCATAAATTTAAACAAAGGTGGTTTAAATTTTGAAATCTAACCTATATACTAAAGATGAGAACACTCAGTAAAATACTAAGATTTGTTACCCGAATATCCACAATTAAATAAAAGCAGCTAGAAATACAACTTGGATGAGCTCCACTCTAATTCTTGTTTATACAGATGAAAATCCAAAAAATCCCCAATGCAAATAAAAAGAAAAGAATATGCACTACAAGTGGGGTAACATAAAGCTATAATCATGAGTTGAATGGAAACAATTTAAAAGTGTTTCAAAAATTTGAAAACTTCTGAGAGAGAATAAATCTCTTTACTCAAGCTAAGATTATATCTATAACATCATTGCTGGTGCTTACTATATTTTTAATGTAAAGCTTTAAGGGAGGACTTCTAGTAGATCACTACTCTTGACTTCAATAGTGACCCAAGGCCAAGATGCTTAGAAAGAGTGAATGAAGCTGTTCATGTGGACCCTATCCTTCATGGGCCAATTTATGACATTCTTCCCCTAACTTTTCTTCCTTATTGATTGCCATTATTTCAAATACCTTTTAAGGTTCTACTAATTTTTGGATGTAAGAATCTAGTAACAACTTTGGATACTGTCCTTACTTTCTTGGAGAGAATTAATGGATTCTTTCAACTTTTGATTTTGGGGAGAGCTGGTCAGAAGAATAGTAATACGCATCTAAATTTCCTATAACATGTAGGTGATGATAAGCAGAAGATAAATGGACAAAACCCAGTAATGCTGGAGACCCAAGTTTCTCTTCTAGGATCACTCAAGGACCCTCTGCTCTGCATCAGCTCCCAGAATGTGATAGTCAAAATGGCTTCTCAGCAACATGAACAAATGACTACACATAATCCATCTTCCTAAATCACTATGGAGTAGTGAAGGCTTCAAGTCCTCAGATTGTTTGAGGGCTCTCCTGCCCTGTAAAAGCATTTGTTATCAGCATAGGATACTCCTGTTATTTCATCACTTACTCTGGCAATTGGATTCCTTTTGGAGTTGTCCTCTCCTTCTCGACAGGCCGCAGCAAACTTGATCCACTCCCGCTTCTGTCTTCTGACAGTTTGCCATTTTGTAGTGCCATTTTCAATGTCTAATTCCTTCACCTTAAGCAAAAATAGTTCACATTTTGTATAGTGCTAGAACAGTTTTATTTAGTAAGGACATTTATTCAACACCGTAAGGTGTACCCAGAAGCAATGATACTGAATTAGAGGGACAAAAAAAATGTTTTTACTAATTTACAACTCCAGATAGATATAGTTTGGTCACCTTTACTGGCTACTTCTTTTGGAATCATCTCATTTCTAATTGTATGCTTTTAGTGAAGCAAATTTCATTATGCGTGGAGCTCATACTGTGTTATATTGGATAATATGGTGTATGTAATTTTTCTTCTTTCAATCTATCCTCACCAGTTAGCACACATTTTGTTCTGTCCAAAATGTCCACAGAAACATTTGGTTCATGCCAAATGGTCCTTGATATTGGGTACTGTCCAAAATGTCCATGGAGATATCTAAGCCAACCCATCTACCCAACTCCATGTGACATTACCAGCTAGGCTCCCAAGG
The DNA here is from genome assembly GCF_964194185.1 of Rhinolophus hipposideros. NCBI lineage: Eukaryota > Metazoa > Chordata > Mammalia > Chiroptera > Rhinolophidae > Rhinolophus > Rhinolophus hipposideros. The sequence continues at coordinate 34,178,390 of NC_138063.1, forward strand.
CAAGATATTATTGGCAATACAGACACAAAATAGTTATTGGACCAATAAAATATGATAGTATTTTTTATGTATTAATTCTATAAATCAAAAGTATATGTAACGTTATGGGCTATTTGAACCCAGGGACATTTTCTAAGCATGGATGTTTTGGACGGATGAAATATCAAGGACAATTTGGCATGCACTATATATGCTTACTGATGTTTTGGATAGAATCAAATATCAAGGACATGTTGCCATTGACTGAATGTCTCTGTGGACATTTTGGACAGGACTAAATGTCTTGTAAGGATCCTCACCTTGTAGAGACCTTGCCCACCTCACCCTTTATTAAGCTCTGACAGGCTTTCTTGTCTCCAGAGTTTAAAAGATTACTGGTGTCTCATGTGAGTGAACCCCATACAAAAGAAAGGTTGTGCTGATGAGTGTGTTGTCCTAAAAGAGGGGAGGGATTTTTCTTTTCTGTTGATTAGAATTCCACTCTGGCTATGCATCCAAATATATTACTTCAGGATTAGAAGAATATATAACTGAAATGATGGTACCTGCAATAATCCCATGGACATCTATATGGATTTTCAGTGCTGTCCTTTTGTATCTCTGCTTGCTGTATGTTTTTCTCTTTAGTCTTTTTTGCTATTGTTGGGGGATGTTTAACAATTTTAAACTATTAAAGACTTTAGAATGTTACTACATGCATAAACATATTTGTATACATGCAAAAACATATGCATATATATTTATAACTCCTGATGTATTTGTTGAGATATAGATAATTGTATGTTTGTTTAGGCTAAGGCTTGATTTAATTACCACTTTGAGGGAAGGGGATGTTCCATGTGAATGGAGTTTATCCTTTCAAGAACCAAAGCATTTACATTTTTCCCCATTTTGATACAACTTCCTGAAATGTACCACTTATTCCCTGTTTTGTCAACAGATTAGAAAAGTAATTATATTTTCTTCAATTATTTGATATCATCAATCATGAAAATTTAACTAATATAATAAAATAAAGTCCTGCCAGAGAAGACAGTAGCTTTATTGCCTGAGTCCTAAGTGTGATTACATTCTTTTTGTTTTTTGTATTTTTCCCTCATTGATTGACTGTCCAATTTTCTTTCTTGCTGATGTAACTGTCTAAAAATCTTCTTTCCCTTCTAATGTATTACTTTGCTGCTTTTACTTTTCTTTAAATTGAGAAACGTATAAATGAGCTACTAGTATAGTTTGATAAGTAAGAGTTACTATGACACTGAACTATTACAAACCATGCCCCAAAGCATCAAAATTTAGCATTACGGGTTTTACTATTGCTATTTCATTTTGGCAGAGGTTCTTTCTCCTTTTAGCTGTACAATTATGGTTTCAAATATTCCGGTTTATGATATATGATGCATTACAAAATGCAGTTTTTCTTTCAATTTTAAATTGAGGAACTAGTTTTAATAATTATACATTACCTCAACAATAAATTCACTGTTTACTTCCAGCACCACCTGTGATAGAAAGCACAACATTAGCATACATTTGCATAATTTAAAGGAAGCAGTGTCCTGAAACTATTGACAATGTTTTCTGATTAATTCATTTCTTAAATATACATTTTGCTAATAATATGGAATAAACATGGGTAATACAAGATTGATAATACAGGCTTTTTGCCCTCCAAGAGCTTTTAAACTTTTAAGGAAGACAAAGAGATAACTAACTATAACAAGACAGGTTAGGATATGTACTTTAACAGAGGCACTCATGGGCTGGGTGGAAGGGAAAAGCAGACAACTAAAGTTATCAGGTGAATTTTGGGAAGATCCCAGAGGAGAGTAAGGATTTCAAAGGGCTCTGCTCGATGAAGCTACTTTGATAAGAGGAATTGATGAGGGAAAAAGTTTCAGCCAATAAATCATGAACACAGATGTAAAGGCACTGTTTCAGAGGATGTTCCAGGAATGGTAAATGATATTATTAGCTGGAAGGTAGAGGCAATAGTGAGGAGACATGGGAGACAAGGCTTGGAATGTCAGTTTGGAGGCAGATCATGAAGCGCTTTATGTACCAAACTAATGGAGTTTGGGCTTTATTGGATAAGGGATTGGGATTGACAGAAACATTGTCTTTAAAACATGTCATTGATATGAAGGGAAGATTACAAGGGAAAAGTACTTGAAGTCAAGACACGTATGAGTTAGCAATTGCTTAGGTAAGGCATAGTTAGAACATGAGCATGGATGCTGAAGTGGCACTGGAAATGAGATTGGAGAAATCTCTGAAGAACTTATAGGGTTCACAGACTGTGGGTGCAAGGGGAAGAAGTATCATATGTTTGGGATGATTGAAGCTTGGCTTTCTGGGACACTGAAGGTACTTTGAATAGGAAGAGAAAATCCAACAAGAGAATATCACTGCAGGGAGATGACGACTGAAGTTTGTGTCATTTATTTTCAATGTGCTTCTAAAATTGAGATAGAGATAAAAGCTGAAGAAATGGAATTTATCTAAACAGGAGTGCTATGTAAAATTTCAGGAAATGAGGGTGTTCCAGGAAACAGTTTAATGAAGATAAATGAAGTAGGAAAAGGACAGAATCATATAGGAAATGCTCATATTTGTGCAGGAGACAGAAGGAAGCAGTCTAAAAGCAGAGGGCTCTGAGAGATTAAAGGAATAGGGAGATCGGGGGACCAGGTTTGCGGGTGCAGAGCAGATTCTGTCAGCACGCAAATGGTAAGAAGTGGTGGTGTTTGTGGTGGAGGGTTAGTAAGGAAGCTGAGTTCAGAAAGAAGAGATTGGTTAAGGAGGTGATGGAGAAGTAGCCAGAGAGGAGTCTGAATGAGAGGAGTGCAGTGAAAAAAAGTTAGACAAAGAGAGACGATATAATGGTTTATGCCTCATAGCAAGTTCAAGGAGATTGGGAACTGGGACAGTCTTGAGATCTTAAGCAGGCAGGCATTGCGAACTTTTGTGAGTGGCATAAGTCAAATTGCAGGAGTCAAGGAATGAATTATTGAGGAAATGGAAATAGCAATCACAGATTGCATTTTCAAATTAGGAGATAAAAGTCATGTTAGAGGTATGATGCAATTCAAGGAGTTAATTAGATCAAGACATCTGTTTTAGGTTGAAAAACCATGACCAAATATACAGTCTACAGGGAGAGGAAAAGGGAGTTGTGGAGAAAGAGTGATAGAAAGAGAAGAAGGGAGAAAGGGAGGGCGACAGGAGGAAGAAATCAAGGAGTAGTTAAAATTGCGATTAAGAAAGAATAGTAATGACGGAATCAAAAATACAGGGAAAAGAGACCTGAAAATGAGGAAAAACATTTCTTCCTCTGAAACAGAAGGCCAGAAGAATACGATGCAGAGAGAAAAATCTTTCTGAGGTGTACTAGGAGGAGAATTTTGCACACGCCTATTCCATAGCTTTGTGGAGTTGGGGTGAGCAGGAATGGGGAGGGGCTCTTCTAGCCCCTCCCTCTTCAAGACGGAAGGTGATAGGAAACCACCAAAATGCCATGAATCAGGGAAAAACAGTAGCGTCACTTGGCATTCTTGAGTTAGGGAACATTTGAGTACAGAAAGGTAGAAATCAAGAAAAAAAAACCCTATTATCCATTGTTGATGAAGAGTTTGAGGACCAGTGGATATTAGGAAGAAAGTCTATGTTGTACAGCCCGTCTGTGTTATGCCTTCTCTAGTAGAACTTGGCCACCTCGCAGTTTGAGGAGAAGGAATGTGAGGGCTGTTCCAAAGTTGGGGATTGTTATCAAGATGGAGTGGAGACTCAGGGAGGTGATAAGATACTACTGTAAACTCCAGCGAGTCAGGGAGCAGAGGAAAACCAGAGAGTTCCAATGAACTGAGACTAGAGAGAGACGGGACCAGGTGGCGTGGGTGCAAAACAGATTTTGCAGGTGTGAGGGCATGTAGGAGGGAGTGAATCGTGTGGGTGGGAATTTGGAATGACAGCTGAGTCCAGAAGGGGGAAATATAGAGGTGAGAAATGTGGCAGTGGGCCATAGTGTTTCCTTTTAACTCACTTTCTCCCTCATGTGTAATTTTCTTAGACATTAGTAAAATATCTAGGCCTGGAAAAGAAGTTAATTATTTAATAAAAGATGGTTTTATTTGGTTGCATAGGACGTTTTATTTCATAATAAATATTGTCTTTAGTGGTTAGATATTCTTCCTGTTAGAAAAGTAGACGATTCTGGAAGTTTTAAGAAAAAGTGAAAATCACTGTGGGGACAGAGTTCCAGAGAGCAGTTTCCAGGCTCTCGGCCTCACGTGGAAAGATGCTGGCTCAGGTAGTAGATGGCCATCAGCTGTGACTAGTTGGCCGTCAGCTGTAACCAGTGAGCCATTAGCCACTGATATAACTGCCATGTTGGTTGGTTGGCTGGTTGGTTGGCAGAGAAGCAGACGGTGGATTGCAGCTAGCAAGTGGGGTTAGCAAGTGTGGATGGCGGATTGCGGATTGTGTGGATCCTACTTCCTGTGTCTGGCTGGGCTGCCAGAGAGAGTGGGATGCAGGAAGACCCCCTGTTGGGGTACTAGTGGATGTTTGCTTTTGTGTCTTCACTAGCCGCCATTGAGAATATAGTGGTATGACTCCCCTATCTATGGCTCCATTGTTGTTCCTTTTGGCCTCACCGTATCCTGCGTTCTTATGAGGGGAGCGGGACCAGAGTCCCTGCGTTATAATCACACAGACTCTGACTTGGAGATCACCATTGTTAATATTTGGAGAAATTCTTTCAGACTTTTTTTTTCAAAAACACATAAAAAATTGTAATTTTTTTAAAACCACAAATAAATTGTATTATACTCACCATTTAGTTTTTTTTGTTTTTACTTAGTGATTATCATAGTAAAGTTTCATATCAATGAATACATGCAGACATCATACATTTTGATGGTTGCCTTAATGTATCACTTATGTTTGGGAGATTGGGACACGAAGATAACAGCGAACCAATAGATTCTACAGTTTAGAGCAGACTAAACTCTGACATATGATTTTCAGGCACTGTTCTCCAGTGGGATGTTAACTGGAAGCACTGCCTTGGTGGATGCCAGAAGGTTGGTGAGCTCGGCAGGCAGGTGAGCCCACAGTTAATAAGGAGCTGTCTCTCCTTGTCTTCAGCTTTCCACTTGTATCTGTTTTCTCCCACTTCTTCTTTTCTCTTTTCTCCTCTTTGATAGTCTCTTCCATGTGTTCCTTTGGCCTTTCCTGACCATATGTTAGGCCTGACAGAGAATCACAGTAGCCTCATTATGCTGCTTACCCTCAGAGCTACGCATAATCAACCCATAACCCAACTCTAACAGGAAGTAGTGAGAGTGAGTCCTAGTTGGGGTTCTGCTCATAATGCAATTAGAGGTGTGGCAGGTAATTTTCATTGTAGTTTCCATCAGCTTACAACAAGCTGGCAAGGTTAATATTGTATCTATGCAGAATTAAATCATCAGCTCGAAAATGGACCCAAATCACCCTGCTATTGATTTATTATTTTGTCATTAAATTAATTAAACTCTGACGCCGTGGTGCCCAGGCAAGCAAACCAAAATCTAAGCCTGTAAGCACCTTAAGGTTATGAAATTGAAACCTAAGGACAGACAATCAGGAATGGCCAACTAGGCTTTAGACTATCACCTATCAATGATGTTCTCACTTTGCTCTTGCCTTTTGTATATGAAAGAACTCCCCCAGCTTCTACTGGTGGAGCGTTTCTAACCACTTCTGGCTTGGTGATGCCTGATTCTAAATGATTTTTGCTCACCTAAATTCTTTAAATTTTATGGCTCAGTTTATCTTTTAACAATGAATTTATTCAACACCTAAAGATTCTTTTGAATCACCTGATATTACTTTACAAAATTGCTTTGGTTTCGCTGAAACTCTGCTATCATATAATTGTGGCCCCTGGCTCAGAGAAAAACATTGATGTTTGTGTTACTACTACTAATATTGTCTTGCAAAGGTCTTCAAAAGATTTTGCTTATGTAGTCTTAAATTTTTTTTGAAAAATGATGTAAGTCTTCAAAATTTTCTATAATGACCTCTAAAAATTTTCATAATAAGTTTAAATAGCTGCAGAAGATGGAATTTAAGAATATTGTAAATGATATTTTAAAATAAAACTGTGTTACATTGCTTTTTACATGTATTCAACAGAATCTAAATGTTGTAGTCATTTGATGCCCTGTTCCACTCTTTGAAAAATAGATGAATTTTTTTAATAATTGCAAAGTTTATTTTATTTCTATTTTTCCTTGAAGTCCTATGTTCTATTTCTATTAGTGAACCATATCCTTTATAGATTCATCCTACTGGAATATATTCTTAAGCTTTAAATATAATTTAAATATAGATATCTATTATACTTTGTAGCAAAAATATGTGTATGAATATAATTATGTTTTATGGTCATTTCTGTAATACTCTAAGTGTTAAAAATCAATTTCTTCTAGACTGAATTAGCTTTGCAATTATTAACAGCATGACTGATTAAACAATGTGCAAATATGGAAATTTTGATACAATATCATTAAATATAGAAAGTAAAATTTTATCAGAATTTCATTGCAAAGAAATGGATAAAACTTTTAAAAATATAGTTCATGAAAAACTACTACTTACTGCTAAAATTAAACAAATTTTAGCATGAATTTTATTTTGTTTGGTTTTGTTTTTCAGTTATAAGTACTAGGAAAACTTGTTAACATAAATAGGTAGATGATATTGGGGATTTTTTGTTTACTAGCAGAATCATTAATTCTTTCAAACCATTTTGAATTTATCACTTAAATCTACAGAGCAATCTATCATTAAAAATGATTTTTAAATAACTTATTAGCTGACAATTCAATTAGGTTCTCTTCTGAATTTTGTTGAAAATACATAATTGAAAAACCACATGACATGCAAAAAGATTCATTATGAGCTTTAAAGTCAATTCTTTTTCTTAGTACTGACACTGATGTTTTGAATTATTCCTTAGTTTAGTGCCCAAGATACTTTTACAATTCATTGAAGTGCAACATAGTAATGTTTGCAATGGGTGAGAGGTGTGACTTTTTTTAAAAGGGGGATTTGGGAGTAGAAGAACCAGCTTGATACCTCGGGTTCAGGTGCATGTTCAGCAGAATGACTTAAGGAAAGAGTATACATATGGAACCTGAGGATCTAGTAAATGATTCCTTTAAAACTATCTGCATTTGTACCCTTTAAAGTGCTTATGTATCTCAGGGATATCTGTACTCCAATTTGAAGACTGTTTTTATAGTAGTGATTAAGATGGCATCAAGTTTCTTAAATCGGTATATATTTCTAAGTCAAATAATTTATATCTTAAATGGATATATAGCCCTAAATTATGGTTTGCTTCATAATAAGCAATGTGGTGTAGACACAAATCCTTTAGACTTGGAGGTAGAAGAATTATGAGTCTTGACTCTATTCACCAGCTGTGTGACCTTGGATAAATCCCCTGCCCTACCTCTGATTCAGGTTCTGATCTAAATGGAGTAAAAATATAAAAGTGATAGGCTCGGTACATTTACAAAGAGGAAGGAACAGTGAATAAAGAGTTTTCTTCTGTGCTTCAGGGGGTGTGCTCACAGCACTTCTTAATATGCAAAAGTACTAGTTAATCAGTTTGAAAGACTTGAAATTAGCCGCGTCACTGCCAGAAGGGTGGGCAAAAAAAAGTGAAGGGGAATATAGTCAATAATAGTGTGATAACTTTGCAAGGTGACAGATGGTTGCTAAACTTAATGTGGCGTGCACATTGTTAAAATATACGGAGGGTGCCAAAAAATGTATATACATTTTAAGAAAGGAAAAAACTGTATTAAAATGGTAATATTCAATCTATATCGATAACAAAAGATGAATACAAGTCATATGTATACATTTTTTTAGCACTCCCGGTATAAATGTTGAATTATTTTATATACCTGGCACTAATATAATATTGTATCCCAACTATACTTAACTAAAAAATAAGAAGAAATAAATATTTCCACCTGGAAGAGGGAGAAAATAAAAAAAGAAATTAACCACATCAGCCATAAAAGCCTACATGTAGCCATAAAAGGCTAAAGGAAGTGTTTTGAGTTCATTTTACCTTACTCTTGTCCTCTTTACAGCACCCAAATCAACTGGAAAATAGCAGCAATCCCAGATAACCCTGAGAATCCTTGAGTATAAGCTCTTTTTTTCATCCTTTTGCTATCCCTGACTTTTTTTTTTTTTTTTTTTAGACTGAGACATTTGCAATGATAGATCTCAGGGTTCTTCTCTAGTAGAACTGATATTGTGCCTGATGGAGCCTGTGTGGTACACTTCTAGTATTTCTGTATTCTGTTTAGCTGGCTCTACTGATGAGGGTGGCAGGAGCCACGCCCTTCAAATCTCCTCTTTCTGTGCAGGTCTCACTGAAGGAACATGGCAGATTTTATTCTCAGGCCCTATGGAGTCATGAGCCTTGTCAGGAGGCTTCCTCACTTTCCAGGAAATACCTGTGAATGGGTGTTTTGGAAGAAATTTGAAATGATATCGTCTTCCTAAATTGCACACCGCAGAACTACCTGAACCTCAATTAAACTGTGAAGACTACTTATGGGTTCCTGGATAATTGCAGAAATCCTTTACCTATAAAAGTCACCTTTTAGAGCCTATGCAGATCATGTATCATCCTAGGATGGGCTTTGGCCCTAGAACCTGATTGAAAGATAGCATATGGAATGGAGGCGGCTGAACCATTTACCATAATGGTAGAGTACTAGAAGAGAGAATTAGAGTCACCTGCAGTTGAGGGAGCGAAAACAACCCAGAGACATGTTTGGTATCCTGAGTGTGTTACCGTTTCCGTGGCCTAGTTGATGAGAGAGTTTTCTGTCTTCCTTTTTTCTTTGGACATCCTTACTGTAAATTACATTAATTAAAGTCACCTGAAAAAGACTTTTTCTGGCACCATAAAAGTGTCTGAGAAGATAAAAGGTATGCGTCTGTGCTAATCTCCGAGAACATGATGATGAATAATGGAGTCCCTGCCCAGAAAGGGATCCCAGGTTAAAAGAGGGGTGAAAGCAGATAAAAGAGAAAAAAGGCACTGGGATTTTATAGACATTGTAAAAGGTGTATTCCCGGGATGCAGCACTGACCCAAATGGAAAAGGAGTCAATTTTGGAATAGTAGATACTTTTGAACATGTAGAATTGGATTCACGTTCTGACTGTACCACATATGGGCTGTCTGAATCTTGAGGCCTTGAAAGTTCTTTTATTTGTAAAATGGGGATATTTCCATTTGCCTTTCAGGAGTTTAACAAATAACTTTGTTAACTACAAAATGTTTTCCTAGTGTGATGTGAGAATGGGAATGCAATGAGAGACTAAATCCCAGAGATATTCCTACATCATGCCAGGAAGAAGGAGAACCCACTCCTTCGCTGTCTCAATTTTAAACCCTCAAGCTCACTTTGAGTTTTACTGACCACATTAAAGTTGCCTGTTAGCATATAGGTGGGAAATATGGTAAAGTGACTTGGTAAGAAAGATAAATTTGAAACTAAATCCATTCATTCATTTAAAAAATTTTATGGATAAAATATTATGTGACAGTGACTTTCCTTCAGTGCAACCTGTCATAATGCATAGATTCTAGGGAGAATAATAACATATCCAATATTCTATAGCTATCCAATTTTTGGCAAATTGTTGAAGTTTTACAGGGCCTAGTTTTCTTTTTCAATACTTTCTCCCACAGAGAATACGATGATTTTATATGAGATATGTGGAATCTAAGTCATTGCATGTGCTTATTGCAATATTAGAATACATATTATTCTCTTGTAGACCTAGTATATTTAAAGTAGTAGCTACTGAATAAGGCTATTTTTCATCTCTAAGACTTACCTTTTTGAAGCCAGTTTTTGCAGTCATTTGCACACCTAGTACCTTATTAATAAGCAGCTCTCTCCTGGATAATACTTATAAAAATAATTGAGTAAAGCAATTGCCATTCTCGTAGGGCTATAGTAGAGGTGCCAAGTTTAAGCCTAATTATACCACTTTTGTTTATAATTGAAGGTATATCAAGTAGTGGCGTTTTAGTTTTTAAGCCGTGTAATTTTCTGTGTAGAAAGGAAGGGCAAACATTTCTCACGCAGGTAATATCTGAAAGTTTCACCAGTCATTCCTTTCACACACCCTGTCATCAGAGCTACTTTCCTGAGTGAGGAATTCCGACTGTGATCCCCTTGGGAAAGGGGAGGAAACATCACTGCAACTCAAACAGCAGATTGATTGCTTTATAAGGATCTCCTCCCTGGATATTTAAGGACTAAAAAGGAGTCATAGGACTATCTACTAAGGATCAAGAAGTTCTCTAATAAAAAGAAATTAAAAAAAAGCATCTAGAGTCTCAAGAGCCATGAAATAGTTTTAGAGCAGAATTTTTATCCTACAATTCTAGAGGCAGATATTATTAAGACTGTATTATAATTATAGGCCCTGCTATGATAATAATACTCGCTATTTCTTGGGATATAAAACTTATTTTGAGTCCACCATGGACTCTGCATGAATTTGAAGGCAACACTATAAATTGGTCCAATTGGTTTAAAATGTATTTTGTAATTCCTTAGCCACTTATACAAACAAAAGAAATAACAGAGGTGAGATTTGCTTCCATGTAAACTTTGGTGCGATGAGGACATCAGTCATTTCTGTAACAAGCAATACTGAAACCAATCATTTAATGCTATCTAGGGTATTCTGTTTATTACAAATAATAAGAGTTGTACTGATTTCATCAGTCTATACTTCTAGAAATTTGCCTGACAATAAAATAAATAAATATAAATTTTTGTTTCACATGTCAGAATCACATTGTTTTGTATGGGAATGAAACTGACAAGTGCCTGGGTTGGTTCTAAATAGGTGTTTAAATTTGGATACCTGTTTTCAAATTTCAAGGAGACAATGTCTACATGCTTAGCCACCACCTTCTTTACTTTCCAAAAATCAGAATGTTTAATTGAAATGTTTATATCTCCTATGTGGCACGAATGATCACCATATGTACACGAAACATCTTATCTGATAAAAGCTACATGGCTGTTTTTTATGGTCTTATCAACTCAATAAAATATAGGCCTTTCACAGCTAACAACTGTTCCGCCTTAAGTGATTCCTTCCTAATAAAACTTATACACTCCATGATCTTACTTAAATCTTTAGGTTCTCCAACCCAAGTTATGACAATAGTATTTGGGAGCCAAACATGAACGTCTATTACAGAACTATTCAGTAGAGACCATCATAGGATCTCAGAGTTTCTGCATGGGAAAAAACTTAGTGACGTCATATCTGACCACGCATTCTCCCATGGGGTACAATGAGGCCCCAAGGGGTTGGATGTGTTGGTCAAAGTTACACAGACCTATGACAGGGAACTGTGACTTGAACCCGGGTCTTTGAAGTCTCAGATTAGTGTTGACCCTCATCACCCCAATGTGTTTTATGGCAGAGGAACTTGAAGAACATCCTGAAGGACACATGGTAAAATGAAATGCCTGTTGTAGCTTAGCATTTGGGTAGCTTTTATAGGTTAAGTCAGTCAAAACCTTGTTAAAGTACTCTTTGTGGTTGAGATATAGATGACACAAAGTACCCGTAAGTCTCTGAGAGGCTGCCACACCCTCATTAGTGTAAGCTGCAATGATGCTTCAGAGTGCCTTTGATTTGGTTAATGAAAAAGGGGCAGAGCTCAAATTCAGGAAATGAAAAACAAGAAGGTATACCCATTCCCCATAACATCCATAATAGTATATGATCCCCCTTAAATATTTACTGCATTTGTCCCAATCTTGACACATGCTAGAAGTCTCTACTTCCCAACTACAAAAATTATTGATATCTTAAGAGATCTATTAGAAATACAGAAAGAACTTAAGTCTATCACAATTACCATGAGATGTAAAAACACAAATACTTTAGTATCACTGGGGAGAAATTAAGTGTCATTACACTAAAATTATGAAGGATAATAAATCAATATTACCAAAAAGAGATACTGAAAATGTGAAATATAACACTCTTCCAAGATCAAGAGAATACAAATTCACTCTTCAAATAATAATATTGTTAAATAATATTGTCATGAAATGTGCCTCCACAGAGAGGAATAGGCAACTTCATGCCCAGAAGTTGCTTCAAAAATCTTGATGCATACAATCAGTTTTCCTTGCAGAAATCAAAAGGTTATCTGAGTCGAAATATAGAGATACCTCACAGAAGTGTAACAAGAACTCTATACTGATAATTCTTAATTTCTACTAAAGATTGAGTCAAATCCTCCCCTTAGTAATGTAAATAAATGATGATCATTATAACAAGATATTGCACATATTTCTCAATAATGGTCTTGTTTACTAATCTGTCTCCCAAGCTCAGAGAATGGAACGTTCTATCACTGTTTGCCCTTTGGCCTTGTTAGGCTCCTGCATTACTTTTGAAGTTCAAAGATGTGAGCTCCAGAAGAATGGCACCTGCTGGACCAACTGGATACGGTGTGTTTCCCTATCTCCCCAGCTTCAACTGCCCTCTGCCTTCTAGAACTGATGCTCAGATGTGTCTTGTCTAATGCTAACCTTATAATAGGGCAGAAATCACTTTCCAAGCTTATGTAATAGCACTACTGCGGACATTCCTGGGTGACTGAGGTGCAGCCAACTATAGGTTATTTGCTTTGGAAAAAAAAATGTACAATTTCCTAATAATCCACTCCTCTTATCTTTCAACTTATTTTTTCTTAACTGTTTTGACTGAATTGTTTGGTAATTTGACCATTAATAGACTTAAGTCTAACCTAATCTAACCTAGTTTAATCAATCCTTTAAGTAGACTTTTTATAATTGAATTGGCAATAGTTTGGCAAATTGACCAACCTGCTTTTTCTTCCTCTAAGGATCTGGCATGAGGAGCTGCTTTACCTCTTTCAAGGTAGGACATCCACTATGCATGATGTCTAACTAGAAAGCACTTCATGCCTCGGGCACCCAGAGGTTTGAGGAAAGTAATATAATATACAAAATGTTGTGTTTACTTTAAAGAAATAGATTATCTAAATGTTTCCTTCCTTTACTGTAGGAATGCTTTAGTAATTTCAGAAGGGGTTTGTCTTGATGGCTTGGTTTTCTTCATTTTTCTTTTGTCATTCTGACCGGAAAAAAGTTTCATATGACTTAAATATTTCATAATTAGTTGCAATGTAATTTTAACATAGCTAACATTCCTCCACCATGAAACAAATTCACAGGGAAATAGCTATTTAAAGGAAATTGGCTTGATGAAGTTTACTTCCCTACAAATTTAGAACCAATTTGCACTGGGCATTTTGACAGCAATCTGTCTGATTTAAGCATAAGAAAATAGAAAAACAATTTCATTTCTGGTTATAAATTTTAGAATTGTTCTGACATTTAATCTGAATTACGTTATGTGTCTGATACTATTTATATCTAATTAAGCCAGATTCTCACCCTGCTTCTGTATAGCATTTAGTTCTCAAGAATGGAGAGTCCTTTGAAATCACCAGAGGCTGAACTCAGAGAACTGTCGTTGCAGAAAAGGCTTAAAATGGATTAAATCCCGTGTAGAAAGTCCAACAACTGACAGAGGAGACAAGGCTACAAGGGTGCATTCCCTTCCCAGGACTTTAAATTCTACTTACCATTAAAATGATCAAAAGGCAAATGTTCCTGAGAAGAAGCCAATTCATTTCTTTCGATTTCTCTTAGACACAAACCCCAATGAGATTTGATTTTAGTCCTAGTCCTCTGGGTCCTGAATTCAGCTCTGCAGCAAGATGTGTGTTGAGATGCCCTTTTAGGACGGCATGGCTGATAAGTCTGGTGCTCTCTGGGCAGAGGAATGAAGATGTTCTGTAATGACTCTGTTTCCCCACCCCCAAACTCCTGGGCTGGTCTGGAAGGCTGGTATTGTTTGGGCTCTGGTTAAGAACATAGACACACCTTGATTCTTATTGCAATGAAACCCTTTGTTGGACACCAAAGAAAAATCTTACAGAGTGAAGACAAGATTTATAGGGGAGATACCCAATGAATAATAAATTACTCACAACATGAAAAATAATTAAAATGCTAGAGCCTATCATCATGCTGAATAAAATTAGTAGGCTTCTTCTTACTGCCAACATTGTAAAAGCAAAATTACATATACTGACAACACACACACACGTCCACTATCGAACCAACTTCAAGGAATGACACTTTGAGCAGAGAGCATTGTGAAAAGGCACCAGGCTTGAAGTATGGTGTTGAGAGAAAGATAGAATAATGAAACTCTCATCTTTTTATTCAGGTGATTTCTGCTTCCCTCCTTAAGAAGTCTTATAGTTGATCTGCTTTCTTCAATTTTAAAGATGCTCTGAAAAATAAGGTAAAGACTGCTCTGAAAAAATAAGGTAAAGAAACTGATTTCATGAGTATGTTTGTTTCCACATTTTGGCACCTTCTTTTCTAAATATACAGTCGAACCCAAATGATATAACATTAATTAAATTGTTTTAAGGTAACCAAAATACAGAGTTTGCTCCCTCATGGCATTTCCAAAAAAAAAGTGCATAAAATGGGAACACATTTTAGACCCTCATAAATAGTTATTAAGAAGAAACTGAAATTGGAAACCTGAGAGTTTAAAGGAAATAGACCAGAGCAGCATCTGGATATTTTTGGAAATAATTTCCCTTTTTTATTTCTCACTTACCCTTTGTTAGTATGGGTTTAGAATAGGGTATGGTTTTCTCATGAAAAAATTGCAGGCTGGCAGAAACCTCAACAAACATAAAAAGAAAATGTACTTAAATGTTCTTCAATTGCTAATATGGGTCGACTGGAGACTTTTAAAAGGAGATTGCATCTCGTCTTCACTACCCCATCACTGCAATTCAGAAATAAGGCGGGTTTTCTTTCTAGTAATGGAATGTATTTTAACTGGCACTTAGTCTCTTGAGAACATTAGTTTAGCATTTTGGGGAACACAGGAAAGAGTCTAGGCAATTAGAGGGCTGGTATAGTATCTTAAAATAAAGAGAAATGAATTATATGTTAACCTATTTATGAGAGCAGGAAATTATATATAAGCAATGGGAAAAAATGAATTGTTGTAAAAAGGTAGTAGTATTTGGATATATTTGCCAAGCCAAACCTTATATTTGGGGATTTCTGCCTAACTGAAAAATACCTAAGCTGACCAGATAAAGCACGTGTATGGTGCCATGTTTAAAAATACATCTCTAGGTGGTCCTCTAGATTGTATCTACCATAGAAAATTTTTATTTCATAACTTGGTCGGAACAGCATTAAATTATTTTTACTCTTGAGATATATCCTCTATTAATAGGGCCAGTGAGAATTAGGCTTTTGGGGTGCAGCAGCTTTTCCCCATTGTTGTTTCTCTGTATGTGGGAAGTACAAATGGTGTTGCTGCTTGAGATTATTGCCAAGAGACTGGGTGGTAGGAAGTGGTTCTCTACAGTCCAACCTACCAAAGGCTTTTTTTATTGGCTATAACTGTGTTGTGACCTTTGTTTTTATTTTTGTACAAAGCATTTGACTTATTTTGTAATAAAGAAAGACTATGAGATTAGCACAATACCAGCGAGTGGGGATATTCCTCGGCTAAATGTGTGTATCTCTATCTCTAGAAACATACCATAAACATCTACAGAGATGGTTTGTGTCTTGTGGAAATTTAATGTGCAATACTACTTAAGATTTGAATTATATAAACATGGGAAGAGAATATAAAGTGTTTCAAAATGGAATATCTACCTTAAAAAATAAATGGTTGACACCTTCCTTCTGTGTGCCACTCAGTTTGTCATGGTCCATGTACATAAAATAATTTTTGGTGTCTGCATCAAAAGGGGAATACAAGAGGATGGTAGACAATATACAGAAACTTCAGTGCTTCCAGTACTATGCTCTGGGCCATCAGCAGAAATTAACGTGGGAGACCTTTGATTGCAATGGGAGTCAATACAGAACAGTAGAGAATAGGAGAATCCAACAAGGTTTCTTTAGTGGATTTACGGTTATAAACAATGGGTCATTCAGAGCTTAAGAATGAACTAAGGGATCTGGGAGAAGTCACTGGTTGTGATGGTTTTATTTCCATAACTGCTTCCAAGCAGTCTCTGAGACAACTTATAATAGGGTATTACACTAAGAAGCATTGTATGGAAAGTTGACCATTGTTTAGCTGGCTAAAGAAAATCATTTTTGTTTTATTTCAGTTAATGTTGAATTAGAATAACTTAATTTGCCTAAGAGAATGAATGAAACAGGTCTAAATCCCTATGTGTTACTGTTTTTCATGGGGGAAAATTACATTCTTCCCTTACTTGCCTGGTGGAGATATTTTACAAGGGTTTCCACCCTTAGTGTTTATATAATGATCGATTGATTTCTTCTGAAATATAAAATTTTCTGTCTATCTGAGTTGCTATTTATAGGATGAGTTTCAAAGAAAAGAAACAAGAAATAGAAATGGGTCCTAGATCATTTAGCTGATTCCTCCAGTTTTTCCCATTTGTAACTCCTTATTTAAATGGTCCCTGAAATTTGAATCTGGAGATTACTATCAGGAGCAGATGTAAAAGATTCTGCAGTAACTGAGAAGTGGCCACTTGATGCCGGGGCACCTAACTTGTATTTACTCCTTGAGAAAGTTGGGGAGTTATCTCAACGTAGAATCCTCAGAGTTTTTCTGTTTGAAACCCTTTTCTAGGCAGAACTTGATCACGGTTCTGAGCTAAGATAAATACTAGTAGAAGCTACTTCTGTTTCTCTTGTGGGATACCAGCCGTTCTAGAAACAGAGCATGAAATATTAATGTTTAAAGATACCCTAGATATTATTTAATCCAATTCTCTAAATGCTCTCCTACCCACGTTATAGGAATAGCACAGAGAGGCTGTACAGTTTATTGGTGCTGAATCTAGGGCAAGAATTTTATCTCCTGTTTTATAGTCAATATATATAAATACCAAGCCACTTTCTAGTATTGGCGAGATATGAGAAGGCAAAATAGAAAAGTGTTGATGTCTGAATGATATCTGAACATGTTAATCCTTCACGTATTTTATAGTTTACCAAATTTTTGAGATTAATAGCTGGCTCTGCAAGCATATTTTTGTACTATTACTTATGTTTAGTCCTATTATTTATGTTTGATATCAAATGAGCAGCATTTCATTTGCTCATATGAAAATGTACACTGAATTTCAGGGATACTCTTGATATTTAATTATTGGTCTGGTGCTTCTGTAATATTGTCTCATCCTGATTCCAAAGTAGTGGGATATTTTCATTCTCTACATCATATCCATTTAAAACATAGTAAGAACCCTAACACTTATATTTGTAAAGGGAATGCCATAGAAGACAGCTAATTCAATATGTTCCAGTATGCGTTTTTTTTTGTTTGTTTGTTTTGTTTGTTTGTTTGTTTTTGGGGAAAAAAAAGAAAGAAAGAAATGTAATCTATGCAGGCCAAATATTATGAAAATTATGTTAGGGTAAAGTTTGTCATCAAATTATCATGGTTTAGGGTTCATGGTGGATATTATTTAAGTAGCCAAGGGACAGCTCTATTTCTTGAAAGCAGGTATTAGAGGAAAGGAAATTTTAAAAATATTTATGTTCCTAACATGTTTTTCAAATGCAGTAGGCAGGTAGTTTCTAGAGTTGACTCAAGCGAAAGGATTTTCATTGGCATGAGCCTGGGGGTAAATGGACAAAAGGTAAACAAAGCTTGTCTTGGTTTTGACCTAGAGCGGTTGCTATGAATACATGCCTGACTGTTCACCTTGAGATGATGGCACTGAAGATAAACAACCTGTCTCCTCATTAAAGCCAATTTATGTATGCCAACAAGGGTGCCAGCAAACCAGGTTATTTAGCCGGTGTTCAAAATCATGGAGATTAAATGTCAGTTTCCTAAAGAGTTATGTTAATACCATAAGGATGATGTTTACACCCTAAAATCATACACCCTGACAAGAGGTGCTTTGTTGATTCTGTGACTTCATGTCCTCAGTGTGGGATGTCATTCAAGTAAGTGCAGAAAGAATAGCATGGCTACTAGTTCTGTATTAATTCAAGTGTGTTACTTACACACTTATTACATACTTGCTGTATACTTATACTGAAAAATGTCATCTTCGTCCTCCCTCTGACTCCTGGTCATGACCACAATGGCAGCAGTTCCACCATGTAATAATTACTTAGATGTCACTCTGGCTACTTTGATGGCACTGGCAGTGCCCCTCTTTGGCAAAGCTGTAATGTGTATATAGTTTATCTTTGATGCTGTTAGTTATGCAACTACCAGACGCTGAATGGGATCTGGGCTCAAGTTGTTTGGGATGAAATCCAGGAATAAGAAAGTCAAGAGCTAGGCAGTGCTTTTTGAAATATATTTCTTGGATCACTCGCACCAAAAATCTTTTGGTTCAGTATGTAGAGAAAATTCAGATTTCTTGACCCAAGGTTTGCTGAATCAGAATCTGTGGGGATGGAACCTAGAATCATTCATTTTTGACAGATTTTCTAAGTAATTCTAAGATCGCAAGCTGAAGTTTAAGAACTGCTCAGTCAGGGTAATTAACCTGGGCCTATAGGTGGCTCAGGGAGAAAAGACAACAGGTAATCATGGACATTTTTCTATTATAGTAAGATTAGCATCTCCTAATTTGGTGGGTGGTGGGGGGAGGTTATTGGGCATTTGTGTTTCTTTTCATGTGAAATATTTATTTCCTTTTCCCCATTGTGTTACTGATGTCTTTATTATTTATTTATAAGCACTCTTCTTTTTTTGAAGATTTTTATTAAAAATATAGCTAACATACAATATTATATGAGTTTTAATGGTACACCATAGTTGTTCAACATTTATATACCTAAAGAAGTGATCACCATGATAAATCCAGCAACCATCTGACACTGTACCACGTTATCACAATGTTATTGACTATATTCCCGTTACATCCTCAAGACTTATTTGTTTTATACCTGGTAATTTGGACTGCTTATTGCCCTTCACGTTTCCCTCCCTTTTTAATTTTTCAGTTATAATTAACATTCAGTATTATTTTATATTAACTTCAGGGATACAGTATAATGGTTAGACATTTATATAATGTAAGAAGTGATCCCCCTGGCTAGTCTAGAACCCTCCTAGCACTATACATAGTTATTACCACATTATTGACTATATTCCTTATGCTGTTTTTTGCATCCTCACGACTATTTTGTAACTACCAATTTGTACTTCTTAATCCCTTCACTTTTTTCACCCTGCTCCCAACCCCCTCCCATCTATCACTCCAACCAATCTAGTACCCATCTGACACCATACATAGTTATTACAATATTAATAATTATAATCTTTATGCTATACCATACACCCCATGACAATTTTGTAACAACCAATTTGTACTTTTTAATCCCTTCCCATCTGGCAACCATCAAAATGTTCTCTGTATCTATGAGTTTGTTTCTGACTTGTTTATTTTGTTCTCTAGATTCCACATATAAGCGGAATCACATTGCATCTGGCTTTCTCTGTTGGACATACTCCATTCAGCACAATATCCTCTTGTCTGGGACTCTCTGCACTTCCTGGGCTTGTATGTTTATTTCCTTTGCCAGGGTAGGAAAGTTTTCAGTCATTATTTCTTAAAATACATTCTCAATCCCTTGCTTTCACTCTTCTCTTTCTGGTACTCCTATGATGAGAATGTTGTTATGCGTGATGTTGTCCCAGAGGTCTCTTAAACTATCCTCCCTCATTTTTGTTTTTTTAATCTTTTTTCTTTTTGCTGTTCTGATTGGGTGTTTTCTGCTCCCTTGTCTTCCAAATCACGGATTTGATCCTCTGCTTCATCTAGTCTGCTGGCGATTCTTTCTAGTGCATTCTTCATTTCAGTTATTGCATTCTTTTCTTCCGACTGGTTCTTTTTTAATGATTTCTACATCTTTTTGTTTTATGCTTGCAATCTCTTTGTTTAAGTTCTCACTAAGTTCCTTGAGCATCCTTATAACCATTGTTTTGAACTCTGTCTCTAGTAGGTTACTTGCCTCCATTTTGTTTAGTTCTTTTTCTGGATTTTTCTCCTGTTCTTTCATTTGGGATGTATTTCTTTGGTCCTCATTGTGGCTGCTGCATTTCTGTGTTTGTTTCTATGTATTAGGTAGATCTGCTATGCCTCCCAGTCTTGGCTGCATGGGCTTATATTATAGGTGTCCTGTAGGGTCCAGTGGTACAGTCACCCTGATCGCATGCTCCAGGTGCTCCAGGAGTGTCCCTTAGGTGGGTTGTGTGAGCCCTTCTGCTATAGTTGAGCCTTGATTTCTACTGGCACATCAGTGGGTGGGATTGACCCTCAGGCTGATTGGCTGTGGGGTTTGGCCATGTCCACAACTTACAGGCTGCTGTGCAGGGTGCTTACACCAGTGAGTGGGCTTCACCCCAGTGGGCTCTGATGCTTGTTGAGATTACCCTTTGTGTATGCCATTTGTGGGGCTAGTTGGGCAGTACTCTGCTGTGGTTCTGAAACCAACCTCCAGGTATGTTGGTTCTGGGGCCTCCTGGGAAGGGCTCTGGTGCTGGCCTAGGTCACCCACTGCCTGTAGCCAGGGAGTACTTGGTAGGAGCTACAAAGTAATTCATAGTTTTTTGCTGCTTGTGCTGAACCTGAAGGCACGTCAGAGAGGCCATGCTGTGAACAGAGGATGCCACCAGTACCCAGCCTGGGGTGGCTCTGCAAACAGTCAGATACCCCAAGGCCTGCTGCCACTTTCTGGCTTCCTTAAAGTTTGGTCGCTGATAAAGCCTTGTGCAGTATGGGAGTTGAGTAAAGCAGGGTCTCAGGGATTCACTAGAGTGGAAAGAGTTGTGGTCATCAGGTTAATGTAGATTCTGGTTTGGTGCCAGCGCTGAGCCAGGAGCTACTCAGGAAAAGTCTCAGAGTACACTTAGGCCAGTCATCACTCACCTGGGGCCCATGGCCTCTGATAGTTTTCGAAGAAAGTGTGCAATGTGGGCGAGGCTGGCTATTCTTGGAGAAAGTACCTCCAGTATTGGGGGAGTTGCGTGGGATGGGGTCCCAGTGAGTTAGGAGGTTGGAGCCCTGGAGCTCACCAGACCAATCAGATTCAGATTTGCCTGTAAGTGTAGGGGCTGGGCTCAACACATTAAAGATGGTGGCTGCCTGCCTGGCTGCATGGGAGGAAGATCCCTTACAGGGAAAATGGCGACGGTCCTACAGCCCTGTCCTCAAGGCCACACACCTCAGTCTGTTTCCCATATGCCTCTGACACCCCCTGAGTCACCCTCACTCTTCTGGAGCACAAGGTGAATCCCTGCAAGTGAGTGAGTCTGTACGTTGGCCATTTAAGAGGAATCTGGGTTTCTTGCAGTCTTTCATCCCACCCAGATGGTTGGAATCCCCACTGTTTTTCACAACCAGATTTTAGGGGGGCTCCTCTTCCCATTGCCAGTACTCTGGGCTGGGGAGCCTGGAATGAGGCTGGGGTCTATGCCTCAGCCTCATAGAGGTTGGGAACCTCTATGGCCAGCTTATCCCTCCCTATTTTGAACCACCACAGGGAGATTTGAGACCAGCTTGGTTTGCATCTCCGCCCCTCCTACCATTTTTTACGTGGCTTCTTCTTTACATCCTTAGTTATAAAACTGTTCAGCTAGACTTCAGATGGATCTCCAGGTTGACTATTCTATAATTTGGTTGTAATTTTAATGTGTTCATGAAAAGAAGAAGGCACAGTGTTTATCTACTCTGCCATCTTGGATCTCTATAAACACTCTTTTGATGTAAGGAAAATCAACCTCTGTTATATGTGTCGCTACTATTGTTTACTTAATTTTTTTTCTCTTTTGAGTTTGTTTTGGATTTTTTTTGCAACTGATAATGATTTTGTTTTTACATACAACAGGCTATTATCAACAACCCTGCTATCTGTTATTTCCTTATTGCTGTGGTAACAAATTATTACAAACCTAGTGACTGAAAACAACACACATTCATTATCTTACAGTTCTGAAGATCAAAAGTCCAAAAAGAGGCACAAACATATGTTCTCCTATATATTGAGAAGATTATATGATTTTTCTTGTTTAATCTGTTTCTGTGGTTTGTTACATAGACTGAATTTTCTAACGTTTAGCCAATCTTATATTTTTGGTTATAAACCCAGATTTTGTTATCATCATTTTAATGTATTACTGGATTCAATTTGTGGATATTTTATTTAGGAATTTTCCATCCATAATCATGAATGAAATTGTTAGGTAATTTTATTTTCTTACACTGATCTTGTTGAAGTTATTTTCAAAGTTATGCTAGCCTTATAAAATTAGTTGGGGATTGTAATGTCTTATACTTTTATCTAGAGTACTTATATAAGATTGAAATTATTTCTTCTTTGAATGTTTCGTTCTTGAGACATTTTGGGTAAATTGTACTTTTTACTGTGAACTTGTCTGTTTCATATAAATCTTCCAATTAATTGTCAACAACTTATTTATAATATTTTCTTAATATCTGTGGGATCCATAGTGATATGCTATTGTAAAGAGTTCTTGATATTTTTTATTTGCATGTTCTCTTTTTGTTTTGATCAGTCTTACTAGGTATATACATATTATTAGATTTTTATTTGTTTGATAGCATATGCCTGATAATTTCAATATCTGAACTCTTTTTAGGTATTTTTTGTCTTTATATTATTCCTGCTTGATTTTACCAATGAAGGTCTAGTTGGATTGGCTCTGGGTTACCTTGAATGTGCTTTTGTATTCTTTTGTTTGGTGCTCCTCCATCCTACCTCACATCCCTACATTTCTATGGAGTAGGAAGCTTAGTTTCAAAAAATAAAGGTTACATCTTTAAGGAGTCTGCTTTCCAGACTGACCAGTGATGTGGAACCAGTTTTCTACAATAATGTTCTTTAATAATGCTATTGTTCACCTATGTCACTAGATCTTAAAAGAATGTGTCATTTACTTTTAGAGTAATCTCCAGTTCATAAGAGATATAAAGAAATATTTACTGGCTCTAGAACATCCTAGTTCTGATCCAGATTTCAGTGTACATATTGGACATTGTGTGTGTGTGTGTGTGTGTGTGTGTGTGTGTGCATGTGTGTGTGTTTTCAAGGGTAGAGGGGTTGGAATCTTTTTTTAGTTCTTTTAAAAGATGGATTATTATTTTCAATTATTATTTTATTTATCATTGTTATTGAATTTCATAGAGTTGCATAAAGTAAAAATGTCTTGACCCTGCTATCAGTAATTGAAAATTCTCATTGTCTTCATATTCATCACATTTATTAATTTTCATTGTGTAGAAGTTAAAATACATTTTTATTTTATTTATTTTATGTAACTTATCCCAAATTATAGCTTCTAGTTCATCACGCTTTAGTTGTTTTCTAGAGTTAAGGTAAATGTCCTATGTCAGTGTGGCATATTGAAATGGATAAAGATTTAGATCTTGTTCAAATTTCAGGAATTTCACTAATTTGCTTTGTTTCTGTGAGTTAATTTATCTCTGTAAATTGCAAATTTCTCATCTACTCATATTTCCTTCCCTGGCAGATTTTGGGAGATTAAATCAGATACCTTTATATATAGAAACTAGCACACAGTGCACTCTCTTTGAATGATTCTCAGCATTTCTAGTGTATATCTCTTTAACAGACTTGTTGTTAATTAAAAACCTGCAGTATTACGTATAGATATGTTATTTTACTACACTTTATATTAATATTCAATTTTAGTGGCAGTCATTATATGTTTTTTCCTTTTTGTTTGCTACTCTTGTTTATAGCACATTAATTTCTAACAATTTTGTAACTGTCATTGAATTTTTATTCTATTTCATTGATTTTTAATTCTCATCTTGATTTCAATGATTTTAAAAATACATTATTTATCTTCTAAAAAAACTTGGCTCATTACCCTTACTTCACAAATAATAATGTTTTGGAAAGAAAGCTTTTAGGTGTTAATGTTAAGAGTGTTGCAAAGAGAAATTTAGCCAGTTAGTCATTTAAATGGGCCTTATTAATTGCCTGACTTGGCTTGAGTTCCCCATTACAAGGTTTACATCCCGATTTTCTAAGCTCCCATTTATTTTTGTCTTTATATTGAAAGCAGATCAGTTTTTCTTGTGATTGATGTTCAATAATTTTGTCTATAGATGATGATTTTAAAGGATGAATATCAATTTCCAATGAGAGGAGTTTTCCATGGGGTACTTACAAAGTTCATATTCTCTCTCCAAAGGACGCTCTTACTTTGCCCTAGAAATCAAGGTATCAATCCAGATATTATTTGTTGATCATAAATAGAGAGCAAAGATGGATAGATAACTTGAAATGACTTTTATCTTACACATAAGGATATTTAGCAAAATATTTTTGCCCTCTGAGAAGGAATATCTTTATCTATTCTCCAGAACAGCATTCAGGAAAGGCCTGAACTTTTACATATATTTGATTTAATCTGTCAGGTGATATTTTGATTTGTCAATCTCACATAGTTCTGGGAGCATTTTACTATTACTAGTATAATCTTTGTCGTATGAATAAAGCCATATTCTTGTCCCAATTTTTTGGGACTATTTTCAAATATTTGGAAAATGTTGTTATATTTGAAAACAAACTATTTTGCTTTAGGTTTATCCTTTAATTCTAACTACATACTAGTAAGGTCTAAATTTTTAAATATTTTATCTTTTCCCAGATCATTTAAAACAACTGGTCAAGATGTAGTTTACAATCTGATAAAAATCAAATTATATTATCCCTCAGTTTAAAGAAGCATCATTGTGCCAAAGAGCAATTCAGAAAAAGAAGTTCTATTGAGAATGGTGAAATTTTAAGAAAGATTTTTATTAAAATATAGCTAACATACAATATTATATTAGTTTCAGGTGTACACAATACTTATTCAACATTTATATACTTAAAGAAGTGATCACATAAGTTCAGCAACCATCTGACATTGTGCCATCCTATCACAATATTATTGAATAAATTCCCTAAGCTGTACATTACATTTTCATGACTTATTTGTTTTATACCTGGAAATATAAACCTCTTATTCTCCTTCACATTTCCCTCCCATTTAAATTTTTCAGTAGTTGACATTTTATATTAACTTCATGTTATTTTATATTAACTTCAATGTTATTTTGTATTATATTATTTTGTTAATTCAACATTATTTAATATTGATTTAATATTAATTAATATTAATACTATGTTAATTCAATATTATTTTAATATTATGTTTACATTGAAAGTAATAGTTGATAGATATACAGTTATTGCCATTTTTGTTATTTATATTTTTGAGATTTTTTTTTTCTTTTTGTCTTAAAGAAGTCCCTCTAACATTGCTTGTAATACTAGTTTGGTGTTGATTAACTCCTTTAGATTTTTCTTATCTGGGAAGCTCTTTATCTCTCCTATTCTAAATGATAGCTTAGATAGGTAGAGTAATCTTGGTTGTAAGTCCTTGCTTTTCATCGCTTTGAATATTTTTGCCAGTCCCTTCTGGACTATGAAGTTTCTGTTGAGAAATCAGTTGACAGTCTTATGGGAACTCCCTTATGGTTACCTCCCTTGTAGGTAACTAACTGCTTTTTTCTTGCTGCTTTTAAGATACTTTCTTTGTCTTTAACCTTTGGCGTTTTAATTATGATATGTTTTGGTATGGGCCTCTTTGGGTTCATCTTGCTTGAGACTCTCTGTGCTTCCTGTGCTTGATGTGTCCCAGAAACCATTTAAACTCTCCTCTTTTTTTTTTTTTTTTTTTGGATTCTTTTTGCTGTTCTGATTGGGTGTTTCCTGCTACCTTTTCTTCTAAATCATGGATTTGATCCTCTGCTTCATCTAATCTACTGTTGATTCCTTCTAATGTAGTCTTCATTTCAGTTATTGTAGTCTTTATTTCTGACTGGAGTTTCCTACCTCCATTTTTATATTTCCTATCTCTTTGTAGAAGTTCTCCCTGAGATCACGGAGCATATAACCAGTGTTTGGAACTCTGCATCTGGCAGATTGCTTGTCTCCATTTTGTTTAGTTCTTTTTCTGGAGCTTTGTTCTGGTCTTTTATTTGGAAATGTTTCTTTGTCTCCCCATTTTGGCTGCCTCTCTGTGTTTGTTTCTATGTAGGGCTGCTATGTTTCCTGGTCTTAGTAGAGTGGTCTTATGTAGTAGGTGTCCTGTGAGACCCAGTGGTGCAGTCTTCTTTTCACCAGAGCCGGGTGTCCAGGTGTGTCCCTTGTGTGGGTTGTGTTGTCCTCCTGTTGTAGTTGAGACTTAATTACTATTTGTATAACAATGGGAGGGATGGACCCTCAGGCTGATTGGTTGTGAGGACTGTCTGTGACTACAGTGGAGAAGGTGTTGTGCAAGGGCTGACCCTACCGATCAGGGTTCACTCTAGCAGGGCTCTGATGCCTGCCCAGTCTGCCCTTTGGATGTGTCATCCTTGGAGGTGGTGGGTGATGCTCCAGTCCAGTCTGTACCTGGTCACTGGGGCTGCGAGACCTGGGGATGTTTAGGAGGGGACCTGCTGCAGGCAAAGTTCAGCTGCCGTCTGTGCCATGCCAAGGACCACCTGGCATGAGCCACAGAGCAATACAGAGATGGCGACGACCACTCTGTGCTTGGAGGTGCCGGAAGAGGGCAAACCAGGAACCAAGGCCAGCTGTCACTAGCGCTGGGCTTAGGGTTACTCAGCCAGTGGTACAGAACATGCTGAAGCAAGATGCTCCTTATTTGGATTTTTTTGATCTTTGAGAGATTTGGATCTTTCAGGAAAGGCTGCAGCATGAGTCAAGGCAGGCCGTTTATACAGAAAAGCTACTGGAAGAAGCTTGTGTGTACCTAAAAGTTGGGTGGAGTGTGATCTCAAGGAATCAGAAGGGTGGGGCAGGGGAATGGTGATAGCCAGTCGGATGGAGACTCAGATATGGCATCTGCCTGTGTCTGCACGCAGAAAGGGATAGGGCTCAACAAAGAAACAATGGCTCTGCCAGCTCCTCTGTCTGAAGAAAGCTGTCCCTCCAGCCCTCAGCCTAAAGGTAGACAATTCAGTTTATCTCCATATGTCCCTGGCACCTTTCAGGCTGCTGCTCCAGCACTGGAGCTCAGAGCAAGTGAGTCTGTCAGCAAGTAAGTCTGGGCACAATTTCTGCTGGTTATCATGGCCAGAAGTTATGGGAACTTTTCTCCTCAGCACTGAAACTCTGGGCTGGGGAAGGGCTGGAACCCCTCCCTCCTCAGGGGGGGACCACCACCACTCAGATATTCCTCCCAATTTTTAATGGTCACATGTGAGTATGGGACCAGCACGTTCCACATCTCTGCCCCTTCTACCAATCTTGAGTTGGCTTCTTCTGTATGTTGGTAGTTGTAAGGCTTTGGTTCAGCTATACTTCAGACAATTCTCAGTGATGGTTGTTCTGTAGTTTAGTTGTAATTGATGTGGTCCTGAGAAGAGGTTAGCACAACGTTAACCTCCTCTGCCATCTTGACCAGAAATCCTCAGGAATGGTGAGAATTTGACAAGCAATATGATGTAATCTGGGGGGCTCAGTTCTCATATAACTGTCAATGCTAGGATGGATTTTAGAAAAATTAAGTAGTGAGTGGATGACATTTATTCATGTGTTCAAAAGGTAATTATTGAGTTTTTGCTTGACACTGTGCTGACCTCTGGGCATCACAGATTAATTCAAAATTTGTTACTTATTACTTCCATATCCAACTAACAAGGTAATTTCTAGTATACCTTTATAAATAAGCTAGGTACAAGATTATATCTTGGAGACTGAGTGAATTAGCATGATGTTGTATACAAATAAGTTATTAAAATGTTGGGGTTATGTCTACAAAAAGTAATGAATTTCATTGACTCATAGTTCTTCTTTTTGGAAGTAAATATACATCAAAACTAATTCTATATTAGGGTCACTCCTCAATGTGTGATAGTAAAATAAGTCATTATAGGACAATGATTATATGTCCAAACACTCTGTGAGGACAAACATTTAATTAACATGACAATATTATAAAGGTACATATTAATTACAAGAGGGACCTGAAAACTTTTCTCTTTCATAACTTTGTGTTTTATTATCGTCTATCAACATTTTAGATTATGATCCATTCTTATTTACAGTAGAATGTTCAAGTCCTGTCAAATGAGAAGATTCTGAGGTTTCTTGTAGCATATTTCACCAGAGTGCTGCAGAGTATATGAATGGTTGTAACAGACCCTGTTGGTGCCCTCGCCATATTTTACTCTTTTCATTTCTGTACTACATACCCAAATTCTGTCAACTCTTCTGTTTCTTTACTTCACTGGTGCCATAGCCACTTTGCCCACTTGTACAGAAGGCACAGCGAAGTCTGTTCCCAGAGGCACCCATTAAGTATCAACTGATGGTAGCTGTTCTCTAAATGCATGATTTCCCTCATTTCTGGGATGGTTAAACTCTGCGGTACATGAGTTAAACTACACTAGCTCTCAGGGTTTTCTCCAGGAAGGCTGAGCTTCAGTTGCTTTGGTAGTAACTAGCTGATCGCTCACATTTTATTGACTGCTTTCCCTTCCCTGTTTCATCTACCCGTTCCCTACTGGTAGTTCATTCATGTCCACTTCTCCCTTTTAGATTGCCTTCACATCCTGTCTCAGGGTCTACCTCTGGGTGAACCCCATTTAAGATGTGATCAAGCCTGGGTCACCACAAACTGGCATTCATTTTCAAAGTGGTAGCTACTAATTTGAATACAGCAAAGTATTTTCCTTTGAAAAATGTGACAAGTTACATTCTGTGTCCAACCAGATATGAAACTTGGTAAGAATTGGAGCCTATCATTTTGAGTAGTTCTGGGCAAGTTCTTGAGTCCTTGACTCTCTTAGGTTTTGTGTGAGAAGAGATGATTGGAACACAGGCATAGTGCAGACTGGAATATACTAAGTTCGTCATAATTAAGTTTTGTTTGTAAAATTAGGGAAAATTAAGTCTCCCAGGGTCAGCTGGAGTTTGAACTCAATCACCAAGCACATGCCCAGAAACTCACATAATTTTCAAACTTTTTGACTAATCTAATATCCTCTATTTGTATTTATTATACTTGAGCTTTTCCAAGACATTTTATAATGAGATTTCAATTTAACTCTTTCACTGCATTAATTAATTTCAAGTTTTTTCTCCAAAATGTGTCAAAAATCCACAAAAAATAATTACAGTATTTATATTTTTAAGTAAATACAGTTAAGGTGCTACATTTTATTAAAATAAATGATTACTTTAAAGTATAAAAATTTCATATTGTTATTCATTCTTGAAAAACACAAAAATATTTAAAAATGTACATCTGCTTTGCACATCTTTTCTGGAACACTGAGATTGTGGGGTAAAGTCAAATGCCACAGTCAGCGACATACAAATTTCATTCAACTATGGTCAAATGTTGCAGCTCAAGTGTTTTAATCTATTGCTTAGATTAAATTTCTAAGCAATAGAAATTGTTTCCAATTTCTTTTTTAATGTTGCTTTTTAAAATTGCCGATGGTGTTTGTTTTATTTTTGTCACTTGTTTTTCTACTAAGCTGTTATGGTCAAACCAGGTGGTAGTGGTCCCTCATTAATAAAGTTAACTATAAATTATTAACAACCACTCCCTCACCTGGATTATTGCAGTAACTTTCTAAATAATCTCCTTGATTCTGTGATTTCCTTCCAAGAGTTTCAACACTGTAGGTAGAGTGGTCTTTTAAAAATACAAATATGAGCAGAGCACTTCTCTGCTTAAGTTTTCCAGTGGCTATCCATTTCATTCAGGGTTCTTACAGTGGCCTGCAAGGTCAAACTCAATCTCATTCTTTGTTATCTCTCAGACTTCGTTTCTTACTGCTTTCCTTCTTTCACTCTTTCCAGCCACATGGGTCTCTTACTTCTTTGAATAACCCCAAGCATGTGCCTGCCCCAGAATTTTTGCAATTTTGCAGTCCCCTCTGCCTGAAGTACCCTGTACCCAGATATCCACATGGCTTATTCCCTTAATGTTCTTCAGGAGTCTGCTCATATATTAGTTTATAACAGAACCCTATCTTAACTATCTTATATAAAAGAACATTTCTCCCATTCTGCACTCCCTATCCTAAATTGCCCTACTTTATTTTTCTCTTGACCCTTTACTGCCATCTAACACACTATATATTTACTTGTTTATTATCAGACCTCTTCCAGCCCTTCCCTATCCTGAACATAAACTCCACAAAGAGAAGGACTTTCTGTGTTTTGTTCAATGTCATATCATCACTGCTTGGCATAACTATTAGGCATTCATATGTGGAATGAATAAATAAATGAATGAATGAACAAGTTGGTCAAGGAAAGAATTTCTGAGGAAGTGATGCATAAATTGCTACCTAAAAGATGAAAGGAGGTAACCATATGAAAACGAGGAGGAAATGTTTCATGCAGAGTGAAAACCAGTTGCAAAAGTCAAAGCATTTCCTTAATCTATTTCTTCTCACCTCCATTACAACTATCCTACTCCAAACCACCATCACATTTTATGCCAGATCAAGCAGGTCCCTGTATGCTATTCTAGGATATGTAATGAATATCCATTGAAATTATTAAAACAGACTTAATCTAATTTATATTTTAGATGGTCACATAATAAGCTCATCTGTAGAAAATTGTTTGAAGAAGGCCTGTATAGAAGTAGAGACTATTTAAGAAGAAGTTCTGGTAGGGTGATGTCAGATGGAGATGGAAACTATTAGATGGCTTGTGATATATTTTGGTTATAGAATTTACAGGACTTACTAATGGATCAAATGTAAGGGTTGAGAGAAAGGATGAAATCCAGAAGAAATACTTAATTTCTGGCTTGAGCAATCAATCATTGGGCTCATGTTTACTGGGATAAGGGATATGTGGGTGGTGAAATTATAACTTTAATTTTGAGTATTTAAAATTACTCCAAGTTTAGGGGTTTGGATGAGGTCTCAGAGAGAGTATAGAGTTTTAAGAAGAGAGGTCTTGGAACCAAACTTTAGGGGAACATCACCATTTTAAAGATGAATAGATGGGGAAAAATCAGAAAAGAAAAAGTAACTGGTGAAATGTAAGTGATATCTTGAGAGCATGGTGTTATAAAAGTCAAGAAAGAAGAGTGTTTCAAGGAAGAAAGAATAGGTTCTTTTTTCAGGTTCTTTCCAGAAGTTATTAAAGACAAGGACAGAAAAGTGGGTCTTGTATTTGACACTATAAGTCTTAGACAAGAGCCATTTTGATGGAATGATGGGTGGGAATTGAAGTGTGATGGGACATAGGGAAGAAAGGAAAAACAGCATGGGTGCATGAGTCTTAAGAAGTTTGGTGAATATGATTTCACTTATATATGGAATCTAAAAAACAAAATAAATGGACAAATAAAACAGAAACAAAGTCATAGTTACAGAGAACATTTTGATGGTTGTCATATGGGAGGGGGTTTGGGAGATGGGGGAAAAAGGGTAAGAGATTAAGATGTACAAATTGACAGTTAAAATAACAGTCACGGGTATGTAAAGTACAACACAAGGAACATAATCAGTAATATTGTAATAGCTATGTATGGTGTCAGATAGGTATTAGATGTATCAGGATGATCATTTCATAAGTTATAAATGTCTAATCACTATGTTATACACCTGAAACTAATATAATATTGTATGTCAAGAGTAATTTAAAAACATTTAAAAATAAAATAAATTAAAATATGTAAGAAAAGCCAAAAAAAAAAAAAAAAGAAGTTTGGTGAACAAAGAAAAAACGAGGCTGTAGGTACAGGGTGGGGTGCTGATGGAAAAATTCCAGGAGATGATAGATAGATAGATAGATAGATAGATAGATAGATAGATAGATAGATGATAGATAGATAGAAGATAGAATAGGAAAGAGGTTATTATAGTAAAGTCCTTGAGCACAAATAGGGATTGTCTTTTTATATGAGTAGGACAAAAACTCCATTGTAATAGGCAGGGGGAAAATAAGTGTTCACATGCAGGTGCATGTGTAGGTTTGGCAGAGGAAGATGAGTGGATTTGAGATTGATGACTTATATTTTCTCAGTAAACAGTTGGATTTGATCACCAACTATGAATGAGGCAGAAAGAGGAGGTGTGGGAGGTTTGAAGACAGAGAAGGTATGGAATTGTTATATGGTATAATGAGATGCAAAGTCTTATTAGCACAGCAGATAGAATTGTAGGGAAGCATTTGATGTTACTCTGAGATTTGAGTTTGAGTATTTAAAGTGAAAAATGTCAGCTCACTTGAATAATTTGTTTAGTTGTTTTTGTGCAGACAGATGGAGGGTGAAAGATTTGGGATATGAAAGAGGAAGAGCAGGACAAGGTCAAAGATATTCACTGAGATGACTATATGAAGCTTGATTAGACAAGGCGGGAAGTGAAGCAGACAGATAGTGCGAAAGTGGTGGGGGTTTAAAAATAGAAGCTCTGATGAAGGGAAGGAATTGCAACATTGGAATACCTAAGCAAGTGAGCTGGAAGGATAAGGAGGAGGTGAAACTGAGGCATTCAAATTACTGCCACGCTGGGTTACGACAAGGAAGAGGGTGGCTAAGGTGGAGTGGGGACAATGGGGGTCTAGGAACTAAGAATCTGGGGTGTCAAGTGCCTTATCTATACGGTCATTTAAGTCACTGCGAACACCCTCAGGAGTTGGAGAAGCCACAGAACACTGTGGGCCAGAATACGCATCATTGGTAAAATTGGGGACATTATTAAGAAGTCAAGTGTCTCAAAGAAAACAGAGGGAGGAGGATATAAGCAGATCACATATGTCAGAAAAGGGTAAGGTTTTGTACAAGATGAAGATGAAAATGGTCTGAAAAGTGGCATTGGAGAGCAAAAAGGTGATGCACCCTAATAAAAATGAAAGGATATGATTTTAAAGCCAAATGAGAAGCAAAGCCATTTAAAAATAAACAAAAATAAAAAACTAGAGTATGAAAGAAGGAAAGGTAAAAAAATAAAATACTAAAGTAATAATTAAAAGTTTAAAATGCAAGCTATTCATAGTTCACTTATTTGTGCAGGGATGCTTCTGGCTATGCCCTGACGTTACTAAGCAGCACTCCAGAGAGCAGGCACCTCAGTAAACATGAAAAAAAAAAAAAAAAAAAAAGCAAGGAAGTAGAAAGTGAAAATAAATTTTAATAGTATGAAAATTTAACAAACACAATATTTCTTTGCTTATATGGGCTGAAAATAATAACTAGATTTGGTAACTTCTAATTATTCTTATAGTCTAAAATCCAGCTCCCCTTAAAATTCAGAAAAGATAATGACAGCATATTCATCATTTTATTGCTATAAACACAACTCTTCGGAAATTAAAACAAACTTAAAATAGCCAACATATGACTAGGCAAGGAACTAACACCCAAATAATCCAAGACTTTTATACTGAAACTTGAAGGAAAGCACCTTGTTTTAAACATCACCAAAGATGAATATCAGAGTTTAAAAACACTTTCAAAATAGCAAAAGAAAAATAAGTTAGATTAAGTACAGCTTGATGACATAGTGTTCAGTAATTCTAATATAGCTAAATGGAATGGCTATAGACAATTAAACAATAGATTGTGTATTCTTTTAAAATTGCTTGATGGATAACAGGTTGATCCATTCATGCTTTTGTCCTAACATAAATGAAATAATTTAGAACTGGAAGACATATTCTGTTACATGGGTGTTGGAATATATGTGGACTGGTGTATTCCAGTGCAATGTGAAGTAGGTCTTAAAAATACTAGAAATCCTCCAAAAGGTTAGAATTTATTAACCTTTAATAAAATATAGAAATATTTTGTAAAGTTTGTTTTGGGTTTCAAATGTCTTCCTCAAATAGCAATGGCCATTTTAGCCAATGATTATAACACCCTTAAACTCCTACTAAAGTCAAAGGGTATCATACTATGTGTTATAGCCTGGCTGACATTCAAATGTTGGTATAAATTTAGAAATGAATTGTGTATATAATTTAAAACATCCAGTCAGAGTGAATATGTATTTTTTGAAGCTATGTAGTTAAAATTCTGTCAGAATATTGCACTGAATGAAGATTATAAGGCTAAAAACTTATACATGAATGTAGAACAGATGTTGAAATAAAGGGCTATACATAACCCCAAATGAATACTTTTTTCTGTAAACCTTTCAGTGCAGACACAGTTACATCAACAACATAGAAATTAATAATATATAGCAGATATAGCTAAAATTCAATGTCAAAATTAGCACAAGATGGTATTTTGGTTGATATTAAATACCAAAGTATTCATAAGGCACTAATTTTTACCCCAAAGGACTACCTCTTTATAAAGCCAGGTGCTTTATACACATTAAAACACTATTTTCAAGCTATGTATACATAACATTTAAATCACGATTTCTTCCTTCTCATTTAAGAGCAATTTGATCTGAAATTCAGCTTGTAATGTGGATTTGAATGATAACTATTCACTTATTAAATAATTTTCATTTCTTAGGTCTATGTAACAACCTAAGGTCTATAAATGAAAGCATCTAAAAGGAAGAATTAAACTCTCCCCAAGGACTGTTAATTGAAAAGTAGCATGCATTTAAATGACAGAATGGTTGATGTCTTAAAAAGTTAATTTTAAAATTTAGGAAGAAAAAGTTAGAATATTGATATGTAATCCTAAAAAACAAACAAAAACAAGAAAACAAAAACACCCCAAAACAAAAAGCAATTTAATTTGAAAGTATCTTCCCAGAAAGGTTGATGACTAATACTGCCATTTTTTTCCTTGTATCTCCCATGGTTTTATGTAACTGATGAATCTAAATAACAACAATTATTGAAGATGGTCACTCTGGCATTTGTTAGACAACCTAAAAAAACTATCTGGAAGATATCAGGAGTCTTAAGAAAATACTTTTGATGATGTGTCATATCAAAGTGACAAGTAAGTTACTTGTGGTTAGATGTCATTCTTTTTAATTAATTAATTAACTAATAATTAGTTAATAATTATTTTTAGTCCTTTAAACTCCTGGACCCAAGCACACTTAAGTATATTTCAAAAATTACCTTTTGATTTTATTTCTGGAAAGATTACCCATCATTAATGAAATGGGAGAAAGAAATAAAAGAAAGACTCCCTGTGAATGACTTTATTTACACCTCTGCATTTTGGCATGCTACAGAATATCACAATTTTACATTGTCTACAGAGTTAAAGTAAGAAGTATATTGTGGCTTTGAAAATATTGACATCATCTGCTGTAACATAGAGCAAAATAGTGCAAGTAAAATAATTCACTGCCTAGCCCCCTTTGACAAGTGTTGGATGTTGAACAACTATTCTTTGATCTTGTAACACCCTAGAAAAGTTGAGTAATTGGGGATAATAATCCTTTAAAAATTTGTCATATTCAGTTTTATTTTATTGAGCTATATTAACACTGAATTTAGAAAAGAGAAAAAAATTCCTTTATCATGCAAATGTAAATTTACCTCTGGCTAAGGATGCTTTGATTCTATTTAGAGATTTTTAACCAGGTAATACTATACAGCAAACACACAGAAATGACATGCCATAAATAATACATTACTGAATTTTGAAGCTAGAAAAATATATCATACTATATAATTTGGAATTTGTAATTGGAGCATATATAAGCCAAGAGCTTACTGACAAATCAAATCAGGAATGTAAAATTTATGTTAGTGAGAAAATTCAGTTGGGAGTGGGATAGAATAAGGAAATGGGGTTGTTTAGTACATTTTCATTCGTGTTAACACTGTATCATCAACTCTGTTAAAAGATCCTAGTTGATCCCTTCAAAATAGCAGCAGAGGGTTGTTTAAAAAAGTACTGAACTCAATTAAAAGCAATAGTACAGTATTACTTTACTGAACAATTCTAACTTTCCCCATTAAACATTTGACGTGTTCTAAAATCTTTTTTCATTTTTTATTTTTTTTTTATCTCCTTTCAAAAATTCCCCAAAGCTTAACTATACTGCAGGCTTTATTTCACAGCTCAGCTCAAGTAAATCATTTTAACTTTGGAGATGTGTAATAAAACCTGAATGTAAGTGAAGAACACTTACTAGAAGCACAATCTGAAGTACAATGCACCTCTCTCATCTGCTTCCTTGCAAGGTGTTCTAACTCTAGGGAGGTCAACCATGTCAGTTGTTACTTGCTTCAATTTGAGAAGTACCTTGGCAAGCTGTCCTTTATTAAGTCAGAGCGACAGTGGTAAAGGGAAAAATGAGTGTGATATCCTGCAACCCTACCCGTATGCAATATTAATCAATACTGCATCTACCCTAAACACAAACCAGAAGCAGAAAAGTCCTTGACTCCATAGGAATTGTAGCTGCAGCCCTATCTCAAGATTCAGGCTCAGACATCGCCAGTTAACCCCAAACGAATGTCACCCTGTTGCCACTCTTATGGAATTTTCCTCCCAAGAAGCATTTCCTAATTTAAGGTTTATTTTACCTATTGCAATTATTAAGGTAGGAGAGCTTTGGTGGCTTGTGGACCTGGCTAAGTAACCAGATTTTTTTTCTTTAATGGTTAACCTAGGTCTGAATAGGTGGTTGGATTTTTATTTACATTATCTGTGAAACTGATAGGGTATTTGGCACAGATTTCAAATTCTTCCCACATACACGAACACATATTGCATGTTTAGTTCTCTTGAAATATTGCCTGAGCAAATCAAAACAGCAAGGAGAATTATGCCAATTGCTGTCTTAAGGCCAGTGCTTTTACTCTACCGAGTTTTCTTTCTTCCATGTCCTGGAGATGCTCTGCAAGTCACACAGAAACAAAGATGACCCTGCAGGCCTTACAGGCACAAAGAAACTCCTGTCTCAAGTTTTAGTTCGCTGTCAGGATTCCATTAGTAGTAATATACGAAAAAAGTTTACAAATGCTAAGGAGAGCTCTTGCCCAGCAGCACTGTTTCCACCTATTTTTCTCATTGTGGTTTCTCACCGTGCTCCATAATTACCTTCGCACTTCGTTGTGCATCATAAATCATATTGTTTTTTGGTTGGTGAGAACCAAACCGAAATCACAAGTACTGAGAAAAAGTGTGCTGGGATCCTGGCTACTTAGTATATTGCACTGTGCTATACTTGGTGATTCGACTCCGGGTTGTGCTAGGAGAGACGGATCCAAAGGTCTGGCCAAAGTGATGGTCAGAGGAGCCCCGCATATGACCAATGGTGGCTGTCCCCGCCATGCTGCTACTCAGGCCCCCGCCTCCTCCCAGATTGTTCAGCCCGATGCCACCACCACTTACACCGCCAACCAGGCCACTACTGACTGTGCCACTGCCTCCAATGATCCCAGCTGGGCCACTAATGCCAGTTACGCCAGAGCCAGAAACAACCCTCTCTGTCACAATCACATTGTGAGCATTTGATAACTCGGGGTGCATATTCAGACTGCCCATCATGCCAGAAGTTGGTCGGATTACTCTTTCTGTCACTACCACATTTGAAGACTCTCTAGGATCGGGGATGGTCAAAGTGGTGGGCAGACTTGAACTTGGTGCTATCACCCTTTCTGTCACTATAACGTTTGACCCATCTCTCAAGTCGGGCATCTCTAATATTCCATGCAAGTCAGCACCAGAGAATGGGCCAACTACCCTCTCTGTCACCACCACGTTGGAGGCATGTCGATTATCATGAACATGGACAGAGGGCTTCAGAGTGCCAGAGGTGTTGTAAGATTCGGTTACAGTGACATTGCCATAGCTCATAGGATCAGGAATAGGCATCGGATGGTGTACACCAGGTCCCGAGGGGTAGGTACCCTCAGAAATGACTGTGGTAGTGCCGTAATGTGAGGAGGTGGGTGGGTATCCACTAGCAGGGGGCTCTGTTCCCTGCTGAGGGCAAATCGGTTCAGTGCTCTCAGGTGGCCAAGAGAGGTCAAAGTCTGGGTATGGTTCAGCTTCCTTTCCCAGGCTGATATCTGCCAACTTCTTAAATTTAGGTCCCAGTGCGTCCAAGAAACTGTCATCCCAGTCTTCTCCAATGAAACTACAACAACCCACAGAGCCAGCGGGGGAACCTACACCTTCAATGTCATATATGAGCAAACAGTCATTGGATGGGCGTCCTTCGTCTTCATCTGCATAAGCATATGCTTTCTAAATTTGTAGAGGAAAGAGAAAATGAAATTATGAATGAATATTTAACAATAATAGAAGTCTTTATCATTATGTCTTTTTTCCCCAGGGCATTACCAAAGAATATAAAAAACAAAATTCTAACATCCACTAGAAATCCTTTAAAAATCATATGGATGGAAAGAATTTCGTTAGAAATTACTTTATAATTTCAATAATTCATTTTGATTTTAAAATTTATTTAGATGGACTTCATAATAACACACTTTAGACACCAATGTACAAAAAAGTCATGTGAATTATTTTGTAACCATGTTAGAACAAGGTACTTAAAAACATTGAATTTGAAGTACAGCAAATTGTGTATTTTTGGGTTTGTGGGAAAAGACAGCTCATAGCTGATTTGAGTTCATTCATGAGTTGTGCTTTCCTTCCTTCAGATGGAGTGATTATGGTGGTTCTGTGAAATTTATTTCTCTGTGGCTTTATCAGCAAAACAACAGGAAAAATGACTCTGGGTCTATGCCACTTTTGGATTTAAAATTGCAGGTGACCAAAGACAATTTTTAAAAGTAGAATCCTCTTCAGTTCAAAGTGAAAGCCCACAGACTTGTGCACTTTCATTTTATCTTTGTTGTTCGTAATACTGGATTGTAAACTTTCTGATTAATGTCTTTATTAGCAGACCAACTCATTGTGCCGTTTCATTCACAAATAGTTCTTGAGTCCTTACTATTTGTCAGACACTCTGTGAAGAACTTGGTAATGAAGTAATGAACAAACCCACATTAAATCCCTCTCGCATAGGGCTTATATTTTAGTAGGATGAGGCAGACAATACATAAACATATTTGTCAAGAGGTGATAAATGCAGGGGGAAAGGATAAAAAGTGATGGGGGTTGCTCTTTCAGAGAGAGATGTCATCTCATAAAGTGATGTTTGATCAGACATTTCAATCAAGTGATAGGCTGAGTATAAAAGATAGAGTGTTCTGGGCAGAAATTGCTGCAAGTGCAAAAGTTTTGAGTCAGAATTGTACTTTTCATGAAAATAATATTTATTTGTAGGGACATGAATAGGAAGTATTCCTATGGGTTTCAGCAATAGGCCTCTTATTATTATCTACTGCTATTTGAAATGCTTTTTGAGTATCTTAGTTCAAAATATCAGCCATATCTAAACCATTAGGAGAGTTCATGAAGGTATTTTAGGCCAGGATGTACAAGGACATAAGTGTATCAGAGATAATAAATTCCTGGAAGCTTCAGTATCATATAGTGTGTAACCATGGGCAATTCTGTCTCTACCTGGAAATGGCGAAATTAATTCTCACTAGTTTTTAGAATGTGCTGGAAATGAACTATGGCTCTTTAACCCACTGTTATTGAATATTTATTATGTGCCTAGAACTGAGGTATGTACTGGTGACATAATGTAGAGAGCATGGTTGAAGCACTAAAAAGTGTAGTAGACATCTGAACTAATAGATTTTAGCCATGGTGTATTCTATAAAATGTATAAACAAAGTACAGATGGTCCCTGACCTACAATGATTCAACTTACGATTTTTCTACTTTATGATGGTGTAGAAGTGATATGCCTTTAGTAGAAATAGGCTAGGATGTTTGGCAGGTTAAATGTATTTTCAACTTATGATGAGTTTATTGGGACATAACCCCACAGTAAATTGAGGTTATCTGTCCTACAGAAATACAGATAAGGAAATATGAATACTATTTTGGATGAAATGGTTAACAACAAAAACTTCAAAGGCAGTGATATTTGAACTGGGTATTGAAAAATGGGTAGGCATTTGTGAGAGAGACAATGAGACAAAAGCATTCCAGTACAGGCACAGCATAAACAAAGACATGGAGGGGAATAGACCGGTATTAATAAGGCAAAGCCACCAAGCAAGTCGAATTGGTGGTAAAGAGTAACTGGAGATGTGAGGGAAGAGCTCAGTTTGTGAATAACGTCAGTTACCGTATTAAGGAGTTTGGACTTCATGACATAGAAATAACACAGCTGGGAGTCATTGACTGTTTTTAAGTGGGGAAGTAACAGGTTTAAGTCAGAATTTTAGCAACATTATTTAGCTGTACCTTGGCTTGTCAAGCATAAAGACTAGAAGCTAAGAACCTAGTTAGAAGATGCCTGCCAAAGCCCCACTGGGAAGTAGTGGAACCTGAAGTACAACCTTGGGTGCAGGATGAAGAGGAAAGTATGGGGTGAGAGACCTTACCTGACAGAAGTAACTTTCCATGAAGTTCATATTCAGACCTCCTTCTCTACATTCCCTCATAGAATTTCTTCTTAATGTTCCAGAATATTCTTGACATATCTCAGGTGCTCTTGATGTGTGAACTCCGTCTGTTAGTTCAAATCCTGTCTGTCTTTCTTCTCCTCCCAGATCTTGCATTTCTCTGCCACAATACTCATTTGTGTAAACTCCTTAAAGTGTAGATCAAATTAAATTTACTTTCTCTAGTATATTGTAGACTAAAAATCAACAACTTACTTTAAGGTGTGGTTTCTTCATTTAAGGATGCATTTGTGAGTGAAGAAAAAAATGATGATGATACCTAAATACAGGAGCTATAAATATGACTAAATATTATTATTAATCAATCAAATTATTAATCAATCAAATTATTAATCAAAATAATATTAATCAATTTGTTAACTTGGTAATTATTGTTGGTAATTATTTGTTGGTAATTATATGTTGTGCTAGTAGAGGGGGGCTGCATAGAGGTTACAAAAACCTATGCTTTAGAGATTTTGATTTTAAGTTGATGAAAGTTGGGGGAAAATAACCTAAATTCTAAAAGTTAAATAGTGTAAGAATACTCCAAAGTATTAGAAGCACAGGGCATCCAGAAGAAGGCCCAATAACCATGGCTTTCAGAGAAGAAGCCATGGCTGTTGGGCAAAGGGAAAGGTTTACATGGAGAATTTTGAATTTGTACTTGGATGTGAGGGGTGAGTAGGAGTCTACTACAACATTCTAGTTAGGTGAGATAAAATGATGGCCTTGACTGTGGAGGTGCCATGGACAGGGGAAGTGTTGACAGTGGGATACCGTGTTTCCCCGAAAATAAAACTGGGTCTTATATTAAGTTTTGCTCCGAAAGACGTATTGGGGCTTATGTTCACGGGATGTTATCCTGAAAAATCATGCTAGGGCTTATTTTTCGGTTAGGTCTTATTTTTCAGGGAAACATGGTAGGTGTCCCATGCTTTAACATTTTAAAGATTTTGATTTTAGGGACTGTGTGTGTTTCATACTTCTGTTACTCTGGTACCTCTAACTGTGCTT
This sequence comes from Rhinolophus hipposideros, assembly GCF_964194185.1. Taxonomy (NCBI): domain Eukaryota; kingdom Metazoa; phylum Chordata; class Mammalia; order Chiroptera; family Rhinolophidae; genus Rhinolophus; species Rhinolophus hipposideros. The sequence goes on from NC_138063.1 coordinate 34,220,064, forward strand.
TGTTCAAGGTTTGTGCAAAGTTTTGTAAACTTAATGAGGCAATAAATGCATAAATAAATCCTGGTGGATTTGACAAGTCTTGAGAACTGATTGGAAGTCAATGAATATGGAGCTATAAGAGTCAACAGTAAGATTGTGCTTTTGAGGGGCGGGGATGTTGGTATCATTAACAAAAATGGATACATCAGGAAGAGAAATAAGTTTAAAGACTAGCGTGTCCAGTCCTTTGAATAAGGTCCAATTTTACCAAGTTATGACACTCCTATCCCTCTTACAAAAAGTCATAATCTCAAGTTTGGAAAAGACTGAGAGAAAAATAAGAGAATCAATAATATTTATTTTCCTTGAAAAAAGAAAGATGGTACAAGTTTTTCAAAGATATGATAAGTTTCTTTTTAATTAATTGTTCTTTTTATTAGAGTGGTAGTTATCCACTTACTGTGAAATTCTAATTGTTCCCTGGTTTCTGCCTGTGAACTGGTCTAGACTCCTGTTTTAAGGTAAGTCATATTGATAATCTTACCCATGGGTAAGGAGAATCTCTACCACATACACACAACCTCAGCTGAGAACTTTAAGATTTTGATAACGTTTCATCCACTTACTTTTAATTTAAGAAATTGGACAAATCTTTTTAAGTCAATATTTATGCTGATGCTGAGGTGTAGTATTTAATTTTGTCATGATAGCAACTAAATTCAGAGTGATTTTGAATCATTCACGAATTGTACAAGTAGATTCAAGTCTCAATAAATGAGCACAGATCTATTTTGTTTGGAGTATACTTTAATTATAATTAGTATTTTTTTGGTAAATAACATATGCTCCATTGGACAAAAACACCAGGGCCAAAATTGACTTGTGGTTATAATCCAGTTATTTTCTCCTACGTATAGATTCTTGATCAGGACATCTCCTAAGTACTCTCAGATGACTGAGGACAATTTTTAAAATTCAACATATGAGAATAATAATTACTGTATGTTTTTCCTTACCATTTCATTTGCAAATCAGTCATTTAAAAAGGAATAATAGAAACAATTTTAAAGACAAATAAAATAATTGACAAATAGTATGGTATGCAAAGAGAGAACAAAATTCCTAGTCTTTTGAGCTGTTACAATTAAAAAAAAAAATTCATACCTGAGTTGTCAATGCATTCAATCATATTTACATTAGTGGGTTGTATTTGTGGAATACAAATGGTAGTCAACCCCTAAAAGACAAGAAACAACATTTTCCCATTTGTAATGATTCTTTTCTTTCTATAGTTATACATTGGGTTTGTTCTCAGATTACCCCAGGTTTTCTGAAAGAACACTCCTTAGGAACTTTTGAAATCCACTTAAAACCATAACCTCATGCAGAAAGCCTTCCCTGGTTACTTCCGCCTAATTCTGATGTACCTCTGATTGCTCTTTATTTTCCCCATTGGCTATCCCAGAACAAAAAACAGCATAGACTGAATGATCACCAACATCTTGTTTCATGTGCAGGAGACTGAGTTTAGGTGACTACCAAAGGCCATTTCTCAAAAATCAGCACTTACAGGGTCAGGGTGTGGTCCTTCTACTGCCCATGAGTGAATTGCTCCATCTGAACATTCAGGAACAGGCTCAAAGCCGGCTCCACCACCAGGGGCACCTCCACAATCACAACAGATCAACAAAAATGGGACCACTGGTAGAGAAAGACAGGAATATTGAAATTAGCAACAGGGCCATATTAAAACAAAAAAAACCCTGCTTTTTGTGATTAAATTTGGATCCTTATTATAACTTCATGTGATTCTAAAATTATCATGAAAGTTTCAGAAAACAAACTGAAGAATGGCGAATTACCAAAATCAATGTGAGCCCCAGAATACTAGATTGCAATCAATTTTAATTTGTTATATCATATTCAGATTACAAATAGTATTATACTATTAAAATGGATGAGTCTTTTCCGTCATTACTTAGGAAAAGAATAAAGGAGAGAAGAAAGAAAGCTGAAGAGGCCAGTCAATTTGTTTGATATTTTTGTGTGTTCTCTCCTCTTTGTCTTTATTTTTCTCCTTTCACACATGCCTGCCTTTTTCTTTCAATAATAACATGTTATTCATGCTCCAAGCAATTATCTTCTGTGAGGCTATTATTTCCCCACATGGATATCTTTTCTTGAAATTACTCATTCACCATTTGAGAACATTATACTGCTTAACAATGTCTTTTTCTATTCATCAATTGGATTTTTCTTATTCATCTCTGTAAGTTTCTATCCTATAGTTTTTGCTTAATATGATCTTGACAAGTGATTTGGAATGAATAGATAGATGAAGGAAAGGATGTGTATTTTTTTTTTTTTAATGTGAAGAAGGAAGGAAAGAAAAAGCGAAAAAAGCAAGGTAGGGAGTAGGGAACATAGTAAGGACAGTAATAAGAGAGAGGGAAGAAGGAAGGAAAGGAGGAAAATAATCCTGTGTTTTACTTTCTTGAAAATATACCAAGCTTATAGATAGTTTTGAATCTAGCAGTTTTGACTTTAAAGACCATACATAATTTATAAATCTTTTATTAACCATACTATCCAAAGGTCACCAATATAAAAAACAAACTCAAAGTGAAAGTTACATATTACTTGCAGTAGAAATAATCAGAACCTGGGTAATTAAGTTACTTTGAAAAATATTTAAGTTTAAAGTTTTTAAATGATGGTTGATAATTAATATGTTCAAAAACATGAATTTAGAAAATTATCTCTTCTTATACATGTTTTTATGTTACATTCTACAAATTTGCTAGCATTTTTTCTTGCCTTGGTTCATTTTAATAAAAAATGAACCTTGTTTTTAACCTTGTTTCTCCTTTCATAGAGCTTTTCATAGTCAATATTTCAATTTACTATGAGCCAGTAAGAATGAAATCTTATTACTTAACCCAGAAATTTCTTGTTTTTTGAAATTTATTTTAAATTGTGGAAAAAGAGCCTCAGCTTTAAATTGTATGCCAGCATGTCCAAACTCGTTCTGGTTTGGATTAATTCAATCTTATTCAAAAAATTCAAACAAGTGAAAGTTATTTAAAAATCAGAGAAAATCCAGTTCACTAATGAATTTAATGAGATCTATTTCATGGCTGTGTAAGTAGTAAGAGAAATGGAGGTAGAAAAATATTTCATAGGCAAGTGCTTTGAATTCATATTTTATGTGTGTATCTTTTAATTAGATAATGTCTGAGGTATCTTCTGACACTAAGCTTTTATGGTTTTATACTTGAAAATGGCATGTTTACATTAATTTAATTATAGGGTTAGGGTCACATTCCTCAGATACTGGAGTATCTAGCTCATCACCATTCTTAATTTCTATTATCATCCAAGGCCATGTGAAAGACCACATAGAGAATCCATTGGATATTATAGCCTCATGTTTAGATACTTAACTAGGTCTACTCTAGTGACCATAAAATGTGATCTGTCTCTAAATGCTTCTATATGTGGTTCTTCTTTTTCATCGTTGACACAATGTTAAGAGGTAACTTTTATTATTTCACAGGTGACAAAAGCGAGTCTCAGCAAAGTTAGGTAAACTTTGACAGACTCAATTACATTTAGAAGCGAAAGTTTAACCCTAAATCTATTTGACGCTTCCTTTTATTAGGCTATGCAGTCTTAGCATAGCATGAAATCCATTTAAAGTCTGGCCCCTGCCTATCTTTCTAGTCTCAACTCTCACCATGCAGTCCTGCATCTCCTTTGTTTCTTCCTCTTTAGAGTCCTTTATTTCAGTAACTTTTACTCTCATTCTTTGGGGGGGTTTCCACACATAGATTCTTTTCTTCTTGCATTGTGTTCGCTTTTTCTTGTCCGTGAGGCTAGCTCCTATTCATCTGTTAAAACCCACCTCAAAGTTTACATTATATAGGGTTTTCTGATTGTTTCAATCAATTTTTTCTGATTATCTTTTTCACTCACTAGCAATTTGAACTTGCCTGTTATTGGACTTTCCCATTACATTGCAATTGAATGCAAAAAGCTTTTATCTTCCACTGCCAGGCAGATGGATATTTTTATCTTATAAATCCAGCACCAAACATAGAAATTTTTGATAATTACAGAAAATAAGAATTTGTAAAATATATTTTATCAAAAGAACAGAAAACTTACCTACTCTCAACATTTTTTTGGGGGGAAGTGAGGGGGGACATATAGAAATAGGACTGTTGTGTACTTACATCCTAGGACCAAGAATCCCATGATGAGTAGTCCAATGCCAGCAGGACCAAAATGTACATTATCGTCGAGACCTCCCCCTGCGTTCAACCCTGAATTATCATAAATATCTGTGCGGCCGATGCCATTGCCATTGCCATTGCCATTGTCATAGCCATTGTCATAGCCTTCTGTGTTGGTAGTAACCTGAGACTCATCGATACCATTGCCATTTGTGGTAGTAGTTAAATCTCCATTATTGTTGTTTTCAGTATCAGTTCCATGCTCAACCCAGCCAGAACCTTCGAGGTTGATAATAACTGTACCAGTACAAGTTCTTTGAAGAGAGTCTGTAACAAGGTTCAAAGTTGAAGAAATATTTTATACATTCAGTGTAACAATTGTTGGATGATACAAAACAAGTTTCTTTTTTCATCAATACTTAGGTCCACGTCTTCATTCCCATCAACTCAGTAACTTTGAAATCGTCCCTTGTCCATGACTCAGTTTTGAAATCAAACTACTATGGATATGAGGGCCCTTGAAAAGCTGTCTCATGTGTTGAGAAGCATAAACGGTAAACACCACATTATGTAATGGGCAGTGGTGTGTTATAAGCCTCAGTGGAGCCATTCCTAGGCTATTTTTTGCACACTTTATATATTAGAGCTAATTTTTGTTGTTGTTGTTTTATGGTTTTTTTCCCTTCAGTTCTGTTTATTCTTTTCCTTTTATGGGCTGACAGAACCAACAGATTTTGAGCAAGTTGGTAAGTAATTTCTATAAAAATCTCCTAGTTGAAAAGCAGCATATCCCCAAACTTACAACCAATAGTTCAAATAACTCATAGGTGAGGGAACTGGCACTATTGGAGGTGGAAGGGAAACCTTCATATCAATAAGAAGGTGAAACACTTTTGTTTCACAAGCAGAGATTACAAATTTACTTTCTTCTTGTCCTTCAAAGTTTAAATAAGTTGTGTTCATTTACTGAACACAAGTGTAGGGACATTTGTTATTTTTTTCAACTTAATGTCTCCACACTTGCTGTTTGTGTCATCTAACCAACCAACCAACCAACCAACCAACCAACCAACCAACCAACCAACAAACCAACCAACCAACCAACTAGTATTTCAAAATAGTAGATTGATTTTGAGTACATTTGATACAAAAGGTCGTACATCAAAATACATCTACATTTAGATCAGCAGGTGCCTGGGGCACAAATGGAGCAGTGATTACAAAAGGGCACAAGGGAACTCTTTGCGGTGATTAATATGTTCTAGATCTTGTTTGTGGCAGTGTACATATGGATGTATACATCTGTCAAAACTCATCAAGTGTACAAGTAAAGAGGGTGCATTTATTATCTGTAAATTATACCTCAATGAAGTTGAATAACAAATACATTTGAACCTACATTTGTGTCCTTGTCTTGTAACAAAATTGGTCCATTAAAAGCTATCAAATAGTCAGGTATTCTATAACAATTTAACAAACAATAGTATGTAGTAGGTGATTTAAAAAGATATTTTTAAATGAGAAAAGTTGCTCAGACCAATATTAAAAACACATTGCTGCAATCACGCACATTTGATAAAATCAGTCATGTTTCACATACTGATTAAATGAATGGAAGCTACTTGTATTTGTATTTTGTATGTTGTTGCTCTAACTTCTCTACTAAGTTGTCTTGAAAGGGATTTATTCATCACATCTGCCCTATTTACTTTCCACAGGATTTGAATACGAAAATCCATGATAAGGAATTGCTCACTGCAGAAACACCACAATACTGAAAGTTCTAGGTGTGATATTTTTCTTTTTCAGAGATAAGATTTCCAAAGTTTAGCATCCAGTATTTTCCTTCACCAACTTGTGCTATTAGGCTAGAAATTTGTCATAACTCTGAGGCTCTGGCTAGACTTTGGTGGTCATAATAATTCTTGCGATAGTGTAGGAATGATGTTGATGGAACATTATCCTTCCCCGTAGCCCTTGCAATGATTTATTTATGGTTATCTCTAAAGCAATTAAAAAAAAAATTCCATGGTAACCTTGTTCTAGTATCTTTCCTCCCACTTTATTGAGATACTATAATTGATATGCAACATTGTATAAATTTAAAGTGTACAATGTGTTGACTTGATATACTTATATATTGCAGTAAGTTTACCACTGTAGTGTCACCTAACATTTCCATCAAGTCACATAGCTTCCATTTCTTTTTTGTGGTGAGAACATTTAAGACCTACTTTCTTAGCAACTTTCAAGCATACAATAGAGTATTGTTATCTACAATCACAATGCTGTGCATTAGAACCCTAGAATTAATTGATATAGTAACTAGAAGTTCACTTTTTCACCAACATCTCCCCATTTCCCCTACCCCACCGCCCGTTTTCTGCTATCTTAAATGCTTTTGAACCATGTAGATTGTTATTTAATATTTTGAACATTTATTCTTTTAAATATTTTGCAACCCATATTTATGAAGCTAAGTTTGCAGCAAAAGTCATTATGGCATATCTTTTATTTTGAAAGAAAATGTGATTTATTTTTCAAATTATAAACACACTTCACTATTCCTGTCTATAAACTCAGGTAATTTAAAGCTAAGTACATTTTGTCCAACTGCATGGGAACAGAAGTAACAATACTTATGTGCATACTATGGCACTTTACATGTGTCATAGCATATAATTTTTTCAACAACTTTTTGAATTATAATTACGATCAACATTATTATCATTACTAGTAATACTATTGATTATTTCTTTGCATTGTGAGTCATTGGGTATTATACATAATTTGAAAAGTATAGAATTATATAAAGCACAACCCATTTCTTTTCAGCTCAGCTATGCTGATTCTATTGTTATTGTTTTGGATATTTTTATCTTTATCATCATACGTAATATTTATCCCCAGAAGTTTGCATTTTTTGATGACATAAAGCACGCTCACTATTTGCCATAAGCCTAACAATTTCATAAGCCACGTTTGAAATTTCTCTTCATGCATCCATTTAAGCTTGATGGTGGTTGTAAGAAAAGGAGTAAACTAGCAATTGCTTAAAATAATTTCAGCACAGAATCAAAATAAGCTTTATCTGTAGAAGGGATCAACATTTCTATTTGTAATATATATTTTTAAAACTACATTTATTTTGACTGGAAAAGAATAGTATAATTTGGTAAAAAAATTCTGAATTGTTGAATGACTTTAAAGAAATGCTATTTTATTTTATTTTTCAAATCTGTAAAGCAAGTGGAAATGGTCAACCCCTTTTTAGGATAATTGAAAGAGAAATAAAAAGAGAGAGGGAGAAGGATAAAGGGAGAGGAGGATAAAGAAGGAAGAGGAGCCAAAGTAGCAAGCATCGCTTAGTAGACTTAGCCTCGAGCAACTTTCCTTCCTTAGTGACCAGCCTAATGTAATTTTATTGGTTTTGAAAAGTAATACAAGCATGCTATCCCCAAATTGTTTTTACAAAAGTTTTACATAAACTTTCCAAAGATTATGTGAAGTTAAGTTAACATAGCTTATCGCCTGCCTACGATTTGAAAATAATTTTACAATGCACACAATTTAAATTTTTCTATTGACATTAAGAAGTAACTTTTATTAAATGTCAGCACTCTTCTAAGATTTTTACATAATAACTCCTTAAATATTTCTAAATCCATAATATTATTGTTCCCTTTTACCAGAGAGAAGACTGAGAGATTAAATTACTTCTCTAAAATCCCATATCTAGTAAAAGACGGTACAATATACTAATCCAGTCTCACTCCCGAGCTCATAGTCTCATCCACTAAATTATGCTGGCTTTCATAACATTAAAGACATGATTCTATAATGCCCAATATGATAACTTTTGTTGGAAAAAGGGTTACTTCAAAATACAATGATTAAAATTTTAAGTTCTGCGTATATACTGGGGTGCCAAAAAGATGTACACATTTTAAGAGATGTTACCTATGTATTACTTTTTGAAGTTGAATTGAATTATGGTAGCAATGTATAGTCTGATGTTTTCTCAAAAGATGGTGTTAATCAAATGAATGCTAATGAATGCTAGCATCATTCGTTGTATTACAATTTTAATGCAGTTTTTTCCTTTCTTAAAATGTGTATACATCTTTTGGCACCCACTGTATATTGCTGTTTCTAATTCTAAACTATTCTCATACCAAAGAAATATGTGTGTGTGTATATATATTAATATGTGTGTGTGTATATACATATACATATAATCTTCCTCTAGAAGGTAAAAAGTTAAATTCATTTCTTACCATCTATAGATAGAATTGTTCCTTGGTATTTTCCATCAAGCATTTTAACTTGTTCCATGGTAACTTTATTTCTCAAAGTAATTACTCCTGTTCTTGAGTCAATAATGAGCAGGTCAGCTGGATTATTTCCCATTACATATCTGTATTTGAAAGATAACAGTACAAATTAATGTCAGCTATCTAAAAAGAAGAAAGAAGAGGTTTTATTCATAAAACATATGTTTCCAGTCAGCAGTTATTTTCCCTGCGTATAGTTTTCAGTTACTAGAGAATTTTTTTTTTTCTTTCAGTGCAGTCTCAGCTGTTTGAGGACATTCAGTAATAGACAAAGATTTAAGTTTAAGAAAAAAGAATGACTGAGCAGCCCTGTCTGACAGAATGTCTCTTATGCCTACTTGGATGTCAGAATAACCCTTTGATGCTAGCAGTCTTATTTTCATTTGTGTTTGGCAGCATCAGAACTATCTTTGAAGACCAAGACCCTAGAACTTCCTGGGCTGCTCCTAATTCTGAACTATTTTGTTACAAAAGAAGTTACTTCTCCTCATCAGCTTGGCCATCATCCTTTTCCTGTTTCCACTCCCCCTCCTCATGTACATAATGACTTTACAGGACCTCTTTTGAAAACCAAACTACAAATGCCCTTTGCCTTGTGCTTCTGTCCTATTTTCTGTTCCCCTTTCTCTCCTCATCTTGACTTAGATTTCCCCCCCTCATTTACATTTGTTAAAGAAATACTAGTTAGATAACTCTCTGTCTCAGGCGTTGTGTTAAACTTAGGGAATAGAACTTTCGGAGGAGACAGGGGTGGGGAGTATCTGCCCTCAGGGAATCCACATCTTCGGGGTACAAGGAGGTTCATCAGCAATGGTGGTACAGTGTGAGAAGAGCTATAACAGAAATACTAGTGTGAGAAGAATACAGAGGAAGAACTTTTAAAATTCCTTTGTGAGGTCTTTCTCTCACTGTTATTCTTGATCACAAGCACATGTGCAAAATACATGTCTACATGTACACACGTTTTTTTATGGTTAAGCAGAAATATTTGAATATGCAGTTTTTAAAAACTGCATAGCACAATTTTTCCTTAATATAACATATTTTCCACATCAAAGTTATTATTGGCCTATATGAGTGTTGATTTAGGAAAGAAAGTAACTGACAAATATAAGACTTCAAACTGGGCAAATTTGCAATGGGAAAACCAGTCCATAAAATCTTCCAGGGCTAAAACCTTGATATGTGGTAATCAGGTCAATAACATATATAAACACAGGAGGGTCAAACTTTCAAAATACAATATTTTCACATTTTACATCTCTACGTTTTGCACAATTTTTATGTTTTCTTAAGCACTCTAAGTAACAATTCAGTAGTTAGTACTTTTTATGATTAAACGATAGCTTCAAAAATAATGAAAAATATTTTAATTCAGATACTTAAAATTTCTAAAAAGAGCATATGTACTTAAGTTTAATATGTGGCAAAAATTAGTTAGAAAACGTCAGTCTTACCTAACATTTGTTGAAGTAAGACCTGTGTCCTGATCAATAGCTGTAAATTCTCCCACTTTATAATTTTGTCCCATATTACTAGTTACTACAAATGTCTTTGAACCTGGACGGAACACTGGACCTTCAATTACATTTAACACAACCACGGAGATTGCAGTCGCTGTGAGTTTATATTGAGACATAATTGAATGATGAAATTCAGCTTTATTTCTAACACCGATACTAAGTTGCAGATTCTGCATGGCTTCAAAATCTAGAGGCTAGGAAACACAGAGTGAAATAGTTTTACTCTAAGAAGAAAACAATTCCAGAAGAAAGATAAATCCTTCGATAACAGGCAAAAAATTTCTTATACCTCTTTCTTTAATTAAATATAAATACATATACACGATCTATTATTACTTTATTTACTATAAAGTAGTTTATTTACTATTACTATATTATTTATTATTGTTACTTTAATTCAATACAAAGACATAAAAATATAGTAAGAAAAAATCCAATTGTCCTAGATCTTTTATTGAAAAAGTTGAAAATATATGGCATGAGATCTAGTTGTCACCAAATTAAAACCTTAAAATAATATAGTCAATCCTTGCATTTTGTAGTGCAAAGACAGTTTATGTTAGCTTCTATCATGTCATGTTTTTTTAGAAAGTAGTTCTGTTTATACAAAGTATGGGCCAGATACATTTGTAAGTTCAATCTTTTGACTGATTTTATCCATAAAGAACTATTTAGAAGAAATTTTACTTCTGTAAGTAGGACTTCTTTGAATAAGTCAGGTATTAGAATGTAGTATAAAAATAACAAAAAGAAATCCTTGATGTTTTTCAACATATTCTGGAAAAAAATTTTATCTTGTAAAATAATCAAGCAGTCATTTCATTATAAAAGATGGTGTCAATGTCCACTACTCATAAAATCCACAATAACTAGTCATTATGCCCATACCAAATATATTTTTCTAAATTTTCACATAGAGTAATTTAGATGACTATCAGTTCATACATTGAATTCTCCACTTAGCTAAAAATTTCAAACTTTGCTCTAATGTTGACTTTATTTGCAATTCCAAGAATGGCTATAAAATCATGTACACATATGCACTACACACAAACACATGTATGTATTACATATATATAATCATAACAAAGGAACTAATATATATCTGGGAGGAAAATCAACATCATTCCCATTATACAGAGAGAGATATTGAGGATAGATTGATTAATTTTCTATAGTAATATAGTAGTTTGGGGTGAAATAGATTAGGACTCAGTTTCCCAAACATGGAATCCTAGGTAGTACAGTGGAAAGAATATTGGCTTAATAGCTAGAGAAATGTAGGTTTGAATGTCCGTTGTTCCATTTACTAGCTACGAGAACTTAAGCAGGTTATATCCTCTCTCTGACCTCAATGTGTTTACCTGCAATATGGACATATAACCTAATTGATAGGGATTCTGTGAGAAATAAAGTGTGTTCACATGGCTTCAGTAAATGGAAGCTATAGGAAACTTTACAAAGACATGAGACAAATGATCATACATTCCTATGGGGACAGAATTCCTATTTCCTAGGGCTAATCTGAAGGAAAGAAATACTTAAAAAGAGATTACATTTTACTATGAAAATACATATTGCATGCATCACATATAATCCATGTAAGGCTTTTGCAAATTTAAAATATAAACTCAATACATCTTGTAGCACAGGGTGACTCCTTCAATGTTAGCTCCCTAAGACTCAGACATTTTTTCCTCTCACATCTCAGAGGAAATTCTACTGCAGATAAATGTGGTAGATCATTAATATTAGGGGGACTCTATTGAGTTGGGCCAAGTATGTAGTGTATTTATGTAATACAAGTAATAAACTTTGGTCAGCAGCCACAGTGAGATGGGAATGTAATAATTCCTCAATTACAGTAATTTAACCCTAATTTTATACAAAACACATTGGAGGAAAAAAGAACTTTCAGTTTACATGATGAATATTTTTAGTGCATAATATTTGACCTACAATGTTGACATGGACACATTTTTTTTAAAAGCCATGTTAAATTTGTTTAAAAGATATTCTTCAAACTTCTAAAACAAAACCTTAAGGACCAATCATACTGTGTTGCAAGCATACAATAAGATACATGTTTAAAAATTCTTTCAACTCATATGATCTGTGAGGGAGTACTGTATTGATAGAAAAGAGTTTCAAATTAAAATTCAATGCCTGTTTTCATGAAATGACATAAGTAGAAAAACTCTATATCATATATCATTTTGAAGAACAGTAATTTTTATTCTTTCACCTACTTAAGTTTGTGAAATGTTAACATCATTTTAAGATTGACATTTTGAAAAAGACCAAGGAAACAAAAATATTTAGGATAATTATACCATACCTTAACAACTTTTAAAATCCCCACATTTGTTCTTTCATTCATTTGTATGTCAAACCAATTTCCCTCATTTCCAGAGATAAAGAAAATTACTGCCATCCAGTTAGCTGAGTACTGTTCATCCAAATCAATTACTCTAATCTGGAGCAATTCTGAATATAGAGCGTTTTCCTCAATACTTATGGAATACTGAAAAAAAGAAGTAAGAAAATCTTAACAAACTGTGTGAGTGAGAGAAGAACTATACTAGACTTATACTGAATGCTTATAGTTATTCATTGTTTAGAAAAGAGATTTGTGTTTATAATCTCACTTTTCATTGTTCAAACATTTTTTCCCTATGCATTGTACAAACAAGCACAAGATAAAATGTGTGTCCACAGGTGGGTTGTATGTGACTAAAGATAACATATACATCTGTAAGTAGAATTGTTTAAACAAGCTTTAGAATGTGATGAATTTAAAGTTATTAATTTCAAAGACAAATACTTACCGTAGGCAGTTCCATGTATGGGATGTTATCATTGACATCAAGGATTTTAATACTGCAATCACACTCTGCTGACATACCATCTGACCCGCCATCTCGGTCTGAGCCTCTTACAGCAAGAGAATACTGGCTATATTGCTAAAAAAATACACATTACAAACAATATTACAGTTGACATAGGCAATCCTTATTCTGTCTGATGCAAAGTTCTTTTAAAATGTTGGCTGAATATTTACATAAATTTATGGTGGAAATAGGGTTAACACAGATGATTGAAAATCCACAAAGATCACCTGAATCAATATAGAAGTCACCACTTCTAGTCCCAAAAGCGCTTATCCAGCCTCTTATAAGAAGCAACTTTCTGTAAAGGCCTCATTCATTATCCTATGCTCAGGATTTGAAAACATATGTAAAGGGTAAATCACATCAAAATGATCAGGAGAAGAGAGATTAAGGTTTACCAGGGATTTTGGCATGAAAAGTCCACAACTTAAATAATCAGCCCTAAATGCACAATAAGAATAAAGAGATAGCAAATGGTTTGCATTTCTCGGGGGTGGCAGATTGTGGCAGTGGAATTATTGATGATCTATCTTTGATTCTACTAAATGGTGCTTAAATTTTTAGAAGCTGGTAAAAGCTATGAATCTTTTCCCAGACAAATGCATAATTGTATCCTCATTCAAAATTGTAGGCATAATCTTAGAGGATTCATAGTTAAAGACATCTTGAGGTCTCTCCATGGACCCCAGGTTAAGAATGTTGGGTGGTTTCCCAGTGACTGCAGAGTTCTTTTACTTTCTAGAGGTCTTCACCATTAAAACCTTTTAGACATTAAAGGAATTTCACTGAGTTCTTTAAGAAAGCTTGAGAAAGAGCTAACTAGTCAATTTCCTCTGGTGGTAATTTTCAAACAGACAAAAAAGAATTATAGGTAACCTGGAAACTGATGACAGTTGGACCATTAAAAAGTGTAAAAATAATCTGATTTATCCTAGACCTCCACAGGAATCATTAACGGGGAGACTGTCATTTTTATATAACTATAATGATTAAAAAAAATTAATTCAGTATCAATTAGAAAATAAAACTTTCTTATATCTCTAAAATACATACAGCTTAGCTATATTCTATCAATATTAAAAAAATAATGAAAAATATAATATTTTTAAATTAAATTGTGGGACCGCATGTCAGGCTAGAAACCATGTAATGCTGATTCTAATTTGCTAACAATCACTACGTTCTTATTTGTAAAAGAAAAGATTGATGAGGATGTTACTTAATTTCTATCTATCATTCTGATCCTGTAATTCATTTCCTAAAATAATCAGTGGGCTGTCAGTAGGTGCGACAAAGGAAGAAAAAAGATATCTATTGTCAAATGAGCTTAGGATACACTGGGTTAAAGAATGATAAACAAGTTTCTTAGCCAGTAAAAATTTTTGGAGCTTCTGCCATGTTCACATGCATTGTGACTCACCAAGATGGAGGATATAATAGCAAATGTTTCTTAAATTTGTTTCAGTAAAAAACACATTTTTTTAAAAAAATGAAGCTTTTGCCTCTCCCTTATGCATATTTTTATGTACTCTCAGAATATAGTTTTCTTAATCTGAGGCAAATCCTAAGTAAAAAAAGGAAAAATGACAGTATAAAATATATTTGAGGAATCCCCATTTTTTCATTTTAAAGATTTCTTACATCATTACCATTATGGGAAAAGGCTATGTGATTAAAATTTTTAAATATTGTTTCCTTTTCCTTTTTCTTTCTTAGGTAGTCCTACTTTTAAAATCAGTTCCTATAAGACTAACACCAAACACATTCACAGAAAAAGAAATTACCTCTCTGTCTAAAAAATTATTCATTGTTCGGATTTCTCCAGTGTATCTGTTGATAATAAACATGGGTGAATCAGAAGGTTCTTGGCTTATGATCTTGAAGGCTATTTTTGAGTTCAAATTATTTGGTTCATCTGCATCAGTAGCATTGAGTCTCATCACCAGTGTATCTAGAAATCAAGGAATATTGATTGCAAGTGGACAGTTTGCATTTTTGTTATAGTATAGTTTATCGCTTTTCCAACAAAGTGTTAAGGTTAATTGGTCATTATAATGTGCACTCTACCGTTTTTCTTTCTACTTCTTCAACATACTAATATCTTAGCTGCTTTCTATACCTTTGCATTGACAAAAAGATCACATTTTACCAAGAACATAGACGTTGCTGATAAAAAACAAAGAAATGTTTTATTCTGCCTTTCCATTTCTTATTCTAGTATAATTCTCTCTCTCTCTCTCTCTCTCTCTCTCTCTCTCTCTCTCTCTCTCTCTGTTTTTTTTTTTTTTTTAAGGCTGCTGCGTTTAAACAAAATGAATTTAAGGCCAGACAACTCTTTCCCAATTATAGCACTTTCTACATGATCTTGGCCTCAGTTTTCATGTCTGTGAGGGGATGATAATAATACTGTCCTCACTGAGTTCATGAGAGAATTAAACAGCTTAATGAGAGAAAATTATGTAGAGTTCATACTGAATAGTGCATACACAATAAATATATATATTATTGTTGTGTTTTGTATGACTCCTAGTGAAGTGCTAGGTAATTAGTAAGTTTAGAGAAATTCTTGTTTAACTACATACTTTGTCCTATCCCTCATCCTTTCCATTCATCTTATAAGCAGTTTTGATAAAGGACACTAGAGAATGTGAAAAGCAGCCAATATTCATAAACAAGAATTTTCCTTTACACTCAAACTATTTTAAGCACAATTTGTGTCTTATAACCACAAATGCACCAGAGTATCTCCCGTCTCTCTCTCTCTCCCTCCTTCACTATCTCTCAGCACCACTTCAAAAAAGTTCTCAATAGGCAATTAATTAATTAATTATGGTACATCCATACAAAGAATCTGATACAACTGTTGAGAGGAATGAAGAAATCTATATTTCCTAAGATGGAAATATGTGAAAAACATATTTAAATAAAAATTCACATTGTGGAATAGCATATAGAAAAGGGTCCCATTTATTTCCAAAGACATGTTTATATATGTTTACATAATTAAGAACATATGTACCTGAGTAACTAATGATAGTGCTTGCCTCTGAAGAGAAAAAAATCAACAAATTTCTATTCCATTTTTACTTTTCATATTGTGTGAATATTTTCAGAAAACATTTTTAGAATGATATTTTTAAAAGGTCAAAATATAGGTATAGTATTTTAATGAATAGAAGTAAAATATAAGGATTTTTTGAATTTATAAGAAATTATACCACTTAAAGATTGAAAGTAACCATGGTAAGTTGAAGTTTTGAATTCAAATAAAAAACGATCTCTGCTGTTTTTAATATATTTAGGACAATTTTCAATAGTGTGCTAAGTAGCTAATATACTATCACTTCCAGTGATCGAATATTTGGCAGTTAAAATGTTGCCATTTGTAGTAATCCATAAGGAGGCCAGTACACCTTTAGTAATGATTGTCGAAGCTCTTTCAGGTAAATGCTCTATCTAGTTATAGGTTTCTAGTGCCCCTCAACTAGCGCCATGAGACAATCAGCTTTAAAAGTGCATGGTGGGCCAAAGGATTAGGTTTATAAACATTTGAAATATATGAAATCAGTGACTTGACTAAAAATCAAACAAAACCTATATTTATTAAATCATATATAAGAAAGGGAAACCATGGTTTTGCATTTATTTGCTGTCAACAAAAGCTCTTGAAGATTATGGCCACAAAATAGATTGCCTGGAAGTGATTTCTATGAGTGACTTTATGTAAATTTACTAATAATTGTCACCCCAATAAACTATAATTAAAAAAAAAAAGAAAAAAAAAAGAAAAAAGCAATATGAACAGAAGTGGGTAAGATGGCCTTCAAAGCAATCTGGCCGAAAGGCTAAATGCTCGCACCGCCCCTGCCACCACTCTGCAAAGTCCTTTTGGAATTTCTCCTTAGGAATCCATGACAGAGCTGTGTATGAGTTACACAAGAAAATTCTTTTCATTACGTTGGAGTTGCTCCTTGTGTGTGATGGATTGGAGCTGCTTCCACAGTTGAAGGGAAAGCCATTATCGAGAATTCCTCACAACTTTCTCTTTTGCATGCTTTCCTATGATTATCTCTTACATTTGTGATGTAGTATATTGACATAGTTTAGCCTCTAGTTGCCTGGCTGTTCAGAATGATCTGGAAGCCAGAATATTCTTGTTTACTTAAAGTTGAATACTTACTTGCGTTAGAATTTTCTTCTATTTGTCCTAGAAAAGTAGTCATAGAAAATACTGGAGGGTTGTCATTTATATCCAAAACCCTGACTCTGAGCTCAAGAGGCCTCTCTAAGTCTTGGCCCTGTGAATTCAGAGCCCGGCAATAGATCTAAGAGAGAAAAGAGGAATAATTAGATGGTGCAACACATATTAAGTTCTTACTTTTTGATTACTATACTAGGTACTGTGGGTAATTAAAAGAAAAATAAGACATTTATTTCCTACTAGAGTGTAAGCACAAGCACTGCTTATAATCAATAAGGGGAGGCAAAAACAAATTCAAAATACCATTTGAGAAAAGATAACATGATCAGTTACAAAAGGAAGAACAAAAATACTGTGACTTCATAGTAGGATGTAATGATTGAGATGGACTTTGAGAATTTCAACAGGCAGAGGTGGCAATTGGCTGGTTTTCCAAGCAAAAGGATTCATGTAAAGAAAGAAACAGAATGATGAAAATGCATTGTTTGAAATTAGAAATAGGGACCAATGGGGGGGGGGGTTTGAGGCTGTGGTAAAGATTAGTCACATAGAGGTTTCAAAGAAATATAGCATTCATAAGCTAGGTGGTGCTTATACGGGTTGTTTGTATAATTAATATTATTATTATTAGAAGTGTACATAAGTATAATGTAAAAAAAGTACTTTTATCTATTTGGTATATTTCATATAAAAATGCATTGTGTTTCAAGAAAAGCTAATAGGCTGGCATGCTGATTTAGAGAGTTTTGGTGGGAAACATTGTGGGAAATAAGGCAAGAATATAAATTAAGAACAGAAGACTAAGGAATTAAAATAGTTTAAGGAATATAGACAAGCAGTATGAGTGAAAACAGCAAGCATAGATTACTATTTGAAGGTATTTTGGGATATGGATTAATAGAGTTTTAATAGAAAAGGTTACAAGATTAAGGAAGATTTTCTTTCTTTATTTTTAATATTAAATATTAACAAGTGTTGACCATGATGGAAGTGATCAACAGAGCAAGCAGAAAAGGCAAGAAAAAGCAAACTTGATAGACTAAGGTTCTTGAAGAACCAGGTAATTATGGGACAATGGAAATCTCCTGAGATAAACTGGAAAAAAAACAGAAAATTTATCTTCCTTTTGGATTTAATGTAGAACATTTCTGAGCTTGAGGAGAGAGAATTAATTGTAGGAGATTGTGAGGGGCTTTGGATCTTTTAATGACGTTGGTCACGAGGTCATCTGCTTAAGGTGGAAAATGAAGAGTTTGAAGAGTGAACATACTTAAGCTTTGTCACAGCTACTGTAAAGAATAGGTTAAGATTCAGTTGAGGAACTGAAGTCTTTTCATGGCGCATTCTGTGCTCAGATGAGCTTGAGTAATATATATTTATAATAAAGTAGGTTAACTCAGAAAAGTCTCCCATAGTAGTTATAGAATCATCACTGCATTGGAGTGAGAGGAAAGCGACTCGATTGAATTTAAGAAAAGGAAATAAAAGTTGAGTACTTGCCCTTCCAAGCAACTACTTTAGCTTACCACTTGGGGCCAGACCAGAGGTTAGCATTTTTGCAGTTTTGCACTTGAGCAAAACAAGCCTTTGTCTCCCAGTCTTCTCTGTGTGTTTTTTGGGTCATGGGCTGCTCATGAATTAAGAGACAACCAAAAGTACCTAATACCGAGACTCTTGAAATCAAATCAAGTATGATCTGAGCTTAAGATATTCCAAAAATAATTTAGGCCCGAACCTATATATCGCTATGGCACCCACTTACAATGAAAAATGGTGTGACTTCTCGATCAACTATGGATGTTATGTTAATTTCACCAGTTTTTTGATTAATAATGAAGACTCCATAAGGTGGTTGATCAATTCCTACTCCAGAGATACGGTATGTAACTTGCTGGTTTGCAGCACAGTCTGAATGAATCTGCAGAAAGAACATAAATGAAAATATTACAGGGAGTAAATAAAGTCTGCTATGTTTGATATATGATAGCTGTTTTTCTTGAGAATTGTTGAATGTGCTGTCCTTGTCACTTTGGGGGGAATTCTGAAAATAGAGAAGTATTTTCCTAGGAAAGTGGAGTAATTATAGCTCTAGCATTTTCAACGATAACTGACAGTGTAATGCAAGAAATTCAATATGTATTTCTACCAACTTAGAAAAAAGTAAAATATCACCCTAATAAATCTAAGTCTATGCAATCATCATTCATGCATGCATTAATTCATTCAATATTTACAATATGATTGTATTATTTTCAGGCTGTATGTTACACGAGGTCTGGAACAAGGAACCCCTTGCCTTCTTAAGGAGTTGGCCATTGTTGTCAATACATAACATTAATCTTCCAATTCAAAACTTTTTTTAAAATGTGATTTTAGAAGATCTAAGTGGATTTTTGTGGGCAACAAGAGATAGCAGACTCTGTGTAGAAACTCTTAACTCTGAAAATAGGGAGAATGTATTAGCAGGAAAGCAAGGAAACTACTTCAAATAAATGGTTACAGAAACCAGGACTCACTTCTTGAAATAAAATGTTGTATGGGGAATGTCTGTGTATATCTGTGTGAAAATGTGTCTGTATGTGTGTGTGTGTACATATATATTTTGTATTTGAGTGAATCTGTGTGTAAGGATGTGTTTCTGGGTGTGTATGTGAGTGTGTGTGTGTGTATACAAAGGAATATAAGGGAAATGCAAGGAAAAAGAATATGAAAGGGTACATCGTGAATATTCACAAACAAGACAAAAGTAGGAATTTAATTCTAATAGTTTATGAGGCAGAAAGAGCACACATTGAAACAGTTCCTGTGAATGTGCTGAATGTTAAATTTATGATTTAAATCACTATATTTTTAAAATCTAGAGTTTGGGTTAATGCATATTAATATGTAGTAATTTCACCAGTGAGGTGAGTCAGTGTTTAATTGTCTACCTGAGTGCCTAAATTTCTTAGTTTATCCTTTTAATAGCTTCAATTTTCATCATCTGAATAACTATAGTTCTGTATCATAACTACTCAATGAGATATATTCATAAAATATTTTAAAAAAAGATTCTATTTAAACTTTAAGTCCACCCGTTTTGATTTTCAATTTTATGTTTTGGAGTTGATACTTACTTTGGCAATTGGGTTCCTCTTTGAGTTGTCTTCACCTTCACGACAGGCTGCAGCGAACTTGATCCATTCACGTTTTTGCCTTCTGATTGAATGCCACTTGATGGTGCCATTTTTAGTGTTATAATCTCTTACCTTGAGTGGGCAGGGTAAAGTAATTGTATCTATTAATTTTTATTCATAATTCATTTCACTGAAGAATTTGGAGGAGGGAGTAATTGTAATGTCAGAAAGAAAGGATGTTTAATTAAGAAAATTGATAATTTTCATACTCTATTAATTTTAGCCCAACATTAACTTTACTCGTAAGAATGACATATTTTGGGAGGGGATGTGTTGTTACTTCCGAACCATTTTCTTTTGTTTTCAATTTTAAGAAATAGATTTACTATATGTTACCTGAATTCGAAATTCACTGTTAATTTCCACCACCACCTATAAAAAAAATAAGATAAACATAAGTTAATATTTAATGAAATACTTTCATGTGATCAAATCATATAAAAAAATCAAACAAATTTGAGTCATTACAATTATTTTCTCAGTCTAAACAACTGGTTCTGGTTTATCTCTCAGGTCTGATGATGACGCTAAGGATTCCTTTCCTTTTAGTTTTTACTTTCAATTTGCTCTTCTTATTATTACTTTTGTTTTTTTAACCACCTTTTCATCTTAGCCTATGTAGATACTTGTAATCATATGAGCTAGGACATTTGAAGCTAGAACCCAGTGGTTATAACGGTTGGAAATGGGTTCTCTTAGAAAATCTTGTGTCTGAAGAGCTGGAGGATACTCTGATGCTGTTCAGTGATGTTCAACAATAAATTATGATACAAAAAGTTTTGACCATAGATTTAGCATCTGAATAGCCACAGATAGAAATAGAAAAGAAAAAGTTTTGTAGTGAAGAAAGGATATGAAACAGAAAGTATCAGAAAGCTTCAATATATTCGCTTCTTCACATTCCAATTCTAAATGGATGCTTTTCTAGTATTCTTGAAAATCTTAAGATGATAAATTTTTTCACCTGCTTTGAAATATGAAAATAAAATGTTCTGAAAGAAAAGTAAATGATTTCCTCTATGTAAAAATGAGCTCACGTTTGATGTTTTATTGTTAGAACTAAACAAAATAGACGCTATAAATTCATCCTTTCAAAGCAAGGAGAAGAAATTGAAGGAGTGTAGGGACAAATTTCTGGGTAAGCAACTTCCATTAGTCTTCCTCCTGCATTAAGTAAGTGAGCTCTGCTTAGTTTCAGCTCTGACCTTGATCTTTACATATGATTTAACTGTAATATCAGGATAATTTAACTTATTTTTTTCTAAAAACCAAACGCATTTCTAAAAACACAGACACTAATGTGCTAAGTTTAATATAGCAGTCTACTTAAAACAAGAAATATCTCCCTAAAAAATTAGGTGTGGGTTTGAAGGCTAGTTTGAATATATTAAGTTTTCAATTTTAGAATTAATTAAATATGGTATAAATATTTAGTTATTTCTCCCTACATAAGACATTTTTAACTTTCATTTGAATTTTTTTTTTCTGAATTGCAAAGTATGAAAGTTGTTATCAAAATCAGGCTTTATCTGTATTACTGATAAAAGAAAAATATAGTTTGCATTTTAAAAAATACTAATAATAGTAATTTCAAAATATAATAAATTACTTTTTATAGTTTTAATTTCACCATTAAATTGAAAATAAAATTTCAGTGTCCAAGTACATAGTTTTTAAAAATTGCTATAATTGATAATTCAAGAAAATATGTATTTATGGTTAATATGAGTAGTTTCAAGAGATAATATTTTTATTATAGGAGTTATATACTCATGGTATATATTTAATGTTAATCATTATCATTACCACCATTATAATTCACAGAATGATAACTAAGTATTAGACAACAGGTTTAGAGAAACTCATGCATTCAGTTTTCACAACTACCTGTGGTCAATACTATAATTATCTTCATTTTGTAGCTGAGGGAACTGAGGTTTGGATATTAATTTGTGGCTAAATACAATCCAATACAATTCAGCCTAATCTTGTGCTCGAGGTGTGGGTTTTATAATAAAGCAAAAGATATCCTATTTTAAGTTAATTATGAAGTAAAATATACTTCAAAGAACTGACATTACAACTTTGAGAATTCAAAGAATTTTGATTTTCATCTAATCTCATATTATCCTTGAGATTAGGATATCCTTGTGTTAGTATATCTTTGTGTTAGTATATATGATACTAACAACAAGAATAATAGTCATACTGGAGGAAGAGGAAAGAAAAATAAATAGCCCAAATGGTTTGGACAAGTAACTGGAATGTTACTATAGAGTCCCTGTTGGGTGCAGAACTGAAATGATGTTAATGCAGATGTGTATTTCTTGCTCCTTGTGAACTCTTAAGCACTTATTCCTCTCATTTCTGGGTGTGGGATGGTGGTGTGGAGATACCTTATTTGTCTGTTTGGAAGCCATTTCTTCATAGCTACAGAATTGTGTGTTCATGTGTCTGAACTTGTGTCATGTGTTATCTGTCTTGCACTTCCCTTACCACACTGAAGTGCAGTGCCTGCTGTTTGTTTTGGAGAACTATGCCAAATGACTAACCTTCCAACCTTATGAAGCTGGGTCATTCTTTTTCCCATGAGAGCCAACTTAGGCAGAAGACCAAGTAGGTTTCACCATAGTGTCAGTCTCTCAATTGGAATAGTAATTAAAAAACTGCCAAGTATGCTTAAAAATATGTTGTGTTGGCATAACCGTATTGTCTTTTGCTCAGCATCCAGAATAAACTTTGAAACAAAGTCACTCTTTGACTTTCAAAGGCAAAATAAGGAGATAAAAAGAGCACTTGGTAGAGTTAGAACACTCTCAATATACTTCCTAAATTCTCTGAGCTTTAGTTTTGTCATTCGTAAAATGACAGGAGTTGACTAAATTATATAGTTACCTTTCCCATTCTAACACCAAATCCTTGTGTGCAGTAGGAAAATATTGACGTTTGTTGGTTATGGGAAAAGCATAATAAAATTGTGGATTTTGACAACAGTGATGGGAGTGGCGGGAAAAGGCAGCAATTATAGGCCACAAGCAGTTGAGTTTCTGCATCAAATTAGTCCAGGGATGAGAAGGAGTTGACCTGGAACAGTGGCAGTGGGAACAGACTGGGAAAGATCAAGGGAGAGACACTACAAGGTTGAAATTGACAGGGCTTGAGAACAAATGGGATGTGGGAGTGAAGAGAGGGAAGAATATCAGGGGATGGCAGGTTTAAACTAGGAGGTCAGGAGCAAGGCAGAAGCAGAATTTAGCAGGTTAGAACACAGAGTTGAAGATGCCAGAGAAATGACTGGTAGAGATGTTCAGCGATTTGAAATATGTGTCAGACCATGAGCAAATAGTTCAGGCATGAGACATAGATCTGAGGGACATCTGCTCAGATAGAACGGTTGAAATCATGGGAGAATTTGAAATCCCTAAAGTAGAGAATACTGCAAAGAAACACCCTGTGGCTGAGGATGAAACTAGGGGAATTCCTACATTTATATAACTAGGAACAATGACAGTGAACATGAAACAAAGAAAGAGATAGAAAAGAAGTGGCCAAATAAATAAGAGAAAAGTAAAATGCAATGTCAGAGATATGAGAGAAAGGGAGAATTGAAAGACATATGGTGTAAACTAGTGTTGGATATGATATTTAAAAAAGCGGAGCAGAGAGAATTGTGAGGAAATCCTGAGGTTTTCTGTGACCTCAACTGAAAGGAGAATGATTTCAGTTGGATAGAATAAGCGCTTCCTGATGGCCAGGGATTGGGGAATAAGATGGAGGGGAAGAGGACATAAAGATGCCACGTTTTTGAAAAATTTGGTGATATAAGGAAAAGAAGTGTTAGTAGAATTAGATGTAGCATCCAAGTAGATATTTGGGGAGAGGAAGACATGGATTTTTGAAGGTGGAGAAAGGGGACAGTAGGATGTTCTGATTTGAAACAGGAGAGGTTGAGAAAGTACTTGATGAAGATGTGAGGGAGAGAGCAGGAGGGAATAGGCGGAAAGAAAGGACTTTAGAGACAGAGGGTGAGGAAGAGAGGAAGGATGGAGATTAAAATAAATTGATTAGGAAAGGGAAGTAGGACACTGTTCTGAATGATCAGACCTCGTCCCTAGAGCAAGGGAAAGGTTATTCTCTGGTAATTAGAAGAGTAGTTTGGATTCTGAAATAAGTTGAAAATTCGAGGCTGTGATGGAGATTGACTTCAAGATGAATACAGGAGTATTCATTAAATACATCTCAGCTGTCTTGCCCACTGGATCTGGACATTGGGGTAAGTCACTTAGCCATTCTTTGCCTGCATGGCCTCATCTGTATATGAGACTAAAGCCCTTTGGAATCCAAAAATTCTAAGAAAGCAGTGAATAATTCACTTGAAGTGCATCCTCAATGAGTCTCTTTATTGTAGAAGCCAATCCACATATTAAAAAAAAAAAGAAAAGAAAAGCTACATGACAAAAAATTCCATGCTAATTTTAATGATTCTCTAATTATACTTATTTTTAGTTCTTTTCTGTGGATATTGAGTTTTACATTTCTTTGCCTATAATGAAAATGGTCTTGAAAGTAGTAATAAATAATTTTTACAAGGAAAACCTTTTCCATTTAATAACTGAGGTGAACTTCCACAGTCACTTGGCAGTTTTGTTAAGCATCAAATTCTAATGTATTTGATCCCTTTTACCCTCATCGACCACTCTCCTCCGGGTGGTGAACACACAATGTGATATACAGATGATGGTTTACAGAACTGTACACCTTCAACCTATGTAACTTTACTAACAATTGTCACCCCAAAAAACTTTAATTTAAAAAAGTAAAACATGCAACATAAAAAAAGAAAAAAATTCTAATGTATTTAACTAAAAAAATTCTAATGTATTACCTACATCACAAGGATGAACTTGAGACAAAGCTAAAATATAACAATTTGCTTTTTTTTTAAAAAAGTTCCTTTTTTGTCTTTCCTTTATATTACTTGGACAAAATCTGTCAGTCTGGAGTTGAATTCCTGATAGGTTGATTTGTCTTCTTTTTTCATTTATTTATTTATTTATTTGGCAAATACCTGCCTAATAGGTATTGTGTGGTTTCCAAGGCTGGATTAAGCCTTTTAAAGGGCTTAAACCCTGAAAATATTATGGTAAGCCTTACATGAAATGTAAAGTAAATGTAATACTACACCATAAAAATAAATGTTAGGCAGACTTAACATGATTATTTTTATGTTTAATACCTTGATGATTTTTGGAATGTGTGGGGGAAGACAAATATAAACTATCCAAAAATTCTTTTCTGATGCTTCTACTTTGTGTGATTAGACATTTGTTGAGTAATTTTGCACTGGTACAAAGCACTATGATGGATACAAGTAAATGAGACACAGAACCTGCCCTCACATAACTTATAGTCAAGTAGTTTTATGAGCAACAAGCAACCATTAATTTGTAGGGATGTGGTTTTTCTTTAGATAAGTGTAAAAGACTCTTTTTTCATAGACCAGTTCTCAGAGGGGCATAGATCAGCCAATGTCATTTAAACTACTTTGACCTGCCTAAGTCCATTAAGGAATTTGCATGCCACACATAACCAGCAAGGGTGGTATGACCCAGCACTCTGTAAAAGTGTTACCTCATTGATGGCAGCACAGTAAGACTTGCTGCAATGCTGAGCATGCCTCCTGCTTACATGTTAGGCAATGCTGTTAGGACATGGGGATATTCAGCAACAATGGCCTTGAAGAATGTAGAGTGAAGAAAGAGTTATCAGAAATGAAGGGCTTTGGGTATAGACAAGGGTGTGATTTTTCTAGATTCATGAGCCTTGTTAAATACGTGAATCTTGTCCCTCAGGGGCCAAGCTTTCAGATTGAGCAAGACAGCATTTCCCAGTGTTGTAGGTTTTTCTATAGCTAAATCTGACATGGCAAAATGATTTTACTCTGTGGCAACTAATGATGATCAATTTGTACTCTATTTTAATTAGAGTAAAAGAAAATGCTGGTTCTAAATCTGTAGTGAAATATGCAGTTAAGAACACCATATAAATGGAAATGACTTTGCTTAAATACAATTTATAATTTTACTGAACAGAGGAATGGAAATACTGCTTCCATTTTCTATAGAATATTTTACTGAAATTATAATATCTATAATCTATATCACTATAATAAGTTCTCAAGAAAGCATACAGAATCCCTTCTTTTGTTTGTCTTCTGCTTAGCCTGTAGTAGTTTGTTAGTCCTTCCCTTGCTTCAGACATTAGTGGACCCAATTATGGGAGTTTAAAATGTTTGGTTCAAATAAATTGATGGACTATGTAATAAAGTATATATTATTTTCTGCGTATTTTAGCCTGAGTGCTGAGAAATACTCTGACAAACGCTTGCTTATATACCAAAGAATTTCAGCTAAGTTCAAACTGTGGAGTTACTTTATCAGGTGGTCAGAGAGGTTTGTTTGTTTTTATTTTTTTAAAGAAAATATGGAATGAGAGGAAGCTAGACTGATGTAACGAACTAAAGAAACTTGATCATTCTTGGTACTAGATAAAGATAGGCTTATATGAGTTCTTTGCTGTAAAAGTTGGCCTTGACAGAAAAGACATCTTGAGATTTATTGTACTGATTTAAGTTGACTAGTTAGACCTGACAAAATTGCAAGTAATTATTAGAAATCATTGGAACTATAAAAATTCTCCTGGTTCTATTTTGCTTTCCCATAGTGACCAGGCCATTCCTTATACCACTGCTACAACCATTCTCAGAGATTTCTTATATTTGATGCATAGATAACATTGTTCTCTGTTGTACCTCACCCCCCCTACACTAATTTCATGAAAATAAAAACAAAGAAAAATAAATGCAGAATCAGTAACATTTATTTGGCTTGCTGCGTTATAACAGGTGTAAGCTAGTGTCTGTCCAGAAGACTTTTCTAAATAATGGAATAGTCATGTGGCAATCTTGGTCTCTGTAAGAGCAGGTTCTTTATTCTCCCCAATCTGGGCCTTTAATTTGAACAAGGTCTAAAACCTTCAGATATATTGAGCAGACTACACAACATACAAATAGATGGCCACCCAGCTCTCAAATGGATTTGCCTTAAAGATACTACCAGTTTAAGTATCTTAAAGGTCTTCAGAATTGTCCAGATATGCTCCCTACTATACATTTTAATTTATATCGACTTTGAGCAGAGAATATAAAGACTTTACATGGGTTTGTTTGTTTGTTTGGTGAAAGTAAATATTCACAGTGAGTATGGCAGAAAGGTAAGTGGAATAATTTGCTATCATGGTGGTTAACTTTCAGAAAAAAATAGTATTTTAAAGCACAAATAGACTACATAACTCCAAAGGACATTTATCTAAATCATCTGGTAATATCAGTAGTAAAAATAAATTATGATTTTCCAAAACCTTAAAAAGTGAAATATTTTATAAAAAAAGTTATGATAATGTAAAAATGAAACATTTAAATTAATTATAGAACAAATTCTTTGAGACATAATTTTCATAAGGCATATGAGAAACTTGTTATTGATTCCAAAGTAAAATATGGCAACAAACAATCCACATAAAACCTATCCAAAAACAGAAAATAAAATACAAATGCCCAGAAACCTCTCTACAAAGGGAGAGAAAATTCAATAAGCATACATGATTTTGATAAAAAAGATACATTTTACTAAAGAATGACTAATTAGAAAGTGGCTTATTAAATGGATTGTATAGGATGTAATTAATTAAAAATAATCATAAAAATAATGAAATAAGGTATCTTACAGATTCAATGAAAATACGTAAGCATCAGAATAAACTTTAATCAATTGTAACTAAAATAAGCTTTAATGGATCAACTTTATATGAAATTAAAAATAAAAGCGTTTGTTTATTTCATGATACACAAATACGCTTATGTTCAAATGACATACTGTATAATGCTTATTAATCCCTGCCACATCGCAAGTTATAATATCAATTGATCCTAAAGACCCATTAAAAGTCCAAGGAATAGGGCTCATGTTTAAAGAGCAGCTTGGAACTAAAGCTACCAGCTTATATGATGCTCATTTATAACTAAACCCACTGGTTATGACCTCTCTTAATTAATAAACTGAATTCAGACTAAGCAGCATACCACATATCAAAGATCTAAGTTGTTATTATAGAAACCCAACAATCCAGTTCCAAAATTAAGCAAGTAGAAACAAATATGAACCACAGCACTATATCCTGCCAAATTGGATAGTGATTTAACTGGCATTTGTCTCTTTGGATTATATTAACCTTACTGTGAGACTACAATTTTAATATTTTTGACATAAGTGAAATTGATGCAACACATTGGCGCTGCGCTTAGTTTTATGTCTGAAAAGAGAACTAATAACGTGTAAGGGGGACAATGATAAAACATTTCATTACATTTATCTGACATCAACATACAACTTGCATATCAGTCATCACTGATTTTCCATTAGTAAGGACGAGTATTGTAATAATTATACTTACTTTTTAATTATAGCCATTCCTTCACCTACTATGTTATTTATAAATCTCCCATACTGCCATTTTTTTTAAATAAAATAATATTGTTTTAAATAAAATCATAGTTCAGCAGTGCGGGGCTTTCCATATTGGTGACATAGATCCCAACCACACAAGAAAGCAATGAGATTATTTGGATAGTCAGGCCAATCACAAACTGCTGTGCTTTTAATTTCATAGGGATCCTATTTGTGTGTTTTAAAAACTACAGTGAATCTACCAGCAAAGATACCAAAAGAATGAAAAAAATAATATTTAGGTTAAAAAAATCAGGACACACCTGTAATATTACTTTAAAAGCCCACCTGCAAAAGGGAATCTGAACAGCAAAGTGCTATTAAATAGTGATATGACTTTTTCAAATTCAATCTTTTCCCAGCATGACTTAACAAAGATTTCGATGTCACAGATGTGATATGATGCATTGACATTTATGCCTTAATACGATCTTGAGTCTTCAATTAAAGAGAGAAACACTATTTAAACATGTAGTTCATAAAAATTACCTCGTCATTAACATAAACTTTTAATGGGTTTAGATTAGAAATAACAAGAAATAACATTTTTTAAAATGTTCTCACTTTACAACGAGAATGATCGTGGAGGATTTTTAACAGAATCCACTTACCAGAAAAATGAACAGCACTGCAGCTGTTGTAAAAAACTGCCAGTTCATCGCTGCTGGGTTCTCTTACATCCAGGACCAGGGGAGTGTTGTTTGTTCTTCTCTGTTCTTTTTCTTTCCCCCACTCAGCTGGTGTCTGATTAAAATAATTTCTCAGTAGATGTTCTTACATGCAGGCTTTGAGGTGTTTCTGCCTTCTCTGGGAGAAGGACCGAAGGTACGTATAACCAGTCTAGATCCCCACCCTAAAAACTTGGGCTGGTCTCACTAAAATGCTTGACAAGATCATCATTGCTCCCAGGTAAAAGCTTAGGGACACACCCTGCTTCCAGCTGAAAGGTAACTCTCTGTAGGGCATGGAAGATTCACTCCTTTTCTGAAGGTTTCCAGTGGCAGGTGTTTAAAAAGATCAGAAATATGGAGAATGATACAATTGATGAGGGCTTTTCACCCTATGCTTTATTCACAGGTTGTTTAGCTTCTTTGCATATTAAAAAGGCAAGTGTAGTCTGGATGGTCATATTATTCAGAGGATTATCTGACCCATGCTCATAGCCAGACACTCAGGTCACAGTAGAAAATCATAAACTTTCCATTTCAGGGGATGTTAGGAAATAGTCATTTTCAAAGCTGTCCTCTGAGAGACAGAAAATTTGCCAATGTTAAGAATGAGGATATTTTAGAAAGTATTAATTCAAACAAGCAAAACTATGATACTCACAATTATAAGGTCCTCTGCATGTCACAGTTCCCTTTAAGTGACCAGTCTAAGTCTGAGAAAGTCTATTTTTTTTCTCTAAATGAATATTTTCTCTTCCCCAACTAATTTTCTCTCTTTAAAGTTCTGCCCTTTTCAAGAGCAGTGATTTTTTTAATGTCACTAAGTTTGATTAAAAATAAACAATAAAAACCTCCAATTAAAATCCTCTTGCTAATTTATAAAAATGAGGATCAGTGCCTGAAATACTAATGGAACACAGAAAGCTACTCTTCAGGTGAGGTGGGTTAAAAGTCGGTGAAGATTCCCAAGCCCAGAGCCAAGAATCTGTATAGTGAGCCAATTAGAACATGGGGAATACATTGAAGAAACTGCTGCCCACACATGCAAATGGGAAACTGCGCAGCCCTGAAGTTTGTGAAAATAATTAGTGACTCTTACAAGGCATAATTTGATAGTGTTCTTGGGATATGCTGTCTTCACCTCGCAATGTCTAGGATAAATATTATGAGTGGCAGGAAGACTATGGAGTTTGAAATAGCAGTCTGAAACAAAAGACCTATTGGATAAGAAGTTGATTATGGCCAAAAAGTTGCCAAAAATATCCCAAAAAGGAAGGATATCTCTGAGGGCAGAGCTTCTACAGAATGCTTTCATTTCACTGTGGGTGTGTGGCAAAGAGGGCTACTCAACAGCAGTTTAAAATTCCATACTATTCATCGTGGAGGTAAGGAGGTAGGCTGCCAATATTTACTTGCAGTGAATATGAATGAGTATAATAGGAACTGGCTGATATGAATAAATAAAATGAAATAAGATGGTCAGGACAAATTTCTCATTGGTTGAATAAAATAGACAGTGTTGACCTATGACTTAATCTGCACAATATATTCGTAGTAAGATTGTATGACCATGAATGACTGAAGACTCATTGGACACCAGAGAAGAAAAAAGTCTACTCTTGCATCTTTACAGTGGCAAGTGAATGCTTTATCCACTTTGAATTCTGGGCATGGCACTAGGGTGTGCACAGGCTCTCTTCACCCATTTAATGACTCTCCCCCAAGCCCAACCTTGGCTCCACCCCAATTTAACGTCCTGCTCCAACAATCCCAACCAGTAAGAGCATTTATAAGGCAGCCACCTCTCTAGCACCTTTCTGAGAGGAGGTGTGACAGAACCCCAAGGTTGTAGAGCAGTGGCTATCTTGACCATCACATGAGAACTAGTGACATTAAACACAAGTGGGAAAGGGAGTTGATGAATCACCACTCCTCCTCCTTTACCTCTTTCCCTGCTGTTTTCTCTTTCCTACTCATTTTAACATCTTTAGTGCAGCGTTGTCCAATAGAACTTTCTGAAATGTGGAAATGTTCTCTATCCGTGCTATCCAATATTATAACCACTAACCATATGTGGCTATTGAGCATTTGAAATGTGGCTGCCATGACTAAAGAACTGAATTTTTAACTTTTTTTTATTTTAATTAATTTAAATTTAAATAACCACATGCGGCCAGTGGTTTTGCACAGTGCTTTTCTCTTCTATCTCATTCTGTGCTTTAACTCTTTCTGTCCTTTATAAATTCAATTCCTTTTCTCAATTGAGGGAATTCTAGCTTTCCTCCAGTTTCCAATCAGCACTTTTTAGTTCCCTTTTCTTTATGTACTCCTATTATCTCAGTTGGTCCAATCCTTTTTCCTGACTCTTTACTGATCCTATTTCCCGATGCTAGTGAGTTAGGATACTTTAAAAGATAGGCAACACAAACCCCTTTCATTTTCATATTCACATTTCCCAGCCACCTTATCTGTAAGTTCACACTACACTGTCGCATACCTGTGCTACAAAAGTTTGCTCCATCAGTCTGGTCTCATGCCCTGTTTCTACTCTGAGCATTGTTTATTAAATGTAACTCCATGTGCATACCAACAGTTCTCATTTCATGGAAATTTTATGAAATTTGGGGTGATTTTTTCTGTTTGGAATTTCCCTGGTAAACTAATAGATTTTCTCACAGGGATCAAGATTTTTCTGGGAAAAGGATTTTCCTGTCTTTCATAAGGCTTTGCAAACTCTAGAATATCATCCCACGTGCCTACGTTTCTGTATCTGTTCACAGCTGGGGATACTGTAATATCCTATTGAAAGAAAAAAATAATCAGCGTCTTTCATGAAAGGTGATGGATTTTACTGATCTGGATTAAGCCTAATTAAAGTAACTGACTGCTCTATTCTCCTTCACTTGCATAGCACCCATAGCATGGACTCATACATTTCACAGAAACCCTTTGGAATATGCTTTTATGTTACATGTAAACCTCTGGTTTCGTGGGTGTGTCCAAATTACACAAATAAGCTCTACTAATTGTTTAAAAAATAAGTGAAACGTAAAAATAAATCCCAAAAGTAGAGAAGTTGAGGTAAATATATGGAGAATAATATAAACAATTTTTTTTTGTATTTGCCACTATATTAATGTTCCTGCGGCATGTATTGAGTCCAGATCTTGTTTACATTATTTAAAATCAGATTATTCCTCAACGAGTCACATCTGGAGGATGGAGGCTGCTGTTTTAGAATAAAAGAGGCTTTTCTTTTAATATATAATCATCAAATGCAGTGTCTTATCTTTAATTGGATCCCTGATTTGAACTAAATAGCTATACAAATAATTTTGGGGATACTTAGAGAAATTTAAATACTGGCTGTTAGGGAGTTATTATCAATTTTATTACATTATGTAGTAATAGGTCTTTATTTTTAAAGATACATGTTAAATTACGTAGGAGCAAAACCTCATGACACAAAAGTTTCCTTTATTGTAATTCATCAATAAAATAGATGTAAATATAGCAAAATATTAACAATTATCAAATCTAAATGGTAGTATCTCTCTCTGTGTGTCTCTCTCTCTGTCTCTCTCTCTCTCTGTCTCTCTCTCTCTCTCTCTCTCTCTCTCTCTCTCTATATATATATATATATATATATATATATATATATATATATATATTTGACAATTTTTATGGTAAAAGAAGAATAATGGACTAAAGTAGTGGTTGGCAAGTTATAGCCATTGGCTAAATCTGGCCCACTGCCTTTTTTTTTTTTTAACACAACCATTCTTATTTGTTTATGTGTTGTCTATGGCTGCTTTCCCTCTACAACAGGAGACTGAGTAATTATGACAGAAATCATGTGGCCTGTAACGCCTAAAATAATTACTTATCTGGCCCTTTACAGAAAATGTTTGCTCACCTATGAACTAGATGAATAGGTTATCATACAAAATATGACCTGTTAGTGAATTAGTCAATCTTAGGAGAGTCTGCAAAGTTGATTGAAAGAGTGAAGAGAAATTATGATGACTAGAGCAACCATTAAAATTAAAGCAATTAATCAGAGGAAAAGATACATCTTTATGATCAAATTATATTTTTAGTTTGATGTTTTCAGAAAGACGTTATTTAATTGACTAGAATGATCTACAGCCTAACTCTTCTTACTTTCTTTTAAACCAGATTTAAGGAAAACCTTAATTTTATTTCTGTCCAGTCAGTTCTGGGATAAGAGTTCAACAGCAACACATCTTGAAGTATTTTTCTCTGTACAGAAAGAATATTCATAAGTGGGGAAAATCTCAAATGATTTTGAGAATATTGGACTCTATCTTAATAATTAAATTGTGTATGATAAATAAGAGTAGGGAAAGAGACTAAATTATTACTACTCTTTAAAAAAAATCTAATTAAGCGTCCCCTGCATGTTCATTACTGTCCTAGATGCTGCAGTACATTCAAAATAACTTTGAACTCTGCCCTTAAAGCGGTTACATTATAGCTGCAAACATACTGAGATAGAAATACTACTACTCCTTTCTGGAAGGCTGTTCTACTCATACATCTATATGTATTAGTTACCACCCCAGTGACCCTTATGATTGCAAATGCAAATTCAATTCTTCCTTTTTCTAGATAATAAGGTACCATTCGTTCAGTTCTAATTTTTTCTTTGGCCTACCAAATGCCGTGCATTATACTAGAGACTGGAGTTATAAAAATGGCTGCATCATGGTTCTTGCCCTCAAGTGGCTCCAGACTAGCTGGAATGAGGAAAACAGACTTTCCCCCAACTTGCTAAATGGAAGCATGCATAGAGTGCTATGGGAACCTTTAGCCCAGTTTTGTTGGAGATGACGTCAGATAAATCTTATATAACAGGCCCTCACATAATTAATGTCATTTTGTTATAGCATTGATGAGATACCGTAGGAACTTAACTCTTCTTTATACCAATTAACCGGTGGTAAAATTGATTTCATTTTATGTTGTCTTGCTTCAAGTCGCAGAACCTATCGATGATGTTAAGTGACGACGTACTGATGTTAAAGGCTACACCTTTATGACATAATAGAATTAATTTCTAAAATGTTTGATTTTTTTCTTTTTTTCGTTGTTTCCCTAAATCAATTCACGCTATACTTTCAAATTTATAATCTACTTTAGTCTCAACGTTGCCTTTCTGTCTTCATTTCTGCTGCCAAACAATGTGATAAAAGATATGGTAGTTGTTTAAATTAAAAAAATAACAATATTATGGTAAAATGCACATTGCCATTAATCCCCCTCAAAATACTTCCCTTTACTTCAAACACACTTATCCCATCTTTCTTGTTACTTTCTGAAGCGGTTCTGGAAGTCTCTTTCATGAGTAGGTTCAGTTGAGCTATTGTGGCTGCCTCGATGTCCTGAATTGATTCAAAATGTTTACCTTTCACGGTCATTTTGACTCGGGGAAAAGCCAGAAGTCGCACGATGCCAGATCTGGTGAATAAGGTGGATGAGGACATACCATAATGTTTTTATTTGACAGAAATTGCCATACCAGAAGCGATGTGTGACACGGAGCCTCTCCGTTATGATCACAAAATAGAGTGAATGCTGCTGCTGAGTGCCATCCAACAGAAAGCCAGGGATTTTCAATATGGGGAGTGGCGCATCAAACCTTAGTAACAGTGTGTGACAAGTTTCAATTTGCTCAGTGCAGTCAATCAGGTGTGAGCTACAGTTATGAGAAGGTGCTGTAAATCATCCTCCATCATGACAATGCTTCCTGTCACATGACACTTTTGGAATATGGCAATTTCTGTCAAATAAAGACATTAAGGTATGTCCTCATCCACCTTATTCACTATCCAACGGAATATCTATCCAATCCAATCCATTCACAAATCCAATGGATTTGGCACCGTTCAACTTCTGGCTCTTCCCCAAAGTCAAAATAATTCAGGACATCGAGGCAGTCATAACAGCGCGACTAAAGACACTCATGAAAGAGGACTCAAGAGCTACTTCAAAAAGTGGCAAGAAAAATGGTGTATTCAAAGCAAGGGATAATATTTTGAGAGTGATTAATGGCAATGTGTCTTTTACTGTAATAATTTTTTATTTATTTAAACATTCACTGTATTGTTTGGTCACACCACACAGATCTTCCCCTGGCCCTCTTCACCTGGCATTGCTGTGCCACACTTCTAATTACACCTCTCACTCTTCCCTTTTCATCCATTTTGTAGTTGTCCAGAATAGTGTTTTTGAAACATTGCTTTCCTAATATCATGCCTCTTCTCAAGAAACCACAGTAACTCCATATTTTCTACCAAATCAAAACATTTATATTGCAAAACCTAGGTTATTTACTGTATTTGGTAGAAACAATTACCAAATACAATTACCTCCACAGTCTTAAGGTTTTCTACCATTGCCTTTCATTTTTGAAGAAACTGCGTTTGATGATGATACCAGTATATTTCAGGGTAAGATACCGATTGATATTTATTTAGAATATTTTCTATTCAAGGGTGTGTGTATAGCCTATGAGCAGATAAAAAGTTTACTTCATTATTGTTTACGGGGGTTTTAAAAATTCAATTCCATCAACATTTTTTGAGCCCTACTAGGCAGCGTGCTAATTGCCAGCAGAAAGAAAAATAGGTCATAGAAGGTTCTATTTTCAAGAAGGCTATAATTTTGACTGGATCTCAAAGGGGTGATGAGGCTTGTCTCTATTACAAGGCACATTGACATATGTGTTATAGGAAAAGTGTATAGTGTTTTGTGAGCCCTGCAAAAGGGAAATAATTTCCACGTTATGGGCACTGGCAAACACTTCATGGAAGATTTTGAAATTTTCAGGGTGACTACATTCTCAACAAATGAAGATGTAGATGGAAAAGATGGCAGAAAGGAAGATGTATTTTTCAGGCCAAAAAAGAGTCAGATTGAACCTATGTGTATTATTGGTACAGTAGTGTACTATGTGTACATAGTACTATGTGTACTATGTGTACAGAGGAAGCAGTGCTGATGTGTTAACACAATGTGGAGGTCTTTGAATGCCCTACTGAAGAATTTGGATGATATTCAATGGCAGACAAAGAACCACTGTGGGCTTTAGAACAAGGTATTGACCTAGTCAAAGTTGTGTTTGAGGAATTTGTCCTGGAAACTAGGATGAATGGATGCAGAAGAGACACTAGAGAGAGAAAGATGAGTTTGAAGGCCAATTGAAATTCTCTTTAGGAATGTAAGGTGGTTCAATGTTAGAAAATTTGATTATAATATTTAACCATTGTAAAAACTAAAATTGAAAGAAAGGTAGCTTCCATAGGTGCTTTAAAAACCTCAACATATTTTATCATCTATTTTTAAAGGAAAGAATAAAATATAAAGAAATGGTATGGTCATGAACTTGGTAAAAATGATGTATCATACAAAAATCTGCCATACTTAGTGTGAAAATGGTAAACACATTTTTTTTAAATTTTTAAAAATATATTCTTCAATTACAGTTGACATATAATTTTATATTAGTTTCAGGTATACAAAACAACATAGTGATTAGACATTGATACACTTCACAAAGTGATAACCCTAATAATTCTATTACCCATCTGACACTGTACATAGTTTTTACAATATTATTGACTATACTCCCTGTGTTGTACTTTACATCCCTGTGATCATTTTTTCTTTTCAATTATAGTTGACCTTCAAGATAAACACATTTTTATTAAAATCAGGACAAAGTTCCTACTATTATATTACTTAATATTTTCTGGAATACTCAAATATAAATATTAGAAGGTAGTTAAAATTATAATTATTCACAGATCATACATTTTTCTACATAGGAATTCCAATTAATTTAAAAGATAATTAATTTAAAAATATTTTAAATGACATAAAATATTATCACACTGGCTGAATACCTAACTAATAAACAATATTCAGTAATCTAAAGAATTATTAGTTAGGGAATATAAGGAAATAAATATAATAAAACAGTTTATAGTAGCAACTATAGTGTATACTATTTCATAATGAATCAGAGAAGAAATGTGCAGAAACTGTACATGAAAACTTTTAAGCTTTCCTGAGGGAGATAAAGTAGACATGAATAAATAGAAAGATATAGTTTTTATTTGTACAGAAAGATGCAATATGATAAAGAAATCCCCCAAATCCTTTTTTTTTTTGGAACTTGACAAAATAATTTCATATTCATATGGAATAACAAACAAATAACCAAGAAAAGAAATTAAAATTCTAGTATGTGAAAAATAGAGTAATGAGAAACATCAAGCCTAACAAGGTATAAAACATAATGCTACAGTAATTAACACAATTAGGAATTGGAAAATGAATAAAAAGATCAATGAAGTAGATTAAGGATTTCAGGAATAGATTTAACGTATGGTTAAGAAAAGATCTCTAGTCTGAAATACAGATGGGTTTTCAAATCACTGTTCAAATCACAGTTGAACAAGTGGCTGGATACTTAGAACAAAATAATATACTCTTTATACCAGAAAAAATTCCAGATGGAAAAAGATTTAAAAGTAAAGGAAGCCATTCATAGAAGAAAAAAACTGAGTAAAGATTTAAATACCTTGACGAGAGGAATGTTTATCTAAATCCAAATCCTACAGCGTAAAGTGTTGATGAACTTCAGAAACATAAAAATCAAAACGTGGACATAGCAAACAAGTGTAAGCAAAGGAAAAGAAAGTGGTGGTAAGTTATAAAAAATGATCTTTTACATGTGTGACAATAAAAGTTCAGTTCTCATAATATATAATGAGTTTGTGCAAATCTGTAGGAAAAATTGACAACCCAAAAGATAAACAGGCAAAGGATGTAAATAGATCTTTCACTTAAAACAACATAAAATAGTTGATAGGCAGAAGAAAAGATGCTCAACCTTAGTGAGAATTAGATATATAAATAACAGCAACAAATACAAGTAAAAATATTTCACAGATCAGACTAGCATTTGATAATAAAAACATTGGATAATACTCACTGCTGGGGAGGAAGTAGGAAAGTAGGAAATCATCTGTTTAACTGAAAGTGGAAGTGAAAGTTGGTACAATGTTTTGGGAAAGCTATTTGACAATAGCTAACAAAAACTTAAATACTAGTATACATACACTTTGATGCAACAATTTAGTCTCTGAATTTAGTCCCGGATACATTGGTACAACTAATTAAAAATGCACATGCAAAGATGTTCATTGCATTATTGTAATAGTGAAGAAATGATAATAACCCAAATGTCTATCAGAGCAGAATTTGTTAAATAAATTAGGGTATATTTGCATAGTAGAATAAAAAAAATGGGGCAGATCTCTACATACTGATGTGGAAAGCATCTTTTAAAGTTACAGTAAATTTAAAAGATGTAGATCTATAAGATGTAGAACAGTGTGTACACACTTTTGCATGAAAATATATTTTTATATACGTATAGAAATTTTCTGGAATTATTAATGAAAATCTGTTTATTGGAGAAGAAATTTCATGTTTGATTTTATATTCTAATCCATTTCATCATTAGCAGGCTTTGATTTTGTAACAAAAAGTGAAAATACTTTAAGCTTCATAATTGACCTTTTAGAAATAGATGAGATAATGTGAAATGACTACCTGAAGACAGGTAGAAAGATAGATCTGACAATTAAGTTCACGAACTTTTTGTACCGATTGTTGCTAACCTTTTTTGATATTGATATCAGAGGGATTATTCATTATGAATTTGTACCAACTGGACAGTTAAGCAAGTTTACTATTTGGAAGTGCTGAAAAGACTGTGAAAAAGTTAGATGAAAAGGACCTGAACTTTTCGCCAACAATTCATGGCTCGTGCATCACGACAATGCACCAGCTCACACAGCACTGTT
This sequence comes from Rhinolophus hipposideros, assembly GCF_964194185.1. Classification (NCBI taxonomy): domain Eukaryota; kingdom Metazoa; phylum Chordata; class Mammalia; order Chiroptera; family Rhinolophidae; genus Rhinolophus; species Rhinolophus hipposideros. Next base: position 34,259,534 of record NC_138063.1, read on the forward strand.
TGTGAGGAAGTTTTTAGCCAGTAAACAAATAACTCTATTGAAACACCCTCCCTACTCACCTGATCTGGCCCCCAATAACTTCTTTCTTTACCTGAAGATAAAGGAAATATTGAAAGAAGATATTTTGATGACATTCAGGACATCAAGGGTAATATGACAACAGCTCTGATGGTCATTTCAGAAAAAGAGTTACAAAATTGCTTTGAAGGGTAAACTAGGCTCTGGAATCAGTGCTTAGCTTTCCAAGGGGAGTACTTGTAAGGTGACCATAGTGATATTCAGCAATGAGGTATGTAGCACTTTTTCTAGGATGAGTTCACAAATTTAATTGTCAAACTTCATGTATGTGAAAGTTGTCAGGTTGAAGGCGACAATGAAATTGGGTGAATAGAGGAAATCACTTAGGGAGAGCATGAAGAGAAAAACATGAAAACATCTGAAGAGAAAACTGCATTTTTACATTTGTTTGGTTAAGGGGAAGAAGATTCCACAAAACATACAGAAAAGGTGCTTCAAAGAAGTGGTAAAACCAGTTTGGTCCAACGTAATTTAAATCAAAGGAAGAATTTTGAGATGAAAAGGTTCCAGATCAGTCCTGAAGATAGAAGAAAAATAGGAAGAGCAAACATTCTTGTTTCTTTCCCAACTCTGGCCCTTAATATTCTGCTTCTTTACAGGTGTATTCTTCTCTAAGCACCCACTGGACCATTGATGCATTGTTTCCTCGTAGGTGTGGTCCTACATCCCTCTTCCCTGTCTGTAGTTCTCCATTGGTCTCATGTGATCTATTCAGTCCAGGTCTTTTTTATTCTGAACTCCAGACCTATACAACCAAATGCCTACTTGACATCTCCTGTTGGAAGTTTTAAATACAGCTCAAATTCAACAGGCTGAAAATTCATGTTCTCCTTGTTAGAAAGGGTTCCTTCTCTTTTACAAGGCAATAGCATTACCATCTATCTAGTTGGATAAGGCAGAAGCCTAAGATGTCATCTATACCTTTTTCTTCCTATCCTTCCTTTTCCAAGCCATCACCATATTCTATTTTACATCTAAAATCTCTCTCAAATTCATTCCCCTTTCTCAATCTTCACTACCACTGTCTGAGCCAAGTGATTATTGTGTCTCAACTGGATTGCTGCTCTAACTTCCTAACAGACCTGCATCCGTTCTGGCCAGCCTCTAATCTGTTTAATATACTAGTGCTGGAAAAAGTCCTTCCAAGAGCAAACCTAAGCATATCATCTCTTTTAACAAACTGTCAATGGCTCTTTCAATAAAGGGGAACAAAAATCAAGGTTCTTTTACATCTTGTCCTTTGCAGCTCTCATAGTTGCAAGTTTACATGTATTTGTGTTGTGATTACTCTCTGTTCTCACCACTAGACTGTTATGTCCAAGAGAATAGGAACCATGCATATATTTTTAATCAAAATTGTATTCCTGGAATCTAGCACATGATAGTGCTTAATAAATATTTTTGAATTAATAAAGAAATAAATGAAGGCAACATGGACTTTCAAGGATGAAGAGTATGTGTGTTTCAGACTTTGCTGAGTGATCTAAGATGATGGTAAACAATAAGAAGAAGCCAAAAAAATTGAGACTAGATGATCATTAGGAATTCCCTAATCATTTAGAATATGTGAAAGTGGGTATTGACAAGAGTATCCAAAGAGATAGACTATCACATATGTTCTAGAAAAGGGAAAAAAGTGAGGAATAGATCCCCTAAGTGATAAATTCTAAAAAAATGCAGGGTATAAGGATCTAGAGGTGTGAATGAGATCAAAAACATATGTATTAGAGGCAAAGGAATGGGATTTCTGGAAGCATAATAGGCAGTAATACTAAAATTTTAATATTAGAATTTAAATGTTAGAAGTGGAACGATTTCTCAAGGCTTAGGGTGTGGCCACAGGAACTGGTTTTTATGACAGTACAAATTGTACTCTGGATATTATGTACATGCTTCCTGAGAGTTAAGAGCTCCTTAAAGTTGGAGGGCATGCCTTCTTCCCTGGGCTTCCTTAGCATCGCTTCGGACTCCCATATATGCCTAATCAATATTTTAAGTTAAATTGAATTATATATAGGCCTATTTTTCAGAAATTTTGCCACTTTAGTTCTTATAGCCTGTTTCTAGACTCCATGTCTCAGTTACCTCCGTATAAACTCTCTTTCTACAACCTTTTAAAAATTAATCAGTATTTGTTGCATTCATTTCCTCATCATTTCATCTCAAGCAGTAACTTTGTTTTTTTTCATTTTCCTATCATTGGGATTTCAAGGATAAATCTGTGGTTGTAGTCAGTAAGCAGTGCATATTTTTGGGCAATTATGACAGAGTTACAACAAGAAACCTGGCAACAGGTTTTTTTAAAACATGTTTCTGGTTCTTGGGAGGGTTTTTCATCTCAAGCAACTGCAAACTCATCAAAATTCCATGATATAATCAACAAGGTACTAAGAAATGCTGATGACTAACCTCTGGAATTGCACATCTAAGCAGTCAAACTTGCGTATTATGAGTCATAGAATTGTAGACTTAGAGTCAGTGAGAACACCCAGGAAAATCTGCATACAAAGATATTGATTGAGAAGTAAGTATAAGAGAAACTCCCAATTCTATCAGGACTCTTCTGTCAATATCATATCATTGATTTTCATCTCAGACTAATCATATCAAAGAGTAAGTAGAGGAGCTTAATAAAAGTTCTTACCATCAAAAATATTTACTTACATCCAAAGATATTAAATTGGATGGTAAATGTGTGAAATAAAATAATTGAAAACTATTTCTCAAAGTGCCCTTAAAATGTCCATCCTTAGGCCTTATTTTATATTTACTGAATCCACATGTTTAGAGGGTGGGGCCCAGAAAACTATATTATTAGTAAGTGCCCAAAGTGGATTGGATGTATCTTAAAGTTTGAGAACCTCTGACATAGAAGCTTAGTTAATAAGATTTTATTCCTAAGTTGTCTTGGGACATATATCACAACTGTTACACAAATGATTAGAGACATAGTGATCCTGGTATTATTGTATTATTTATGCTGTTACTGCCAGTGTCTGACATTTTCAGCAATGGTGAACAGCCTGAATATTTCCATTAATTAGGAGAAATTGGTTGGCGTAGAGGAAAAGAAGACAAAATTTGGAGTCAGACAAATTGAGATCAAATCCTGATTCTTCCACTGTGTGGCCTTGGCCAAATCAGTCAACCAATATCCATGAGTTTCAATTTTCTCATCTGAAAAATGGAGATAATATCTGCTTAATAGGGCAAGGATTTATGAGGATTAAATGAGGGGCATGAGAAATCATGGTGAGTTTGTAGAACTTCAAGTAATTCAATAGAGATGAAATGAAGTCTGTGAAGGAAAGTATGTGAGAAGAGTCTTAATAGAGGAGTTAATATTTGAAATGGATCTTAATGGGATGTGGACAATGTCTGTAGATGGAGAAAGATGTGGGGAAAAGAAGCACATCATCCTAGAAGGAACAGATTGTGCCAAAGTCACAATGAGCCAAAACCTGTAGAATTGAAAGCCACAGGATTTCATAAGTGATTGATTGTTCTTGGGGTTCGCTCTGCTGTAACTAGCCCTACTTTATTTTACTCCAAGAAGAGACACACGTGAACTTCCTTTCCTTGCTCTAGACTGGGGTTACAAAGGGCCTCACAGGGATTGCATGCCTTGTGGGTTATCATTGTCTTTTTGCCACTATTTTCTCATTAGGACACACCTAGCAGGTGTCTGCAATCATCACTTCCTTGCTCACATCAGCCCACATCAGAATTACTTTTGTGAACGTCAAGTGTTACTTTCCTAGGTTCATTCAACTGTTGGTTTATGTTACTCATCTGTGAAGCAACTTAGGATGCCACGTGATAAGCTGCATGTCCTCAGCACAAGTGGAAAATGAGACTCCTGATGGGCAAGTTTCATGTCCATTATTTATACAACCAGAATCCAAAACAACTCTCTTAAATGCTAGGTATTCCTCTCCAAACATTTGTTTGTTTAACAATTTATTATTGTTGCTTATCTATTATGTATGTTCTTTCTAGAGGATGATCTCAGCCTGTGTGTGTGTGTGTGTGTGTGTGTGTGTGTGCGCGCGCGCGCATTTGGTGTGAATGTCTTTGCTGTTGTCCTTCTCTCATTGCCTTTTGTTTGTCATGAAGACTTTTAGATTTGGAAAAAGTCCCATGGGCTAGATATCCCATTGTGAAATCCCCACACGACTCTCTCTCTTATACTAGAAATATGGGCTCTTTTTGGCATTGAATGAAACCTTACCCATAAACCTGCTAGGGCCAGTGTTCCTCCATGCCAGGAGCCTTCATTAAAAGCAGTTTGATCTGCAGGAGTTACTTTCTCTTTAAATAAAGCATTTCCCAGAAGGCTTCTTTGTTGTGAGGCAGGTAGTGCAAATAGAGTCACACAAATAGGGTATGGTATGGTCTGGCCCAAGGGCCAACAAGGAATTTCACCTGCTTTTCAAATGCCCCCTCCTTTACTCACACTCTGATCCAACAGACACTCACTTGGTGAAAGAATACCCATCGATTATTAAGACAACAACAACAAAATCCCGTAAGTGGAATAATTTGGGAAGGTGATGGATAATAAATTTATAACCTGACAATTACTGAAATTTAAAAATTTATTTATTCATGCAATAAAAGTGAATTGAGTTCTTATTACGTGTCAGGTACTATGCTAAGTGTTGGAAATCTAAGATATTCACAAGGAGGTCACACTTCAGAGAGCATGATACCTTTGTGGAGAAAATGACAGTATTAATTTATATTTATATTTATATATTTATATATATCTATAATTTTCCTTAGGTCAGTGGAGCCCAACCTATAAGCCAGGACCTTGGCAAGTTAAAATTATTACAAGGAGCCTCTTATATCTTACATTTACCAATCATTGTCCATAGACTAAATAACTGATAGACCCAAACTTACATATTCCCCATTTATTATTTACAGTTAACAATTAGTACTTCCAAAAATTTCTTCTAATTTTCAATTGTTTATAAAATATTTCAAATATTTATAAAAATTGTCCTACTTGTAAAATACAATAAAATACAAATTAAATTTAACGAAATTGTAACTTTAGTCATTGAGTATTTTCTTGACAGATATTAATTAGTAGTATTACAATCTAGTCAAAATATTTTAGGTAAATGTAAAATATATAAATATTTAAAAGGGGAATCTCGGGGGCTAGCCCAGGTGGCTCAGGCGGTTGGAGTTCCGTGCTCCTAACTCTGAAGGCTGCTGGTTCGATTCCCACATGGGCTGGTGGGCTCTTAACCACAAGGTTGCCAGTTCAACTCCTCGAGTCCCACAAGGGATGGTGGGCAGTGCCCCCTGCAACTAAGATTGATCACGGCATCTTGAGCTGAGCTGCCTCCTGGATGGCTCATTTGGTTGGAGCTCAGGCTCTCAACCACAAGGTTTCCGGTTCGACTCCCACAAGGGATGGTGGGCTGTAACCCCTGCAACTAGCAACGGCAACTGGACCTGTTGCTGAGGTGAGCCCTCCACAACTAAGATTGAAAGGACAACAACTTGACTTGGAAAAAAGTCCTGGAAGTACACACTTTTCCCCAATAAAGTCCTGTTCCCCTTCCCCAATAAAATCTTATTAAAAAAAAAGCATGGGGGGAAATCTCATACTTTAAAAATAGAAAACACCTGAGAACCACTTAAACTATTAAAATGAATAAGCTTAAGATATTTATTTTAAAAGAAATAATGAGTTACTCATTGGTTTTTTTTCACCCAGTCAGAGAATTTTCTAAGTTTTTGAGAATTTAATATTATTATTTCATTTATTCCACTAGTATTTATTTAGGGCCTACAACTAGATACTATAACTAGCATAAAATATTGCATAAAACCTGACAAATAATGTAAGTTAACTATTTAAAAGATACATGGATAAATTAACTTCTCTGCAATTAATCTACTTTTCTCATTAATGTTTGCATAAAGTTGTTAATGTTTCAAGTAAAATGTTATTGACCTTAATAAATAATATGGTCTTCAAGTATGAATGCAGGAAAATAAAAATGGATGCAACAAAATTCTTTTTAATCACAAAAACTGGAAAAAAAAGTTAGATTTCCTCTAATTTGGTCTTTGAACTGATGCTTGAATTACCCTTTCATATCATATGTATGATGCAAAATTGTAAAAAGTTTTAAACTTTCCAAACTTCAAAAATTAATAAATGCATTGAAATAATCCCTGATCATATTGTTTTATATTCACAAATAGTAATAGAATGTAAGTACTGAAAATGAAAACTGAATATAAAATCAGAAATTCTGGTAATTATCTGCCATATGCATTTTACTGCAATAGAGGTAGCCGACCAAGAGGCTTTTAAATGAAATGATAAGTACTTGAAAACTTCCTTAACTCCTAAATTTAAAGTATATTTTAAATGAAACATTTGTTTCTTTTGCACACATTTATGAAATTAATTATTAACTATCTTTTGAAATATCTTTGTTTTTAAGGCTTGTATGTATAGTTTATTTAATTGTTTTTGAATTTCAGATAGTTATGGCACTTAAAAGTAAAGATTATAAAAACTTGTTAAAAGATAAGTGGATGCTTCCGTCCTCTGAGTTATGTCTAGAACCAGCCAATACTCGATAGCAATGAGCAAACGAATAGTTGTGACAGTCTCATCCATCTTCTCAAACCTGTGTGTATCCTTAGTTCAGGGCCTGTTGCTTAGTAGGGGCTAGTTAAACACCAAGATGGTATTTGCAGAATCTAGCCAGGCAATAACCTTCCTGAACTTTAAAAGTTGGTTAATTGTGAGGTTGATGCATATTAGACTTTCCCAGATCCCCACCTGAAAGCAATACTGAGACAAAGTGGTAATGGATAGTTGCCAAATCCTCTAAGTTTGGGTGAATATTTGATTTAAACGGTAAGCCGTGCATTTCAAAATGATTTTGAAGTTATAAGTATTGCTAGAAGCTGAATGAGCTTTCTTTTACTGCCTAACTACTTATTTACTTCTTTTGAGATCCCTCCCAGACATAACCATAACCATAAATGTCACTGTGGGGACAGAGCCAGAAGTGCCGTTTCTAGGTTCTCGCCCTCAGGTAGAAAGGTACTCACTTGGGTAGTAAACGGCCATCAACTGTGATTGGATGGCCATTAGCTGTGGCTAGTTGGCCGTCAGCTGTAACCAGTGAGCCATTGGCCACTAATATAACTGCTGAGGCTACGCTAGCAGCAAATGGGGGCTAGCAAGAAGATGGTGGCTGAGCTAGCAAGTACAGATTGCAGCTAGCAAGTGAGGTTGGTTGGCTGGCAGAGAAGCAGACGGCGGGTTGCGGATGTGTGGCTCCTGCTTCCTGTGTCTCCAACCCAGCCGCCAGCGAGAATATAATGATATGACTCCCCTCTCTGTGGCTCCATGCGTGTTCCTGTTTGGCCTCACGATGTCCTGCGTTTTTATGTGGGGAGTGGGACAAGAGACCCTGCCTAACGCCCTGCATGATGGTCATTCACATTCAGCCTGTGGTGAATGTGTATGTTGAATTGAAATCAAACCTGTGAAACTCGGAAAGGACTTGACCATTGTTCCAAGTCCTCTGCTATCTTATTATCTTAGCACCTGCCATAGTTACTTTATATCAATAGTACTATTATTTTGCTAAATTAATAGGTCGAGTAAATGTGTGTTCTCAGAAAGAACTTGTTAAGCTTGTTTTTTTTTTTTCTGAGTAGGTGTGACCCATTAGTGCAACTTCACAGATGTACTCGTTATTTGTCTGTACCAGCTTAAATTATTCATAGAGCTTAGTTTTGAAGACAAAGCATTTCATATACTTCAAAGACTAGAAACATTAAGAAGGTAAACTGTTCTAAAAGTCTCATGTAAAAATTTGCGATATTAAACCTGTATTTTCTTGGCAGTATTCAAGGAAAATTGAGGTTAATTTTTTAAAAGGCTTCCTAGTACTCATTTTAAAGTAAATCATACTTTGAGCAAAGTTGCCATGTCTCTGAGTCTCAGAGTTGTTTTCCTCAAAGTAGGAATGTTCTGGTGGATGATATGAGGCTCCTTCTACTTCTCACAAATTGTGATACTAAGAAATAAATATTTTTGTTGTAAGTACATTTTGTTATAAATTTAAGAGAAAGGGAACTTTAGAATTGCCTTAAGTAAAGCCACAGTTAGTTCTTAATCATAATACCTAATTCTCTCATGATATTTTGTGTAATACATTTTTCTCTCCTATATGATTGCAAATTACTTTTTTTTTATACCTCAGTGCTTGCCATACAGTATGTAGTCAATATATCTTTAGAATATTCAAATCTTAGGTTTGGGAACAACCGTGGTTATTACATAGCGCTACCACTTTACTTCACAAAAGACAGTAGAGGCCTGAGATGACAAATACCATGTTTCCCTGAAAATAAAACCTAGCTGGACAATCAGATCTAATGTGTCCTTTGGAGCAAAAAATAATATAAAACCTGATATTATTATCATATCATATCACATCATATATCATATCATATCATATCATATCATATCATATCATATCATATCATATCATAATCATTATGTTCCATTATTATGTGTGGGGACAGAGTCCCAGAGAGGAGTTTCCAGGCTCTCAGCCTCACATGGAAAGGTGCTGGCTCAGTTATTAGATGGCCCTCAGCTGTAATCAGATGGCCATCCGCCGTGGCTGAGTGGCCATCAGCAGTTACCGGTTAGCCATTAGAGCTAATATAATTGCTGTGGCTAAGGTAGGGAGTTGGTTGGTTGGCAGAAAAGTGGACTGCGGATTGCAGCTGGAAAGTGGGGTTGTTGGTTGGCAAGCAGACGGTAGATTGCAGAGCATGTGGATCCTACTTCCTGTGTCTCACCCGGCAGCCAGAGACACTGGGATGTAGGAAGACCCCTTGTTGGGGTACAGGCGGATGTTTGCTTTTGTGTCTCAACCAGCTGCCAGCGAGAATATAATGGTATGACTCCCCTATCTATGGCTCCATTGTTCCTTTTCGGCCTCACCATATCCTGCCTTCTCATGCAGGGAGTGGGAGCTGAGACCCTGCATAACAATAAGACCCCGTCTTATTTTACTATATTAATTTTTGCTCCAAAAGACACATTAGAGCTGATTGTTAGGGTAGGTCTTATTTTTGGGGAAACATGGTAAGACTTATCCAAAGTCAGCTCAGGTCTTCTGACTCCTTTAGTGCTTTCTTCCACATTGGCTTAGTCTCAATGTGAGATTTCACACATTTAGTCATTTTTATTAAGATAGAAAAACATACCATTCAGATACGAGTTTGAAATTACTACAACCTAACATGACAATCAGCGTGATAGATAAAGATACGACCCAGGTATTCACGGAATTAAAGGAACCAAAAAAAGTTATATTATCTTTATAGTTCTAAAAAAGAATGCAAATTTATTGTTTTTTCTAAATGAAAAATATTGGTCTTTGTTCAATTTTCTAATGCTTTTGATTTTAAGATTGCCTGCACACTCAAACACAGTTATGGTTTTGTAGATGTGATTTTTTAAAAAATTATTATTCAATTGATATTGTTGGCATTAACATACACATTTTCCCCTTGTTGTTTAGAGTAATAGAATGATGCACCAGTAAATTTACATTTAAAAGTTTTGTATTCTATTTATGATATCAATCTGTCCTGAGATATGGATATGTAATTTATTAAAAGGTTTTTTTTATATTTAACTAGAAATATCATACTAATTCTTAACAGCAATTTATAGCATTAAGTCATTTCAAAATTGGGAAAAAAATGTGTCTGTCGAATGTATTTACTGTGAATTTCATCTTGCAGGGGTAAGATTATAAAATAACTGGATGAAATCAGAATCACATTGATAATAATTACCTACGAAAACCCTTAAATTACCCATAAATAAAAAATATACTTTGTTTTGTGAACGTAATCCTATGTAGTGATATAAAGTTATATGTGTTAAAGTAAGGGGCAGGGCAGTAGTCCTGCAGTGTGTTGGCCTGGGTTCAAATCCTGGTTCCATCATTTCCTATCATGTGACCCTGGAGGATTTTATTTACCTCTCTGTGCCTCAGTTTTTTTTATTGGTACAGTAGGGCTAATACCAGCACTCACCTCATAGTGTTAGGTGAATTATGCGATTTACATTACGTGCCAAGTACACAGTGTTGAATAAGTATTGACTATTATTATAACACAAAATATACATAATATAATAAAGAGTACACATATACAGCATATGTTTCCAGTTTTTCTTAAATGTGGGGTTGAATTCACGTGAATTAATTCTGTGCAGGATGTAGTTGGTATATTCTGTTCTTCCCTCTGGTGTAATGTATTAATTTATATTTTCTTCAGTATATATGTATATACACTGGGTGAGAGTGTAAAATGTATTTCTTGTGATGGGTTATGAGGGGAAAAGTTTGAAAAGGACTGTCCTAGAGCACTTGGATTCCTCCTCGGCTGCCTGCTGAAAGTTACTTGAGTGCTGCCTCAGTTGTGTGATCTTTTTTCCCCTCTAGTGAACAATGAGCAGTAAAACTGGTTCTAAGGATGGGGAGTGAAGATAATGATATAAGTAGCTTGGGAGAGCAGCGATCGCCTCTGGGTGTAGACTGGGCAAGGGGCAGAGGCGGTGGGTGGGGAGGTCTAACAGGGTGGAGGAGGAGAAGCCCCAGAACACGCAGCAACCTGTGCTCAGCCTCGGGGTTTGGCTGTATGGGGGTGGAGAGGCTCCACTGAGATTAGGCATGTCGGTCCTTGAAAGGACAGGATGCAGGCTGAGAGAAGGGAGGGAACACCCTTAAGTATGCTAGCACTTGTGTGGCCTGAGATGCAGTTGAGGAGGGCAGCACTATTGAAAACTTGGTAGGGAAAAGAGGGATAGATGGGGCAGGGGATAAAATGGTGAAAGAAGTTGAGGGATAAGAGATAAGGATGGGTTGGAGTCAGTTGAGTAAGAATCCTGACATGCTAGGCTCCTTATGACTCAAGATGATGTCTTAGGCAGCGCTCTTAAGCCAATTAAGAGCTAACTTGAACAATGGCAAATCAAAGTGATGTTACTCTTCACAGTTTATCCTGGACGCAGTGTATGAGAATAAAACGCTGTTGCTGCACTAGTAAAGTCCAAAATTTGGTTTCTGCCACCGAGGAGGAGCTTTGGTCTAATTGTAGTGTTCACAGAGTTGAAGAAGCACAGAGTCATGATGTGGGTTTCAGTGTGATATGTTTAGGGACTTTTCTAAGGAGATAGTGAATCACCCAAGAAATGAGTCAAAGGTATACCCTAAAACTGATAAACAAACCATAGAGAGGCAAAGAAGGAAAGTCCGTGGGAAAAATGGGTCAATAAGTAGTTCTAATTTTTTAAAATTGTAATTGATCTTTTACCAGACAGGTCCCCCATCTGCTAATTCATGCCCTTAGATTGCAAAAAACAAGACCACCCTCTCAAGCACTTCTGAAATTTCTTGCAGGATTTCATCCAAGTGTTCATGAGCAGATCTGGTGATGCCATGTGCACCACTGCCCTTGCCTACGCAGTGCCCCCTTCTCCCACTGGGCAGAGCTAGACCTGGAGACAAGGAAAAGGAATGTTGCTCTCTTTTATGTCAGAGGGGTGTCAAATTAATGATGCATTACAGTATCCTTCAAAGGTGAAATTTTTGTGTCACTGTCCCCCTAAATGTCAGTCATGGGTGGGCCAGGATAAACTCTGAGTGACACACACTGTACTGTTCTCAAGTACTGTTCTTTACACTTCCAGAACAAAGGCTCTGCTCCTGGACCAAACTATGCTTGTCTTTTTCAGGTACATGAGGTCGCCCTACCCCACATTGATTACAGTGTAACCTTTTATAAATAACTTCATTTGATTATTTAAAAAAAAAAAGTTTCACAGAATACTAAAGGGAAATGCAGTATATTCACATTACATATACATATACCGGGGGTGCCAAAAAAATGTATACTGGTGGGCACTTTAGTCAACGTTGCTCAAGAAGTAGTTCACTGTAATCAGAAGTGTCTAGACGCTGATGGTAACCACTTTGAGCACCTCTTGTAATTGCAGAAGTCAACCGTGACTTGTATTTGTCTTTTGTTATCAGTATATATTGAGTATTACAGTTTTAGTAGTGTTTTCCGTAAAATATGTATACATTTTTTGGCACCTCTGTATACATACATATGTGCATATATATGTATATGTATATTATATATTAATATATATTAATATATATGTTTACATATTGTATATATTTATATATATATCTGTATACATATATCTATATTAGTGCTTCTAAAACTTTTTCTTAGAGAGCTCTGCTAGTATTTGGTAATTGCAGTGAATAAATATACAACTGCATAAAACATGTCCTGTTCCTGTGGTTTTTCCTAAAAGGCCGGGGCTGCCAGCACACAGAAAGCATGGATAGAAATATAGGAAAGGCTCCCTTTCTCCCACGCAGCTGTGTGCCTCTGGGTTCATTGTGTATGGATGGGCTCATCAGCAATTGAAATCTGCATGAGAGATTGTTGAGATACCTAGGAGGGAGCATTACCTGAGAAGAGAGTCAGGAAGACAAATTAGATCCAGGAAACAAAACACTGGTTGTCAGAAGGGCAAGAAACAATCATGAGTATACCACAGTCTTCATCATATCAGTTTGCCTCTTGACCTCAGTGCATGCCAGATTCCACTGGAAACGGAGGTGTTCATGAAAAAAATGAAATGATATTTTCACTAAAACCTAGACATACTGATTACTGGTGACACTGATACATGGTTCTCAATTGGGAAAAAAAAGTTATAACATTTCTTTGCAGAATCCATTATAGTCTTCATTTTGAGGTTGCCAGGAGGACAGTGGCATATAGCATAAGATGATGATAAGCCTGTAAAAGTGGCTCATCTCTGAGCACTGTAGCCCCCTGGAGGAAATATCACCAGAGGTGCCCAGATAGGAGAGGAAGAAAATGGTAGATGTCATGGAATGTTCGAGTGGGCATGTTCTGAGACATCCTGAGGATTCCGGTTGTTCCAGATATAGATAGGGTGGCTGGATAAACTTTGTAGGGAAAGAAGGTACTCTCATAACAACAGGGAAACAAGAACCAACAAAACAAGTGTATCAGATTTGCAGGCAGGGATGCTCAGATCATTTATCCTATTAGATCAGTCATTTAAAGGTGTAAATTAGTTGAATGGGATTCAGATGTGTTCTGTAGGTCAATAAATACCATAGATACATCTCCTATAAGAAAGAATATGTAGAGTAAGAATATGTAGAATATGTAAGAATATGATGGGTAAGTAAGACAGTTCTCTTCGTGCAAACAACCATAGGCTCCCTATGTAACAGAGCTTTTGATCGAAGCTCCACCAAAACCCTTTCTGTGTTGTCCTACTGTCCCATCCTGAGAAAAATGTATTGAGAGTGACAACTGCAGATCTTAATCATTAACATAGTGCCTAATGAGCTGTCCTTACAAGCCCTGTATGCATGGTTACTTGGGGTTCCGCTTCCGTAAACTAGCGAGGAAGGGAAGATTACTACCTAGAAGAGTATAGTCCTTCACTTGGTAGCTAAAGTCTTCAGAACCTGACTAAAACCTTCCTTTCTGCCCTCATCACTTTCAACTTCCAGCAATCCACTGAACTATTTATCCTTTCTCCAAATGCTAAGCACTTTCATTCCTCTGTTACTTTACTCTTGTGGTTTCATCTTCTTGAGATGTCTTTTCCCCACCTTCCCCGCTCCCGCCCCCATTTCCTTTTTCATTCAGCCAAACTCTTATTCTTTAAATGCATCTCAAATGTTTCTTCCTTTTTGTAGCCTTTCCTGACTCTCTAGGAATAACTAGTGTTCCAATATCCATTTTTATTATAATACCTAATACATTCTGTTATATAATTACCTGTCAAGTTGTCTGCTTCCATACTAGATTGTTAGAACAGCAAAGTCTGTATTCTATTCATATATGTTTCTCAAGTGCCTAGCAAAAGGACGGGTTAATAGTCAGGGCTTATGAACACTCAATGACTAATTGACCTATAGAAATAGGAAATATAATAAGTATAATTCAAAGTCTGTATTCTCTAAATCCTGCCTACGTTTTTGTTGTTGTTTTTTGTTTTTATAACATTTCATTTTGGGACTGAAATGATTTGACAGGGAAATCTGATTAAACATTTTTTATTTCAAATGGAGATTATTTTTTTTTTTTTAAGAGAGATTTCTTCTCTGCTTTGTAATTCCAAGTCCTTGAGGAATACCCATTGAAAGTAGATTCTTGGCCAAATGCTTAAATAAAAATTCTTGGCCAAATGCCTAAATGAAAAATGCCTAAAGTATTCTTTTCTAAAATGATATATTTAACACTTTATGTTAAATATATAACATGGGACATAACTGTTTTCAGTTAACGTTTTTTACTTTGATTCTCATTAAATACATCTTAAAAAGGATTATGCGTGAACAATTTAGGAAATTAAAGTAATAAATAATTTTTTTCTTTCAGATATCTTCTAAGACATCCTCTACATTGTAAGTCAAAGAGCATCTGTAGTCCAAAAATCCCTGAATAATTGGAGCTTGCAGTCTAGTGGTCAGAGAAGACAATTACAATAAAACAGTAAGTAAATTATATGACACACAAGAAAGTGTCAAGTGCTATGGAAAAATTAGAGCAAGGGAAGGGGAATTTGGGAGTGGCAATGTGCCACTGTAAATAAGTGATTAGGACAAGCTGTTGAGTACATGATTTTGAGCATATACTTCGAGAAGGAAAGGGATGCAGATGTTTGGGGGATGAATATTTCACGTAAAGGAAACATCCAATATAAATATCCTAAAGCAAAAAGACCTTACATAGAGATAATGTTAGAAAAATTAAAGGGAAGAATAGGATAGAGAATGTGGGGCCATTTTAAAGGCATCATAAGGAATTTGACTGTTACTCTGGATATGATAAAATATTAGAGTTTTGAAGAGAGATATAAAATGATTTGACTTCCATTTTCAAAAGATCCTTTTCATTGCAATGTGGAAAATAAGCTGGAGAGAAGTGGAAGAGTAACGGTCATATCAGTGGGGAGCTATTGCCATGATCGCAGTGAAAGATCTGGTGTCCAAAATTAGTATTGTAGCAAAGGAGGTGGAAGGCAGTTGTCCTGGATAAATTTTGAAAGTAGAGCCAAGAGGATTTGTAGACAGGTTGGATATACGGTATGAAAGAAAGAGAGGAGTCAAAGATGTCATGAAGAGTTTTGGTCTGAATGACTGGAAGTATGGAATTGCAATTTATTGCAATGGGGGTAAACTATGGCTATAGTAGGTTTAGGGCAGAGTGAGGGTGTCAAAGAGGAATTCAGTTGGCAAATGATAAGTTTGAGATGTCTGTCAGAGGAGATGTTGAATAAGCATTTGGGAAAATACATATGGAGTTCGGGAAAGAGGTCTGGGTTGGAAATAACAATTTGGTAGTCATTGGCATTTACATGGCTTGGAAGGCCATGATACCAGATGACGTATAACAAGAAAGGAGAGGGAATCAAGCACTGAATTTTATGAAATCCCAACAATAAGAGCTTAAGGAGAAGAGGTATAATCATCAAAAGAATCTATGAAGTGGTGAGTAGTAAAAGGAGATAGAAAAAGAGAATGTGGTATACTGTAACTCAAAACGGGAAATTGTATCAAAGTAAAGATGATCAACAGTATTGAATGATGTTGATAGGTCACATTATATGAATGATGAGAAATTGACTATTGGTTGGATCCAAATTTCGAGAAATAATGGGGGTGAAAGCCTGGTTGAAATGGGTTTAAGAGAGAATAGGAGGAGATGAAATGGTGAAATTAAGTATGGACTTCTTGCCAAGAGGTTTGCTATAAAGGATAAAAGGGAAATGGGGAGGTAGCTGGGAGAGGAGTGGGATCAAGAGATTTTTTTGTATGTTTGTTTAAAACTATTTTTAGATGGGAGGAATGGAGATATATTTATTAGGTTGGTTCAAAAGTAATTGTGGCTTAAAATGTTAAAAATAATTACAAAAACCACAATGACTTTTGCACCAACCTAATATATTGTGATTGCAATGATCTAGTAGAGAGGGAAACATTGAAAGCCAGAAGACATTTTTGTGTCCACTGAGAACTGAACCAAAGGTGAATAATAGGAAGAACTTACTGACTATAAGGACGATGAAACGAAAGCATATTATTACAGGAAGTTACTAAAAGACATCCTGACATTAAAAAATATTAATATAAATCATGTAATAGATGATTATGGAGTGTTCCCAGCACTAGGGGTAATGGGAATATAAAGATGAGTGAAACCCAGTCTTTAGTTTTCAGGAATTCACTGTAGGACAGTGGTTAAGAGTATGGACCCTGGAGCTAGGCTGTCTGGGTTGAATCATGACTCTACCATTTATTGGTTGGTGGCCCCAGACAGGTTACTTAAACTTTCATTGCCTAAATTTGCACATTTATAAAATGGGATAATTATTGTACATCCTCATATGTCAGTTATGAGAATTAGATTAAGTTAATGTAATTATAAAGAAATGCCTTATACATAGCAAGTGGTACGGATAGCTATTTACTAGCTATTATTAGTTAAATGTTATTAGGTGCTCGTTTAATGGAAGTAAGATTAGAGTATCACGGCAGCATAGAATAGACACTTGTTCATTTTGACTTAGGCATCAGAAATGGTCTCAGAATGCTTTTCAGAGAAGGCATGTTTAAATGGACCTTGCAGAATGAGTCAGACTTTACTAGGTAGAGTAAAGCTGAGAGGAGACTTGTTAAGCAATGGCTCAGAATTTGGGAGTTCATGCTGTGCTTGAGAAGAGAGAGATTAAGATTGTAAGATTGGGCTGGAAAGTTATCACTGGAGACAGACAGGGCTGCAGGGCCTTGAATGCCTTCTACAGGGTGTGGACTTGGCCCTATCTACAGGTTGCTCAGTGTTCTCAGAGGGAGTTGGTTACTCCATGGTGTCAAACAAGAGTAAACTTCAACATGTTTAACTCTAAGCTGGTCATCCCTTCTCTCTTTCAGTGGTATGCCAGCCATTCCAACTTCATTTTGTGCTGTCCTTAGTTACACTTTTCCATCGTCCTCAGTTTCTCAAATGTTTAACGTTCTCTCTTTCTCCCTTGTGTGCTTTTACCTTCTGCTTGACTCTTCTCATTGACTCTTCTCATTTTCACAATCAGCTTGGGCTGAGCTCTGGAACCCCTCCCGACGCTGGACAGTCAGTAAATACTCTTCCTAGAGGCTCCTGGAGTGTCTGGACTTCCCCTGCCAGAGCATTTATCCCATTCTTTTTCCTAAAGAGCAAAACAAGACAAGAACAAAATTGTTTTAAACTCCTCACGTTCTCACACAATGCTTGGAACACAATATGCAATTATAAAAGCTGGGTAAATCAGTAAAATAACATGTTTCAGAACAAAGTGACCAGAGAATAAGGAAGATAATGTGGAGAAAATAATGTTGAGAATCCACAAAGAGGTTCAGGGAAATCTGTTTCAGTCTCCCCCGCCTCCCGTAGTAATCCTGGGAAACACTTTACATTTTCTGGATTGTTGTTGAATATTTTAAGCTTTGATTAAGTTTTTATTTTTTATTTTTAATGAGGATTTGAAAGCATATAAAACAAAGGGCTTAAACCAGGTTCAAAACTTTATCTTCCCAAGGTCTAAACTAAACGGGAAACTTCCAACTACAAAAGAAAACAGTACTTGAATGAGGGGCTACTTTCGACTCATTCATGACTGGTGTGTGCATGGGTTCACTTGACATTTTGTGTGGTCATCCAGGTCATCTCTTGGAGACATTCAGTGCCCTAGAGATGAAGGCAAATGGAAATGCACTGAATTACCGACAGAGGCAGCTCAGCTCCCTCATACAAGGTCCTTGTCATCTCCCGGGCTTCCTTCATGCTGCTGACTTGGCAGAAAGTGCCTCTACCTCATTCTTTGCCCATCACTTTACTACCTGGCTTCCACCTCTAGGCACAGAGGCTGCCTCCTTCCATTGACCTTTTGGATATTTCTTACAATCAGAAGGAACACATGCAAAATACCTCTACTTCTGTTTTCATTCTGACTTGAATTGTAGTTGACTGTTTACATACCCCCCCCCCATGTATTCACCCCTCTTTTTTATACGTACACATACGTACTCAAATGAAAGCTCCTAGAAGAAAAGGGTTGGCGCCTTTCATATTGTAACTTAATAAATATTCAGAGAAGGGAGAGTTAATATTGGAGAATAAATACAGGTATCCCCCACTTTTCAAAAGTTCATATTACACCACTTCACTTTTATGAAAGACCTATGGTACATTAGTACCTGTTTTTGCTAACTGAAAGAAATATGAAGAGGGTTTTTGCTTTTATAAAAAATGGCAAATAGTGAAAACAACATTCAGTGTTTGATTTGCAGCAGCACTTATAGAGTCAGCACACACGCCAAGCAGCCAGTGGCCCCTCTGAGCTCCTTCCCAGGGAACTACATTCAGCTTCTGAACGTCAGATACCATAGTTTTGAACTGTGAAGTAGCTATGCTTCATCTCCATTTATTTTGTGCATTTGTTAGCAAGATGTGTCCTAAGGTATCAGAAAAGCCTAAAAGAATTTGGAAGGCTGTTATGCTCAGCGTGAAACTAGATATAATTAAATGTTTAGATCATGGTAAATGAAATAAAGACATTGTGCATATGTTGAATATTAAGTCTGGGAATGCTCAAAAATTTCCCAGATAAATTAATCATAGTTGCTTCTTTGCTTTATGCCATTTTGGCTTATGAAAAAGCTGAGAGGAGGACTCTCAGGAACACTCTACTTTTGGATAGCCGGAGAAACCTGTATATAAAAAGAAGTTAGTCAATGGCTGTGGGTTCTTTTCTGAACTGAGGATAACAATATAAAGAAAGAAAGAAAGAAAGAGAGGGAGGGAGGGAGGGGGGCAGGAGGGAGGGAGGGAGGGGGGACGGAGGGAGGGAGGGAGAGACAGAGAGAGGAAAGAAAGAAAGAAAGAAAGAAAGAAAGAAAGAAAGAAAGAAAGAAAGAAAGAAAGAAAGAAAGAAAGAAAGAAAGAAAGAAAGAAAGAAAGAAAGAAAGAAAGAAAGAAAGAAAAACATATTTGGGCATTCAGTTTACTATGCATTGCAAAACACAATTAGATAGCACCATTTACATAGTCTTGAATTGAATTCTGTACATTAAAATAGAATATTTACATGTCTCTTTTTAAAATAAAAAAATTACTATAAAAGGATATTAAATAAGGGAAGAAAAGAGAATGTGGTTAAGGAAAATGGAACAATTTTCTCTGCTGTTTTTAAAATGCTCCCTGAGATTCATTCATGAATAGGGTGTGGGTTGTGCCACCTGGCAATATGCAAGCTTGCACTTATTATATCCTGTGAAAAATAATACAGAAACCTACATAGTTTGATTGAGATCTTGGCGTAGCCTAAAGAAGGGTAAAGAGACCTAGTTTTTTTAGCTGGCTAAAGTTATAAAGTGGGTGGAATTCCCGGAAAAAGGGTCAG
The DNA here is from genome assembly GCF_964194185.1 of Rhinolophus hipposideros. Taxonomy (NCBI): domain Eukaryota; kingdom Metazoa; phylum Chordata; class Mammalia; order Chiroptera; family Rhinolophidae; genus Rhinolophus; species Rhinolophus hipposideros. The sequence goes on from NC_138063.1 coordinate 34,279,197, forward strand.
ACAAGATTTTTTATTTTTCCAAACAAGAGGTTAGTTGGCAAGTTCCTACCTTTGTTACATTGCAGCGTTGTATGCCTCCTCCAAACTCTGGAATAATACAAATGACATAGGTAGTTGATGTTTATATGTTTTATCTTACATCAGAAGTACCTTACAGGCAGTCATTCATTTTCTGTGTCAAAAGTCAATTCTTAGGACCTTGTGGAGAACAGAAATGTTTTCAAATTTGTTTGTATTCCTTCATCCGCACACATTAATGATTTCATTTAGAATTTCTCACAGTCCCATTCATCTAAAACCCTGTAATCATAAACTGTATGGTAAAAGCCCACCCAGTCTGTCATCAGACCATTTTCAGGAGTGTTTATCAAACCTCCAGTGGAGCCTTTTGCCAGCCACCACTGCAGAAAACACACCCTGAGACAAGTGGGTTATCTGATTCATCACTGAGGGAAGAGGAGTGATACTTTCTGGAGGTAGGTTTGGAGAGAAAATGGAGGCTCCAAAACCTTACCGATGTGTCCTTATTATTCCATGAAAACCTCTCTATCTTCTATCAGATTATCAATTCAGCTCACAGGGATTTTCTCTTTTCTTTTTTATGGCACCCAATCTATGTTGCTCTCATAAAGCAAAGCGATCCCTGATAAAGGAACCCTAAAGCAGACCTCTCTGGAAGGATCAGACACTTTCCCTGGGTCAAACTAGACAATAACTAATCCTGGACTTTTATATTCAGATGGGTGAAATATGTAAGAAGCTCTATGCCATAATACTATCAGAAATTAAACAAAACAAAACAAAACTGGGGCACTATTCTCTACCTTCTGAAAAGAAAGAGCTAACTCAAAGACATGCTCATTTAAACAACATAAAAGATGATAGTATCAGAAGATGTTATTTTGGAAGGCTAGAGATAAGAAGAAAACAGGGCTGAGAAAAGAATTACAATTTGCTTTTTTTTTTTTAAAAAAAAAAACTGTTTTATATAGGAAAAAAACACTTGTCATTTTAAAAACTTCATAATAAAAGTTGTAAATTTGAGAATGCGATTTCTAAGAAAAGCAACAACAAGATCTTATATTCTTTGTGGGAAAATTACTTTGACTTAATTTACAAACAAATCTTCATTTAAACACATACATACACACCAAACTAAAACTGCTTGTTCAGTGACGCTGCTCACCAAAGGAATTATTCTTTGACTCTGTTTTTAGTTGGGTGTGGAAAGGTAATTTTTCCTTGGCTGAAAACTGGGAGAGGAGCCAGAGTGAACACCCATGTGAACACAAAACAATTAGGAAAGATTCATTCTGAATCAGTTGGTTCTCATGAATAATCTGGGATTTATTAATAAGCCCTGATTGAAATTACTTAAAATATAGATTTGGGAGTGGGTAAGCAAGTAAACAGGGGAAAAGACTATATCTAGGACAACTAAATGTTTAGGTGTACCGAGATCATAAAAATAGATCAACCAAAATGAACATTAATAAGAAATGTACTTGGTTAGTACCTTTATAACTTTTCTTATTAATCATTATTTGAAAAGAATGAAAAAACATTAGTGTTATAATTTCAGTCTAATAAATTTGGGTTTGTGAAAGCATAAATAGGTGCAATTCTTGAAAATTGGATATTCTCAATACCTAGAATTCATATTTTTTTTAAAGTAAAGAGACTTGTTTTATTTGGACTATGTGCAAAGTCAATTAATAATCACATGATGTAGTTTTTTTTCAGAAATCAAAAATAACTTTTGTCTGAAAATATAATTTTCTTTTTCAACTTTTACAGAGTTAAAGTTTTTTTTTATGGAATCATTAGAGTATGTAATAACTTTCTTCTATACAATATTTTTTTAAAAGCTGGGACCAATGTAAATTGTTATAAATAGTTGCCTAATATGCATGGGCCATTTCTTTTCAAAGTTATGAGTAAGAGGTCAAATTCTACCCATCTAACTCATTGGTACAACTACAAATAGCTTTTTTGGGAAAAAAGGAACAACCCAAATACTGAAGGAAGAATATTTTCCTGTGAGTCTCCAAACGACGTAAATAATGTTGGATCTGCTATCAGTTTCTGGGTGTGGGCCGGGATCATGTCTCGTGGACACACAAACCAGGGAGAGGCAAAGAGTTTTAAAAAGAGGATAGTTTATTAGAGGCAGGAGAAGAGGTTGCAGCTCCCAAACAGGAGGGGGTCCCGAATGGGGATGCCCAGTGACTGAGGCAAAAGCTCTTATTTTTATACCCTCCCTTGTCTGCTTGGGGAAGGGGTCTGGAGCCTTCTAATTGAATTATCTATTAGGTTTATCCTGTTTGCTCATCCTGAAGGGATTAACGAACCAACCCATTCCTATCTATCAGATCTGCTCCTTTGTCCGGCCAGAAGGGATTTGAGATTATCTATTAACCTCAAGGCGTATTCCCATGTCTCTGTGCTGGAGTGAAGGAGACATTCCAGGGCCTGGAGTTTCAGGATATGGCTGGTTTTTTGTTTATTCCACCAGTGACCTCCCTGTCTACCTAGCAACATATTAACTATTCTGTCTCAGTGTCACTTTTTAATTCACCACGACGTTAGTTACAAGTGTTTCTAGTAATTCTTTAAAGTCTTAGAGTATTGATCTAACTGGTAATAGCAGAGGTCAATGCTGAAAAGCTGGTCCAATCATAGTATACACATAATTTAGAGAGCTATTTTTCTTGTAATAACATATACTTTGATCATGAAAATATGTTGTATTGAAAATAAAACCTCATGGGATGCTTGTTTATGAGAAGAGTTTTACTGGCTCAAATTTACATTCAGAATTTTGGATCTTTTCACTTTATACCCAGAAGAGTCATAGACTTCCGGAATGAGTTTATGGTGCTATAAAATAATCTCTGGCAGAAAAAACACAGTGTTCCATATTCAAAGTTGGGGAGATAAAGAAAAGTTACTTTTAAAAGTTCTGATTAGAGGCTCCTGAGTCCACTGAAGTCATTATTAACCTGTGATAAAGAGGTCTGTGTTCTTGTATCGAACAAATGACACATCACTGAAATAATTTCAACCTCATTTTTCTCACCTGAAAATATGGAGATAGTCACCAACCAACACCCACTTATTAAACAGGAATATTTTGTTTATAATGATAATAATTGAAAATAATTTTGAACTTGGAAGATATGGTGCAAATGCAAAAAAATTGAAGTTGCCTCAGCGTTCTACAATTTAACATATCAGAGCTTTCACCTTACTATTTAAGTATAATCTCTATAATTTTATAATCTGAATAGTTTTTCCCTTCACTTTCCCAGGAAGTGTTCACATTAGTAAGGTTTTCCTTTCATTGGAAAGAAAACATAGCATTAAATGCCATTTTTGATTAAAATGCTTTTCTAGTAGAGATGATTGATTTTTATCCATCATCTTATACCTGCATATTTTTACATGTCATAATCATATTGTATGAACCATTTTATATTATAATATTGAATATGGTTTTAATTTTAGAGGTGTTGTCATAGCCTCCCTTTTCTTATCAGAATGCTCTAAACTGTTTCATTAAGCCAATATGTTTTGTGTTTTTGACCATTTTCCCCCTTGATTTTGTTGTGATGGCAGGTACCATTTAACATCTTCATGAATTTCTTTTTGCTGTTTCAAGTGGTTTTCTTAGGATAACTTATTCTTAGTTTCTCTTTCTTCCATGCATACTATATATTATAGAATCCATTACATTAAAAAGTAGCATTTTTTTAAAAGTCTGCCCTCAATTAGTATATTTGCTTTCTAAAAGAAGGGAATATATGTTGGTGATATTTATGTTCTAGACCCCTCAAAGGGGTGCTGAATAAACATCTGGTGAGTAAGTAAATGAGCAGATTTCCAGGAATGAAATAACTGTGATAGGGATTTCTTCATGATTCTCAGACTATATTGTTCCCAACAGCACTGTATAATTTGTAAAATTACTAACGTTTTCTTGGGCCAATTTCACCACACATAGCTATCATTATCATTGCAAACGCTTTTGGCATTTTTATAGGTGTAACATGTCATATCAAGGTTGTTATCATTTAGCGGGTGGCTGGTTCGCTCAGTTGGTTGGAACGTGGTGCTGATAACACCAAGGTTGCTGGATCGATCCCTGCATGAGCTGCGCCCTCCATTAAAAAAAAAAAAAAAAAAAAAAAAAAAAGGTTGTTATGATTTATGATTTATGTTTCTTTGATTATAAACAAGTATAAATATTTTTCCAAGTACTTTTGGGATACTAATTTAAAAATATCTTTCCTTAACCATTATTTATTTAGCATCTATTGAACATTTATTATTTGAGGCATATTTTATATGTATTTCTTTGCTTTAACGTTAAAGTAATATTTGGGGTCAGTGATTTCTTTAATCATTTTAAAGAAAATAACTTTTAAAACTATTTTGTGAAGATAACTATCACTATTGAAAGTAACTTAAATTTGGCCTCGTTTATACACAATTAAATTTAATGACCCTTTAGCAATACTACTCCCAGAATTTAGAAAGAAGTTACTTCAGCCGAAAATCCCAACATTATAGTATAAAATAAATTGTACAGAATGAGAAATTTTAAACCTTAGGCAAACAAAGGTTATACTTTGATTATGCTGACCCAACAGTACTGTTCCTGAATGCACTCTTCACCAATTTATGTGTTCATTCACTCTCTCATCCATCAGCCACCTGGACAGCAGTACAAGGCTACAGAATGCACCTAATACTTGACATTCCCTAAATTTCTGCATTCATTTACATTAGCTAATTTACAGACCTTTCTCTAATCTCCCGGGTTACAGTAACAAAACATAGTTCCTTCCCCCAAGGAATTTAGAGTCTGTATTGTTCCCTCTACGTGAAATTTTATTTCTTCTTATTTTTTTTCCTTCAAAGTACTCCATAATGTTAAAGACCCAGCCCATTCTATGCCATTTCTATAAAATTCCATAGTCAGAGTTCATCTCTCCCATTTGCATCTCTCAGAAAACTTTGTTTTTAGTCCTATTTTAAACACATATTTTATTATGTTTTTTGTTATAAAAAACAAATATCAGGATATGGATAAAAGCAAATTTATAAGAAGCTCTGTCCAGACTCATAGGGAAGGTGTAATGGTTAAAAGCGTATTCTGGAATCAGACTTCTGGGTTTCAATCTCGTTTCTACATCACTGCTACCTTGGTCAAGTATCTTCACGTCTCTGTGCCCTCAGTTTCCTTATCTATAACAAGGACAATAACAGAACCTACTCCTAAATTTGTTTTAAGGATCAAATGAGGTAACGTGTGTGAAGTGCATAAGGAAAACAGTCAAAGGATGTTAGCTATTGTCTTTCTCCTTAGCCTGTGCTTTGCTGATAAAAAAGGACTGTATTTCCATCTCTACTAATTATCACAGTAGATATCATGTGCTAAGAACTTAATGAATAACATTTTAATGTAGAACAAATTTTCTAATGGATTCTTATATGGCTTCAGAAAACTTCAAAGCATTTTGGATAAATCCGTAAGAGAGAAATTATACTGATTAAAAGTAAAAGTATTAGGAAGAAAAATAAAATTATTTGAAAAAATGTGTCCTTAAAATTTCAGTTTTACTTAATGTGATTGAATTGAAGAATTGACCCCTCAATTGTTTTTCAAAGCCTTGGTTAATGGGTAAAGTTGGGTTGCTGGGTAGATTTCTGAAAAAATCAATTTATTTTCAATTACAAAAAAGATGCTGTATACCTAAGTGGGATGTGAGATCCAAATACATCATTTACAACTGGAATTATCAAGACCTGGGTCTAAGATTTCTCAACAAATGTTAGAACACAGCTCTAAACCCCTATGATCACCCATCAGAAAGGCTGCAATTAAAAGATGGAAAATATTGAGGGCTATCGAAATGTAGAACAATTGGAGCTCTCATGCATTATAGTAAGTTGGTAGAAATACTTTGGAAAATTGTTTGGCACTGTCTACTAAACATATGAATATGTATCTCCCCTATGGCTTTGTAGTTCCACTTCCTTGATATACGAGGAGGGACAATTAAGTTCGCGAACTTATCCTAGAAAAAGTGCTACCTACTTCATTGCTAAATATCATTATGGTCACCTTCTAAGTGCTCCCCTTGGGAAGCTATGCACCAACACCAGCACTGAGTCCACCTTTCAAAGCAATTTTGGAACTCTTTCTGGAATGGCCATCAGATCTGTTGTCATATTATACTTGATGTCCTGAATATCATCAAAATGTCTTCCTTTCAATATTTCCTTTATCTTTGGGTAAAGAGAGAAGTCATTGGGGGCCAGAACAGATGAGCAGGGAGTGTGTTCCAATACAGTTATTTGTTTACTGGCTAAAAACTTCTTCACAGATGGTTGCCAGCTGGTGCATTGTCATAATACAAGAGCCATGCATGAATTGTTGGTGAAAGGTTCAGGTTGTTTTCGTCTAACTTTTTCACGCAGGCATTTCAGCACTTCCAAATAGTAAACTTGGTTAACTGTCCAGTTGGTACAAATTCATAATGAATAATACCTCTGATATCAAAGAAGATTAGCAATATCATTGCTACAAGTTCATGCTTAATTGTCAGACCTCATATACCTATCCTAAATGAATGATTATATATGTTTATCACAGTACTATTCTTAATATCCCCAAGCTAGAAACTGCTCAAATGTCCATGAATAGTAGAATGGATAATATATTACAGTATATTCATAAAATAGAGTACTATACAGCAATGAGAATATCCAATCCATAACTACCCCCAAATATATGAATGAATCATTCAAACATAATATTGGGTGGAAGAAGCCAGATACAGAAGAGAATATACAGCATTATTTTATTTAAAATAAGTAAATAAAAGCTTAAAAATAAAAAACAGGTAAAAGTATGCTGTTTGAATTCAGACTAGTAGTTCCATGTGAAGTTAGTGATGGGGGCCTTCTGATAATGTTCGAGATCTTGATTGGGGATCTAGTTACTTGGGATGTAGTTACCTGATAAAAATTCATTGAACCATAAGCCTAAAATAGGTATGCTTTCATAGGCATCATAGGCACACGATATTTATATTATATGTTAATTTAAAAAGTAATTAAACCTTCCCTATGAGTCTGGACAGAGCTGCTTATAAATTTGCTTTTATAGAAAAACTTTTTGAATCCCTTTAGAACTACTTAAAGAGGTAGGCCAACAAAATACACTGCAAATTCCCTTTCCTAAGCCCAAGAGTCTTTGCTTTCTTGTGTCCAGAAGCATATACATTTATTCTTCTCTAGCTGAAAGGACAGCTCTGAGGCTACCTTTCTAGAATTTTAAGAAGAAAAAAAAAAAGCCCTTTCCTTAATCTTTAAAGTTCTAAGTCCATTGCAGGAGAACTTAGCAATGAGCTCCAGTGTTGACCCATCCCCTCTAAAGACTTGGGAGCCATTATTTAAGTGGAATTCCACAGGTATATGTGAAGAGGTCAAGCATCCTGAACATCTCTAATCTATCAATTGTAGAAACTAACAGTTCACATTACATTCTTGTCTTCCCATTTGCTTGTACTGGAAGTCCATAGAGGAGAGTCAATATTCTAATGGAAAATCTGAAACTGGGTGGAGGTTATGGATACCACACCTTCAGTGTGACCATCCTGTTCTACTCATGGGCAAGGGAAGCAGAGGTGCATACTGTGACTCTGCCCTGCCTCTCCTTTCTTTGTTCACTTTGGCAAAGAACTGGATATACACCTTTGTTTTGCAGGAGGGATCAAGAAAGAAGTCAATGTGTCCCAAAAGCAAAATACCTAACATTTTCCATTTAGCTAACACAAAATAAACAAATTCCTGTTGCTAACTTGGTTTTTTATTGTGTGACTTTAGTTGAGCGCCAGAAATGAGCTTGATGCTGTCCATAGTTCACTTATAATCACATTCTGTGAGATTGTGAAGAGTTCCAAATACAATTAGTGTTATTTCTGTTTTCAATGTTAATTAAATTATGTATTTGTTGCCCTTTCATGCTTGATGTTCTGAAAATCAACTTGCTGACGAGAACCAGTGTTTTCACTCTACTTGGTTTATGGCAATAGGGACTCCTCGAACAACAGTCAATGGCATTTCCTTTGTCTGTCTCAGATGTCTAAATCTCCACTTGGCAGGTGATCTGATCAGAACTTGCTTCTATTCATGGCAAAATTTGACTGTTTCTTCCTCCATGTTAGCTTCCAAATTTATTTCCTCCTTACTACTTCGATCAACAAGATTTAAAAATTTTTTTTTTTTTTTTTTGCCTGTAGATTCTCTCTCTCTCTCTCCCTCTACCTTCCTCCCCAAGCATTATAATCTTCATTATCTTTTTTTTCTGGCCCATGTTTGTTAATTTTCCTTCAAGGGTATTGTCACTTACATGAAATCTTTCATTATTTTTTGTACTTCAACTTTCATTTCTTCTTATTTCTTTCAAGTTCCCCACACTATAATCATGCCTATTTTCTCCTTCTTCTTTTTCTAGCTTCTGTTATATCCCTCATGTTTATGTGAACCCATTTCCATTTTAAAATAGCTTTCTTTCTTTTTCTTAAATCTCTTCTTCCTCAAGTCCTATTTAGCAAAGCATAAAATAAAGGAGCCCAGTTTTTCTCTCTACACTTCTGTATCTATAATATCTTTTCTGGGTGTAGTCTATTATATTACCTGAGGAATTTATGGTAAATCTTTTAAGAATTTTTAACTTGCTGGTTCCAAGTATGAAAAAACAAAACAAAACAAACAAAAAAACCACTCAGATTTATTGGATGAGTATTGGAAATTTTTGGTTTTCAATTTGTAAGTAAACTGCATTAAACTTCTCTTATGCCCATATTCTATTTTTCCTGCACTGAATAACATCCGGATAAATCATCAGTCTAACCATTGCCCGTCACTAACCAGGGTCTGTGCTATTGTTTCTTCTGTTACATCAAGTCCCAGTCCCGGTGCTGTTCCCGAACATTTGGAAAATATCCTAGGAAAACCTCTAGTATTCACTGGGCTCACAGAAGTCAGAAACTGAAGAGAGAAGGACTAGAGGTTTAAAAAGAAAGAAAATAAATAAAATAAATGGAAGGAAGAATGATATGCAGAAGAGTAAAGGAAAGAAATGGAAAGAAGGATAATATGAAAATGCAATAGGGACAGAGAGGAAAATTCTGGTTGGGGAAAGTCTAAAGAAAAAAACTTGCTGAGATTGCATTTATTGCCTTCCAGACACTTTCTCTTTGTTAAACTGCAGAGTCATATGTGGATTAGCTGGTGTGCATGTTACCATTTGCAAAGAACCACCACGTTTCTTTACCTGTAACACAAAAGGCTTCATTATTTTTCTAAGAAACATTTGGTTATATGGCAAGCTAATATAACATACATGATGAATGGGTGTTACTGACAAACACCGTAGAATTTACACATGGAATAACAAACAAGTGACTGGAAATGAAGTAGTAAATTATTATGAATGAAGAAACATATTTCATTTTAAAGGAAAAATACCTAGATCCTGAGGAACTCGGTGGATGAATAGTATGGCAAAGGATTAATGGCTGATTACTGAGAAAATGTTGATTCCCTCTTTAGGCGTTATATGAGTGTGGGAGAATTTAGGTATAACATAATTGCAGATGGTTGGAAAGATCTGGAAATAACATGATTCTTACTAATGAACCATATGTTTTAGTTGTTCTTACAGGCTAACATTTCCCTTGAGGGGACTTTAGTGTCTAGCAGGGTATTTAATCAAGTGATCATCCTGACCATGATAATGAACTCTTTCTTCTTAGCAGAGTCAGGAAACTTGCCTTTTAATAATGGTAACAGCCACAACCGTCTGTATAGAGCACTATAGTTTCAAAAGTACAACATCAAATGTTATTGGCAGGCAAGAAAACTCTATGGGTTTTCATTTAAAACTGTGAATTGAATAGAATAAGTACTTTGAAACCCAAAGTTTTAATTAGAATTTATCTTCTGATTTATGGGACCAGCTTTAGTTTCAAGAACTGTAGTCATAATAGTCGTCATAATTATTTTCCTCATATTTCAAGAAATGTAAAGAAAGAATTGGCATTCAAATTATTTTCCTCTGACTAAAAAAATGGCTCAAAGTTGGAAATTGGAATATTGAAATGGGTCTCTTCCACTTTGGTACTTGGCTAACATTTATTAGTTAGAAACCTAATGCAATAAATCCAGGAACAAGAATCTTCACAGATGTACGAGGCCTAGAAAAAGATATTTGTATTGAGTATAACCTATCTTTATAAGCACAGAGTATAATTTCAGTAGAAATCTTGTATTACTCACACCATTATGATGATTAGAGTTACGTTGCTTCAAAATTAATAATGGCTTATAATGTTGCAGGCCATTTTAACCAGCAAATATAACAATAATTCATAAAAAAGAACAGCTTGCGGCAAAGGTTGAGGACAGATTTGCTTAGGATGCTGCCACCTTCAGGAATTTCACCTTATGATATTTTGTATCTATGATACTGGGGATTACATTTCTATTTAAGGGGCATTAAAAATTCTGTATACTCAAATGATGATTTTATCTGATAACAGAGTTGTTGATAGTAAAAACTTATGTTTTGGAAAGCATTTGAGATGAGCTATTTACTCCATTAAGAAAAATAATAACATTTTTATTAGTAAAGAAATAATGTGAATTTTATATACTTTTAAATATTATACTAGACTTAGCAAAATATATATGTCACTACAAGCGATGTACAATTAAATAATAACTAAATAACTCAATATCCCCACTCAAAAGGGATTATTTTTTTAATTTTACAAAAATGTGATCATACTTTATAAACATAATACTTTTAATTTGATTTTATCACTTAACATATCAATGACACCTACTCAGATTAGATGTTGGTTAATTTTTTTATTAATAACTACACAATATTTCATACATAAAACCATCCTTTATTCAATAATTCTAGTTTTTCTTAATTTTGAAATTATCATACAGTAAAATTGATTTTGGGTGTGTACAATATATGTATTTTGAATTTTAGACTTGTATAACTACCACCATCAGGTTACAGAATGATTTCATCACCCTCAAAAGCTCCCTCGTGCTATCCTCTTATAGTCACATGTTTTCTGCATCCCTAATTCCTGGGAACCACTGAGCTGTTCTCCATACTAATAGTTTAGGTTTTTTTGAGACTATTATATACATGGAATGATACAATATGTAGCTTTTGAGACTGGTTTCTTTAACGCAGCACAATGCATTTAAGAGTCATCCAAGTTGTAGAATATATCAATGATTTGTTCCTTTTCATTTAATCAATAGTTTGTTCTTATAAAAAATAAGAATTTTAATTTCCCTATAGTAAATGTCTAGGAGTGGAACTGGTAGGTCATATGGTATGATTCCTTTTGAAGGAACTGCCAAACTTTTCCAGAGTGCCTGTACCATTTTGTACTACCAGAAGCATTCCAATTGCTCTACATCCTCACCAGCACTTGATGATGTCAAGATGTTAGTATTTTTTATTTAATCATTCTCATAGTTTAGTAATAATAGTTCACCTTAGTTTTAATTTGCATTTCCGTAATGACTAGTGATATTGGACATCTGTATGTCCTGTTTGGTGAAGTGTTTATTCAAGTTTTCTGCCTGTCTTTATATAGGATTTTATGTGTTCTTACTGTTGAGTGTTGAGAGTTCTTTAAATATTCAAGTGATTTTTTTTGGATATATGATTTTTTTGGGTATGTGAGTGGCAAATTTTTCCCCCAGTTTGTAGTTTGCCTTTTAATTTTCTTAGCAGTGCCTTACACAAAACAAATGTGTTTAATTTGGGTGAACTTCAGTTTATCAACCTTTTTGGAATGGATTGTATTTTTTTTGTCATTTCTAAAAATGCTTTACCTAACCCAGATCACAAAGATTTTCTTTCATGTTTTTTTTTCTAAATGTTTTATGATTTAAATCTAAGTCTTTGATTCAATGTCGGTTAACTTTAGCATAATGTCTGAAACTATCCAGTTACAGGCAGCTGTTGTGATTTTGAGTGAGAATCAGTTCACCTCTGAGCCTAAGTGTGTTCCTTTGTAAAACTATAGAAATGCTTTCCCAGTGAAGTTGCTATAATGTTTACATGAAAATCACCTATAAATGTGGCTGTTGTAGGAACTCAATAATTAGTAACATGTAAAAGCAAAACTATTTTTTGGACTATGCCAAATTTTTATTTCTGTTATTATGATCTTTTTTATTAGAATTTAGTCTCTACTAAATTCATGTTGCTTATGAATGGTTTGAGTATTTATTTCATTGCAATGCAGACACAAGAAATTTACTTAAATATAGCAATTTACCCCTGCACCTAGAGAATGATCGAAAAGGAAATGGAGAATACTGACTTATATATAGGAAAATAGCAAAGGGGACTCCAGGCATGGAAATCAGCTCTTGATTTGAATCTTGGTTTCTTTATTTACTTATTGTGTAACCTTGGGTGAGTTATCTAAACACTTTAAACTTGATTTCTCATCTATAAATGGGGAAAATAATACTTGCTTTACTTTTTGTGGAGATTAAATGAGATAAAGAATGTGAAGTCCTGAGTACAGTGTCTAGCACATGGAAATCTCAAAATACATATGTCTACAAATATCTTCCACATTCATTCAGTTAGTTGTAGAAAAGCAAATTGTCTGGCAACCTTGTTTTATACACAGTCTATAATCAACCTTTAAACTTTACTTAACTTGATTACGTCAATTTAAGGCTTGCCCTTATTTTATTTGGCCAGTTATCCTTTGTGAGGGTTCATACTTTCTAAAGACACAGAACATGCACATACATGCACACATGCACATATGCGTACCCCTACCCCGAGTATACAGAGATAGTTGTTTTGTTAAGACAATTTAAATATTTCCATTTAACTCTTTACTCGTAAGAGACTTCTTTTTTAAAAGAAGAGAATGGAAGCATAAAGTTCTAGTTGATCATGCTCTATAAAATACTTTGCAACTTTATTTTTAAAAGTTCACATAAAAATAAGAACATATACACACATATGTCAAATAAATGAAATATATATATATATATATATATATATATATATATATATATAATCCCTCAAGAGAAAGAAAATGATTGACATAAGAGCTTAATGTTTTTTTTCTATTCATTGCCTAGTACTTTCTTTTTAAAAATATCTTGATTGTTTACTAGGTTTAGGGATATTTTAGGTCTTTTTTCAACACATTAATCATGTTTGTTTTGGAGTTTGTGTGTGTGGTCTATATTTATTTAAGAATATGTTTATTCTAGCAAATAATTTCTTCTTCAGTCAACCATAAAGTTATTCAAAAGACATATTGAAATACAATGATTTTTATTTAGTGACTTTATAGCTCTTGAACTTGCTAAATTTCTTAGTAGATAGAGGCATTTATCTCCTGATGTCTTAAGATTTTTATATACATAATTATGCCATCAGTGAAGAAAGGCCAGTGTTACTTCCCTTTTTTCAAGCTGAAGTCCTTGTATTTATTTCAAAAACACTATATCAAAAGAAGCCAGATATCCAAAAGTACAGACTTTATAATTTTTTGTGTCAAGTTCATGAAACAATATGCAAAACTAAGTTGTGGTTATAAAAATCAGAAAAGCAGTTACCTCTGGGGCAAGGGAGGGCTACTGATTGAAAAGAGGCATGGAGAAATTTTCTAGAGTAGTAGACATGTTCTATATCATGATCTGGATGTTGGTTACGTGGGTATATACGTACATATGTCAGCATTCATTGAGCTGTACAACTAAGATTTGTGCATTCTCTTCTATGTAAATGGTACTTCAAAACAAAAGCACATTTTTTTTTTTTTGGTGGGGGAAGTAGTAAAGATTAAGTCAAAACTCTCCACACAGTTCTGTTTTGGCTCAGGATTATATCCTTGACTAACTGGGCATAGTAATCTAAATCAAAACCATGAAACTCCCTGAAGGCTGTTACACTTAAAGATTTACACCAAGATTTTAGATATTTAAAAACCCGGTATCCAGCTGAAGGAGGATAAATGATCACTTTTACTAGAATAGGGATTGAATCCTTTTAATTTGAAATCTTGTCCAATACCAATGTGCTAAGGAGAATAAAAGTTTCAATTAATACTTTTAAAATTTAGGACTCATTATATGTAGATATACAGTGAATTTATAATATATATATATATATATATGTATATATATATATATATATGATTACTTCTTTTTGTTAATTTATGCTGATAGGTGGTTACCTACTTTAAAACTGTAAGGTGGTGTGCAAGCTGTTGCTATATTCAGTTGTAAGTACCTTAAGGAGGATGAAAACAGTCTATAATAACGTGTGTTTATAAATGGAAAACATTTATATGCAGTTGAATAAAATGTGTACTCAGCACAGCTCAATGTGCACATTCTTTTCTCAGACAAAGTAAAGCCTGTCAAATAAGTAAAACAAATATAAATTACTTTAGTTGAATGTTAAGTTGAGTGCAAGGGACCAGCTCCTGATAAGAGAAGAATGAATGTAGATCTATTTTTCAGAGAACTGTTCAGGGGCGGTTTGCTTTGTAAATAGCAACTGTGATGAGACACAGAAACACAGAAACTTATGCTAAAATGCAATGACAGACACCATTTGCTTCAATTTTCTATTTTATTGGTATACAAATTTCAAAAGTACTAATTTAAGAATTAGTAGACAAATAAATTCAATCTTTTAAGGTGTGAAAAAAAGGTTTTTAAAATTCTTGTAAAAACATTTGTTAGATACATAGATACAAACTGAGTTAAGAAGAAATCATATTCTTCTTTCCTTACCCCAATAGACACACTTGTGCTATAAAGGAGCATAACCTCCCACCCTCCTGGTTTTAGGCATGTATAGCCATCCTTGCTAGTTGTCATTCACAATTGTCTCAGGGACTGTTATATTGAAATGTGAGACTTAAGAGACTCTAAAATCCTAGGAAATCCACAGATGCCTTGGAAATTCCCCTTCTTGCCTGGGAAAACTCTTAAAGTTTATGGACCACTTTGGGTCTTACTGTTTCTCAGCCTCTGCAGAGTCCATTTAACAGGGGGCTGGAGTCTGATTATACACGAAACTTTAGCACCCATTATATGGGGAGGAGATACGGTCATGCTGTGTCTTGTCAAGAATTTGGGCCTTCTGGGTTCAGGAAATATGCTCAAAACATACCAGAGTGCCAAGGTGTATACTGGAAAACATATTTGGTGACTCCTTATTTTCTTCTAAAAACTGCCCTGGAATTTTGTGGGTATAGTTCAGGGGACTTGGCAACAAGACCATAGCAAAGATTTAAATCTAAGTGTCTCAACTCCTGGCCCCTACTCATGAGGGGGGAAAAGTCATCAATATGCTTTAAAAGTCAATATGAGACAGTGTTTATGAGAAAAATTAGCAATCTTATGCCCAACCCCTACGCATCCCTGACTATTGCCTACAAGAAGCAACCCACTTTCAATTCTGCTTCTTCTGGGTTTTCTTTTAAAATTTAAATGTAATCTTCAGTTTAAAAATTGACATATAATCTATTAAATTCCTCTTGTGGAAGATAACACTATAACTTCTTTAAAAACCAACAAATGTAAAATTCTGTTTCATACAGACATTTCTCTCTCAAGTCATCCTCCCAATTCAGCTATCCCATAATTTTTGGTAAAATGAAAATTCAGTGCTTGTATTTCTAACTATGTATGTATTGTTCATACTGAACCGCATAGCACACTCTGATCACATCTTTTTTATGTACTTTTTCATTTCCTTTTGAGTTAGTTAACAGTTGTCTCGTTGCTTAGATTTCATATACGCTTTCCATTAAGTCTTTCTCAATTAAGTCTTTCTCAATACTTTCACAGAACTCTGAAAATTTAGGTAATCATTTACTCAGGTTTTTTTTGTTAGTTTGATTTTAACCTTTTAGCTTTCCTCCTGGGGTGTTCTCTCTTTTTATTATTATTAGTTTCAGGTGTACAAAAAAATACAATAGTTGGACGTTGACACCCCTCACAAAGTGACAATCCCCCTCCCCCAATCAACCACCACTCTGACATCGCACATAGTCACCACAGTTCCACTGATCCCATTCCCTGAGCTGCACTCCACATCTTGTGATTTAACAGGCCCCCCCCCCCCCCCCGTTAAATGGACTCTGCAGAGGCTGAGAAACAGTAAGGCCCAAAGTGTCCCATAAACTTTAAGAGTTTTCCCAGGCAAGAAGGGAAATTTCCAAGGCATCTGTGGATTTCCTAGGATTTAGAGTCTCTTAAGTCTCACATTTCAACATAACAGTCCCTGAGACAATTGTGAATGACCAATAGAAAGGATGGCTGTACGTGCCATATATATATATGTCCTCAGTCGATACCCTGGGGTGTTCTCTCTTAGATCCACTTTGATCTGGCTGTTCTCTTTATCAAATTAGTTTTAGGATTGACTCCCCTTTCCTCTCAATCTTAGAAATTTCTGCTTCTTTCTCCTTTGTTGAGTCTCTCGTTTCCCAGGTCCTTGATTTCTACTTTCTTTGTTTATTCCTTTGTTTTGAGAGAGCACCTTCTGACAAAGTTGCATTGGAAGTAATTACTTTGAGACTTGATATATATGAAAACTCTCACACTTAATTGGATGACTAAATATAGAGTTCTAAATTAGAGATTGATTTCCTTAGAATTTTAAATATATTGCTCCATTATCTTCTGGCTTCCAAGTATGCTATTCAAAATTTTGTCATTTAGTGGGATTTTGGCAAAGAGAATACATATCTGTGTTCAACCTCTAATATTTAATTCTCTTTATTGTATATCACATTGATTTCTTCTTGTTGTTTTTCTCCAAATATTTTCTATCTGTTCAAACATGTTTGATTATTTTTCAAAGGGGCCAGAGGTAAATCATTGATTTGTACTTTCAGAGAAGTATAACATGAATAGTAATTTTTCTTGAAAATACAAACAAGTTTTGACAGAGAGAGGGGATAGTACAGTTGAATAAAAAAGTAAATAATTCAAGAGAATTCCAGAAAATATCAAAGAACTCTGGAGTTACTAAAATGCTTATAGCTTTTCTACTTGAGTAGCTATTTATTTCTTATGTCTCTTAAATTTAAGATGGTGGCCTAAAAATTGTTTGGGTGTTCTATATTTCTGTACTTATGTTACTGGAATTTTCTGAAACTCAAATTCCCTAAGGGTTCGTGATAGGCTTATGTTATATGAAGAGTTTCACTGCAAAATTTTTAATTCCACTTCACGTATGAAATGCCATTTTTAGTAATATGTTTTCAATATTTAAAACATCCTTTTAGTTTATCCTTGTACCTTATAACTGTTGAAATATTCAACTGACTTAAATTCAATAAGTATCAAATTGAACCTAAAGTGATACAGCTTCTGGCCTAGCAATTTCCATCTCTATCTAAAATGTAATAAGGTTAATGAAACCTAGGCTTCTTATTTCTAGTATTACCTCTTTTTATAACTTTCACTTTATTTGAGGAGTGATGAAATGAGTTGAGAAGAGATGAAGAAAATTCTATTTACAAGAAATTCTTTGTGGAAAGGAATTGAATTGTGTGTGTGGGGAAACAATTGAGAGGAGTTTATAGTTAGACACAGTAAGTTAAATTAACCACCCCTCCAAATCAACCTAATGTAATTAAAACAGCTGTTAATGTACAAGGATAAAGATAGAGAATATACAGGCAATTACAACCATGCTTTGGAATGGTAGATGTCAGATGGATAAGTGGTATTTGAATCAGTAGACTTTTGAGAGTTGAAATCAGAAGTAGATGGATTCATGCCTCAAAACCCCAAAGGCCTCAAGGATTAGAAATAGTTGCAGATGGAGAGGAATACAAGGGTCATAGTCAATATTCAGAACTTGTTAAAGCTCCGTTTTCCCAATCCTGCACAGCTGATAGATTCCCCTCTTTTACCCAAGGAAAAGACTAGAAGTTACTCTCTGGAGAGGTTCAACTAGAGAGACTCTGGACTTGAGCCACTCCCATGCTGAAAATGGGGGTTAAATAAATGTCTGCATTCTGAATAGTAAGATCATAAACCTTTTCCTCCCTTAGCTCAGAGATGTTGACTGCCAAGATGATTTCTCCAAGATATGAAAATGGAAGAAGATTCCTCTCTAGAAAAAACTTACCAGCTCCATCTCCCCATCAAAGACCTATAGACACTGAGAATCAGGAGTACTCAAACTTAACTTCCTAGATTGATTACCCTATAGCAAAGTCCATAAGTTAATAAGTCCTATCCATGAACACTGAGCTTCTATTCAACTTTTCATTGCCTATTCTTAAATATAAATAGCATAAAACTTCTCAAGAACCCCGAAAACTAGAAAACAGAGGAGAAATGCCTTTGAAATACTCAGAGAATATGACTACTAATCTGGAATCTTATTTCTCATCAAACTGTTATTTTAGGATGAGGATAGTTTATAGACATCTTTGGATACTCAGTGTCTCAGTTTTTTTCTCACGTGTCCTTTCATTGTAAGCAAAAAAAAAAAAAAAAGAATGACATGGGATCAGAAATCTCAGAAATCAGGAGGATGCTGGTGAAAGGAAGACCCAGTATGATAACTGAGTGTCCAGCCTAGAGAGCAGCCCATTCAGATCAGGAGAGAACTGAGAACTCTGGGATATTTGTCTCCAAGAAAAATTATCGATTACTGCTACATTTGAATGATTTGTATTTCTTCTGGAGGTTTTGGGCATGATAGGTACATATACATCTAAGCAAACAGAGAAAAGCATAACATGTCAAGCTGCACAAACTTCAAACTCAGTGTATAAAACATGTATTAGTGTTGACTGTGTACACTATATCTAATGGCAAGTTGTTTTACATTTGAACAAAGCAAAGCTGGAAATCGTTTAATGAGCTTAAAAATGTAGTCAAGCTTTAAAGGAAACAGTCTATGATTCTGCTTTGTTCAAGACCTTGTATTTGTGTTCTTTCTGCCTGGCTTGCTCTTTCTAAAGATGTTTGATTGACTTACAGTTTTAATCAATCATCTCTTTGCTCAAATATCACTTCTGTGATCAATCTACTAAAAATAGCACCTGCCATCACTTTATATTAACTCCCTGTTTCATCTTCTTCATATCAGTTCCTGAAATAACACTATTTTTTGTTTGCTGTCTATCTAGTTCTCTGCTGTGTCCCAGCACTTAGAACACTGTCTGACATGTGATAAGTGCTCAATAAAGACAGTGGAATGAGTGAACCCAATGGATGGTAAGCTCCGTGGTAACAGATTTTGTCTTGTTCAACATTGTTTCTTTATCCCCTCACCAAGTATCTATAGGTATTCCAGAAAACCTATGTTAAATGAATGAATGAATGAATGAATGAATGAAATCAAGGGTGATGTTTCTCTTAAAATTTTTAACAAAAACATTATTTTTTAACATTTGGGTACTTCACCCAATTGAAGAAAAGACATTTGTGCAGTAGAACTCAGTCAGTATGGCTGATGAAATCAATTCTTTTCCATGGGGACCTCAGAATCTGAACTACAAGGTCTGAAGATTTGTAGTGTGTTCCCTCCCTCCTGGAACAAATTCAAATGAACATGACTACTAATACAGTTAAAAGGTGTTAAGTATACCTTAAGATCAATGTCAATTCATAGTTCCTTTGGTATTCTATCCAGAGCAGGTACTCTGCGTCTTCCCTCTCCTCTCTCTATTTGGAGATATTTATGGTTTATATAACTTTGGGGAAAGGAAGTGAATAATTTTGTGCATTATCTATGAATAACATAACTAGGATTCTATTGATTATTTTTCTTAAAGCAATATGAAAATAAGTGAATACTCTGAAAAAATGGACCATCCCCTGAAAGTGTAATCTGCAAGTACAGATAAGCTCTGGAGACTATAGATACATGTGAAATAGTAAACATAGGGTGGTTGGCATTCTCACTTCTCTGTCCATAAACATGCCATAGTGAGTTTTATATTTTTAATGGCTAAATACATTTCCCTGGCTTTCTTGATAAAGTATTTACATAATATATATTTTTAGAAATCACAAAGAGAAAATAGAATCTAAATTCATCAAGATTTAAGAAAATACTGACCGAAAGAGTACCTATTGCACAATTTGTTGTTTTTAAGAGCCAAGGGTGTATTCTGACCTCAATCTGAAAGTTCTACTTCCAATCAGCAGTGCTGGCAAAACAAAACATGTAGTTGCCCTCAGGCTGAAGACAAGATCCTACCTGTTATCTCTGAGCCTTAAGGATGTAGTCCAACTCTCTGATTCAAATTGTGTTGTGCTCAGAAAGAAAAGATTCCCTGTCTGGATGTACTCAAGATGTATAAAATATATATCACACATTATCTATATATATGACATAATACATGATATATAATGCGTAATATATAGTACATAATAGAAAATAGATAATAAATAACATATAACAAGAAATAGTTTATTTCATCATATACATGGATATAGATGAATATATATATATAGATATAGATATAGATATATAGAGAGATATATAAAGAGATATATTATATATATATATATATATATAGAGAGAGAGAGAGAGAGAGAGAGAGAGAGAGAGAGAGATTTTAAAATTCCAAAGTGATTTAATTTAGATGCGTATGCCTTATTTACATCAAAACATTTATTATTCCTACCACTCTGGATTACTAATAGTGTGACAAAATTTTTGGATGAATTAATAATAAGGGTGATTTCTATTTCTTAAACTATATCTTTGTTTTGCTATTTCTGTGACATTTCTGGGGTCTGATTTTAGCCTGGGTCACAGGGAGGGCAGGGAAAGGGTAACTGCTGGTAGGATAACCAGGGATGCTATGCTGAAACAGCTCAGATTTGATTCTCTCACATAGTGCTTTCAAGAAAGCTCTTGTGTTTCCTGTGAACAGCACATAGCCCACATAGAGAGGGATCTCCTGGGAGAGGAAAGGGCAGAAACCCCCAGCACAGACCTTGAAAGCACTTATGAGAGAATCACTGCCAGGACAAGAGATTGAAGCTACCGAACCAAGTTCAGGTTCTCATCTCTCCTCCCTTCCTCCGCTTCATCCTGATGGAAGTGCAAACACCTCCTAGGGAATGAGGGATGGATGAAGGATGTAAGAGCAGAAGCCAACAACAGCCCGTGTCCAGAGGTTGCCAACTATCGTAGCCTTAGCTGGGAAAGGACCAAAGACTTACCTTTGAGTCAATATTGAAGAGTTTATTCTCCTATTTATTTTATATATGCTTTTTTTCTTTGACATTTTGATTCCTACATTGGATTATATTTTGAGGCTTTGTGACTTCATCTACGAATAAGCAAAAAGCTCACAGAAATTGCCCCCATTTCATCTGGAGTCAGGGCAAGATTATAGCCAATGAATACACTTTAAAAGGATGGTGGGAGAACAAAAATTAAAGTTGTATTTTGATTAAACCATACAACCACACAAAATTTAGGGGTTTTTATGAAAAAAAACAAAAAAACCCAAAAGTTACTTCATATTCCTGTATATGGCCCTTTGACTCACCTTAAGGTGATGAACTAAAATAATAATTTAACAAGAAATCATCATTAAGAGAAGTTATTTAATCTCCCACATTGGATAGCATTATTTGAAATTTGTATTTTAAACATTTTCTAAATGTATAAGAAACTGTCCCTACACCTGACTGAGGGTAACATTGGTTCTTGTCTGAGAACAGCCTAACACAGTCAGGCTGGAAGTTGGCCAGTGGAATCTGAGAATGTTCTTTGATCAAAGGACATTGCAGGCAACAGGATGAAAGAACCATGTGCCCCAACCATTAACACAAGAAGGTGATTATTTTGACATAAACTAAAATTTATTCTTGAAGAAAACCACGGTTGCACAAGGTTATCTTAAGGTAGTAAGAAAAAAGAACAAGGAGTTTTCCTTGGTTTTCTCTATGCCTCATATCCCACATCTCATCTCTAAGCCGGTGTCATTGATGTTAACCAGTTCTCAGGCCTGCCTTTCTCTTTGCATCTCCATCACTATTTTCCAGTCCAAGCTCCCAATGTTTAGCCCTCAGACTAGTACAATAGCCTTCTATGGGTCTCCTTGTTCTATTATTAAATCCCTATGATCTATTTTTATTGTAGCAATTAGAGTGACCTTTAAAAAAATACACACACACACATATGTATATATCCAGATCACTCTTTCACACTACTTAAAACAGTCTGATAATAACGTAGAGAAGAAATGTGTACATTTGTAAATCCTTATGTGATCCAGCCTTAGCTTACCAGTCTGACTTCATTTCCTATCACTTTCCAGGTCCTTCACTGCTCTCTAGCCACTCTCACTGTCATCACGGCCAGTTGATCTGGCTGTCTTTTGTTATTGAGATTTCAGTTTATGTGCTCCCTCCTCAAGAAGGCCTTCCCTGACCAATCAAGAGACACTAAGTCACACTGGATTATAGCACCCTATTTTGTTTCTATGTTGAGTACTCATTTCCATCTACTGCTATCCTTGTATATTTATTTACAGGTGTGGCATATAGACTTTCAGGTAGCCCCCCATCATCTCCATCTCCTGGTATTTGTGTGCTGTGTAATCTCCCCTTCAGTAGGGGCAGGACATTTGATTTGATTCTAACAAATAGGGTATGGCAAAACTAATGGGATGTCTCTCCCAGAATTTCAAGTATATTGAGAAAGTGATGGGATGTCATTCCTGTGATTAGGGTGCATTATAAAAGACTCTACTTCTCTAGCAGACTAGTTCTAGAGACTTTCTCCTTTGCTGGCTTTGAAGAAGCAAGCTCCCATGTCGTGAAAGGCCGCCATGGAGAGGGCCATGAGACAAGGAACCGCAGGAGGCTTCTAGCAGATGTACAAAAACTTGAAACTCACAGTTCTAGATCTGCAAGAACTAAATGCTGCTAAGAACCACATCAATTTGGAAGAGCCCTGAGCCTCAGATGAGAACCCAGACTTAGTTCATACCTTGATTGGAGCCTTGTGAGACCCTAATCAGAGGACCTAGTGAAGCCACATTTGGACTTCTAATCCACAGAAACTAGGGGATAATAAATGGGTGTTGTTTTGAGTTGCAAAATTAATGGTACTTTGTTACACAGCCAGAGAAAACAAATGCTCCATCAGTTTATCTTCTCTCTCCTTAGCTAGATTGTAAAATCCAGTGTTCAGAAGAGTACCTGTCCCTTAGTAAGTGTTCAATAAATATTTGTTGAAGGAATGAATGAAAATAATTCAATAATAAAACATTTTAGATGATAACAAAGTTCTTACGATAATTTAGTATATGAAAATTGAAAATGCGTTAATGGGGTTAATGTAGTGGGGAGACAGTATGTATCATGGTGGTCCTAGTATGGGCCTTGGAGTTGAACAAACCTGGATTTCAACACCAGGTCTGTTTAGATTATGACTCCAAGCAAGTATTTTTATTCTGATATCATGTCTTAAATGGTGATAAAAATACCGACATCATATATGAAGTAGGTCATTATAAAGGTTAAATAAGACACAGTACTTACATCTCAAACATGGCATATCACAGGCATGCAAGAAGCTGTAGCTATAAAATAAGCTCTACCTACCTATTTGTTTTAAAATTATTTCTCAATTCCAAGTAGAAATTCTAAATATCATTTGATTCATGAAACATTCATCACTACTTTGGTAAGGATTTTGGAATTGAAGAGAAGGAAGTTGTATTTGCTATAAAGAGGAAAAACTGAAGACTACTTCTGGAGTATGAGGCCATAATATAAAAAGGAATAAACAAACCACAATAAAGATTAGATTGAGATTTTAAACAATACAGGGTCTTAAAATCTATCATCAAAATACTTAACATTTACTGAGAGCTTGTAATATAGCAGGCATTCTGCTCAGTGCTTTAAGTGCATAATTTAATATTTACAACATTGGATTCTGATACTCATTTTACAAGTGAAGAAAAATGAAAACATTCAAAGATGTTAAATAGCCTATTTTCCCTCATGTCTGTATTTCCTGCCCTTCCCTTGCTCTGCATCACAGAGCATTACATTGCCCAGGCTTCCCTGTCCTCTGATATCTGGGGAGAAGTGGCCAATGGGAGGCATTTATGGAATATCAGAAGATGGGAGAAGGGGAGAGGTTAGGAATATGACATGCAATTATCCATGATAAGACCACAATATAATTACATAACATTATTATAAATAAAATAATTATAAAATAATTATAAATTATAAAATAATATATGAGACTGTCAGGAATCAACACTATTATTTAGCAAGTATATTTCAATTACAAATATTAATGCTTACTTTTTCAGCAATAATCAAACATTTTATTTGAAACTGTCACTTATGTCCATAGTATAATTCATGTTATTCTATGAATTTGATTGTATTGAAATTTAAATATTTGAAAAGTAATAATTTATTGCTACCATTCTACAAATTCTAACTATAATGTAAAAATATGAAAACAGAAACATCATATTGACATAATTGATTCTTTTTTTTTTTTTAGGAATGAGTTAGGGTTTAATAAAAAAAAAGACAATCACTGCTTTTAATGATTGCTGTAGCCAAATTGAAAAAGATTTGTCAAGACATGCTCTATTTACTGTATTGTTACACTTATTTCTATTTGGACTCTCAAATCTACACTTGCCTTTGTTAAGGTATCCTTTATTAAAAAAAAAAAAAAAGTCTTGTCTGAAATTGCTAAGTACAGATTTTAAAAGGTAGGGCTTTGAAGCCAAATTCACAGAGGTAGAATCATTTACATCTTCTACTGATACAATAAATAACACCAACAACAAAAGCTGTATTTTGGGAGGTGATGTTAAAATAGATAGATTGATGGTATAAAAAGAATAAAAATGGAAATAATCAGAAAGCCTTTTACTTTTAATTATTTGGCCGAGGTAACAATTTTAGGTAGTAAGGTTTCTTTGTCCCAAAAGCCATCAATCTTATATAATACTTTAAATAAAATAAGATGTATTACTACTATCATATAAAATAGTACATTTGACACATATACAGACCCAAACTCAAGTCTAAATATGGTCTCAAATTTAACTGAAATTTCACATATTTTCACATACTTCAAAATTATTTCCTAAAAACAAGTTAAAAATCAAGAATGAATACGTAGATTTGTTTTCATTTATTCAGTTCATCACCAGCAATTTGAAGATTCACATTTTTTTTCTAGTTCTGAAAAATTCTTAGCTATTTCTTCACCTAGAATTCCTATTATTAAACATGGTAGCCTCTCAGGCTATTCTTGGTTCTTAACTGTTTTGTCATATATCTTAAACTCTTTTATCTCTGTGTTGCATTCAGGGGGAAGCATACAATTCTATTTTTTAATTTGCTAACCTTTCTCTTTGACTGTGTCTAGTCTAGAGAGTATCTCATCTGTTGAGTTTTTCAAATTTCATCATTGAATATATTTTGATATTTAAAATCCCTATTTTTCTTTTTATATGTACTTCTGTTCTTGTTTTATTTCCGCCACATTTGGTTTCATGATTCCTTACCCTACCAGGAATTTCTTCTTTCATCCTTTTGAGCATCCGAATCATATTTATTTCAAAGTTATTTACAGATTACAATTACATTTTAATTTTATCTAGAATAATTGCATTTCTAATTATTGATTTTGTTTAGTCTTTCTTACTGCCATGTTTGCTGAAATGTTTTAGAATTTTAATTTGTAAGCTCACTTAAGTGTTTATTTATTCTCTTCCTCTCTCCTCTTATTCACGCTTCTCTGTCTCTTGCAGTTTTGAAATGACATGGAGAGCTTCAGGCCAATCAGTTCTTATAGTCACGGCTTATGGCTCCTCTGCTGTTCTTGGCAACACTGATTTAGGCACTCAGCGAGGAGGTGCCTTAGCCCAGTTACTGACTACAAAGTGTGTCTGTTCTTTCAGCTTTTCTAGTGACTTTGTCTAAGCCTTCACTCTAGACAATAGTTTGAGCTTTTTAAACTTCATTTTAAAGATGGTGAGGTCCAGTAAAGCGTCCAGACTGGAGCCAATTAGCCAGGCTCCAGTCTTCTACCTCAGAAGCAAGAGTTATATAGCTGTTATTTTAGTGTTTATCTTTAAATTTTAACATACACACACACATCACACACACACACACACACACACACACACACACCTATTTTCTAAGAAAGTCTAGAGTTATTTTGTAATTCCTAGTCTTCAAAATAAGGCAAGGACTTTGCTACATCTTAGTTAACCATTAGACAATGTCCCTATTGCTAGCCACAATTATATTTATTTTTTAGCACATTCATATATTTTTACTTTTGTTTTTGAAAACTATATATGGGTTAGGAACATGGCAGTAACAGATGGCAGTGTTTAAAGCATATATTTATAATCATCTTAATCATTCTCTTACTCTATGATTGTAATACTGTTGCAGAGTTAAAGAATATGAAGAGATTGTCACATTTCTAGTAGTCTAGCTTACAGATTGTCATAGGATTTCAGTATTTCAAATGGAAAGTGGAATGTTCTCTAAACAAAGAAATTTATGTTTAAAATAATGGTAATATAATCGTATAACATTATTAAAGGAAATATTCAAAAGAAAAATATTCACTATTCAATATACTTTCTCTCGTTGATATGACTGATTTGCTTTAGACACAAATATACCTAGAAAATTAGTGATGTCCTTTCAATCTGTTCATATAGTAAATCTATGCAATTATACATTATTGCCACAATCCCAGTATATTAGGACTTCTCTGGAATTAATTTTAAAGCTTGTAGCATAGTTTCTGTTGACAAATTTCTGTCTTTTGAAATGGGTTTGATTTATAACCATGACCAAAATAATTCAGAAACAAGTTTCTGGATAATTTAAACTGAGCGATGCATTTTTAAACCCTAAGAAAACATTTTAAAATAAAAATTATAGAGTAGGTATGTCTGTTTTTGTGATTTATAAATTGATTCTACAAATAGTTTCAGAAAAAATACTTCAAAAAAAGTTCTATGCCACTATTCTAGCTTTCTGAAGTAGTTGTTTTGATGCAAACACTCATTTAAATAGTAGATCTTAGTATGTTTGTTGAAAAAAATCAGTAATTACCTAATTTAATACCTTAAGACGTAGAAAGGAACCTATTAATCAAGATGCTTCAGTTCTTAACTCAAGATCTCCCAGGAAATAATTCTAGTTCTTGAATGAACAGCTTCCCCTCACTAGACTCAATGTGTCCCCATTGTCAAATGGTGGGTGGTTGTGGGTAGCTAGGATATGGTCAGGAAAAATATTTCTTTTAAACTTTCTCTACTGATAAATTTATTACATTTACGTCCTTTCATATAGTCCAAGGTATTCTCTGTCATTTGTTAACCATTGTTTTTCTAGATTAAATAGGAGGATGCATTTTATAATTCTACATTAGATATTATTTTCCTAAACCTTTAATTGTTTGATAATTGCTTCCTTTTAAAATTCAGTGAATAAAACTGGATTATAAAGAACCTAATCGACATGTTATATCGCAGAGATATACTTTTAGGCTTTTGTTTCACATTTTAAAATATTTTCCAGAGTCATATTTACCTATTCACAACACTTTTGCTGAATCATTCAGCATGTGGAAAACTGGGACAACCTTCCTCCTATCCTCCTCTCCAACTCCCCTGGCTTTTAAGACAAGGGTTACAACCACATCATGACAAGTCCCCTGAAATGTGGTATAGTTTCTTTGATTTTTATTCCCGAAACTGATTTTGCTTAATAAATAGTAAAACAGCACATATCATCATAATAGAAAGAAAAAAAAATAACTAATTTTTTTTCTTGTTTCTTGCTATGTTTTGCTCTACCAATAATAAGCATAACAACACCTTTAGAGCCAGATTCAGTGTAGGAATTAGTGAGAAGCAGCTAGTGTCTGTATCTAGTGAGTCCAATAGAATATGGAATGTGTAATCATAAATCAGTTCAGGAAAGATAACAGTTAGTAACAATTAATAATAAGGGCTATTAAATTTTAGATTTTAAGAAAGTTGGTAAAATTTTCATCTCAAAATGCCAGTGAAAAAATTTTTTCTTTGATAATGTATGTAGTATTTTATTTAATGTCTAGAGAATGGAACTGATGACTTGATTCATAAAAAGATAGCTTTTTTCTACTGTGATTGTTTGATGATTCAC
Source organism: Rhinolophus hipposideros (assembly GCF_964194185.1). Lineage (NCBI taxonomy): Eukaryota > Metazoa > Chordata > Mammalia > Chiroptera > Rhinolophidae > Rhinolophus > Rhinolophus hipposideros. The sequence continues at coordinate 34,307,502 of NC_138063.1, forward strand.
TTTTTAATGATATTTTAACTTAATAATCTCTTTAATAAAAGTAAGGCAAAACAATGGTTTGTGACTTCAATGACCATAGTATTACTTTATTGATATGGCCCCTTTATTCCTAAGACGGCAGTTCCTCAAATTTCTTTATGCCACTTAGTGCAACTGTTCAATACAGACAAAGTCTGTGACTTGTGGAGCAGATAGAAATAGAGAAGACTACGGATTTCTGTTTTGTTTGTTCATTTGTTTACTTGCTTAGTTGTTTTTTAAAAATTCAAAGACAAGCTTCTTCGATTTCCTTCCAGTTGATGATAGCAAGGGAATCATTTTTAGTTGAGATTTGTAGATTGTAGAATTATCTACAAGTACAGAATTTTAGTTTTGATCAATTCAACTCTTAAATTTTTGAAAATACTTTTTAGGCACTCTCTTTGTTCTATAATTTTTTCATTTCCTGAATCCAGAACCTTATCTATAAATATTTCTGTTTCAATCATGAGAATTAAATCTAACCTCAGTGGAGAAAGATTGAAGGAACTGCTTTTATGTAATTTTTTGCTGTTCATCTGGTGTTTATCTTGTGCTCAAGTAGGAAAATTGGGCTTCTGCTTTGTTCCCATGATAAAGCAACTTGTCTGATGTCTTTCTGTTTGCTCTCTCCCTGGAACCACCTCCCCAACCCCACCCTGCACATTTCACTCCAAAGCCCCACATCCACATCAAGATGATACACACATCACTTAAAGATGACCTGTGACTGAAAATTCCTAGCATTATCTGAATCCCTTCTTGTACTAAATAGATTTATCTCACCAAACATCATCTATACTACAGCCAATGAAAGTACAAATAATTTTTACTCTATCAATAGATTATTCAATGTTATAAATGACAACCTCTAAAGTACTATTGATACACATCATATTCTGGCCTCATCACCTATGAAGTGATATCATACTAATGATGTTGATACTATAGTGGCTTGGTTTCAATATACATTTTTTGTAAACAAGCATAGAAAGATCTGACAGTTAAGGTCACGAAACTCATCCTAAAAATACTGCATACCTCATTGCTGAATATCACCACTCTCACCTTCGAAGTACTCTCCTGGGAATCTATGCACTGATGCTAGCACCTTGCCCACCCTTCAAAGCAATTATGGAATTTTTTTGGAATGGCCATCAGAGCTGTTGTTGTATTACCCCTGATGTCCTGAATGTCATCAAAATATCTTCCTTTCAATATTTCCTTTATCTTTGGGTAAAGAAAGAAGTCATTGGGGACCAGATCAGGTGAGTAGGCAGGGTGTTCCAATACAGCTATTTGTTTACTGGCTAAAAACTCCCTCACAGACAGTGCCGTGTGAGCTAGTGCATTGTCGTGATGCAAGAGCCATGAATTGCTGGTGAAAAATTCAGATCGTCTAACTGTTTCACTCAGGCTTTTCAGCATTTCCAAATAGTAAACTTGGTTAACTGTTTGTCCAGTAGGTACAAATTTATAATGAATAATCCATCTGATATCAAAAAATGTTAGCAACATCATTGCAACAAGTTCTCAAACTTAATTGTCCTACCTCCTATATTTCTAGTAGCATAGCATCTCCCTGCATACACACACATATGCCTACTCACTCCAAATACATGTATTAATTTGATACTCAAAGTGAAGAATGAACAACTCTATGATGCATTCATTTTGTTTAAGAAAAGTATGAGTTATTATTCATAAGGGAATTTGCATAACCTCTTCTACTGATGTTAATATCTGAGAGAAAGCTGAAATGAGATAATGTACAAAAGATGCACTGGTATTTATCATTATTTATATGCAGAACCTTATGTATAAATACTGATACTATTACTAATTGCTTTAGTGCTTCCATCTTAGATGATATGATTTAAAAAAGAAACGAAGCATTAGAACCACTCTAGGAACTTGCGTACTCTTGGAGGTTTCAGTTAACATTTTGAGGGAACAGCTGCTCATTTGGTCATATTGCTAGAGAATATTTAGAGTAGATTGAAGTCCTAATCAGATTGACATTTTGATTTTGCATGTTTTCTTCAGCAGAGATGGGTATCAAATACCTCGGTTTAAAAAATGCGAAAACAATAACAATAGTTGACACCTATACAATACCCTTACCCCATGCCATTATGAGAATAAATGAGTGTTTAACTTAAAATAGACGTGGAAGTAAGCTTAGAAATGTGCATCACCAATATTACACAATAACTATAAATGCTCATAGAATTTGATGTGTTTGTTATTACAGGAGGTCTGAGGACATTATTTCTTATGCCAGCTCTATTTGGGGCAGAAAACAGTTGGACAGGTGTTTAAAATATTTGGCTTTCCAGAGCTCAGCACAAGGAGACTATCTCTTGGACTGTGAGGTCACTTCTCACCAGAAGGGTTGGTTTGTCTCCACACCCATGAAACCTCATTGTCTCTGCTGACACTGCCAATTTAAATTTATTTTGTGTGTGATGTAGACAGATGTCTGCTAAGTGCTGGAAGGACTCCATTAACACTTCACAGAGGGTGCTGGTTTTAATACTTAAGTGGTAGTTAGCAGCTTTGACTCTTGGCCCGAGATTTGCCACTTCCTGGGCTCTTTGAAACTCAACTGATATTTGGTAGACAGACTCATTTCTTAGAAACTTTTTCTATCTTGAGCAAGAGGGGAAAACTAAGAATTGTTCCTCAGTTGACTCTTCTTAAATGTGGTGAAGTTAATTATTAATTTAGAATAGAACTCTCTCTCTCTCCCAAGAGAGGGATGATGACATATTGTCAATGCTGTTACAGCATCTCCTTTTATTCCATATTTTATGCATTTTTCTGAGGGGATTCATTTCATGGAATATTTTCAAGTGCCTGAATTCTCATTTTTCACCACTCCTTGAGGCCTATAGGGCAAGAAGTAGTTCCACAAATTCATATTTAAAATCATAATGAACGGCAAATTTTTATATATGTCTGCAAAGATTCATAATTTGTGGAGAATTTAATCTACAAAGTGCATTTCTTGCACATAATCCTTTGGGCTCTTTAATTCTTTCCTGGACTATGAGGCAAAGCTCATTCTTGAGAGCAGTCTTCCACTTTCCTCAATGTGTTGAGCCTTGGAGAAAAATCCTCTCAGCTAAACACTTGGGGGAACAAACACCTCTTTTCTAATTCTTGCTGCTTTTGGCTTTGGCAAATGTTGTAAAGATGCCTTTACTTCCCGCTTTCTAGTCAAAAGTGTAGGAGCTGACAGACTGGTGTTTTCCTGAGGCACAGCTATTAACAGAAATTACCCTATTTGAGCCATCTTTTCTCTGGGGGTACCATTGTGTCTCTCACTTCCTGTCTTCTCTGCCTCAGCTAGACCAATTTCTAATGGATCTTGCGGCTTCCATTCTTTTCACTCAGTCCTCTAAGCTCCATTCTTCTGAACATTTCACCCCCATTCCTGTGTATCACTGCCTGAGTCTAATTTAGGATACATGATTGTGGCTAACAAATCAATAGCACCTACTTGCCTTGAGATAGTGAATAGTACCAGTGAATTGGCTTCTAAAATATCCCACAACATTAAGAGAAGACTCAAAGTTTGGTGATGAAATATTCTCTGCATTACTAGCAGTGTCAGGTCTTATTTTGGAATATAAATTTTGGATTCCAAGCACTATAGGAAATACTTAGTTTTTTGTTTTGTTTTTTAATGTAGAACATTTACCCAAAGTACAAATTAAACTCAAACTAAAAGTATTAAAAAGTAGGAACTAACAAGGTTGTATGTGGATCAGTTCTTAAGACTGAAGGCTTTACGGAATTTTTCAAAAATAAAAAAAGAAATAAAGAACTTGAAATAAAAAATAGGGTTTAAACCAACAGGACAAAAACTAGGTAGCTATATAAATGAAATAAACATAAGCTTATTTCACTAATGCCAAAATAAGTCCTTTCCCTTTTTGTTTATTTTTGTTGAGAATCTACTGTTGTACCAAAGTCAAAGGGTGAAAGAAGAAAATGAAAATACTGGTCACACAAGTTGTTTGGGCACCACCAGCCTTCACAGAGAAAGAGCTTCTAGCTGTTTCCTCAGGGAGGAGTGAGGGCCAAACCTCATATTTTGATTTCCCATGTCTTCTTTTACTATTTAAATAATTGTTAAAAAGAAACAACAGGCCCAAATTGGAGTTACTTTTATAAAGCCTCACTAAGACTTATACTGCCTATCCTAGTTGCAATTTAACCTCTCCCAGCAGTAGAATTTTAAACCAGTCAGTCTAGAATTTCATGATTAACACTAGTCAAGTAATCTGCCTCATGAGACCCCTGCATTCCCTCCCCCCAAAAAAGGCAACCCTGCCTGAAACAATCTTTTTTTTTTTTTTTTTTTTTTTTTTTTGCGAACCGCTTTCCAGTTTCTACCTATAAAAACCTTCTATTTTACACAACTCCTCTGAGCACCGCTCCATTTAGTATGTTGTCCCATTCATGGATGGTTCAATAAAGCTGATTAGATCTTTAAAATTTACTAGGTTACATTTTTCTTTAGTATGCAGTGGTTCACATCTAAGTGAGAGGCAGTTACAGATTATTTTTATTTCTTTTACTTCCCTGTACTTCACAAAATTTCTATCATAGAACATATATTTTTTATTTAGCATAAAATAAAATAATGTTTGTTTTTTAAGCGTTTTCTTGCAACTTTTTAGGAACTTTTATCAGTAAAGATAAAAGACTGAAACCAGTTTTGTTTTTCACTCTCTTAACACAGGTTTCTTTTTAAAAACTTGCTTTAGGTGAGTTCCTAGTTTGGCCTTTATTCACTTCTTTACCAGTTAGCCCATAGTTCATTTCACTCTAAACATTTGTTTTTTGTGTGTGCTTGCAGTGCCAACATTCTTTTAACAACCTGGGGCTGCAGAAAATGCTATGCTTGATCAGGCAGAATGGATTGAGGCAGGGAGTGTTCTAGATGTTGGCAGTGAAAACTGTCGCTATTTGACAAGCTACAGTGCAATTTGAGATACAGCAGTTTCCTTTCCAGTTTGAAAAGCTGCATCGTAAAAGACAAGTTAAATAATGAGTGAAAGAGATGAGAGATTTGTATAAGAAATTAAATGTACGTTTGAGACACTGAGTGAGAGACTCCATTTTTGTCATTTGTTAAAAACTCTACTGTGAGATTAGACCGTCACTCAGCATGCTCCCTTTTCCTGCTCTTGTTTTTCTGCAGATATCACTGCATCCCAGCCCTTTACAGATTGTGCTGCTGCTAGGCAAATTGCCTAAGTTGTTGGCTTTCAGAAATATGGTTCCTGGGTCTGTTTGTTCCACTTCTTGTTGTTCTCAATCCTGCCATATTGCTTCCACAGTATGACTAATAAAAAGCTAGCTAAGATGTGACTTAAGATATCACTACCTTTCTTGACTAGAATGGACTTCTTGGGGAGGTTAGTCTGATTACTTCTGTTTTCATTTGTTCTCTAAGGCTCATATCTTAAAAACCAGGGTGCTCACTTCAAATAAGCTATTATTAGGCCAGTCTTGTGTTCAGACTCTGATAAGTGTCCCACGTGCAATATGCAAAAAAAAAAAAGGCCAGTGGCTGTTCAAGGCTTCTAATTGTGCAGTTCTTTGAATCTCATGGAGCATTTTCATACCCAACTTATTTCTTGTTTAACCCTTACAAAATCTCTGAGTTGGATATCATCCTCATGTTACAGAGACTTAGCCAGATTCGAGATGTACAAATGGCTGATCTCAAACCCTTATCTTCAGGCTCCATGTGCAAAGGGAGGTTTTTTTTTTTGTTTCTTTTTTCTCTAGGGTATCTTTACTATGCCACATTCCTCAAAGGCCAAGAAAAAAAAAATGGAGGGAAGAGAGGAAAAAAATGGCAAATTTAAAGCACCTATACTATTAAAATATATATATTTACCATACCTTTCAGATGGATTCTTGGAGGGCTTTCTTTTACCCTGAAAACACCTACTTTGCATGGTCAGTGTCCTTGCTGTGAGGAGAGTATGTGAAACATGTCAGGGAGGCTGCTGTAGCTCGCCACTCAGGGGACAGTGTGATCTTAAGTATTTCTGCCCTGTGGTTGGGTGATTGCACCACTGCTCCTAGCCCTGAGAGCTAATTCTGTTTTGTGGGATTTCCCTTGTCCTGCCTTACTTGTGCAGGCATACAGTGTTAAAAATAATAAATAATCCTGTCTGCTGTTTATGACCATGCTTTACGTGCCAAGATTAAATAAGGAAGTCTCACCTAGGTAACCACAATGACCAGTGTGTAGCATTCACACCCCTCTGAGATCATCGACCAAGTCTAGTTTCTAATTTGCTAGATTCCATTAGAAGTTAGTATCTGAATTGATGAGTTGTAATACTTTGGTCTTATCCCATGAATTGAAGTTAGTGTAATCAGGTAGTATTTTAGAAGTCAAGTCAGTCCATAGGCTTACTGGCTAGGATAGTAAGGAAATCAGGAAAACTTTGAATAGTTTTCAAAATAAAATTGCTTACAGTCCCATGTTTACAAACAACTAAAATGTAATTTATATTTAAATATGCAGTTATAAATATACATGTATATATTTACATATATATGTATGTAATTATTGTCCACTAACCCCAGCAGACACTAGCATTTCCACAGGAACGCTTTATGAAGACACTTAAGGTTTTTTGATTCCTTTTCTCTGTCTCTAGTATTTGCCACAATCCCGTGGAACATTTAAAACCTGTATTTGTAAAACACTCCAGAGTTGATTCTGATAATCAAGGCTTTCTTTCAAGAAAGTCTGTTATTCCTATTGGGCGAAAAAGGGCGAAAACAAACAAAAAACAAACAAAACAACAACAACAACAAAAATGTCCTGGGGAGGTTAACTCTTATTCTTTCCCAGTTGTACTGTGTATGTAGCAGTTATTATTATTGGAAGTCACCAATTTCTCACTTGTTTATTCATACCCATTCACCCATCTTATATGCATACCTTCTTTTACTTTGCGTTAAATAAAAATTGTTGAATGAATAAGCACAGAGAGCACCTTTATCCACTCTACTCTTTATATGTTAAAACATTAAAACCCTGTACTTTTAAGTGATTTAAAAATTTTCAAAACCAGCAATGAATGAATCTGGATAAGAAACTGGGTGTCCTTGCAGCTCCTCTTCTCTATGTTATTTTCAAGTGGTCACCTACTCAGGTACATTTATTGATTGCCAATGTCTTTTCAGGTGTTGTGATGAATACAGAAAGTGCAATAACACTGTTCTTGCCTCAAGGAATTGATTATCTAGTAAGAACAATAAAACCTATCCACTGAAACTACTCTCCCAAATGATTGCTCCTCCGAGGTGAATAAAACTACTGAATTTTTGGCATATCCATCAATGACACGACACATTTTGGTAAAAAGTCAATATTCCACAGCGTATATTCCAAATTCATCTATTTGTGTGTCTGTTATCTAAGGTATTATTTCAGTCGCTATGGATACATAATTAGAGTCTATAGCTCTTTGAATAGAATTACGGGATATGACTTCTTCTAGGTCCTGACACCGTACCCTCTTTTGTCACACAATTCACTGATCCCCTAACAGCCACCCTGAAGAAAGGATGATGGAGACTGGCATGAACAATGAGTTAAAATTTCATTTCTAGGCCATTAACCAAGGTCTGAATTTGTCGGTCTAATGACAGGAGGATTATACTTGTTAACATAAGGCAGGCAAAAATTTCATGTTGTCAGCAAAACATTGATGGTATCAAAAGAAGTGAGTCATGTAATTATAGCCTTTCAAGGTGGGGTTTAAGAAACCAGAAAGTAGTCTTTCCTGCCCTACAAGGGTGAGATGGCTGCGGCCTAGTGGGTGCAAAGAGGATTCCCTCATCACCACACAGTGCAATTGCCGAGGCCACCACCAGGGTGCCCAAGCCAAGTGCATTAAAAGCAAAGGAAGAATTTCAAAAAAAGAAGAAGAAGAATTTCCTTTTCCTGGCCAATACTGGTATTCAGCTGCACCATGAAACAAACACCTCTGTTGTGACTCCTGTCATAGCAAAAAGATCAAAGATTTCAAGAGGAGATGTTGCTGGACAGTTTCATTGCTTACGGCTAATTATTCATGTGAGAATCCACCCAGCAAAGTTGCTAAACTGGTTTGCTGGCTGGTTGGTAGAGAGTTTTAAAGAGACATTGACACATTTGAACAGAGAAATTTATTTTACATAAAATTATACATGGATACCACAATGAAAAGACATGTAACTATGACAGAAATAAACAGGGCTTCTTTTAATTTCCATTCTTAAAAACTATATTTAAAAATCAGCTGAAGAAGCATGACATAACTGTTCATGAAATATCCCACTCAAAAGGTGCATTTAAAGCTTTTTCATATGTAGTATTCTTAAGCTATGACTGAATGGAGATAAGTTAGAAATATGCCATATGTTACTGTGGGAAAATCATGATTAAGTATTATTCAATATAGGAGGGTTTAGAGACTCCACAGCCATGCATATGCATATACAATAATACCAACAGTAATGTTTCTTATATTGTAAAAACCAAAGAATATCGGTACGGGATTCTTTAATTATTATTCTCATTTGAATGAAATTTGTTTAGTCAAAAAAGAGTTAAGAAAGAAATCCTTTTGCACCATCATTTTCACACAGTTTTCTGTGAACTTTGATTTGGCAGAATTCTGTGCCTCAAGTACCTCTCCCCCAAATCTTACAGGGAGAGAGATAAAATTTTTAAAATACAACTAAGTTAACAATTTCACGTGATTTAAAGAGCCTTGGTCTAGCTCATCTCCAACAGGATTGGGTGCTTTCTCTATATGTGTCCACATATCTTGGAGTAGTTTTTTATCTATATCCGGAGCCCAGCATGATGCCTAAACTGGGAAGGGCTCAGCAATTGGTTTGTTGAATGAACTGCTATCTGCATCTAAGGCTGTCTTCCATTTTAATGAAGTAGGTCTTCAGTTAGATTAGTGCATGAAAATCTCTGTATGTTTCTATTTATAATACAGGTTCTATAAATACCCATCCTGCTGAATAGAGCTATAATGCCTATAGCAGAGGAAGTAGAATGAATTGAGTGATCTAATAAAGACTTTACACTTCATATTAAAATGCTGCCAATTTAAGATTCAGGTGTGTAAACAAATTTCTTCTTTAACATGCTTAAATATTGTAATAAACACAGGAAGATAAATAACACTGATTTGTAATGTGGTATTTCTAGGCACTACACTTTGAATAAATATTACCACATTTAATTGTCACAACAAGCCTATCAGGTGTTATTCTGTCCATTTTACAAAGAAGAAGTTGAGGCTCAAAGAAACACCCTCGTCGATATATTGGAAAAAAGACAGGGTCTGAACTTAGATCTCTCTAAACACAGTGCCCTCTATACTACCTATTGGCAATTTCAGTCATTCCCATCTTAGTACAAATTATTTTATTCACATCTTATTATGATCGTTTTATTCTGATTTATTTCCTGCTGAACATACCATTGATCCTGAGAAAGGGGAGGTTTAAGGAAAAGGAAGAGGGGTGAGCAATTTTAAAGAAGGAATGAAAGTAAAAATTTTCGGTACTTCAGTGCTTTGTAAACAGAACATGTGGTTTTAAAGTGCTTGAAGTGTTTGTGCTTCTGTTGGGGTTAAGGAGGGCATCTTGTGGGAAAGAAAGGAAACTCTAAGGGAAGAAAAAGGATAGAAAAGATACTGTCTTAGAATTTTGATATTTGATTTTAACAATGGGAAACGGAGCAGCATATTCTCAAATAGTGAAGTGATGCTGAATGCATGCTTATGTGGGATATTATTTCTAATTTATATAGGTTAGCTTAAAGAAGCATAGCTTAGCTTTAAAATTCAGTTCCTCTATCTTTCCTTAAGGTAGGGCTTACATGAGGAGTAAATGATTATTAAGAATATGAGTGGAAAAGAATGTCAGGTTTGGGACAGAATTTTCTCTGCATGGGGCCAAGGGCACTATTTCCACTCTACTAACTTGGGATTTGGAAATGAGAAAGGCACTCATCAGTAGGCCACCCACTGATCAGTAGATCACACTCAGTCAGTAGGCCCCCGGGGCATAATATAATGTCTAGATTTCTTTTCTGTGCATATATTTATAAAAAAGCAGTGTTAAGTGCCCCTTGTTACTCAAGTAGGTCCAGCTCTGTTGCTGCAGAATCAATCATAATATAGTAACTAAATGTATAGTAGTCCTCCCTTATTCACCGTTTTGCTTTCCAAGGTTTTAGTTACTCATGATCAACTGCTGACTAGAAATATTATATAGCAATTTCCATAAATAAACAATTCATACATTTTAACTTGGGAGCCATTCTGAGCAGTGCGATGAAATCTAGTGCCGTCCATCTTTGTCCTGTCCAAGATGTGAATCATTCCTTTGTACCTCCCATTAGTCATTAAGTAGCCATCTCAGTTATCAGATCAACTGTCTTGGCGGCATCTGCAGTGCTTGTGTTCAAGTAACCCTCACAGTAACCTAAAGCTATGCCACAATGCCTATGTCATTCACCTCACATAGTCTCATCAGGTTGTCATTGTATCATCTCATATCATCACAAGAGGAAAAGTGAGTACAGTACAATAAGATATTTTGAGAGAGAGAGACCACAGTCATGTAATTTTTCTTAATATATTGTTATAATTGTTCTATTTTATTATTAGCTGTTAATCTCTTACTGTGCTTAATTTATAAATTAAACTTTATTATAGCTATGCATGTAGGTATAGGAAATAACATAATACATATAGGATTCAGTACTATTCGCAGTTTTAGGCATCCACTGGGGTCTTGGAACATGTCACCATATATGAGGGATGATGATAACATTCCAAATGCTGACAAATTAGACTCCTTCCTTACAACTATTAGCCTCTATTTTTTACTAGAGACTCCAAAGTTTTAAAGTGCCCAGCGAATGGATGTACTTGAAGGTAGCACCTCAATGTTCAAGAAGAACACCAATGGTTAAGAAGCCTAGAAGGAGAGCCTATCTAAATAAGGCTCTACCACCTCCTGGTTGTATGACTTCAAGCAAGATACTCACTGCATCCAAGCCTCAAGTACCTCATCCGTAATGTGGGGTAATAGTTTTATCAAACTCATGAGATTGTCGTGAAGATTAAAGAGGATAATCCATGTAATATGCTCATTGTAGTGCTTGGCATGTAGTAAGTTCTCAGTGAATATTAACTGTTTCCCCCCCAAAATGGAGTTTGACGTTTCAACTGATCTTTGGTTCATATTCTAGTTAATTCTCCTAGGTAAGAGTCCTCTCTACTTCTCCTAAAATCTAGAATTTAACCTGAAAGATATACAAACTCCTAGGACAAAGATGAGAGCAAAACACGAAGAGTTAAGTTTGGAAATAAATAGGAAGTCAACCAAATCAGAATCCCTTTCCAACCTGATATGCTTCTTACGCTCACACAGTGACTGGAAATTCACGTTTTTGCTCTATGGATCTTCAGGAACAGAGAAGAAACAGAACAAGTTTTGTCTATGGAGTTAGGCTTAAATATGCTTCATCCCAATAGGTTGAAGATTGGGAAATTCTAATTAAGGAAGGAAATTATCTTCCAAGGAATTAATACCTGGAGATATTGCAGTTGACCTTAATATAGGCTCCTGTTAATAAAAGCATGTATGAGTTTTTGAATACACAGGAAATGTGAAAATCTCCCTCCCTTATTTACTTTTCTTATAAAATATGACAGAAAATTCTCTGACCTGGAGCCCCCTACATATGTACCCATGAGAGACACTCCCACCCCCAGAATAAAGAGGGGGAACATTTTTGTACTCAGGGGACATCCTTTGTTCATAGAGACATCCTGTGCTAAGCTAAAGATTTTATAATCCCCAGTCAAATTGGTAGGCATCATTCATAATCCTTGCAAACACTAAATGGGCCTTATGCTCCACTGCCTGTTCCATTTAAATGCAGTATTTACAGGTCTTACCCAACTGTTAAAATGCATTTTAATAGAATAATTTTGTCATGTCATGCAAAGTGTATTGTTTCAAATGTCCCTGCTACTTTGGAGTCGAATGTTTTATTTAGTTTTCTGTCTCTCTTTAATTGTCATGTATGTTACTCATGCATGTTTCATTGCTTACACACTCAAGGAATGATGATCCTCTTCTGCCATTTATGCCAACACGTCACTATTTGCACAAGATGGCAAATTCAATAGTCTTTGCTAGATGACATTAGATTTTACTCCCCAGATTACTTATGCCAATATTAAATTATTATATATTCTCTCACCAGGCATTGGTAAAATACTGGAAGAAGGCAAATGGAGAGCTCAGAGTAAAAAGGTAGAGTGTGTGTGTGTGTGTGTGTGTGTGTGTGTGTGTGTGGTGCATGTGAGTCTGAATTCCAAGAATAATCCTCACTGTGGGTAGTTTATTGAAAAATTACACCACTGCAGGTTTATGATCATTAAAAATAATATGACTATTCTGAGTTATGCCATTATCAAATATCACCATTTCCCATTTTTTCTCACAATTAAGATAAATGACATTCCAAAGTTATTATTCATTAGCCATTGAATACTCTTCTCAGAAAAAAACAAACAAACAAAAACCTTGTCAAGATAGAAGTTGACAAGAAAAAGTCCAGAAAACCAAAAATCTATCAAATTTTACTTTTTATTTTTTCATAGGGCCTTCTTGATAATTAAGTTAAAAAAAAAAAAAAGTTAAAACCAAAATGGCAATTACCATTTAGAAATGAAAAACAGTCATCTTACTACATATGCTTTGGAAAATAATCAAATAAAAATATATAGATGTAAATGAAATTATTAGAAAGGAAAAAAAAAGTAAAAACCACCAAAGTATTAGGAAAAAATAAATGTAAATAAAATAGAACTATACTTGATTAACAAGATATAGAAAAAACAAGTATTTTGAAATAAATGACAAAATAGAAAAAAGAAAAATTATCTAAGTATTTATATCTCTTCATTAACCCCCTCCCTCAGAGTTCTATTGCCAAAAATAGTCAGTATTGTAAGTACGCAAATTTTGAGGATAAAAAAATAATATAAAATAAAGGAAAGACTGACTATTCAAAATGGTTTAAAAGATTATTGAGGACAAAACAAACAGATAATGGACTTCAAAGATATTGAAAAATACCTGAGGTCTGACAATTTTGTTCCAGAACTTGTTGCAACGCTGTTGCTAATCTTTTTTTGATATCAAAGGGATTTTTCATTATGAATTTGTACCAACTGGACAAACAGTTAACCAAGTTTACTATTTAAAAGTGCTGAAAATGTTGCATGAAAAAGTTAGACAACCTGAACTTTTCGCCAACAATTCATGGCTCTTGCATCACGACCATGCCCCAGCTCACATGGCACTGTCTGTGAGGGAGTTTTTAGCCAGTAAACAAATAACTGTATTGGAGCACCCTGCCTACTCACCTGATCTGACCCCCAATGACGTCTTTCTTTACCCGAAGATAAAGGAAACGTTGAAAGGAAGGCATTTTGATGATATTCAGGACATCATGGGTAATATGACGACAGCTCTGATGGTCATTTCAGAAAAAGAGTTCCAAAATTCGTTTGAAGGGTGGACGAGGTGCTGGCGTTGCTGCATAGCTTCCCAAGGGGAGTACTTCAAAGGTGACCATAGTGACATTCAGAAAAGAGGTATGTAGCACTTTTTCTAGGATGAGTTCCCGAACTTAATTGTCCAACCTCATCTGACCATGATGAGATTCTACATAACAGTAAACATTCAGGATGGAACAAGCCATTAAGTCATCAAACTTTTTTCAGGGAGAGACTTTTTAGAAAATTTTTTATAACAAGGAGATGATGCAGCACATATATCACAACAGTTTCAGAACTTTAATTGGCAAGGGAACTTCAGTGTAGTTTTCTAATACCTCCACTTCAAGAAACTATTGATACTGAAATTAATGAAAGATAGATGTCCCTCTTTTGTATTCTAGAGTGTGTTAATTCATGTAGGACAATATTTTTTAAGGGAACAAATACGTCTGCTTTGTTTGGTAATGTAGACATTTTCATAATTTGATCAATTTTGACTTAAATCTTGTGAATTTACCTAATAAATCTGCTCACAAACACCTCACCAACAATGAAAACTGACGGAGACGCACTGACTAAAAAGTGCCTGGAACACATATTAGGCCCTCAGTAATATTTGTTAAATAAACAAGTAAATGAATGAGCTACCAAATATACAGATAAAGACTGGAGTAAGTTTGCGAAGCAATGAATTGGTAAACAGGCAACTAGAATTATATAGGCTGCATATTTCACTTTTATTATTGATCATGATTTAGCTAATCTAGAAACAGCTTTAAAATCAAGCAGAGATTTTAGCACACATTCATATCATTCTTACATTCCTGTTGAAAACATCTCTTTTCTCCTTAATAATCATTCCTACTTGAAAATTACCTACTTTGAAGTGTATTTAGACAGAAATTTTCATTTTAGACACTTTAAAACAACAAATGCTCAGTAAAGACAGAGAAAATGACCCAAATCCTTTTGTAAATATTTCTATAAACCAGATGATAGTCAATATTTAAAGTACTTGTATTATCTTATATAAGTAAAACCGTTGAGTTATTTTTAAAATATAAATTCAACATTTTTCCTGGATGAAAATAAGATTTTTACATATTCCTTTTTACAAAAGCTTGTGGTTTTCCAAGAACTAGACTCTGGTGGTTTAGAAAAGACTGTTTTTTTCTTATTCCGAAATGTCTGGTTTGTTAACTGGAAAGGAATATTTTCCTGTTAGTGTTTAGTGGTGATTGCAATAGACACAGATATTTGCTATCATAAAGTATTGCGGAACGGTTGGCACCAACCACAGCATTAAATATAATCTTTACAAATTTCACTGATCAAAACTGCAACACTGTAGTTACTAGATAAAACCTGGAGAAATTGTTTGTACAATTTCAGGAAAGAGCCCAGTGGATTCCTTAAAAAACTTAATGCCTAAACTTTTGTCCAAAGCTTTCTTTAAAAACTTTTAATGACCATTAAGTAATATTTGTTAATGCCTAATAAGATGAAAAGACTAAAAAAACAAAATGTTACTTCTAGACAAAGTTTTCTATCTATAACAAGCCCATATTTACAAATTGCACGGTATCACTTTGAACAAAAACGATTCAGTCTTCTTTTTAAAAATTCACATAGAAGCAGAAAGCAAATGAAAAATAAAGCCAAATAACATATGTTATTTCGATAGGCAATTGCTTTGACTCAGTCTCTGCACTTCTGCTCAACTCTTCTCCTTTCACTTCTCCTGCAACTGTCTTTTCAGCTTGTGGTATCTACTCTCACTTCTGTGCCAAGGTTCACAAAAACATTCCCTGTTATTTCCTCTTATCTCGCTGCTATTCTCGTGTTTCCATCTTTCTATTCCATGTGACGTTGTCACCCCCAACACACTCTGTCCCAATCCAAGGTCAGTCACACTCATAATAAAAAAAAAAGTGCCCTTGAACCTGCCAACTCCTCTGCCGAGGAGACAATCAGGTGGGATGGCCCCAGACAGACATTCTGGTCTCTTTTAAGGACTCAGTGACCTCATGCCACTTCTAGTTAAGCATGCATGAAACTGTAGAATCATTTAGATCCCTCTTTATCTTTTCTTCTTCATCCAAGCCTTGTCCAGGATTTCCTCTTATGTCAACCTCTTTTTTTTCTATTCCAAATTCCAGAGTCCAAGCCCCAACCTCCTCGACTTCTCTTCTATAATACAGGTTACTTGACGATCTTGGTGACAGGTTTATTACATCGAGGATAGGAAATTTCAGTTGGGACACAAGCTCTCCCGAGGAAAAGTCCACACAGTTGTCCACTGAAAAGCAAGTGCGCGAATGAATGAAAACGTGCTTGAATTCCATTGCTTAAAGCCCATCAGCAGCAGCTGCGGCGCAAGAATTCACTGGTATTCATTAGGTACCTTGTTAAACCGCATCGCAAGGAAGTTCCGTACATTTATTTACATAGAAAAGACAGCAAGACAAAATAAACAAAAATTTCAAACTGAACGAATAAATGTAATTCAGATAGCAAGTGTCTTTGCTTTCGGCTGGGAAGACAGTGATATGCGTTTAGGATTAATTTCTTTTTAAAGGGAAAACAAATTAATGACTTAGTAAATATTGCCTGCTAGACAAGATCTCTCAAAACGTGGGAGAAAAATGATAAAAAATGGTTATTAGTGAGTTAAGAAAAGTCTATTATTTCAGTTAGCTACTTTAGCACAAGGAGCAAATATTTGCCTCCTTAAAAGTATTGATGGCCATTAAAGTATTGTTGGCCTTAAAAGTATTGATATACTTGAGTAAGATTAGGCTGACAATTAATCAGATAGCAAGTGTCAAAATCCAAAGTTTGCTTGAAGCTGGAATTGACTGAAGCCTCTAAACTTTGACTCAGAATCAAACCCGAGCCTTAGCAGCAGTACTGAAGGTTCATTGGTAGGCCCTCCTGGCACTGGGTTTCTTCTCAGCCTCTGAGCCAGCTGAGGAGATGGCACGACTCTGTTACTCCACTGTTTGATTTTTACCTATTGGGTTTCTGACGTAATTAAGGAGAGCAAATTTCCAGACTGAGAGTGTCTCCCTCAATTCTCTTGAAAAACTACTTCAAAGTTTGTTCTGGATAGCGGCCGAATCAGAGTGCAGCAGTTTGGGGCCAGAGCATTTTTATATAAAGATCCTTTCCGCCTGGGACTCACCAAGGGAGGGTGGTCACCAGAGAGGGAAAGAATCTATGAGCCATAGGGCTCCAGCATCTCACAGCTGGAAGGGTCCCTCGCCGTTAGGTCATCCAACCCCCTTAATTTACAGATCTGGGAACAGGGAGAATAGAGTGCAGAGGCCCATTACCCCTGAGCTGGCTTCAAATCTGTGCCTTCTGAGGTAAATTTAAAACTCACTCTACTCCATCATGGTTTCCTAAACCCAGTTCCTCCCAACACCAATTGTTTATGATATTACCCTTCCTCCACCACCACCACTACCACACCACCACCACCACCACCAAAAGTTATGTGGTCAAAGCCTGGTTGAAACAAATTTAAAGAACCTGCTTTTTTTTTCTCCTACAAGTATTCTCACAACCTTTCATTATTAATGTAGAATATTAATATACGTTGAAAATATTTGAGAGGAAAAATATAATACTTATTACCTAGTTTCTCTCCAGTTCAGTCCATTATAGAAAATGCTGTCAGACTTGTTCCAAGAATGTCTGCTCATCATGTCGTTTTCCTGCCACATCCAGGCTAAGCAGTAAATATAACACATGTGCGGCATAATGTCAGGTATGTAAAAATGTAACTGTACTTTCTAATGATTTCAGTCTCAAGTCCATATTCCATCTGAGAGCAGAAAATAACTCTAGACACTCACAGTTAAAAGCATTCAAATTCCACAATTTCTCAGTCAATTCAAGACTAAGACTCCATTATATCAAAGATGAAGACCCCTCTCCTCATGCTCAGTCTTCTTTCTCAGCAGTGTGTTTATGGGAAGGAGAACTTTGAGGTAACTTGGTGTGTATGGGGTAGGTTGTATATTTTTCAGCAGGGTCTGTACACACGTATTTCCATGGAAGCTACTCTTCTTGTCAGATCCCCAGGCTGACAGAAAGGACAGTGACAGAAAGTCTTTACTGGAAGGGCTAAGGGACAGCAACCTGGTAGAAAGACAGGCCTAGGGGATTTAGCTTATAGCAAGAATATTACTTTTACTTTAGATTGTATATTTATTTGAAGTGGCTTGAAATTACTTTGCAAAATATATAAACTTTTTACTTATGATGAATTTTTATTGAACTTTCTGCTATACCTTCTTATCCCCACCAAAAGAATCTGCAGGCCTGTCCTCCCACTAACAGCTAATTTTCATATCTTTCCCAGGATCTGGCACATTTTAGGGGTTCTGCTTTTGACCCACACTCTGCAATACTTGGAGCTAAGCACAAGGGTAGTATAAAAAATATGTAGTAACTGATTGGACATGGGCACCAAGCAATCAGCATGGATATTGAGTGGGCTAACCTTATACATCCTAGGTGTGTGTCAGCACAGGATCTGTGTGACTGGATCACGGTACTTAGGTTTAGGAGGGCCTGCTATTTGACCATTTGGTGCCATGCGAAGTGTGGGGCTTCTCTGCTCATGCTAGACTCCTTAGGCCTGGGGAAAAGAAACTTGGGGGTGTGGCTCAGCAATCTGTATTTTAACAAACTTTTTAGATGATTCTGATGCATAAAAAAGTCTGAGAACCAAGGATCTAAGCTATGTGGGCTTTTTTCTTTTTTTTTTAATTTATTTTTTGAGGTATTATTAAAATATAACATTGTGTGAGTTTAAGGTGTACAATGTGTTAATTTGATACATTTATATATTGCAATGGGATTACCACTTTAGCATTTGCTAATATCTCTATCATGTCTTATTATGCCTTTTCTTGCTGTGGGAGAAATTAAGATCTAGTATTTTAACAGCTTTGAAGTTTATAATATTGTTGTCTATAATCATTAGGCTGGGCATTAGATCGCCAGGACTTATATATCTACTGGTTTCAAGTTTGCACCCTACACAACATTTTCCCAATTGCCCTACTCCCCAGCCCTTGGTAAGCACCATTGTACTCTCTGTTTTTATGTTTGGCTTCTTTTAGATTCTACATATAAGTTATATCCCGCCCTATTGATTTTTTTCTATCTGTCTCATCTACTTAGAATTCCTTCAATGTTGTTACAAATGTCAGGTTTTCCTTTTTTCTCGTGGCTGAATGATATTTTGGGCTTTGTTTGTTCATTTTGTAGTTCCTTGGGGTGTAAAATTAGATTGTTTATTTGAGATGCTTCTATTTTCTTAATATACACATTTATTGCTATAAATTTCCCTATCAGAACTGCTTTTGGGGCATCCCATAGGTTTTGGTGTGCTGTGTTTCCATTGTCATTTGTTTAGAGATCTTTTTCAATGTTCCTTTTGACTCCTCCCTTGACCCATTGGTTGCTCAGGAGTATGTTGCTTAATTTCCACATATTTATAGTTGTTCCAGCTTTCTTGTTATTGTTGATTTCTAACTTCATACCATGGGAAAAGATCACTGATATTATTTCAATCTTAAATTTGCTAACATTTGTTTCTTGTGCTGTCATACGGTCTATACTGGAGAATAATCTATGTGCATTTGAGAAGAATGTTTATTCTGCTCCGTTGGATGGAACGTTCTATAAATGTCTGTTAGGTCTATGGGTATAATGCATGGTTTAAGTCCAACACCTAGTGAAAACAACAGTGAAATAGAATGACTATAATTAGTTTCAATAATACAGTTCTAACATTTATTGTTAAGCATTTTGCTAATTGTATACCTGTTTCTGTTTTATATGGCTTAATTGTACAACCTTAGGTCCACAGGCTAACATTCTAGGTTTCAGTTTTTTAAAATTTATTGCACGAATATAGTGGGAGAGCATTTTATAGTTTGCTTTTTATTTGTGTAATTTTGACAAAAGATTATTTGACAGAGAATTGCTTAATATACAAGGATATAGTATATAAAAAGGGCAGATTTTAGTCAAGTTCAATTTCATATAGAAATCAAAAATTCAAATTAAAAATATTATATGAAAATCTTGAAAGAAGATACATTGCATTCTCCTTCTCTTCTTAACATTATTTCTCCTTCTATTAATAATTCAGGATCAATATTATGAATAATCATTATTTTATTTATATGTACTTTTGTCCTAATTGATTGTTTCTAAAATCATTATTGGATTTGAACTCAAATTAATAAAAGCTATTTAAAAGTATCCAAGGTAGAAGTAAACTGTTTCTGATGGGGCATCCAAAGGAGTCTTCAGTGCAAAAAGGGAGTGAACTTAAAGTCTATTGATTTCATGACATTCATTCAACAGCTTCCTTATTGATCTTCTTGCCAATTCTTTTTAAGTAAAAATTATGGTAGAAAAATTATTAAATAGTAATATAGGGAAAGTCGTAAATGAATCTCTTTGGAAATAAATAGGCTCAATTCTTTAAAAGAATGTGATATTTCCCCTGGTTTTCAAAACAACTTTACTTATAACCTGACATTTCATAAGAATTATGAATCGGTGATTCACTCTAAATTTGACATTCTATAAAATTGGGTTCACCAAAATAAGACCATATAGGTAGTTAGAAAATAAACTACTAAATGTATTTTGAAGAACTTTGTATTAATTCGGCAATTAAATGTCTCACCTAATCCAAAACTTATCTAAATAACAAATACAGGTTGTCTTTTATTTTATTTTTTCTCAGAGAAGTAAAACAAAGCCTTTATTATTCCCACATAGTCACTGCATCATTCTGGCATGTCTTTGGTTAGGTATGACTCACTGTACAGAAAGGACCACTTTTCACTACTGAAAATAGGAACTTGTTTAAACAGAGCATTGTTAATTTTATGTGGTTGAAACAGGAGACTACCTGGAAGACTATTCTGTTATTCTATGCCTCTGAGTCATAACTAGAAGTTATAGCATGGGATCATTATAAATAAAAAATGTAAAATAATAATAACAAAAATAAAATAAAGTAGGAAATAATGATCAAAAGGTAGATAATATTTTAAGCAATGCATTGTTATTCATCATTGACTATACTGCAAGAGTATTTTAATTCTTACAAGCTTATAAACAGTATAGTATTTTGTAATGTTAGGCAAGTGAATTAACTCTTGGAGGTAGTTTTGTCTCACAATCAATCTGTAGATTTCCGTTGAGAGACTTGAGTTATGATATCTTTTCCATATTTCTTTATTATTATTTTTAACACATCTCCTAGTTTTACTTTCCTCTTTGGGCAGATGGAGATATTGTAATATTTGTCTTGTTCCAGGAAATTCTTAGAAAAAGGATTCTTTATGCATATAAAATGATAACAAATTCCTTACACATGCTTACTGGACAAACAGACCAATAGGTAGGACCTACTAAACAAAACAAAGAAATGGATAAGATGCAACAGAGTTAAAAAGAAGCTGGCTACTCATTGTTGCCTTGACTAATATTTGACTAATAAGATACCTTTATGTCTATTCCTCAAATGCAACATGATCTGCCTTGTGGTATTATTAGAATCACTAATCATAAATAAAACATTATCACAATAAAATAATAATCAAAGAAGCAATAGAATGAAATAATTTATAGACCTTTTTTGAATGGCATACAAAGTATCACTCAAAATTAATGAAAGAAAAAAATAACACCTGGCTTTATACTAGCAAAATATTAGTGATTACCTGATATAGCATACATTATTTTTTAAAGTTCTTAAATGATATTAATAAAATACTGTATATATTCACTGTGTATGTCTCACTCCCAGTAATATATAATATTAGAATTATATATACAGTATATACAGTATATGAAGTAAATATGTATATCTACATGTATAATTTATATATAATTTATGTGACATGATAAATCAGTGGTCTACATGTTAATAAGCAGAATAGATATTAAAACCAACGGGTTGTTTAAGGCTAATATATTGAAAAGAAAAGGGCACACCTGTAATCTTAAATGGATGTGAAAGCTCATAAAAGATATAAAGACTTCTAGTTTTCTCATGGGATGTTGACAGATGGAAAGAGCATCACCCTTACAATAGTGACACAAAAAGTCAGACAAACTACAAATTCAAGACTTTAAGCTCACAAGAGAGCTGTGTCACAGGGCAACTGACTAACCTGAAAGATAAGAAGAGAAAAATACCTGCAGGGAGAGAGGGATGAACTTTTCCAGGGGCTAAGGTAACCAGGAATACTGAGAAGAATCCAGCTAAGGAATTAGTTAAAGAATTGGTGGAAGCCAAGAGTGAGCTAGTGAGAGTGTGGAGAGGCTGGAGACCAGAGATATAACAGGTTTCCACTCTTGCAGGCTCTTCTCCAGGATTCTTTCTTGGCTCTCAGAAAAGGATTGGTGACAATTCTGAGAAAGCAACTTAATGGTGTAGGCCTGCGGGGAGGGGAATGCAGTCCATGTAGGAAAGGTAAGAAGTCCTGGGCAGACCCTTCTTGCTTATTGCCCCAATGGGAAAAAAAGCCTAAAACTGCAGGCAGGGGGACAACTAACACTGCTGCACTGATAGCACTGGGGAAAACCATTCTAGCTGTGTGTAGGAAACAGAAAATTCTCTCTAACCTTGGAAGAAGGGCAGGATATGTGTGGAGTCCAGAAATACAACTGGTTGGTGGGGCAGGAGCATTAAGGAGGCCACATCTTCAAGGTCCAGGGACACAGTGCTTTCATAAGACTGAGGATTAACCAGAATAACAGAGACTCCCCCTCTTGCTTCCCTCCCACCAAACTAACAAACATTGAGCAACAGATAACTGGAATAATGCTGGGGAAGTTTCAAGAATATGGAGAGAGTGACCCTCTCTAAGATACAGCAAAAAGGGAAGGCCTCAAGCTAAAGATAAAGCACAGATTGAGAAAAACCCTCTACAAATTAGTCCCCACCCTCAATGCAAAATATCTCTAGGAGAATTTGAATGCTGTGATATACGGATTGTAACCATAGCAACAAGAAATGCAGACCCAATTCAACCCCTTCCTAGATTGTCTCAATTCCCCAAAATAAAGTTTTAATATAATTAAAAAGATATAAAGACCTTTTAAATTAAAAAGTCTTTATAAATTAAAAGTATTTATAAATAAATAAATATAAATTAAATATAAATTAAAAGTCTTTATAAATTAAAAGTATTTATAAATTGAAAGTACATGTAAGCATAGAAACTGTTTGCCTCAGTTTCTGTTTATATACAAGATATCCAACTTCTATCAAAAAATTATGAGGCACACAAAGAGGCAAGAAAAAGCATCAATTTACCAAAATAAAAGCAATAGGAAAAAATTCAGATATGACAGAGATGAAGGGACTATCAGAAAAAGAATTTAAAATAATTATGATTAATATGTTGAAGGCTTTAAAGGAAAAGCTTTACAACATATAAGAACCAAAAGGCAATTTCAGCAGAGAGATGGAAGCTATAGCATGGAATAAAAAGGAAATGTTAGAAATGAAAAGCATTGTAGTAGAGATGAACAATAATCTTATAAGGCTCATTAGAAGACTTGATACATCTGAGGAAAGAATTGTCAATTGGCTAATTGACATTAGCTCAATAGGCAGTACTCAAACTGAAACACAAAGAGCTCTAAACTGTACCACTCATTTGTTGCTAATGAGAATGTAAGTGGTGCAACCACTTTGGGAAACAGTTTGGTCATTGCTTATGAAGTTAAACATACACTTGCCATCTGATCCAGGAATCCTGCTGAGTAAATACCCAAGAGAAATAACAACATATGTTCACACAAAAGCCTATATGTAAATATTTATATTTTACTCATGATTGTTAAAAATTGGAAAAAACCCAAATGTCTTTGATGGATGAATGGACAAATTAGGGTACAATGGAATACCACTCAGTCATAAAAAGGAACGGACTTGACACACCCAGCAACATAGTTGAATCTTGAAAGCATTTGCTAAGTGAAAGAAGCCAAACCCAAAAAAACTACATACTGTAGGATTTCATTTAAATGGCATTCTGAAAAAGGTAAAACTATAGATTTGGAGAACTTATTAGTGGTTGACAAGGATTAGAGTAGGAGAAGGAATTTACTACAAAGGGGCAACATGAAGAAATTGGGGAGGGGGGTGATGGAACTGTTCTCTATCATAATTTTGATGGTGGATATATGACTCAGTGTGTTTATCAAAATGCTTAGAACTCAAAATGACAAGGGGTAAATTTTACTGTGTGTAAGTTAAAAAAAAATTAAAAGAGATATGAATTGTTTGTGTTGCTGTACACAGAGTTTGGAAATGGAGTAGTGTTTAGGGCTGGTGACATTTAGCAAACATATGGTACATACAATTCAAATTTATTCTTTTTCCTAAATATCTGAATGATTCCAGGGTGAAATCCAAAGGGAGTTCTTTCTCAAACAGTCCTCCTTTATAGAGAACACTAAATTAGAACTTGAATGAGCTTCTCTCTTGTTCTGACCTAGCCAGATTAAATATATTATATAATACATTATATAATACATTATAACACTTACTAATTTAAAAAAAATTGTTTGTTTCTTAACTACTTAACATTAGATTAATCCTTTTCTTCTTCCTCACAAATATTCATTATTACTCTTTATCATTTTACAAGGCATCCAATTGTTAATTCATTAAAGAATATTTGTGGGTGTGTTAAAGAACTATAAGGTATGTTGAAAACATGCTGTCCTTACCTAAGTATGTTTCAAGTTATTATCCACCACTAAATAATTTGTATAATTATATGGCTTTGCTACTGGTATTCAAGTTACATTGCCTTCCTCTCCAAAGGAATAATGAAGAAAATTTTAAATTATAATCAACTTTATTCACATTTCTAAAAATCCTTTTAAATACTTCCTCAATTATTTAAATAATGTGCATACACATAAAACATGAATAAAATGATGGAAATTTTCAGGACTGTGGGAGCTATTTTTCAACAAGTGTTCATTTTAGAATCTGTTACTCATAAATAAAGTTACCCTGCTGTCACTAATCAATAGCCTTGAAACCTAGAGATATTAATGCAAATGTTCCATTTAAAGTGTTCAGGAGGTTAATGAGAGAGCCTGAGGTGGGGCTCTTTCTTTCCCAATTCATAATATATTAATGTAACCACTAAACTTTTGGGGAAAAGTCATCTACCTACTATTTAAAGACAAAGGAAATCATAGAAATAAACTATGAAAAGGGCTTCTAAATATGCCAATAAGTTTGACTATTGAAATATAACGTGGTACGCTTTTTAATACAGTATCTAGGATTTAATTTTCTTTAGAATCAACTTGCAGTTTTAAAAAATGGGACAATTCTTGGATGACTAAGGCAAAAAATATATATTTGCTTAATTCATTTTGTCATCAGTACGAACAGTTTATCATCTCAAGATTAAAGATAAATTAGGTGAGAGCTATATGTTCAAAGCAGAATTCCCGTCTTTCTAGATCAGATGTTTCTTCTTTGTGTTACAGACAGGCACCTTCTAATTCACTCAAAGCCACAACATCGCTGACTCATTCTTTTCTCTACTTTCTTAACCACCACTCCTATTTGAGTTGTACCAGTTCTGTATCTGCAATATCTCCTGAATGAATCTGTTTCTGCTGAACTCTCTTCCTGGCAGTACAATATTTCAGGGCTCCAATACTTCTCTCCTCTCTGCACGAAGCTTTGCCTTGGTTTCCTGCCCAGTATCTCTTCTTCTGGAATTGGGATCTTTCTAGACATTTTAGTTCTGATTAACTCTATTTGGATGGTTGGTCTTTGTTCCCAAATATCCCCTGTGATATTCTAGGACAACACAAGGTAAATATGACACCATCTAGACCAGATCTCATGTTACAGAGGGTTTCCTGTTTTTAATGCTAGGGTGAAAAGTTTTCGTTACACAAGTGGCAGTAGAAAGATACTGATTTAGCAGAAGGAATATGCAGCAGTGTGAAGACTGGATTTCGAGAGAAAGGAAGACTGAACAATCAAAAGGGTATTTTTATATGAGGTCTGACAATTAAGTTTGTGAACTTGTTGCATTGATGTTGCTAACCTTTTTGATATCAGAGGGATTATTCATTATGAATTTGTACCAACTGGACAAACAGTTAACCAAGTTTACTATTTGGAAGTGCTGGAAAGCCTGCGTAAAAAAGTTAGATGACCTGAACTTTTGGCTAACAATTCATGGCTCTTGCATCACGACAATGCACCAGCTCACACGGCACTGTCTGTGGGGAAGTTTTTAGCAAGTAAACAAATAACTGTATTGGAACACCCTCCCTACTCACCTGATCTGGCCCCCAATGACTTCTTTCTTTATCCAAAGATAAAGGAAATAATTGAAAGGAAGACATTTTGATGACATTCAGGACATCAAGGGTAATACAAGGACAGCTCTGATGGCCATTCCAGAAAAAGAGTTCCAAAATTGCTTTGAAGGGTAGAGTAGGCGCTGGTGTTGGTGCATAGCTTCCCAAGGGGAGTACCTCAAAGGTGACCATAGTGATATTCAGTAATGAGGTATATGGCACTTTTTCTAGGATGAGTTCACAAACTTAATTGTCAGAACTTGTAGTTTAGGAGAAAGGTAGTGAAGGCCTGAACTAGGGTGGCTACAGTGGGAAAGAAAAAAAAAGAGACAGTGAAAAAGTGTTAGATAAAATCTACTGGAGTCTAGCAAGGCGCTGTTTAAGGAGAGGGATGAATGAGAAGGAAGCACCAGTGACTGGGAGGTTTTCAATCTTTGGGATGAAGAGGATGGAAGTGCCAATAACAGACAAGGGAAGAGCAAGTGTTGGGAAGCACAAGGAGGCTTTATGCTTAGAGAGACTGAGTTCTCATCTGTTTCTGTCACTTGATTCCATATAATAACAAGTATGTCATTTCTTTCTGCTTTAGCTTGCACATCTGTATAGTAGGGAAAGATACCTACCGGAATAAGATTGCCATAAAAACTGAGTAAGCAACAACATAAAAGGCACCTGCCACACAGCAAGTTCTGGACAAATGGCAGTTATCATTTATTAATCTTATGATTATGATTACTCTAAAGAAATAAGCACCATCCTGATTGTTAATCAGTAGTTAATAATTGTCTATCTACCCGAGAATTGGGGACCTCGTGCATCGACTCACATTGTCCAGGGAAACTGACCTGACTAAGAGTCTAGCAGTCCATTCATGGAAGATGATCTGTCTTTGGGAAGAGCCCTCCAGCAGGCTTACTCAGTGCATCTGGTTTGCTTGTCATTTGAAGTAATTTGGAAAGGATCCATAAACTGAAAAAGAAAATGCAGAAAGACAGGTTGAGGAATCTAGGTGGAAGCTGTCTGTAGAGGAGTCAGCAAGGACACATTAATGAGAGGCTTCATTAAGATAGAAGCTGGGGGATTGAGGGTGGGGGCAGAGAGACTCTGCTTGAGCCAATGCTAGTGCAGCAGACAGGGTGTGGCGTGTGAGCTGTTGGCTGGAGAGGTGCAATCACCATAAAAAGAGGGAGGTACCTGGGAAGGGCAGGCTGCAGGAGGGTGGAGACATGGGAGGGGCAGGATGGGCAAGGGACAAATGGGAAATTGCTGGACCTATTTGGGTGGGGCTCGCCTAGTAAAATCATTTGCAGTTGCTGGAACTGGCTTGAGTGTCTTCCTTTATATGGTGTCCCTACTAAATGGGCACTGCTTCCTTTCTGTGTTGGCTTTAGTCATTCCATTATTACTCACCTAAGGCAGCTGGAAGCTTCATGCCACTAGGAGTGACGGGCACAGAGCATTTGTGTCTGTTTCACTTGAGCAACCACAAGCAGGATTGCGCATCTCTGGAACACGAAAGATGGCATCAGGGATGGAACAAACATAATATCAGGGTGGGACAGAATTATTACTTGAATTAATTATATTGCAAAAATGTGCTACCCATGAAATTATGTGCATGACACATACATAAGTATGTATTTAGGTTTTTGTGATTATAAAATATGCTTTTTATTCAGTATTTTAAATTATAACCTATAGCATTATGTGGTTGACATGTAAGAAATAGGAAGGAAGAGGAGAAAGGACCATTGGAATAAAGATCATGGCTTTGGTATAAGTGAGAACTGGATTCAATTCCAGCTCTGCCACTTAGCTGTGTGGCTTTAGGCAGGTTACTTAACCTCTTTAAGCCTTACTTTCCTCACCCACAAAGAGTGAAAAGTAATACCTAACAAAGGAGTGTTATGGGAATTAAATAAAATATGTAACGGAGCCAAACATAATGCATACTTAACCAATGACAGCTGTTACTCCATATTAAATTTTACATTAGGTGCTTTTTCTTATAGTTATCTCACATATCCTTTCAAAACCATTGAGGCAGGAGTGTGATTCCTGTTTCCTAGAGGGAGGAAACAAGGCTATACTGGTTGAGCTATTTGCTGGAATCGAAGACCTGATAGCAAGTAAAGGTAGAATTGAAGTTCAAGTCTTTTGACTTTCGAGCCTGATGCCCTTCCTATACATTACATAAAGATACAATGAAGTAGGAATCAAGGCCACCCTTCAGCATTTATTCAGTCAAGTGCATTATTTCACAATGCAATGGGAAAAGCATCCCATATTCTAACTCTATGAAATGGGGCGGTTGAGCCTGGGTAAGGGATCGTCATTTTGGCTTGAGATTTACAGATTTGTTCAACCCTGTAGCACTGAACATCTAGAAGCATCCCCGCTTCACTCGCAAAGAGAAGGGGGCTCAGGAGACAGACAGACCATAGATAAAGCCAAAGAGGGACGACAGTGGAAGTATGGTGGGTTGAAGGTGATGCAGCCTTTCTTGCTGCAGCCAATAATTGTTTTGAAAAGCTGATCATTGCTACAAAGATGCTTTTCGTTTTTACCTGTAAAGTGACAATAATCCAAGTTTTCTAACAAAGACAGCCAACACAGAAGAATGCTAGGCACTTTTGTGAGGACTCTGCATATGGGGAAGCTTAATCTAGTCTAAGAAATGTGGACATCAAGGTGGACATCAGTGGTTTCTAAATGTCACCACCACCCCTTTTATGTTGTTGTACTGGCTGGAGCTCATTGCCCTGAGAAAGCCCACATGTGCAAGTGTTGCTTGGAAAACCCTGCAATGCTGACTCTTCTTTAGCTATTACTACTTATCCTCATTTCTTGGTACTCCCCACCTCAAAGACTGTGTTCAAGCCAGTTCAAGCCTCTCAATGGCCGTCCTGCAGACATGTGCTGTATCCTACACTCTTCCCCTTCCCTTGGTAATTCTTCTCCTTCAGAGAGTAGCACGAAGGTCATTCCCACCACCTCGTCTTCCTGACCCTTCTCCCTGAAGTCTGGGTTGGAGACCCTGGAAAGGCCTATTCGCCTTTCCTGGCCATGGCCCCTATCTCACACACACCTCACTGCTGTTTACTTATTCCCATACTCCCACAAGACCCCTGCTCCTGAGGGTAGGACTCACAGCTTTCCTGTCACCACTGTACCCAAGGGCCTAACTCCATGTCCGGCACACAGCAGAACAGGATCTCCATAAATATTTGTTGAATGAGTAAATGTATGCATAAAAATATACATCTATAGTTTGTGAAACCAGGTTCTTTTGAAGAAAATGCAATTCATGAGCCAAGTTTTCCAGCAAATTGTATTCAGTCATAATAATACAAACATGCATAGCGTTATCTGTATAGTTCTTGATTTTGAATGATAAATATTTCTGCTCGTTCTGAGAATTTGTGCCAATTTATGAAAATGAGCAATATTAAACATGACAGTAGGTTGCTTCTGTTTAAAACTTGTGATGGTAACGTCCTAAAATTACAGTGCTTGATTAGGAACTTCTGTTTTAAAAACAATATAATCTGGGAAGTGAAAGGAATTATTTTACTTCAAAAATAAAGAGAATACGATCAACTTCTAAGTATAAGTTAAGTGAACATTATGTTTGGTACACGTATGATTACATTTAGAAATAACTGCAAGATATTATTAAGAAACTGATAAAATACCAGGTAGGTATACTGAAAAGATATGCCTTTTCTGGTTATAGAATATGCTTTTCCCCAAAATACTCGTAATCTATCTTATTTGTAGATAATTTCACTTGAGAAAAAAAGTATTTTTAAGTCCTTGTATCTGAGATATTACATCCTTTCAGTGTCTGGTGCCCGTGTTAGTCAAGCAGGTACTTAGTCCCATTTCTCTCTTACAAATCAGCAAGCTGACACCTTTACAACATGAGGAAGGAAGGATACAAGCATGTATTGATAGAATGACTAGGTTGGAGGTGTTTTTATATTCATTTTATCCTCTTGACAACAGGGTGTCAAGCTTACTTTTCACTGTACAGAAAAGAACACCAAAACGCAGAACAGTTATGCAACTTGCTTAAGATGACAGTGAGTTGGTGACAATCAGACTGATCTCAGCACTCGTGCTTTTTCTAACATACCAAGAATACAGCAGTTGCCCTCATGTTAACTGAGCCCAGGTTCCTGGACCCCAGTTTATTATTCCACACAATAGACGGTGTCTGCTTTATTTAAATTAAGTATGGGTGTGTCCCCAAGGGAAGCTGGCTCTCGGCAACATTTATCAGAATGGCATATTTCGGGGATCAAGACGTCTGGATCTGCATTCTGGTTCCATGTTTTATTAATTGAGTGAACTGAACAAGTTACTTAACCTCTATTTCAGATTCCTCACTATTAAATAGGTATTAACTAACTCACAGGATTCTTCTGATAATTATGCATCATAATGAATGGAAATTATTAAACCCAGTATTGAACACATTGTAAATTCACCTCAAAATCAGGCATTTTTTTATACAAAGCTTGATGATGTGTTTTATTTATCCATTATTAATAGTTTCATATAATTGTATTAAAACAATATTTTATTAAAGAAATAACTTAGATTAACACGTGAAATTGATTTACTAAGTTACATAACATGAGACTGAAACATTTGGGCCCTTGATCCAGAGCCATTAATAAGAATCTGTAAAATATACATAAACACATTTGTCATTTTCACAACTTGGAGGTGAATTTTCATGTGAGGAGTAGTAAGATTTAGAAAATCTTTGAGACTGTAGTATTCTACTTATAATACTTTCTTGCATGCCTCTCATCTTCGATTCCTATTTTCTGATGGAAGGAAAGAAAAGTGTATGTGCTCATCTTACCTGTGCTACTTGTTTTTAACTGTTCATAGTTTGACAATCAATTCTGTCTGTGATAGCTATTAACGTTAGCCTGTATTACACGTAGTAATTTCTATGGCTGATTCTGCTTTCACAGAGATTTCATACTTTTCAAGAGCCTTGTGCTTTGCCTTGCTGCTTATTAGGAAATTTAAAGGTAAAATAGAAGACATGATTTTTCCATTCCTTTCAGTTGAATTTTTATACTATCAACACCTTATTACAGTTTAGTTAGAATCACCCAAAGAAACATCAGTTTATGGTTGAATGCATAATTTAAAGGCAGATGAACACAGATACAAATACTTTTCCCTCTTTCCTGTAGTGTCTGAAAAATTCAGTTTGTTTTGGAAGGGACAAAGTTAGAGATTTAAAATAATGTAGTCTAATTTCATTTTTCAGTGAAGTAAACTATAATTCAATGCCTAGTTTTGCCACAAACAAGGTAAAAAGACAGTGAATTTGCTAACCATTTTTAAATTAAATTATGCCATCCCTTTCTAAACCCCATTCTCATATTCTAAACTGGTTTGCACCTGATGCTAATAAAAAAAATGAGTATCAACTTCCTGGTCTCTTTGCCTTGATTTTCCATCTGGGGAAAGTCTAGCCACTGCTATTTCCCACCCTTCCAAGACTGCAAATCTTTCCCCATTCAAGTTCTCAAAATATTTCGTTATACCTATCTGATACTCAGATACTCATAAGCTAGAACAACTCCACAAATTTAAAATGAGAATAACAAAAGACTCACTAAAATAAAAATGATGCTAAGACCTAGTTTTCATTTTAAACTTTAAAAATAAGTTTATATATTTGTACTCCTTTAATAGGACACTTAACTGCTAACACACAGAGAACCCATGGCATTAAGGCCCAGAAATTTCAGGTAGTGAAAGAGTCACAGATGGAGATAGCTTCAACAACAGCTTGTCTTCCTATGTATTTTGCATTTTTATAATATCAAGAAATCTCATATGAGATTTGTTTCCTCCAGGAGGCAATGAAGTAACTTCTCTGCTAACCTACAGGTCAAGGCTAATGTAAACAGAACTGTCAACCCTTCATGATAAGAGACTTCCTAAAGTTTGCAGAGTTTAAACTTTCCAGATAAATCCAATAGTGGCCATGTAAACATGAGGGTTTTTGACATGGATGCCAACCTCTAGGAAGGCATTATGGGATTCCTCCCTCAATTATAATGACTACGCCACCACCACCACCACCGCCGCCCAGTTGGGAAGTTGCAAAATGCAGTCAAGTTATTCCAGGTTATCTCAGCCAGCAATCAGGACTTTCGCCTGGATTTAGTCTGACCTCAGAAGACTAATGGAGCGAGTCTGAACATGGAAGAACTATGGGCTTGGGTGCAGGGGTGGAGAATTTTACATAGATGGGTACACAGAAACCATTACCAGCAGAACACATGGGAGAGATCTGGAGGCTGCTGTGACAGCTTGATTTCTGCTTCACTCTTCAGAAAATGGGTATTGACGACAGGCCAGAAATATAACCTGCATTGCTCCACATAAATATTAATCACACACTTGAATTTTATATTTTATTTTTAAACTTTGACACATGCACTCTATTCATATGTCAGATATTTTAGCTTTCATGTAGTCTAAAAGTTTTGCTTTTGAAAGATTTTTTGCAATGGGAGGTACGTTTAGTAAATGTGCATTTTTATTTTGACCAGATCCATACCTTGAGAGGGGTTTGAATGTGCCAGCAGATTTTTTTTTTGCTAGGTGAGAAAGGTAACCTAGTTCTCTGACCTGGCAACCCTGGATTTGTCACTACGATGCAAGTTTCAAAATGAAGTCAAGCATTGATGAAAGGAGCATCAAAATTCAGCTGGAGCCTTGGAAGAAAATCGAGTTTTATCTGTTTGTATAAATCTAAAAGTCAGTGTCAGATTTCTGAGCTCTTTGGAACAGAGAGATATTTGGACTTGAAGAATAAAGACCCAAAAGAGGAAAGAAGGAGCTGGTGCTATCAGAACTGCTCTGATGTCATGAGAGGAAATCTTAGATCTGTACAGCAGGATCAAGGGGTGGGAGAGAACATTTTCAATGTAATTGTCTAATTGAAGGCAATTTATTGCCAAGGTCCAAAGTTAAATTTGCAATAAGCAATCTGATTCTTTTTGAATAACTCAAAACGAAGTGACTGTCACTCAAAGTAAGTGAAAATTAGAGACAACATAAGCAACATCTTGTAGAATTTATATAGATGAAACTCTTAACCTTAAATAAAAAACATGGCAATTTCTCTTCTCCACTGTGGGGTTGATATTTACATAATAACATTAAGTAGGAGAAGAATGGAAGTATGGTACTGCTGTGGGTCTTTAAGGGTGCAAGAGAGTAAAGACAAAAATAATCTCAAAAGTTTAGGAAATGATTTGTAATATTGCCACCAGAAATTATAGCAATCACTACTTAATATAACCATTTCCCAATGGGACAAAAAATAAATATGCATGGTACAGTTTAAGAATAAAAAACATAAGAATAAATTAAGAATAAAAATTAAAGAAAAATTAAGAATAATTTAGTCTTTTATTACGAATAATACTTTTAGGTTGAAGATAAGCCAGCCAATATAAGTTCCTGGGATGTTAAATATGCTTTGAAAATGGGATGTTTCTTTTGAGAAGTAATGTTGTAATCTATAGTTTGTGCATTTTATCTTTTCCCATGATGATAAGTGAAGGAGAGACTAAAAGGAAGCAAAGGTGTGTTTCAGTTGAGAGTATGCCAAATACACAGTGATTCACAGCGTCGTAATCAGACAGGCGTGACATTTCACTAAAAAAAAAAAAAAAAGGGTTCACCCCACCCACCCTGGAAACTGTTCTTTGCCCAAGCTCAGCACACTGACAACTACTTTCTAGACATGTCACCATGCTTATTCTGGATTGGCAAGGAAATTATATGAAAATGCTGACCAAGGCAATTTAAATCATTTTATGGCTGTAATGCTGGCCTTTTCATGTA
Source organism: Rhinolophus hipposideros (assembly GCF_964194185.1). Lineage (NCBI taxonomy): Eukaryota > Metazoa > Chordata > Mammalia > Chiroptera > Rhinolophidae > Rhinolophus > Rhinolophus hipposideros. The sequence goes on from NC_138063.1 coordinate 34,341,449, forward strand.
GATTCAGCTATGAATGTGAATTGTTTTTTTAATTCAAGAACTAAACTCATTTATTTATGACTTTTTGATTTGTTCTACATTTTTCATCATTTTATATGACCTGTATATTTTTGAGGAAAACTGTAATAAATATTTCTGCTCACATTTCTTTTTCACATCTAATTCTGTATGTAGGATTACATAGGTTAAACACATTTACTGCTTAAAGGACTTTAAGAATTATCTCATCAAACCACACATTTTATGGGTGAGAAAATGGAGGACTTGTCTACCATCACAAAAGATTGGATTTTTGCTAGGAGAAAAATCCAGTCTCCTAGGAGATACTCTGATTTTTAAGAATAGACTTACTTCATGAGTTATATAAAATGGATAGCCTTTGCAAATTATTGCTAATAAAATCTGCAGAAAGAATAGGCATTTGAGTTTAAATTCATGGTTTCCCAAAATGGTAGTGCATGTGAATCACCTGGCAAATTTAAAAAACAAAAACAAACAAACAAAAAAAAACAGTTAAAAAACTCAACACAGACCTACTGACTCAGAACCTGGTAAGGTTGGTCTCACTCATTAGTATAGTAAAAAACAAACTCTCCAGGTGTTTCTAAAGTCATGAGTGAAGACATGAAGCATATGTTTTATGGCCACAGGTGATGCTGACTATAGAGTCAATTTGTATTTATGACAGGCATGGGAAAATCTCTGCAGGAATGTGTTTGCATTTTTCATCAGTAAGTACTCAATGAATATCCACTCTATGTTCATGAGTGTGGATTAGTGTCTGAGAAATAGTGGGTATTAAATAGGCATATGTTTGCTTTCAAGGATAGTTCAACAGAAAGTAAGCTAGAGTATCCAGCTAAATTATCCAGCTACTTAAGGAACATAATCGTAAAATTTTAACTCGGCAAAACTCCAATAATAAAGGCTGTTTTTCAAGGCTCTTTGCTGTCATTATTTCATTTGTGGTGTATGTAAAATAACCTCTGAGCTTTATTGAAAGTCATGCCCACTGAATTTTTACATAGGAATTTACAACTGACTCAATGATCAAAATAAATGTTGGAAGATTTTAAAATGAGAACTCAGTGTTCTTACAAAATTCTGAGTAAGTATGCAATAAGAATTAATGAAGGCTACATATCTTTATTAGTGGTATAAGGGTGTCTGTAGTTGATTGGTGTCCAAAAATAACATTGAAAAAAACCCAGAAACCACAGCATCTTAGACCATGTTATCAAATGGCATCATGGGTACTAGACAAAATCACAAGCCAAGCTTGTTCTATAGAGGATACATTTTACGTAGGATTTTATAAACCCCAATATTCCAAGATCTTTTCCATTCTTTTTGTAATTGTGCCCCTACTCATTGCTTCAACACGTTACGTAATTGAAAGAACAAGAAAGATGTTTCTGATGGTGTCACATTTTGAGGACTCAACTAGGCCAGAGTCAGATACCTTGGCCCCCAGCAATAGTAATTAGATATAGGGGGTAACAATAGGATTCTCTCCTTAACCTTCCTTTATTCTCCAGGGAGCATCACTCCCATTCCTCTGGGAATTGATCTTCCTTTCCTTTTAAGCCATGTTTTCAGAGACAGAGAGAGAGAGAGAGAGAGAGAGAGAGAGAGAGAGAGAGAGAGAGAGAGATCTTAAACATAATGTTTCTCTCACCCAGCCACAAGGGTAGACACATAAATGAGAAACATCTGCATCTGCACAAGATCTTGGGATTAATTAAAATGGCAGTTACAAGAAAAAAAACTCTCATCTCTACTGGTGAAGGCACAAGACAGTCTTCTGTAGAGAGTCAAGGCAAATGGAGTGACAAAAAATGGGGCAAAGTAGAAAGAGTCCTGGCAGTTTTCGAGTCCCTATCCTGTCATCCTGTGAGCCTCCTGCCCCTCCTTGCCACGTCCAGTTCTTTGTTTTTGTGAATCAATACATTTTTCTTCTGGCTTCAAAACCCAGTTTAGACTGGATTTCTATAACTTATAAGCAAAAGAGTTTTAACTCAATAAAAATTCAAAATACCCTTAGATTTCATATACCATTTAGGGAAAATCCACATTATTTAGCTTTCTCATATAATGCACTTGTATGGGAGAAAGGATGGCAGAAGAATTTTATCACTGGATACTCTCACATAAATATTCATTGTTGGCTATTGTCTGGGAAAAATAGGAATCTAAAAATAGCAGCAACAACAAAGCCTCTTAGAAAATGTAGGATTAAGCCAAAAGAGGGATAATAGATACAAGAGTAGATTTCAATAGTTATTACTAAATATGTTTTATATTTATCATTTTGCACATATGTAAATATTTGCACAACTCAATTTCTTATAGACTAATTTTTATATTGTATTTTGAGTTCAAAATACCAGTGATTTTGGAAAAATCTTCCCAAGTAAGCTAAATTTATTATTCATACATTTGTAAGTTCGATAGTATGTTAGATATATTTTTCTTCAATTTAAATCGATTTTATCTATTAGTTAATTATGTTGTTTTTAACAAAATCTTCTAAGTGATTTGAAATGAAAAAATGTTCTTGTCAAAATCTGTCATTTTCATCGTATTTTATCTATAACCTTAGTTTTTGTTTATATTTGACCTAACATATTAAACATTTTCAACTTGCAAACAACAAAATATCCCAAGATTTCTTATGTTCTGAACAATTATAATTATTTTATTTGTATTTTTTATTAGTTGATTGGGCTTCCCTTGTAATATTTACTGTAATGTTTAAGTATATTGTGTTTTTGTTTATCATCAGCCTCATTGACAAACTTTTGTAGTTTCAGTCTCTATAGTCAAAAGTTTGAATCATATTCAAAAAGTCAGTGCATTTTTGAGTTTTCTGAATGCCATGTCTTTTGCCTTATGTGAAGACATGAAACATATGTTGTATGGCCACAGTTGATACTGACTGTAGAGTCAATTTGTATTTATGACAGGCATGGGAAAATCTCTGCAGGAATGTGTCTGCATTTTTCATCAGTAAATATTCAATGAGCAACCAGTCTATGTTCAGCATTTGAGATAGGAATTGTGAAAGAGTCAAAATGGTGTTGGGCATGGTCCTTTTGAGTTGATATACATAACAACACGAGAAAATAATAAGAACTAAATTATACTTTCCGTTAACAGTTCAGAAAAGGAAAATACATAAGCTGGATCTGCTGTTTCAGAAAATACAGGAACTGTAAAGTACAAAAATGAGTGACATGTATAGAGAGAAAAGGGGGAAGAAGATATTTCCAGTACTGGGTTCACCCCCTTCTGAAATGGAACCCTCCTGTATATATCCTGATCAAATGATTAACCCACACCCATATTTGTCCTCATTAGTGATAAGGAACTCAGTACCTTGTGGGGAAACTCATCCATCCTAGACAGTTTAATTAGAAGTTTCTTTTTCATGTTTAATTGAGATTACTCTGGATTGAAAGGTTGGACACCATCCCTACCAGAATGGTCACACAATCTGACACCTTGTCAGGAAGAACTGAGCTCTTGTCTTCTCATTTTACATTCCTCCAAACAAGGATTGTTAGGGACCTTGAGGCTTCCTAGAACTGTATGAAAATTCCTGTGCCAAAGAGAACTCTACAAGATGAAGAAGATACTTTAACTCTCCACCAGTTCTTTGGAACAATGGAAACAATCGTAGACTTTTCTTTTGGTGTGATAAAGAGAAAAGGGAAATCAATGGCCTGAGACTTGAATTTCTTGAGATCTTCCGTGTTCCAGGCCCTTCAAAGGGGCTGTGTGTTGGGGGAGTACTTTACTTGTATTACTACGTTTAATCCTCAACAACATTGTGAAGTAGGTGTCTTTATCTGAATTCTTATACTTAATGCTTAGAAAGGATAAGCAGGGCTGAGCATTTTCTCTTGACCCATTATGGCTTTCTATTTCCTTTCTTTTAAAGTATAGAACTAGCAGAAGATCCCCTAAGTTTATGATCTTATATATGATCTTAGTGATCATATATATCTCACCACATCCAGAAGACTTTTGAGATTGATGGGGATCGATGTATAATTTATACCCCAAAATGGTATAAACTGGGACTGTCTAGGCAAACCTGGACCTCTAGATTATTGTAACTTAAGGTCACTCTTAAGCCATCACAAGGTCCTAGTTAGGAGCACTGTATCTTAGGGACTTGATCATAGTAAATGCATCTTTTGTTTCTAACATGGCCCATATCTCTATGCACAGTATGAGAAAGAATATATCAGCTTCTTATATCAACATCCACTCAAGAAGATAAGTTTTCTTTTTGTTTTCATAAAAGATATATTTTTACCTAAATTCACTTGAGATTCTGTCAAAATTGCAAACTAAAGAGGACTTCTTTAACTCTGCCAAGACAACAGTTGAGGCGAAGTTCAGTCTTGCATGACATTGTGCTGACTACCGATCAGACAGCTTACTCTTGGCTTTCCATCCACTCAGTTTCTCAAGGGTTGAACAGGTTGGAGCTGTTCTCCATCTCTTTGCTCAGTCCTGTGTAACTGCTATCCCTGTATATCTCGGGAAAAGGCGAAATTAGTATTTGTAGAATCCCTAATGATAGATGATTTGATACTTTAAGATATTATTATCCTAAATAGACCCTGGGACACTCTTTCAATGATAACACCATTGAAGAGTTGAACTTCAAAGATCCACTCAGTAGTATCATCTAATGACTTTCATTAATTTGGATCAGCAAATATTTAGTCAATCTATAGTGAGAAATGTTTTGTGTGATCGTTACTTAACAAGAAACTAAAACTTGTTCTACATGCACAAATAGACTGACTCATATTTTGAGTTGGGATAAGCACTAATAATACAGGTAGAAACGTGTTCAAATATGCTTTGGAAGAGCCAACTACCAAACAGAAGATTAAATTTGTCAGCATTATCCAAAATGATTCAAGATTGGATAAAGCCAAATTAATAAAATCTTGTCCAGTTTTACTTTACTATCTTAAAACTTGCAAGTCTTAAAAAGAATGCTAATTGTCATTTTATGTTAAACTAAAGAATAAGGAAGTTGATGTTGACTATATTAAATCAATTCATTATTATGCAATTAAAATATGGAATTATAAAATTCAATGTGAAAAAATGATTTGACTATTCGATTTATCTCTTTTTAATTCCCATCAGCTTACAGATTTGGGACGTCATTGTTTTGGCTCAGTCATATTTTGGATGATCTGATGTGTCCTGGTTCTATGATAAATGGTAGAATCATAATATGTTACTGAACTTAGCAACAGGTATTTATACTTATGAATAATTTTTGCAGTTTGGGATTTGAAAACATATTTTAAACCACAAGGCTACTTCTAAAACAAAATACCTGATCGTGAGGATGTACAATGAAATGCTTACACAGACACTTCTTATATAAATGAAATAAAATACTTTGGAGCACCTAGAAATACCAGCAGAAGATATTAGAAGAGTAGACTAATGGATTTTTTATTTTTGTAAAGTTCCCTGCCTATACATTTATTAGGGTTATGTTAGTTATACCAATATTTTGGAGGTATAACTTTAGCATATAACTTTGGCTCTCTTTCTCAGAAAAAAGATGTTTGCATTTTCCAATCAGTTTGCCATGTCAAAGGAAACACTGAGCTCTAAGGTAAACAATCTCATTATTTTTGTTGGTGTTCTGGTACCCAGGACTGTACAATCTGGGTAAGGAGAATCACTTCATGGTAATTTCAGTATTGTGGGCCAACACAAAAAAATGCACGTGCAAAAAGTTGTAAAGCAGTAGTTTCCAAACTTTAGGGTGCATAAATACTATCTGTGAGTCTTGCTAAACATGCATTTTCCTTGATCCCTTGCCTTCCCCCATCCCAGGAGAGATTCATCTGGCCTGAAATGAGATCAGGAATTTCAGGTTTACTCATTGCTTGTAATCGAGATGCGGCTCTGAGAACATTTGTCCAATTTATCAAAGACTAGAACAATGGCTGGAAATTGAAGACAGGTGTGGTAAAGGTAGCAGTAGAATGTTTCTTACAGCCTTTTTATTTTATTTTCAGCCTTTCACTTTCTTTCTTATCAGCTCCTTCCCGCAATCCACTGTCTATCCCATAAACTCTTCAGATTATATTCTATTTCTCCTCATCTTTCTATTAGAGCTTACACTGAGTCCCTTTCAAACAGCGTGTTTTTCACTACAATAGGTTACTCTTGACATACATTAATCACCAACTACTCCTCTGTTTGTTAGAGAAGTTTAGCAGAGTGGTTAAAAATAGGCTACCCGGATTCAAATCCTGCCTCTACCATGTACGTCCTATGTGCCCTGAGACAGTCACTTATGCCTTAGGTTTGTTATCATTGAAAGAGGTATAATAATAGCATCTATATCATAGGATTCCTGTAAGGAGTAAATAAACTAACAGATATAAAATGCTTAGAACAGCACAAGGAAAAAGTTACAGCTTTGTAAATGTCACTTATTATTTATTGTGCTTAAGCCAGTGGACCAGTTGTCTGAGTTCTAAAGAACCTGGGTTCTTAGTGTAAAACTTTAGTAACGTTTTGAGTCTTGGCATTAGAAAAAAGAAGAGTATTCTTTTTACTATTCTTCAGGACCCATTGGTTTCTCTACATAAACATAAATACATAAACAGGCATCGTAACCAACTTAAAAAAGGCATGGGAGAACCATGAAAACAAGAACAAGGACATTTGTGAATAAAGTTAAGTCTTTCACATCAGTGTGTGAAACAGTAATAAAGAATTGTTTCAGAAAATAATCAGAAAGTTATTTGAGACAATTTAGGAGCTATTTCTGATAATATTATTATTTTTAATCTAGAAAGAGAAGTACATTGTCTTAACATTAACAAAGTTCTTCCAGCCTACAGGCAAGCTCACACTTGCCTCATTGCCTGATCTGGGTCCGTACTGGTGGTTGATGGAGTTATCTTACTATCTGGCATCAAAGCTTTGCTTGCGAAATGTCATTGTCTAGGGAAATACCTTGACAAGTTTGATGGTGATGTAAAGTAACGACTGGAAGCAAGGACTCCAAGGAGGAGAAATAGGTCAATCACTCTACTTTAGAAATAAACTTGAATTTAGAGGAGAAAAGAGAAGAGAGCAGAGCAGAGAGTAGAAGAGAAATGAACAGGAAAAACAAGAGCATTCAAGCAGGATAGCATGGGCCAGAGCCTAGAAATAAATTCCTGTCACTAATAAATTCCTGTCATGTAGTTGGGTAAATTATGAGATTTTAAGAAAAGCATTTCTAATGTTATAACGTTTTGTTTTGTTTTTGCTTCCTAAGCCTCCAGTGGAGCCTGGCATTACCATATATTTCTGTGGGGGTGGTGTTATGAATAAAGGGCTGGGACTATAAAGGGAAATGTGGGTGACTGAATGCTGATGTAGAGAGAAAGAGCGGTCAAGGAATTCCACATGGTGAAATGCAGGAAAGCGAATGACAGGCTATGGCAAAACTGAGAGTGGTATAAAAAAGCAGCTGCATGGTTGCCCTGACTCAGGAGTGGGTATGACTACCTCCTCTCTACCCCATATAGTAAATAATATATATATAATGCATATGTTATATATGTAGAATATACTACATGGCACGAACAAATTATGTATCATACATGTATATTGCTTAAGCCTCTCATTAACCTATCAGGTAGGGACTATTTTTACGCCTTTTATGTAGGCAAGAAAACAGAGGTATAAACAGGCTAATTCACTTGTTCGAGATCATATAGCTAGTAACTGACAGAACCAGGATGTGAAAAAAGGCTGTCAGATATAGAACACAATATAACATTCTTTACTGAAAAACTGACTTGAGAGATGGAAGGATGATGGCGGGATTATGTATGAGAGCAGCTAAGTCAAAAGTTCAACGGGATGACCTGAGAGTGGGAACCTAAGTAATAGGTGTAAACAGAAAGGTCTGAGCTGGGTGCTTTGAGCTGGTGATGATAGTAAACAGCCAAAGCAACAGTCTGGGACTGTCACAGACAGAGCTCTTCCTTGTAGCTGGGATTTTGCTGTTCACTATGGCATGATGTGTTTGAAGTTCAGCTCCATTTAAAGCATATAAAAAGCTTCTGCATAGCAAAAGAAACCATCAACAATACAAAGAGGCAAGCAACCGAATGAGAGAAGATGTTTGCAAACAACACCTCTGATAAGGAGCTAATATCCAAAATACATAAAGAACTCGTACAACTCAACAACAACAAAAAACCAAACAGTCCAATTAAAAATTGGGCAGAAGACCTGAACAGACACTTCTCCCAAAGAGACATACAAATGGCCAACAGATATATGAAAAGATGCTCAACTTCACTAACTAGTAGGGAAATGCAAATCAAAAACTATACAATGAGATGTCACCTCACACCTGTTAGAATGGCTGTCCGCAACAAGACAAATAATAGCAAGTGTTGGAGAAGCTGTGGAGAAAAAGCCCCCCTCATACACTGCTGGTGGGAATGTAAATTGATACAGCCACTATGGAAAAAGTTAGGGAGATTCCTCAAAAAGTTAAGAATAGAATTAGCGAATGACCAGCAATCCCTCTTCTGGGTTTCTACCTTAAAAATATGAAAACAATTATCCATAAACATATGTATATATACCTTCATGTTTACTGCAGCATTAGTCACAGTGGTCAAGACGTGGAAACAACCAAATGCCCTTCCATAGATGATCGGATAAAAAAGATGTGGTACATATATATAATGGAATATTATTTTGCCATAAGAAAAGATGAAATACTGCCATTTGTGACAACATGGATGGATCTTAAGATTATCATGCTAAGTGAAATAAGTCAGACAGAAAAAGTCAAGAACTGTATGCTTTCACTCATATGTGGGATATAAATCTGAAAGCAATAAAGGAACAAGACAAGCAAAGAGACAAAAACTAATAGACGCAGACAACAGTTTAGTGGCTACCAGAGTGTAAGGGGAGACTGAATGTGGTAGAAGAGGGAAAAGGAAGTCAAGTACAGAGGGTGCCAAAAAAAAGGTGGCACATTTTAAGAAAGGAAAACTGTATTCAAATTGTAATATTCAGTATATACCAATACCAAAAGATGAATACAAGTCACGTTTGACTTCTGCAACTACAAGAGGTGCTCCAAGGGGTTACCATCAACATCCAGACACTTCTGATTATGGTGAACTAGTACTTGAGCAACATTGACCAGTCTCCACTCGTATACAGTTTTTTAATTCTCTCTTATCCAGCTTTATATTTTACCTTCTCTAGTCCAACACCAACTTCCATACATGATCTCATAGATCCTACCAATACAAATGAACCGGCACTTTCAATTCCTTTGGTGTATAAGCTATTTGTTTTAGAGCAGAGATTATATTTATCCATAAGGCTGTGTTGAGACCTGTGACGCTTAATCTTTTTTGTCAACTTGGCTAGGTTGTAGTATCAGTTGCATGGTCAAACACCAGTCTAAATATTTTTATGAAGGTACTTTTTAGATGTGATTAGAGAGTAGACTTTAACTAAAACAGATTACTCTCTATAATATAGGTAGGCCTCATCCAATCAATTGAAGGCCTTAACAGCAAAGAGAGTTTTCCTGAAGTAAAAGGAATTCTCAAGACTGCAACATACAAACCCTGGCTGGGGTTTCTAGACTGCTGCTCTGTGGAATTTGGACTCAAGACATCACCTTTTACCTGAATATCCAGCCTGCTGGCTTGTTCTGTGGATTTCGAACTTGCCAGCCCCTACAATCACATAAGCCAATTCCTTAAAATAAATCTCTGGCTCTCTCTTCATAGACACACACACACACACACACACACACACACACACACACACACATCCTATTGGATATATTTTTGGTTCTATTTGTTCTGATTCTCTGGAGAACTCAGACTAACACAAGACCTAAACTTCATTATAGGCCTGAAGATAATGAGCAGAGATGGGTAGATCTTGAAAACGGCTGCTCACTTCCAGCCAGGAGTATTCATCTTGAGATTTTTGTCTACTTCCTATCGTCTTGACCTGTGTTCTCCCAGAAGTAGAACCTGAGGCAAGATAGAGCCTTGAGTGCAGGATGTTTATTTAGGAAGCAATCCCAGGAAGCGGGGTTAAAGGGCACTGGAGAGAAACGTGGGATAAAAGAAAAGCTTATACATGGATACATCACCAAGTCTGTTACCAGCACAGGTGACTGATGCACAGGAACCACCTGAAATGTCTTGCAGAACTCTCTGGCCAGAGGATGAAAGGGAGAAACATTTGTCCATCAGCTTGCACCCTCCATTTTCTAAGAATGTGCTGCATATTGTACACACATGGGCACCATATGGACTCACTACTTCCATGATGAATGTTGAAACTTGCAACCAGAAGTACTTGAGAGGTAAAATAAACTCAAATATTCTATTCTCTGATCATAAACAATCTCCTGTAATTCGATCCTCTCATGTTCTTACATTCATTCATTCATTCATTCATTCATTCATTTACTTATTTTTACCTGCTTTCCAACTCCTAATCTTTGATTCTTGCATTTTGTCCCATTCCCAGTGTCCCATTCACAACGCCCTATCACAAGTCGATTCAAATCCTGTCTCCACCATTTACTTGCTCTCTGACCCTGGGGAAGTTAGTTGAATTCTCTAGGCCTGTTTTCTGGTCAATAAAATGGAATAATAACAGTACCGACTTTACAGAGTTGTTATGAGCATGATTTGAGATAATGCATGTAAAACATTTTTGCCTGACACATAGAAACCAGTCAGTAAATGATAGTTGTCACAACTATGATGGTAATTATAATAATGATGATATTTGTCAAACTTTACGTACAACAGTTCATTACTTCATCTACTTTTTTACCCTTTGGCCTTTGGCTTTCTTCTGGTCCTGACCAATAAACTTTAAGCCTGAATTTATAGTCTCTTCATCTGATTTGAACTTTGGAGCAGAGTTAGATATAATTACCAAAAAGGAGAAGATTAGGGTTCATATTTATTCAGGGTCCCTAGCTTTAGCTAGAGTAACTCTATCATTTTTCGCACAGTGGTTATTGCAAAGGATTATCATTTGACTCTGACTTCTATCCTAATCTCACATCTGTCCCGCAGTGATGTCCTTACTTCTGAGTGAAAATTGAAATCCTGACATGGCCTATGTCAAAACCATCCCCCTCTCCTTACTTGTATACACATATTTAGCCATCTCATCCTTCCTACCCTCCTTTCCTCCTATCTCACAAGATACTTTGCACCATTGTGTAAATCTAAGAATTTAACATTTGTTCTTGCTTCATTAGATCAATACATCTTTTGTTACCTAGTCAGTGTGTGAGACCCTGCCTTAAAAGAGCTCTGGAACCTGACTGCTAGGCTTTCAGTCTTTGCTCTGTCACTTTCTAGCAGTGTAATGTTCGGGAAGTTAACCTAGATTTATCAAGTTAACCTCTATCTAAATACTTATTATATAGGGTAGTTGTGAGGATAAGTTAATGTCTGTCAATTGCTCAGACCAGGGCCTAGAATATAATAAGGGTTGTATGAAAAATAGCTGTTAGTCTTCTTGATTTAAAGGATACATCCATTGAGAGACTTAGTGGGAGGCAGAGAAAAAGGGAGATACTCCCTCTCTGCCTTCTGGAGTCCTGAGCAAGAAGATTAGATCCTCTCTCCCAGGGATTTGACACTTGAGCAAGGGAAACAAAGACTTAAGGGACAGGTGAGAAGATACTCAAGGACTTTGAGAGCCTATGAAGTTGGAATGTCAAACGTCCTACAGTGGTGGTATCAGTGTGACAGGACATGCAGTGTGCTTTCTTATGGCCAAGGCCCCCTGACTCCTCCCAGTTTTCTGAGCCTGATTCATTAGCTTTTTGTTTATTCTATGATGTATCTGTTATTGCTTCGTTAAATTCCTTTTCTGTGATGTTAGCTGGTGTCCATTTCTCTTGTCGGGGCCAGGAATCCTACGAACTATAATGATCACTACTGCTTCTTGAAACTCATCCCTTGGGGAATGTCATTCCCTTATTCCTACCTGAATGTTCCTTAGATTCATACTTCTCTGATTTCTCTGCCAAACTCTATAATCTCTCTCTGTTCCCTTCGTGTATTTTTCTTTTTCTCTAATTATTTGCACTTCCTCTGACTGAGCTCGTCTATGTCAATGTCTTCAACTACTTCAGTTTAAGTGTAAATGGTTTCTACATCTATCTTTCCACTTCAGCCTTTAGTCCTAAATTCCAGATGCAATTTTTGACTTCCTACTATTATGTGATCTAGATAAAATGACTCTATCATCTTCCACACCTGAATTAGCTCCTGTGTGTGTGTACTTTCTCCGTAATACACAAGCCAAAATTATGCAAATTATCCTTGACTCTTTCCTTTCTTCCCATTCTCTTCTCCTGTTACTAATGCTTTATTTATGATCTCTGTTCTTTAGGATGAACAACTGCAAGATGTTCTAAATTTGTATTTTTTAAAATGCAAATATGACACTTGTCCTTTGCTTAATAATGTCAGATACTTCTCTGTTTTACTCATGTCATACAAAGTAATTCTAGTCAAATTATTTCAGTGCAAAACTAATCAACTCAAGGACCACTGTGGAGGCCTTACTATGAGGTATAAAGTATTAGAAATGCAAAGGCACATACAAATAATTCTTCATTTATAGAAAGAAAAACACAATGCTTTGGACACATATTATGTTCCACATTAGATCACTCAGCCTTGCCCTTCTCTTGTCTTTCTCTCACGTCTGCATAGTTCCTGGTTGACTTAACACAGATATGAAGAGAGCATCTTGCCACTTCCCTTTCATATCCCAGTCACCATACAAGTTTGGAGTGACATTAAGTCCTCAATAAATTATTGTTTGGAAAATGTCACTTTAATTTTATAGTGTTTAAAACATACCAGCATTGATTATATGAAGGTCTGACAAATAAGTTTGTGAACTCATCCTAGAAAAAGTGCTACATACCTCATTGCTGAATATCACTATGGTCACCTTCGAAGTACTCCCCTTGGGAAACTATGCACCGAAGCCAGCACCTAGTCCACCCCGCAAAGCAATTTTGGAACCCTTTTTCAGGAATGGCCATCAGAGCTGTCCATGTATTACCCTTGATGTCCTGAATGTCATGAAAATGTCTTCTTTTCAATATTTCCTTTATCTTTGGGTAAAGAAAGAAGTCATTGGGGCCAGACCAGGTGAGTAAGGAAGGTGTTCCAATACTGTTATTTGTTTACTGGCTAAAAACTCCCTCATACAGTGCCATGTGATCTGGTGCATTGCTGCATGAGTGAATTTTTAGCCAGTAAACAATTCATGCAAGAGCCATGAATTGTTGGTGAAAAGTTCACATTGTCTAACTTTTTCACACAGACTTATCAGCACTTCCAAACAGTAAACTTGGTTAACTGTTTGTCCAGTCGGTACAAATTCATAATTAAAAATCCCTCTAATATCAAAAATGTTTAGCAGTGGTTATCAGAGGGGAAGGCAGAAAGGGTTGGTAGATGAGAGTAAACGGGATCAAATATATAGTGATGGAAGAAGAACTGACTCTCGGTGGTGAACACACAATGTGATATATAGATGATATATTACACAATTGTACACTTGAAACCTATGTAACTTTACTAACTATTGTCATCCCAATAAACCTTAAATTAAAAAAAAAGTTTAACAGCATCATTGCAACAAGTTCGTGAACTTAGTAAGAACCACTCCCTGTTGGCACAGGGGATAATTGGGGATTTACTCCTTATATTTTTTATATTGACTGTAGTAGATTTCTAGCTTATAACAGTGGACAGCATCTTTTTTTAAAAAAAAAAAAATCTCCCAATAAACCCAGCAGCAACTTTGTTGGAATGATTACATTAAACAAATGAACATCCTAAGAATATCGCTTAACTCTATTAACGAGATTCCTCTAAGCTATTAAGCTAAAAATAGATCGTAACATTTAATACCTTCAATAAGATAAAAAGAAGTCAAATGATTTTTATTAAGATGTTCTCTCTCTTTCAAAGAAAGAGTTAAAAACAAAAACAGAATCCTGCAATCTTACATCAGGATGGTGATTGCTAAGAAATGAACTTACTTCTTAGGATCCTTTATGAATATTTGCTGAAGTCATCAAAATGTCTTGTCTATCTGACTTAGGTACTAACAACTCAAAAAATGCATGGGATGTAACTGTCTTTTTTAATGGCTTGAAATAGTTGAATAAATTACTTCAACATTGTTATGGGTTGAATTGTGTTCCCCCCAATTCACATGAAATCCTAAGCCCCCTTACTCGAGAATGTGACCTTATTTGGAAACAGAGACATTGCAGATGTCATTAGTTAAGATGAGATCATTAGGGTGGGCCCTAATCCTGTATGACTGGTATTCTTATAAAAATGGAAATTTGGACACAGAGACACATAATAGAGGGAAGACAATATGAAGAAGCATAGGGAAAGAACAAGTCAAGGAGAGAGGCCTGGAACAAATCCTTCCCTCAGAAATAATCGACCCTGCTGACATCTAGTGAACTGTGAGATAAATTTCTGTTGTTTAAGTTGTGCAGTTTGTGGTATTTTGTTACAGTAGCCCTAACAAACGAATTCTAACTATATGACATTCTGGAAAAAGGCAAAACTGGGGATAGTAAAGATATCAGTGGTTGTCAGAGGTTAGGAGGGAGAAAGAGATGACTAGGCAGAGCACAGAGGATTTTTAGGGCAGTGAAACCACTCTGTCTGAGACTATAATGATGGATGCATGTCGTTATACATTTGTTCAAACCCATAGAATGTACATAACCAAGAGTGAGTCCTAATGTAAACAATGGACTTTGGGTGACGATGTTACATCAATGTGTTATCAGCTGTAATAAATGTAGCCCTAGTATGGGAGATGTTGATAACTGGGGATGTTATAATGTGTGGGAGCAGAGTATATGAAAAATCTCTACTTTCGTCTCACCATTGCTGTGAACCTAAAACTGCTCTGAAAAACAAAGTCTATTAAAAAAATGTTACACCATGTTTCATAGAGCTTGTAAATGTAGAATATACCACAACCATGTGGAAGCAAAATAAGTCTTTCTACTTCTGAAAAATACAATGTAGCTATTTCTCTTGTCCTGTTCAAAGAAAATATTTATAGGGAAATATGACAGCTTTGTAAGTGGTACTTGGTAATTATATAAATTCTACATTTTAATGCATAAGTAACAACAGGATCCACAATCTAAACTGGAAATACAACATACAATTTTTTTTAAAAGATAAGGTTTTCTCCAATAGTCTTAATCTTAGTCATGTCCTAACTGCACAGTGATTTGTACTTTGCTGGATTTGCAAATTGTGAAGATGGGAGCAACCTTCTTGGGGACTTTTATTTATTTAGGTGTTTTTTGGAATTTATTGAAATTGAAGGAATGTATTTGTCTACAAGACTGGATAATGAAAAATGAATTCTTAAATAACAAGCAGTTATTTGTATACATAGGATAAGCTCAAGTTTAAATTGTTAGGAGAATGATTGCAAGGTCCGTAGAGATTTTAAATACTCAAACATGGAAGTTCTTTCACTTTATTTCCTCCCTTTTGTCCACTTCTTTATTTACTAAACAATGAGCACATGAAATGACAAGAGGTAGTCATCAAACCTCCTGAAATGCCCTCAATTTGCTACTTTTTCTTCTCAATTCCTATGGCATCTATAGATTGGACAATAGGTATTTTCTCATTATGATTTTATGGGTTCCTGTCTTAGAGTAGTATTCTGTTAGCTTATTTAGATAGGCCAGTGATTCTCTCTCTTGGAAGCATATAAAATCACCTGAAAGGGTGTTTTGTTTTGTTTTTGTTTTTTTATAAATGAATGTACCTGTGCGCCAATCCCAGAGATGCTGATTTAATTGGTGTGGGGTGAGGCCTAGACATCAGTTGTTTTTGTTTTTTTTCTTACTCTAGAACTGATTGAAGTGTGCAGCCAAAGTTGAGCACCCCTGATCTAGGCCATGTTTTTCATTCTTGGCTATTCATCAAAATCACCTTGAGCACTCGTAAAAACAGATTCCTAAACCACTTACTCAAGAATCTAATTCCATAGTCTGAGGTTGACTAAGGGAATCTTGTACTTTTACAAGTATCCCCAGTGCTTCTGGTAATTAGCCAGTTTGAGAAACACTGAGGGCAGCCAATAAAAATGCAAAACAAGCCAGAGTGGTCTGCTTTACAACAAAATTTCCTCAAACTCATCTTACTGTTGTTTCTCATTGAAAAACAAAAATTCCTTTTACCATTTTTGATTTTTCCCATATGTGTGTTTGTGTATGTGTATTTGGCTTAGCTGTCCATCAATACCTTTAGAGCATTCAAGAACCAATTTGCAATATTTATTTTATACATTCACATGCACACAACACATAAAACTAACAAATTAAATACTGGTAAAGTATTTGTGCATATGTAATCACTCTAAGCACACGCAAAATAAAACCTTTTTATTTTATTTTATTTTAATTTAATTTAATTCTTTTATTTTTTAAATTATAATAACAGTTTATTTGAGCCAAAATTGATGACATGTGCTGGGGAGCAAGATCTCAAATGTTCCAGAAAACCTTTTTAAATGACATTTTTCTTTGGAGAACATTTATTTCTTTACAATCAATACTTCTCTCACCGATTCTGAATCACTGTCTTCTAACCAAATTTGGGATTTTTAATTGACATTCTTAGAGTCTGACAGCACTGGGTCCAAAATGCATATAATCAACATATTTCCTTCAGGTTTTTCCTACTGGAATACTTCATCTTCATTTGGGAGATAACAGCACTAATTGGGGGGTGGGAAGGGAGTTCCATTCTGCTGAGCAGCTTTTTTTCAAGTGGTTCTGCACAAGGAGATTCTCCACAAAGTTGCTTCTTGTTAGACAGGTATCTTTCAACCAGAGATCAGAGTATAACTACCAAGTCCAGGAGGGTGGGGTGGGGATGAAAGAATTCCTATATTTTCATAATTTAAATATTATTATATGCAGTATTCTAATTACAGTATCTGTTACATACATTTATACTCAAATCAGCATGGTGTTCTAGAAATACACATTTCACCTAGAAAGATCTCTGCAACTTATACTCAGGAAATATGAAGTTTTTGCTCCACACACAATAGGATTTCCACATTTAGCAAACAAACAAACAAACAAACATAAATACAAATAAAACAGTATCATCATCAGCAATAACAAAATAACACATTTTGAGACAATAACATATTAGATTTTCTTTTTTTCCCTTCACTATACGCTTTACTTTTTATCTGTGGATACCTTTCACTTAGATTTTCAAACCCTCTGTAGTTAGAATTTTTTTTTTTTTACTTAGTCTCAACATGTTTATTTAGTTTTATTTCTTCTACATGAAAGGGAAATTTATTGATATATTTACTTTTACTTTCCTTTTCTTCTTCTTCTTTTTTTTTTTTTTTACTTACAATTGGAAATAAAATAAGATTGTCCTGGTCTGAAAACAAAACAAAGCATATACAATAGACAATGTTATACCTGCTGGTTATTTAACAACAAACTCTCCAGAAAGCAAGTCAAAACAAAACAAAACAAAGAAACCCTCTGATTTAGAACATGTGATGATTTCCACTATTGCAGGACCTGGCAAAATATTGGGCTTATTCCAGTCTGAATCCACACTATGCAAATGGAATCTGGGGATTCCTATACTCAGCATTTTCCCTAAATTATCCCATTGCAGGGGAATTAGCTGTAGCCAATTGATTGCAGAAGCACCTATAATGCAATGATAATTTGAGCTCAATAGCTAATTGAGGCTATTTCATAAAGGGAGTATGCTTTAAAGGGTGTAGTTTCTTTTGTTTAATGTTAACCAGTTAATCTAATTACATAAGGGAAACCACAGTTAACACAAATGTAAAGTATATTTTTAAAGTAGTTTATTCTAAAAATATTTATGGCTTACTATCTTTCCTGTCTCCATCCCATAACTATTTTCTACATTATACACTATATCTGAAAGTTAAAAGTTCTTATATACTTTATAAATGAAAATAAAAATATGGATGTCTAAGAAAAGATTTCTTCCATTTGATGTTTTGTCTATTTGTTGTATGATACAACTGGTAATATAAAAAATTTTCCCAATATTTTCCATTTCTTTTAATTGACATTCACTAAGAGGTTTGGAGAATTTAGAAATCTAAATAATATGTTGAGATCATAAGCACCTAACATCTAATTCTAGAAATTAATATGACAAAACCATTTTTTTACAGCTTTGATTTTTTTTCTTTTTCTTTCTTTTTTAGTTTTATTTTTTTACTAATTTACTACTCAAATTAGTAAGCCTCCTCTCCTCTCTGACCTCTGACCTTTAAGTGAAAAAAAGACCTAAATCTGGCTCTGTTCAAGTTTAATGGTGTAACCTCAGGCACATCTTTTTTCTCTGAGTCTTCTCACTTGAAATGGAGGATTAAATGACATAATGTACATGAAAGTTTTCTATAAACTGTAATATGGCACTTTCACATTTTTAAGAAGATGCTTAATCTAAATTATAAAATTTGAAGAAAAAAGGAAAACCTGAATAACTAATATCCTTAGGAGCTCCATTGCTCAGGATCTTTAGCATCAGGGACCAAGAAAATCAATTTAGCAAAGTATTTGGTTCTTTTTGGTGAAAGCAATTTTCCGTTCATTCAGTCTTTTCATTTAGGTCAGGATACAGGTCAGGTGCACAACTCAAAGGTAGTACTCTGAGTTGATTTATGGTTTTTTTCCTTAAGAACTCTGAAATAAACATTTGTTTTATTATGTTTCCCTTTGTCCTAGCCATGCAGAGTTGCTTTGATCTTGTTGTAAATCTTGCACTCTCTCACCTCGGTGCCATTGTTTATTGCGCTATCTCGCTATCTACATGGAAAAACTTTTTCTCTTTCTTCCTCTATTGATAAAGTCCTATACTCCCTCAAGACTCATTTCAAATGTCATGTTTCTGGAAAGATCTCTTCTGCCCCTTCTGCCCTGAGTTGGCAAATTATCGCTCCTTTGTGCTCCCATCAGACTGTGAGCTTACTATAGTCACATCATTTTTCACTTTTATTTGAGATCCTGATTTAGTGCATGGGACATAATAAGCATTCAAGGAAACTAGTTGAATAAATCATTGTCTGTCCTCTTCTATCTTTTCTCATGACTTCTCTTTTTCTTTCCCCTGGTCTTCTTATCTCCTATTCATTTTAATATTTTTGTTGAACGTATTATTTTAAAATGTTTAAACTTGGGTATGTTCTATTGATTGTTTTTTGCTATCACCGCTGTCTCTAATTTTGTGCTATAGAATTTAAAAATCCTGTATGTTCTGGTTTTGTTTTCATATATTGAGATACATGCAAGTATTTCATTTTAAAAAGACTAGAATTCTAAAATGTTTCACATTCCATTTTAAAAGTAGTACAACTAAACTATTCCCTTACGCTATATTCATTTTGTAGCATATTAGAAAAATAGGGTATTGGCCAGGCTACCCATGAACCAATGTAAGCTGCAGCCTGCTTCTCCTCTGTGGCCTGGTTCCTCTTACGTTTCTCTTCTTGGCCTTGGGTTTGCTCTCTCCATACATAATATATAACATAAAAGTAAAAATGTATCTATTTAAATAATAAATATATCATGTAAATAAAATATATAATATAATTTAATATAAAAATGTATAAAATGTTACAACAGCAGAAAAAATAAAAACAATTTAAAGCATAAATATTCCTTTCAAGTCCAAGCAGAAGGAAAATAAAATAAAAGTCATCTGAGGTTATTCATTGATTCTGCTTCCTAGCCTGGTCCAATATCCTGTGTACAATTGTCCATGGTGTGAATTTATGTATCCTTCTTCTTCATTAAGATCAATATCCACCCTCTTCCCCTCACCAGAACAGTCCACAAGACATAGTGAAAAAGCAATGCATTTTCTAGAATTTGTTTTATTTGGTTTAAAATAACACCACCAGGACTTCAGCAAAACATACCATAATGTGCTTTACTTTCAGAATACTGGTAAAATAGCAAAAGAATTAGCATAAGAGTTGAGCCTAGCATGAGATAAAACTGAGCTTTTTCTCTGTGCTTGAGACCCCTGATCTGTCTTAAGAGAAACACAGAGGGCAGGCACTCACGCACATCCTCAAAGTACAGGTAGAACTTCTCAGAAACATTCTAGTTCAAGTTCATATAGGAAATTTTTACCAAAAGACAATCCAATATACAAAGTGCTTCTCTGTCCACAGAGGAGAAAGTGTTTTGTGTGGTCATGCAGAGCAGTTTCTGCTTCCCATTCTCATCTTTCTCATTGTCTTCCAGCACAGAAAAAATAGCCACGGTTCATAGCAACCATTGCACAGACCAGCAGTCGAAGCCCTCATCTTCACCCTTAGGGCCACAAAGAAGCAACAGGACCATTGAGATGACAGTCTGTTCATTTAACCTGAGGTAAGAACAAATTCTTAGAGGCATTTCATGAAACACTATATAGGATCTGAGCAATAGACATTTATATTTGTTACATCCAAAAAAAGCTACAGGAGCATTGGGGAATGGGTTTTATTTTTACTTCAATAGAAAACAAATTGGAAATGGTTCCTTTGAGTATATATCACATTTGCTGTAGCAATAACAACATTTAACATTTCTATCTAGCCGACAGATCAATTGGGGAAGCTCTGGATGAGTTTTGTGGTTGTCACTTCAGAAAATACTAATAGTTTCTCAGGGAAGATTAACATTTCAATGGACTTATAAGGCAAAAATACTTTCACAATATCACCAGATTCAATGACGAAAACATAAAAAGCTAGACACTCAAAGTTAACAACCTTCTTATCTCAAAAAGAAGTTCCATTGAAGAGAGACTTTGAATTATAAACCTGTTTGGTTTTTTTCACATGTGCCAATTTCCATATAGTTCCAAATATATGCCAAAAAGAGCATACATATCACTTAAAATTGCACTGGCTTGGCAGTTATGAAAAGTGCTCAACTTCTAATTAAAATTATAATGTCTTATCAAAATAGTAGGATTTTTAATGAAGTAATCATATTCAATCTTGTGTAGGATATTTATTGTTGCATTCATTATCAGTAAGAATATACCGTATTTCCCTGAAAATAAGATCTAACAGGAAAATAAGCCCTAGCATGATTTTTCAGGATGACATCCCCTGAATATAAGTCCTAATGCGTCTATTGGAGCAAAAATTAATATAAGACCCTGTCTTATTTTCGGGGAAACACGGTACATTGGTACTCTGTTTTTGTGATGCAAGTTGGGCCATTAAATCCCACATCTTTTGACCTGGAAAGAACTTCGACTTGTGGGACTCTATCTCAAGAAATGACCCTAAATCCAGAAGAGGGTTTGTCTATCAAAGTGGTTTTTATAATAATGAAAAATTAGGAACAATTTAAATACCCAATATTAGGGAATGGTTAAATCAATTGTAATTCATTTAATTAAAGGAATTTAATACAATCACTAACATAGGACTTGTCATGATGTATGAAAAATGTCTGTTTTATATTATTAGGGGAAAAGTGCATTCTACAAGGTTACATTTATAGCACAGTATAACAACATTAAAAATTCTATGCACAGAAATTAGACTGGAAGATATATCCTGAAAGATTACCCTCCTAATTTTCTATCTTAACAAAGTTTAGGTACTGAGTATATATTCTTATGTTTAAAACCAATGTTTAATAATATGATTTTTAATATGTAAGATAAATAAATGACAGTAAGATTCCATCTATCATTAAAAAAAACACTTTTCAAATATTTAGCTTTGAAGTCCAAAAAACATTGGAGGAGACATCAGGAAGCGAATCAAAGTCATTCACTATGTTCATTTCACCAGAATTTTAATCTTGACCATATCATATGAAGAATTTTAACTTATTTTTAAAACATATAATAGATTGTAATCTCCTTGAGGGCAAGAGATCACATCTTCAGCTTTCTATCATCAACACCATGGATAATGTTTAAAGTATACAAGATATTGATAAATGATTGATGGATGATTGACTGGTATTATTGAAATGGCAATAAAGAAAGGTTAGTTTGGTGGACATTTTTTGATTTGCCTGTCTAGCCACTATTCCTCCTTTTTCTGTCAATAGGCCACAGTTGTCTTTGGGCAACCACTTCGCCACTGCTTTTTGTCCATGTGGTCTAGCCCACCTCTTGACTTTAGGCTTAGGACAAAATTTGGCCAATGGGATTGTGTTTTGTTCAAACTATTGGAAACAAGACATGCTCTTTCAACTATGGATTACTAAACCAATAGAATGTCAACTGGTGGCTTCTGGTGGCCATCTTTGCCTGCACACTGAGAAAACAATGATAATAAAGGAACACAAAAAAAGGCATGGCTAAGAAATGGAGAAAGCCAATTTGGTAATATCATTTGATCACTTGGCTCAAGCTATGCCTGAATTTAGGATATTCCTGGACTTTCCATTACATCATTTAAAAAAATCTCTTTATCCTCAACTATTTTATTTTGTTTTGTTTGTCTTAAACTAGTTTGACTTATGTGTGTGTGCTGAATAGAGTTCTAAATTATACAGAAATATGTGCTAACATTTCTTTTCGTAGGTCTGCCAACAGTTTTAATGATAATGGGAATTGGTTATTTTATGTAAAATTAATTGGTATTCTATGCAAATAACCTCAACAAATCATTGCTAGTAATTATTAATACCTATGCGTTACTTCTAATTTCTAATAACCATTTACCCATATAAAAGTCTATGAGTGTAATTGAAGGGGCTTTCCACTGCAGAACATTGAACTCGTGGGACCCAAGATGTTTTCTTTTTTCTTTGTTCATATACTTCTACTCTCCCATACTAAGCTTACACACCCATTTTACTTCTGTAGTTTCTTGGTCATATTTAACACAAAGTGCCTTATTATGGCTTCATCAATGTGTACAGCATTCCTACAAGTTCGACGTCTTCTAGAATAAATTAGGTCACCTGACAGAGACAATAATTCTATTGGTAAGTGGCTATTTTGAGGCCTTGAATTTATTCATAACCAGAACTTTCTGGAAGTTAGCTGTGTATAAATATCTCTTAAGAAATTTGTCACTGTATTTTCATAAGATATGTACTTTGAAATTCATAGGAAGGCATATTTTCTTGACATGCCTTAAGCTAAAAACTAAAGAATTGCAAGGGTAATATGGGTCTTTAGATTTAAATCCTTCTCTGTACAACCATAAATCTGTGGTGGAGAACAGATCATGCAACATTTACATATTTCAAATAAATTCTTCTCTTCTACAGGAGTCTCTGCACTAAGAATGTAATTATTGCCTATTCTTAATTTTTCTCTAAATTACTAAGATATTTAATTGTTACAGTGCCTCTTTTTACCATATATTTTGAACTGGAAAGAGAATTACATTTGTATTTTCCTTCGTAAAGTGTGTCTTAAAAAAAAAAAAAAAAACATTTCTGCCTTCTTTTTTCTGTATATGGTACACATTTCTTAGCATAGGTCAGAGCCCAATACATGGACCCTTAAATATTTGTTCAATGAATTAATGTGTTTGTATATATTTGAATAACTTTTACCTAAGAGACCTTGGATTTGCAATAATTTTGTTTGTTTCATTTTAAATTCAATCTCTGTAAATTTTTATTGCACAGCAAGGCAATTATGTGTAGAACGTTAGTGCTTATTATGAGCCAGACATTGTTCAAAATGCTTTCTATGTAATATCACATTTATCCTCGTAATAACCTATAAAGTAGCAGCTATCATTATCCCCATTTTATAGATGAAGAGACTGAGGCATGAGGAGTTAAGTAACTGGCTTAATGGTATATTGCTAATAAGTAGTAAAGCCATTTGTTGAACCCAGGAAGTCTAGCTGTAGAGTCTAAGCTCTTAATCATTGTACTACATTGTCAATCATTCAATTAGGTTGTTAGACATAGATTAAAACAAACAATATACAACAAACAGACACACAAAAATAAAATAGAGCTCTTTCTGAAGAATCTGGTGGCAAGAAATTGGAGCATATAAATTTTGTTCTTATTTAACTTGATTTTAAGGTCATCAATTTTATTATAATAAATTGTTTTCCTATAAAGTACTTAGATAAGGGAAACTTTGTGTATAAGTAGAAAATTTGGGAGAAATATTTTAGATGTGACCAACTTGCAAACCAATTGGAATTAGCTTTTGGAATTAGCTTTTGCACAAGTTTTTCTATTACTTTCGAGAGAGATAACAGGAGATAAAAAACAAGTAACAGCAGTGCAAAAGAAGCAGGATCAAGAAAATCAATTTTCCATAGTCACGGATAGTATTCTGGATGCACTTGTACTAAGCAAGGCTGCGCATCTCTTCAACAGGCCAATACGTGCTAATTTTTTCAGTATTACCAATTTAATTTTTGTAATGCATTCTTTCCCATTTTCATAATGTAGGAAGATGTAATGATGACTTTATTAGCTGGAAAATATATTTCCACTTTCCAGAACTAGAGAACTGGAGAACTTGAATCTTTGCATTCTTTAAGCTACAGACATATATATTTAGATATAATTCAGATAATTATGCTTAAACACACAGAATTACACTTGGATCTACTCATAGACACTTAGGTAGTTATTCCTATCTCTATATTTCATTCTTTTCTCTCAAAATACCAAATATAGAAATATCCAATTAAAGTGATTTTATTTTCTTATTGAGAAATCAAATTCCAATGGAGACACAAAACATATTTATTGGTGGCTATACCTTTGGCAATAAAATACTATAAGATGTCTTTTAGTTCTTGTCCCAAAGTTTTTATTTCCCAAGTCTCCCTGGCCCATAATTACAAAGAAACAATTATATTAGTATTTTTATTCCTTCTACATACAAGAAGGAATTGCTTCTACTATCAAATAAGCAAAAAAAAAAAAAAAAAAAGTTTTCATCCTTTACTCAACGGCCTGAGTTGGGCTGGATTTTTACTTTTCAGTTAAACATAAGGTAGAAATGTAAGTAGCAAGAGCAGGAAGAGTAATTTCTGGTATAAACATTTATAAAGTAAGTAGTTTAATAGCCATTTTACTGAACTATAGAATAATGCTCACCAAGGAGACCAAATCTCATAGTGCTCTGCAACGATTGGCTGTAACTAAGAAGTGTAGATGATAACTGCTCTGAATACATTATACTAGTCTCAAACTGACTTATTGTTTAGCAAGACAGAATTCTCACATATAGATAATCATTTTCTGCTCCTTTTCGAAGTGATGGCAATTGGTGGCAGTCAGACCTACGTTCAAATGTTTACTTCTCCATTATGGGTTAATGGGCAAAGGATGATTACTTACTTTTCTGTGGTTTCATCATCTAAAAGGGGTCTTCATTTGGGCTGTTTGGGAGGATTCACTGAAATGCCTGGCACGGCTCCTGATTATTATCAGCGGCCCAGGAAATAAGAATTTTAGTTCCCTCTCTATCCCTCAAATGAAGCAATTACCATTTCAAAATATTCACCCTCCTTTCCTAAATTCCGTCACTGATGTTGTGTGCCATTGACATTGAACTCACTGAGTTGTGACAGGAGAAATGATATAAAAGGGTATCCGTGTTTAAAAAACTAAGCTTGTAGGAATAGTGTACTTTTAGGCTAGAATGTCCTACATGTAATGTACAAATGATTAAGATGAATGGAGTGATAAAGAGAGTTGGCCTCTATTCCTACTTATTCTTGAATAAAGATACACAAGGAAAAAAAATATTGCCTCATGAGGAACAAAAAGAATAAGAAAATTACAGCGCAGCTATTTATTTCTTTATTCTCTGACTTCTATATACATTCTGGTAAATTCCTTGGACATCTAGAGGAGCAAACTACAGCAAACAGACAATAAAGGGAGTAGACACCATGCGTCCATGAAGCTGCCTCTACACTGGAGTGCCAGATCTCTGGCAGAACTGCAATGCTCTACGAGACAGCCTACACTAAATGCTTCGATAGGGAGATAACTTCTGATGAGGTGATATGACACCTGCATATGAGTATGTCCCCTGATTTGCCAGCGGCAGCTGAGTAGGCATCAATTCTTTGCATGGAGTTCATGCACAATTTGTGTTTGTACCCAGGGGCAAGATAGGTTAATAAGGCAAAGAAGGAGGGGAGGACGTAGGAGTGGGTAATAACTGGGGAGGACTTCAGAGCATCAACCTGGGGGGAAGGGAGGAGGGCCAGTGATCGAGGGTGTTCCCCTTGCCTCTGCTATGTGTCAAGTGGCAGGAGAAGTTTTGAAAGCTGCTGTGAGGAGGAGCTAGTGACTGGGTTTTGGGGTGTTTTGTACCCCACCCTCCCCACTTGTAGGAAAACCTCTTTACATTCAGAGGTAATTGAATTGGAAGGAGAAAGACTACCCCAGGAATAGGAGGAAAGCAATTCTCCTGCAGCTCCTCCTCTTGTCACTTATCATTTGCCTCCTGACTCTCCTCCAAATCAAGCTGATCTGCGCCAGGGTGGCAGCAGAATACCCAGCACAAGTGCCAGCCATTGGGAACCTGCTAAGCTGCCCTGTGCATCCCAAGCTGCCCTGTTATCCAGTCACCATCCCTGACCACTGGGACCACTTCTGATGGCTGTGGCCTCTGCAGCACCAGGGAGCACCTTCTGTAAGCAGCTCCTTTTCTCTTTCCTGGTGAGTAACACCCAAAGGATTAAAAAATTCAAGCATGTTACTATGTGCTTCCTCCCTCCAGTTTGGGCTTGAAAGACAGTAGGGGTGAGAGTGAAAGGCAGAGAAGATAGACTAGGAAAACTAAAACAGACCTGAAAAAAATTCAAGGAAGAGTTGAGAGACTTGGGACCCAGATGGCAGGTCTTTTGCTTGCTCTTCAAGTGCCCACGGCCAGATTGGTAGTTTTTCAAGGGAATCCCCTGTTCAGTCTTGCTGTGGTGTTTTTCTAAAGAGTAATGGAATGAATTCATTCCTCAGGCATTGGGCCCAGGAGGTTCTGAGGTTTGCTTTTGCTACTAGTCATAAATGAGCTGTAGTTATTTAACATGCTTAGTTGCAGTGAGCCGTGAGGAAAGGAAAAGGACTCGGGGTGAAGATGGGAATGACCCAAGACTTTCTTAGTTTTACCCAGGAAGAGCTAAGAGTAGGGTAGAGCCATTGTTCAAGCAAGGGGTTCAGCTTGAGAAAAATAATAAAGAAAAATAGAACAGCTATTGAAAAACATGTCATTAACGTGGTTAGGGTTTTCCACTTAGGTGTTTAATAGCTTTATAACTGTGTATTCAGGTGCTAATTTTTCTTTGGTGGGCAGAGGGAAAGGGGAGTTGTCCTACATCTACATCTGGCATTTCTGAGCACTGAATTT
Organism: Rhinolophus hipposideros; assembly: GCF_964194185.1. NCBI lineage: Eukaryota > Metazoa > Chordata > Mammalia > Chiroptera > Rhinolophidae > Rhinolophus > Rhinolophus hipposideros. The sequence continues at coordinate 34,368,949 of NC_138063.1, forward strand.
CCTTCTTTTTTCATTTTAGCCAAATGTTTTAACTTCAAATTATGTTTTCAGAATTTAAAGATTTTATTGTATGGTGATAAACATTTTCTCCAAATATATAAAACACAGTGTGAAATTGATGGTTTCCTTCTCATCCTATAACTGCCTGGGTGGGGATTGGGGAAACTCAGAGACCTTCCTGAGTTAGTATTAGTCACGTAACATGTGGTGAAAGCTTTCCAAGAATTCACCCAGGTTTCTTTTGCTTTTGGCTTCTGCTCTGTCTAGTAACCTTTGGTTTATCCTCTGCCCATTCATCCGTGATCCCCATAATGACCAAAAGGATGTGTGACCCCAGCTGTCTCCAATTCACTAAGCTGCTAATTTAACCTGAAGACTGGAATAGTACTTCTGGAGACCTACCTCCATTGTCTCTGTCGGCAAACGCAGAACCAGTAAAGTGGGGATCCTGGGCAGGAAGGAAATAAGATAGGTGTAGGAGTGGGAATGTGGATATATCTTATGAGAATAATGTGTGTATATGTATACATGTATACATATGCATGTATATGTGTATATGTGTATATTTGAATATCTATTTCTAATTACAAAATGCCCTTTCCACATTTTGTATTTAGATTATCAGCAATAGAATTTTTTATGCTTGGAAACTTTTTTAGATATAACTTAGTTCAATCCTTGGCATTAGGAATAAAAATATCAAGAATGCAAATAAAATATCCGTGTTCTAAAAAGTGGTTATTTAAATTAAAACTGAACACAAATGTTCCTTTTTACATTCCAGTCTTTGGTACCATCTGCCTAACAGAGTTTCTGTAAAATTACAACTATAGTTATGTGCCACATAGCAATGTTAGGGTCAACAATAGGACCCCATATACAAATGATGGTCCCATAAGATTATAATGGAATTGAAAAATTCCTATCACATAGTGACATTGTAGCTGTCCTAACATCAACACATTACTCACGTGTTTGTAGCGATGCTGGTGTAAATAAACCTGCTGTATTGCCAGTCATATAAAAGTATAGCAGTGCAATTACAGTAGTGAGCTATGCCATCTAGGTTTGTGTAAATGCACTCTGTGATGTTTGAACAAGGAGGAAATCGGCTGACTATGCATATCCCAAGATGTATCCCCATTGTTAAGCGGCACATTGCTGTATTTAAATAGGCTGATACAATATATACAAAAGACTTGAGATGGAAAAGTAGTGTATATCCACAATATGATTAATAGTCTTCTTTCCTTCTCCCAAATAATGGGTCCCATAAATCTAGAACAATATCCTCGGAGAAAAACTTGATCATAAAAACCAATCTATTTCAGGGAAATCTAGCTCTGCTCTATTTTATATCTAAATAATAAAAAAGTAGTCATTTTAATAAACAGAAGAGGAAGCAAATAAACAGAAACTCCAAGAAAGAGAAGCAAAATAGTGTTTAACTCAAAGAAACTTAAACTGATAGCTTCTTTGATTTTTCAGATAGTCTCTGTCTTCTTTCCTTGAACTACCTAGCTTTTTAGGACAATAGTGTGTCTTGACTTTGATTAAAAATCTTTACCCTGGGATGGGGGTGGGGGGTTTCACAGTGTGAGGGATATAAATGATGAACGTCGAAGTATTACCTTGTCTTGACTAATAATAATAAAAAAAATCTTTACCCTGTTGAAAGCTACTCTTTATATTTTGAAATATATTTCTTTTTAGACTAATTTTGTGAATGAGATCATTTAGACTTTAAAGTTTATGCCAAGCCAGTCCAATTAGTGATTTGAGATCAGTAAATATTTGTGGATGTTGTTCTTTAAGAGGTTATAAAAAACCTCTCAAATATTTTCTAGACTTAATCAACTATACTCTCAAATTGTTTGGTTCTGTGAAAATGTGATTTGTGTACATTATAAAGTATAATATATGATTATTATATTCTAGAGTTAAGTACTTTATGCTAAAATCAGAATGGCATTTATGAATGGCCTTAGAGATGATAACTTTTATATAAAATCAATGGTTCATAACATTTTCTTAAAATGATACAATATGATTTAGGTTCTAAGAACTACTGTTCATTTTAATTTTGTCATTGATATTAAATGACTGCGATGCCCCTAAAACTATATTCTTTGCTGTTTCCTTTTAAAATAAATATGAAACATATTGAAGGATTAGAAGATTAACTTGTTGCTAGAATTGACAATATTTTTATCAATAAGACACAATTATAATGTGAAAGTTTGTAATAAAATGTATTCCTGATTATTATTTTTTTTCTTTTTTCTTGTTTTTTTTAGGTTTTAATATTGCTTTGCGATGGTTGTCAGAAAATTTCTCTTCAAGTTCCTTCTTATCTTCAGGCTGAAACACTTGTAGGCAAAGGTAAAAAACAGTATTAAGAATGTCATAGTTTTAATTGCTACATTTAGTTTCAGGCTGCTCTTGTAAAGTTTGGAATAAAAGTCATATAGTAGCTACGTGGCATTAAAATTTGATATAAAATGAAAGGTAATTTGCTTGTTTTTTTTTTTTTTTGTAATAGTAAAAAACTAAAGTTCCAAGTTAGTTGTATTCTTTTCTTACCAGAAAAATTAGCAAATATCAGAGGACTAAATTATCTTAGTTTAGTTCAAACAAAGCGAGACCCCAAAACCAGAAGCATATTTTAATCCACATTAACTTATCTGCAGCCAAAATTACAAAGTCGAGATTTTTAAATTGATTTCATATAAAACAGATGTGTCAAAATTTAAATGCCTCAAAATAAAATTTGTGTAAAAATTGATTACAGTGAACTGGTATGCATCAATTTATGTGATTTCACAGAATAGCTTGTGAAAATCAATTAAAGTTTCAACTAGTCTTACTATCACAGCCACACCTGAAGCACAGGTTAGTTGTTCTGAGTCCAAGAATAACATCCCTTCCGTCAAGGTTTTTCATCAGCATTAAGTTTACATTTAGAAAAACACACTTTGTGTACAGAAGTGGTATCCTTCCCAGATAGAGATTGCTTCGACCAGTGCTTTAAATTAATCTCTTGTATCTTTCAAAAAACATATCAAATATATATAGTCTATACTCTAAAGACACACAGTAAATATACTAAATGTACTAAATATGAATCTGTAAAGGAAATATTTTGATAACAATCACAATATATACTAAGTGTTGGGTTTATTAAACCTCCAGAAGATACTATACAATGATTATTTGCAATATTACTGAGAAATATTATGTAAGTATAAACCAGTTTTCTTATTTTTGCAAGATTTAACTATCAAAGATTAATTCAAACAAGTTCAAAATCGACTGATGTCATGCAGTTAGTTATATTACACATAACATAAAACAACAAATTTTTTTATACGTGTAGAAACCCATAAGTCAAAGTTAAAGTGGAAACAATAAATCCAGTGACACTAAAAACATATTTTGTCTATTCATAAATTAATTTATGATGAAAGTAGTGGAAACTGTGACTTCATTAGTGTAATTATTTAATTTTCATGGCCCCTCAGTTTTAGCATAGCAGGTACTCATCAAATTCCAAGTGTGACTTTCTGTTTCTCATGCACCAACTTGCAGTTGTTATTCCTGTAAAACTTGTTCCATTATGTTTCATCTCACAAATTACTGTGAAATTTCTTCCCTGCAGTGAATCTGAAGGAGTGTCTCCAACCAGCCAGCCTAATCCTGTCAAGTGATCCTGACTTCAGAATTCTAGAAGATGGCTCAATTTACACAACACATGATCTTATTTTGTCTTCCAAACGGAAGAGTTTTTCCATTTTTCTTTCAGACAGTCAGAGGCAGGAAGAGAAAGAGATAGAAATTGTACTGGAAGCAAGAGGAAAGAAGGTATATATTTAGCTAAGACATAACCATGCTAATCTGCTTATGAGAGTCCTTCCTTTCATAGACTTCATTCCATGTTAAAAATCATTGTTCTTTAATGCTCACTTGGTTGTCTATTTCATTGATAATACATGTAAGGACTAAGCTGTTTTAAGGAGTGTTAGTGCTGTTTACAAATGGTATAAAAATGAACAACTTTAGAGCCAGGGAGCAAAGTCAGAATATCAAAGATTTCAGACAGTGCTTTGAGATGTGGTAATAAGAACAACCAACCTGAAGAACAAGGCAGGGGTGAGTCTGTAACAGTGAAAACTGATTCAGGCTGGAAGTGTGGCACTCCACCCTGAATGGCTCTCTCCCAATGACTATGGGTGTGAGTCTCTCTTTAAAGAAGAGAAAGGATTGTCTAAAGCTTACTCCCATCTGAACTGAAAATTCCATGGGGTCCTTTTCTTCAGAGAATGAAGTAATGGCCAGTCCATAGCATTGGTTTCAATGTTCTGATGCTAGATTCACTTTCTTGCAGTGAGTGGTGGTGATCAAGGATAAACCTGTATAATTTTACTAACTAGTGTCACCCCAATGCACTTAATAATAATAATAATAATAAAAGAATGGGAAAGGAGGTTATTGGAATTCATGCAAATCTCACTTTAAGCCAACTCTGCACAATGAATTTGGTCTTATAATATCATTTTTTAGTAAGTGATTTGATTCGAGACTTTCCCTGCTAAATTTCTTTTGATTATAAGAACTCCTCTTCAAGTTCAGAATATGCTTTAGGATTACAAGATATTATTTTATATCAAAATTTTAAAGAGTCTCCATATCACATAAAATAAAACATACTTGAACAAATGCTGACCTGTATTTTATATAGGTATATGAATACTTTGAAATGCAGCTAGTGTTTCAACAAATTTTGGTTGTACCACTCCTAGTAGAATAAAATCCATTCTTAAATATTTGTTAAGGGATTATCTATTTTTAAGGGGTCTTTACTTCTCAAGATGGCATCTTTTACCAGTGCCTTATACAATTCTGGTTCCTTAGCTGGTTAAATCGGGAAAAAAGGTGAAACTGTTTCTTAGTCATGGTGTGTGTGTGTGTGTGTGTGTGTGTGTGTGTGTTTGTGTGTGTATGTGTCATTAATAAAATAATAAAAAAACAGAAATAGTTTGGGGTTTATCCATGGCATTGTTATGTATACCCTCACTTATTTTCTTCATGTCTATATAAAAATCCTATGATGATAGGCCATGCTATATATTTCTTTCTTCCTCATCAAATGCAGGTTCCTAAGAAGAGACATGCTAAAGACTCTGTCCTCAAACGCAGCAAGAGACGATGGGCTCCAATTCCATGTTCTCTGATGGAGAACTCACTAGGTCCATTTCCACAACATGTTCAGCAGGTACATTTCATCTTGTTTTATTTTATAGGCTAGAGGGTTTTTTGGTGTGTGTTTGTTTTTAAACATTCCATCTGAAGTGCACAATATTTTGAATCAGGGCTTTAACCTATTGGTACTAATAAGGATCATGCATTCACCAGAAATAAGGTCCCGTAGAAGTGGATCAATGTCATTTGTCCCTTTCCTCCAGAAATCATATTTAGCATTTAGAAAAAGTTTTATATTTTGAGTTTCTGATGCTCTTAGGTCTACACCCAGATTTCCCTAAATACTATACTGGACTTTAGCATTAATGTACAGAGGTCATGCCTACAGATTTTGCATAATGTAACTCACGATTTAACACATCCTCACAAAAAAGAGGTCAATATTTATGTTTACCAAAAAGGTGGTGTCACTGCCAGGTAAGTCTAGGGTAAACATAGGCCAGCTTTGAAGTTATGCAATTTTTGAAGAATTAATTTGGGGAGGAAAGTTATATTATTTCTATTTTTTTAATCACGAAATTCTCCATTCCAAATAATTCAAAATCACTGAAACTGTTACTATAATTTATACGAGAATAAGAGCAAGTGAATAGGAATTACAAAGGTGTATTCAACTCCATACATTTTCCACAAATATGCAGATAACACAAAAACATATGGGACCAAATAAATTACTATAATTTATACGAGAATAAGAGCAAGTGAATAGGAATTACAAAGGTGTATTCAACTCCATACATTTTCCACAAATATGCAGATAACACAAAAACATATGGGACCAAATAAATGACAGTTTGTGGCTTTGCATATTCAGAATATGAATAAGAATTTGAAAAATATGGGAAATGGCAGGTAGATAAATGGAGGAAAGAAAGAATAGGTGAGTAGGAAAGAAAGCAAGTGATTAAAAAAAAACACACGAAACATCAAAAGATGTCAGATTGAAGATATTTTTTATCCTGAATTGTCACTTGCTGTTATAGGTCCAATCTGATGCTGCACAAAACTACACCATCTTTTATTCCATAAGTGGACCAGGAGTGGACAAAGAGCCCTTCAATTTGTTCTTCATAAATAAAGACAGTGGGGATATCTTTTGTACACGAAGCATAGACCGTGAGCAATATGACCATTTTCCGGTAAGATAATTTGATTACTTATTCAGAATTATGTTTTTTATTACTGGTTTAATATTTTTGGTGTTGCTTGTTTATATATTAAAAGTGTCAATTACTTGATTTAATATTTTAAATATTGTTAATGTGTAACATAAGCTACAAATTTCTATTGATGCCATTGATGAAGACATACAATGAGTATAAGGGAAGAAAAGTGGAGAACTATAGAAAGTATAATGACCAAATTTTAAAGGACAGGTTTTGATCTGTAGAATCCTGGGATACCAGTGAATTTATTGCGTTCAAAGTGCCCTAAAATAACATGGTTCAATTATTTTCAACTCTGCCTGTACATTATAAATGACGTGATAACTTTAAAAAAAAAAATACTGGTCCTCTGGCCTATCCCCAGAAATGCTGATCTAATTATTCTGACATGGGACCCAATCAGTTGAAAATTAGAAGTCATCCAAGGTGATTCTAAATGTTGTTAGAATCCTAAGGTTGTCCTAAGTTTGAGATCTGTTGTTGTAGCCTCTTCCATATAAATAGCATTGTGCTTTTCTTTTTTTCTCGCTGGCTATCCTTCAGGAACAAAAATCTTGAGCATCATTTTATTTCTTTATAATAAATTTGTTTTGTTCTATCTAATTTTACCCATACCCCAAATTCTCATCTTCTGAAAATTAAATCCTTTATTTTCTTTTTTTTTGCTGTTTCAACTTCACGTATCTCCTTAGCATTCTGATATCTAATCTGACATATAAGAGTTCACACTGAATTTTGGGGTGATGGAGAATGGAACTGATTAAGCAATCGGTATCTTGAATTATAAGAGAGTGTAGTAAAGACATTTTTGGTAAAGAAGCACATGAAAGAGGAATTTATCTTATACCTGGGAAGTTCAGAAAATAAAATCTTAGCAGACATCTGAAAGATGAGTAGGAATAGGGCCACATAAAGGCAGCCATTGAAAGAAGTCAATAGTGTGGGGAGGAGGAGGTACCCAAGTGTTATAGGCCGAGGCATCAGCAATAGAAAGATGCGTTTGTTAAAAAGAAATCAACAAGAACAACAACAAACCCTGGCTGAAGTGTTGTTTGAAGTTAAGAAAGAGGGTGTAATACAAGGCTAGAGTGGTAAGAAAAGAACAGACTCTGAAGGACCTTATAATTCATGCTAAGGACCCTATCCTCAGGATGTCAGCGCACTACACTATATAAGGAAGTGCAATTTTTGGAATAACATGAATGTTCCACTTCAGGGATTTCATAATGAAATAAAATGGTTTGCAAACATTTTTATCTTTCTGTCAAGAAGCCAAATGAATAATGGACAAATAACACACATATATCCATCCATGTGTATGTAAATATGCAAGTTCTCTGCTGCTTTGGGAGTTCCTTCACAAGAAGAAAGATTAACACTAGCAGTCACCCTTGTAGAGAAGTATAAAGCTGCCTACTCTACATGTTAAGATGTACTCTTCATTTTTACTGTGCTGATAACATCCCATTTATGGATTTTGAGGTTTTCGGCTGCTTCTCACTGGTCAACCTTCTGTCTATCTTGACTAATTGGGATTATTATCATGAAAAACAAAGAAAATCATTTAAAATTAAAATATCCTTTTGCTATTTTTTTGACTTTTTTTTTCAGGACAAAGGAATAAAGTAGTTTGGAATTTATGCTCAGAGTTGAGCTTTTGAATAATTTTCATAATCAGCCATGTTTCTCTAGTTTCCATTAACATGGTTAAGTTTGAATTGACATTAAGAAATGCCACTTGCAAATCAGTAACTTCCTTCTTAAAGGGAAGTATAGCAACCAGATGTGAACATGATGCACGTTGTATAATCACTTGAGGCCATATGGAATAGAAGCCTTCTCTGTCAATGTAGAGGTTAACATTAAAATAATATGTCTTTGCTTTTCTATCAAATCAATTGCCCTTATTGTTTTATACTGAAAAGCTTATTTTTCTGGAAATTAGTAGATTTTCAATACCTGCCACTTTTCCTTTTAGTCTTGAATAGGTCACAACCTCAAGAATTGGTTTTCTTCTCTGTTTTACGGGCTGCTAACAGTTGTCTTACCTACTACCTCAGAGTTGTTTTGGTCGTCAAAAGCCATAATGTTGGCAAGATCACTATATAACTGTAAAGCTCTTTAAAAATATCCTAATGGTAGATCAAATAAGGCACATGCTCCAGAATTTTGTTCTCAAAACTGGGGATTTTGATGGGATTTCTCAGTTCTTTGCTTTTATCTAACCTATATAAATAAGTGTTAATAAACTATTATTTGAAATAATTGATTTCGTTGATTATTGGGAATGGTAGCCATGGTTCAAATTCAATACATATCATCACTGTGCTCCTGTTCTCTCTCTTGCCCTATGTTGTATTGTTCAATTTTGCCTTGTGAAGACTTTTAGGGGTGAGTCACATCATTTTCACAGTTGGAGGAGTTAGTCATAAACCACTCAACTCATCTAATTTTTTAGGGATTCACATAAGGTCATTTTTCCAAGTTTTTAAAAAGAGTGTACAAAAAGAGAATTTTTTCCAATAATTCCAAGTTATTCAATGAAAGAAAGCAGCTACAAACACTTTTACTCTTTTAAAAAAATATATTAAAGAATAGTTGGCATACAATATTATGTTAGTTTTAGATACAACACTCTTCTTCTGAGTGTTGAGGAGAATCTGTACCCTTTATAAGTTCATAGGGAAAAATCAGTTCAATCTGGTTTCTTCTTACCTATCCAATAAGAACCGTACTATCTTATAACTTATGTTTCCTTTTTGAGACACACAAGTCTATCCATTGTCTTTATATGTGTGTTGTTAATCACATTGTGCACCCACTCAGCTTTGGTGTCACTGCTCTCCCCCTCTCTCTGCCCAACTACACTGGATACCTGATGCCACCTTTACAAGGCCAAATTCAAGTCCCAACTCCTGCTGTCAGCTTTTTGCATATTCCCAAAGATGAGAGGAATTTCAAAGATAAGAGCAAATTATAGTATGAAAGGGCTGAAAGAGCTGGGTTTCTTCAAGCTATAGAGGCGATTCAAGGGGAAAAAGACACCATAATAATACACACTTGAAATTTAAACAATACTCTTGTAATTCAGCTAAAAATATGCTAACTCTAAAGTATATTCTATTTATGTGTACTTATTATATTTATTTATACTTATAACAGTATTGAAATGTATTATTTTGCTTTTAATATAGAATAACGAGAATAACTGTTAAGCAATTACTTTTAAGTTTCTTTGAAATTGTTGTTGTAATGACTTTAAAAATATTTATAATTATGTTCTCTATTATATGAATATAAGTGTATTCTCCTAGGGAGCTAGGCTACACTTTAAGGTTTAGCTACATTTCTAGTTTAAGTTGTCCCATTTACAGTAAAGATTTCAATTTTGATTTATTTTTTAGGTACTCAGCTCATTTATAGCAAAACAAAAAACAGTACCTGAAATGGTACTGGAAACAAAATCACTACATCTTAATCAGTGGAATGTGAAATAATATTTACTTGTCTTAGGTTGGTGCAAAAGTTATTGTGGTTAAAATGGTTAAGAAATAATTGCAAAAACCGCAGTTCCTTTTGCATCAACCTAATACTTAAACATCAGGAAATATTATTTCAAAGGACAAGTGATTATATGGTGGGAAGCAGATGATCATTTCCATTGAATAGAAAAACTAGCAAAGAATAGTGTAAATTATAGCAGAATGGGCTTAGATTAGATATGAAAATATTTTAATGCCAATGTGATGAGATAAAAAAATTCATTACAATTGATTCCACAGAATGTTTATGACATTTTTTTATGGAGGGTAAACTTGGGTGTAGTTTATCGTCCTAAAAGGAAAAGATGTGTGGAATTGAAAGTAAAAAACTAATTGTTGAAGAATTCCCCAGTGTAAGACTCTGTGTTAGGTGCTCCAGACACACAAATATCTGTAAAACACAGGCTTCATCTCTGAGGACAATTTTAATCTAATGGAGACATAAAACAATTTCATAATTTTCTCTAACTGCGACTCTCAACTGGCAGCAGTTTAAAGAAAAAAAATCACATCAAATATGGGGAGAGGAAGGCTGAATAGTTTGACATCTGGATGTCATGGTGGTGAGGATGATGATGGCCGTGATGGCAGTGGTGATGGTAGTGGTGGTGAAGGGGTGATAATACACTCTAGTATTACACTCCTGCGTTCAGAATTTATTTGAGAAATAAGATATAGAGATCAGACTGTGGAGATCAAAGTATAAGCTTTGTTACTCAAATAGCACACCTGGAGGTTGTTTGGGGAAAAGTGAATAAGGGAACAGAGAGAACATGGATGGCTATTTCAACACTTCCCATCCTAGAGATTAGAGTGGAAATTACTTCTCTATGTTAGCATGTGAAGATGAAATGTTGTCTTTTAACACGTTAATGAGGGTTTTGTGGTTACTTTGGTCAAAAATCACTGAAGAGTGTGATGAAGGGATGACGTTTAAAGATGTGCTTCATGGATATGAATCTCACTCCTGAGTTCTACATAGATTGGAGAAGGTCAGTTAAGACAATTGCAGGATAGCTGGTAGGACAACATGTTGATAGGATACATATGGAGTCACATGAAGATGATGGCATTGGGAATAGAAAAAAGGAGATGGATGATAGAGACAGAAATGCCGTAATTGCTAGAACTTGGCAACTGACGAAAAAGGCTAATGAAAAAGAGGGAGGAGATAGATACCTGGAATTTTATGAATAATTTTGGTTCATTTTAGAAGATGGTTACAGTAGGGAACTCAGGAAGAGCTAATTGTGGTGAAGAACTGAATTAATACAGAGTTCACTTTGGACAGATTTAGTTGGTTCTGTCAGGGAAGTAAATCTGTTTAACTCAACAACCATTCATTGAACACTTACTATGCAGAAGCCACTTTAAAAAGAGTGCAGAAATAATATGATAGTGTTTAAAGGGAAAAAGCATTAAATCCTGGCATTTGGGATTAAGATATATCATTTTGAGATGAAATTTGGAATATGTACATGATTTTATTAGTATTTTTATTATACAAGAAATGTGTGTTTATGGTAGAAAAATGAAAAAAAGCAGTAAATAGAGAAAAAAAACATAATTGAATCATCCAGAGATAGTTGATATTTATATATCAACTGCAAATAAATAGAATTATGTTTTTTATAAACTAAAAATACTTTTTATTAGCATAACCGGGGGATGCCAACATGCCTTCTAACATGCAGAACAGCATGCAGTTACTCAGAGAATGGAGCAGCCTCATCCAGCTGGAGTGCATGGGAGAGTAATGAGAACGCTGAAAGAGGACTGAAGCCATATGGCATGCCTAGACTGTGCTGGTGTGTTGTCTCTCAGTTACCTAAGTTCTTAGTTACATGCACTATTGTGGATGATTTCTTAAGCATTATGTCTTTCCCCAACTGCGAGGTTTAATTTTGTGCATAATTTGTTATTTAAGAATAAGCTGATGGCGTTTGTCTACCTTTCAGCTGTATGCCTATGCAACCACCGCAGACGGTTATGCACCAGAGTACCCACTCCCCTTATTATTCAAAGTGGAAGATGATAACGATAATGCCCCATATTTTGAGAATAAAGTGACTATCTTTAGTGTGCCTGAAAATTGCCGATCCGGTAAGTTCACATTTTAGGAAAACACTAGATTTGTGCTTTAATTGAATCCCTCATTAATGTTTTAAATGCATAATATGTTTATTCTAAACATGTTTAATTGCTTGACTTTCAAGGATATTCTATATAAAACTCTGTTGTTTTATATAAAATCCACTTCAAAGGCAAACCTTTTAGTGCTCACTATGCTATGCACATATAGAAGACAGCTAACTGATACATAAAGTTTCTAACTTTGTTAAATTAATCCACAAAGAATATGAATGTGTGACAGTAAAATGTTTACATTTTCTAATTTGACCATGTACATATGTGTCACAAATATATTTAGAAAGCCATAAATGGTTCGAATCTATATAAAGGCTCAGTACACTTTCAAGGACCCAGAAATATATCGCGGCATGGAAATGCTAATCTGATTTACAACAATACATGCATTGCTTTACTTGGCATGTTTTCCAGACAAATTGAAAAAATAATTGAAACTGGTTTGATGCTATGGGCAGCCAAGATTGTGATCTGGTATACCCAGGGACATAACAAGACTTCCTAGTTTACTACAAAAAATAATCTACAAAGAAATGTTGTTAGTTCTTATGCTTCCCCTATTCTGTCGCCATTATACGTGTGCATTTAATATTGCTCTCCCAAAATAAGTGGTTTGCTAAAGCAGCATTTCCAATACACTGATTTCTGGGCCATAAAACTTGACCTAAGGTACTAAACTGGTGCACAATATTTGTGTCTAACATATGTTTATAATTACTTGCATATGTTAATAATCCAACATATTTAATAAAACATAAAATCTTTATCATAAGCAAAGCTGTGCTGTTGCTCTAGCTAGTATTATCAAATTGGGCTACAAAGGAAACAAGATATACAGAGAAGTTCCATCCAAAAATGGCCCATGAACTCCGGTAGTGGTTTGGGGGGGAAGTATTTGAGAATCACTGTGACCAAGGGTGGGGTGAATGTTCTTAGATATGTGGGATACAAATCATGTTATTCACAGCACCTACTCAATTCAAATTTCTAAGTAAGGATAGCTTACAGATTTGGAGAGCATTTAGATACTCTTCCACTTACCTACAAAATTAATCTACTTATAGGTTTTGGGAGAATATACTACAGCCATGCCTTGATTTAATTTTTGTCTGTAATTCAATTATATTGCTACTTTAAATTGTTGACTCTGCTGCATTTATTTAAACAGGCACCTCAGTGGGAAAAGTGTCTGCCATCGACCTCGACGAACCTGACACTCTACATACTCGTCTGAAATATAAAATCTTACAGCAAATCCCAGATCAGCCAAAGCATTTCTCCATACATCCAGACACAGGTGTCATCACCACAACTTCACCTTTACTGGATAGAGAAGTAATGAATTGGTTATTAATTTCCCAGTCACTGACCTATATTTAAACTGATAATGAACTCCCAGACAAGTTACAGTAAGGTCCCTTGTAGCTCCCTCTCCAAGCATACTTCCATATAGGCTGTGGTTAGGGACAGCCTGTACGGAAGTATGGACACTTCTCTGGACACTTCCTTTGTCCCTACAGAGATTTGGGGACAGTACAGGGTATTAGATGAGGTCTCACTTAAGATCATTAACTTGATTTGATGTACAGATGCTAACATAAAAAAATAGCTTTACATTTTGAAATGTTGTGTTAGACACATCAGATTTTCATTGTCCTGACTGACCAATCTCTTGCTCTACATTTTTATTTATGCTGACTTTTTTTTTTGAAAAAATATTCATCAATATTTCTTTTTTCTTTTTTTCAGAGCTGTGATACATACAAGTTAATAATGGAAGTACGAGACATGGGGGGCCAACCTTTTGGTTTATTTAATACAGGAACAATCACTATTTCACTTGAAGATGAAAATGACAATGCACCATATTTTACAGAAACCTCTGTGAGTATATCACTGTATTCATTCATCTAAGTTAATTTACTTTTTCAAAAAACAAATCTGGAATTCGGTTGCTCTGTGAGATTACACATTTTGGTTTTAATAGCTACCACTTACAAATAACATAAGCAGAAAAATACAATATCTATAAAAATATTGAAATGGCGGTTATTTCTGGATGCTAGGAAGGTAACTACTCCCTTGGCTCTCTAAAAGTTCCTTAGCCATTGAAGCTGTTCATACATCAACAGCATAAGTGTTTCCTTGGATGCTAAGTTCCAGTATCAGATTCCTTAGATTTAAACTCCTTTTATAGGATGGAGGAGAAGAGGCCTTCTCTCTGGTGTCATTTACACTTCAATATATTAAGATGGAAAGAGACTAAAGCCATAAATTTGTAATGAGAAGAGGCAATTTTTTTCAGTATGTTGCAGAAGTAGAAGAAAACAGAATTGATGTCGAGATTTTACGAATGGCGGTACATGACAAGGATTTGCCAAGCACTCCTCACTCAAAAGCTGTATACACAATCCTACAGGGGAATGAAAATGGAAACTTCAAAATTAGCACAGACCCAAATACAAATGAAGCAGTCTTGTGTGTTGTCAAGGTAAACAAACAAACAAAAAAATCAAGTGATACTTTAAAAAATTCTACTTAATTGATATATATGTATTTATATATGTGCATATATGTATATGTGCATATATGTATATGTGTGTATATATATATATTTCTGTATGTATATGACTAGAGAATTACAATACAATGCTAAAATTATTATATTGGTTTACATAAATTTATTGTTATTATTATTTCACCCTTATTTTATGTATTAGAGGAAAGGTATATCAGGTACAAAACTTATTTTTCTATAGATGAGGCAAACCAAGGCAGAGAAATTTTGAATTAGTAATCAGATACTAGCCTGAGAAAGTTTCTTAGACACTCACTTGTCCAAATATCCTATTTTATAGAACACAAGACAGAGAGAAATGGAAGAGTCACTAATTGAAATCAAACCTCTTGACTTTTCAATTCCCTTCATGCTCACATTCTACTTTTACCTCTCTATAGTGTATTTTATAGAACAATTTACTAAATATCCCCATGTATTCCCCTATATTTGAGGTAGCCAGTTCTTTAGGATTTTAAAAATTTAATTGCTATTACTGGCACCTACAATGATTACTTTAACTGAATCTGGTTCTGTTTTAAATCCTTCTGCCCAGAGCACTCACTAACATGTTCCATATCTTCCCTCATTAATTTCTTAGAAGCTTTATGCACAAATTGTGCTTCCTTCATAAGATTTGTAGAAAATGTCCTTTAATTATTATAGTTCCTGTTCTTTCTCTTTTTCTTCTTCTTTGCTTCTAGGTTTCTTTCCATTTTGTTCTTATCTTGATCGATTTCATTGTTTAATTATATAACTGTTGTTTCAGATTCTTTCTAATTATTCAGTTCAGGACTAAGCATTTTGATTAGGAACTAAACAAACCCAAATATAAAGTGCTTTGAAAGTTTCTGCTAGATAATATCATTTAATTTTTCGACTCATATACTTGGAGAACTGCTCCATTATAGCCAGATCTCATATGCTAATACTCTCTCTAATGATTTTATACACTTAGCTTGGAGTGACTTCTGCTGTTTTGGTTATCACTGCTATCCCCTTTGATAAGTAATGAAATAATGAGTAATAGTGATCTATTTGAATTTAGTCAAACACTTATTCTGTATTCCTGTTAATATTTAAACTTGCAATGAAAAAATGAAAGCAGGACCTTCTAGAAGAAAAGTGAGAAGAAAAATTGGTTGAATCTTAAAACAACAATTTTGCATTGGATAGAATTTGTCATTATAGGAAGCCAATTATTAGTCTTTAATTGCATTACCACCTGCTTTTGGTAACATTTTATACAAAAAAAAAAATGATATTCCTTTTTGTGCTAAAACTTGGAATCATGGTTATAAGTCTTCTACATATAATGTTATATATTGAATAATCAAATTATGTTTATTTAACAGCCATTGAACTATGAAGTCAATCGTCAAATTACTTTGCAAATTGGTGTAGTTAATGAAGCACAATTCTCTAAAGCACCAAGCTCACAAGCTCCCACTATGTGCACTACAACTGTCACTGTTAAAATTAAAGACAGTGATGAGGGCCCTGAATGCCAACCACCAGTAAAAGTTATTCAGAGTAAAGACGGCCTCCCAGCTGGCAAAGAACTTCTTGGATACAAAGCATTCGATCCAGAAACACGCAGTGGTGAAGGGTTAAGGTAATGTATTTTTCAAAAAGGTCCTTACTTTTAATTGTGATGTAAATTAACTTCAAATTTATAAACGTTCTGTGTATTTTTCAGAATGACAAATTTTGAGATTATATCCACTTTTTGGTTTGAGCATTTACATTTGATTTCTAAAAACTAGGTATAAGAAACTAGGAGATGAAGATAACTGGTTTGAAATTAATGAAGTCACTGGTGACTTGAAAACTGTAAAAGTGCTAGATAGAGAATCAAAATTTGTAAAAAACAATGAATACAATGTTTCCGTCGTTGCAACAGATGCAGGTGAGTGCAATTTTCTAGAAATAAAATATAAGTATATGATATATTTTCAAGAAAATCTTGGGGAGAATTTTGTGTATTTCCAGATCAAAATTTAAGGCAAAAATGTTTGCATTATGATTGCTCAATTTTTTGGAGACCACTCAATTTATTTAAATTAATTATTTATTTTTTTCAGTTACAGTTGACAATCAATATTATATTTTATGTTAGTTTCCAGTGTACACAGTATAGTGGTTAGACATTTATATAATTTATACTAGACTAATTGATCCCCCCAATTAGTCTAGTACCCACCTGGCACTATACATAGTTCTTGCAACATTATTAACTATATTCTCTAAGCTGTACATTACATATTTTACATCCCTGTGACTATTTTGTAACTACCAATTTCTATTTCTTAATCCCTTCACCTTTTTCATCAAGCGCCTCAACCTATTGCCCCTCTGGCTACCATCAGTTTGTTCTCTGTGAGTCTGTTTCTGTTTTGCTTATTTACTTTGTTCTTTAGATTCCACATATAAGTGAGATCTTATGGTACTTGTCTTTCTGTCTGACTTATTTCACTTAGCATAATACCCTCTAGGTCCATCCATGTTGTTGCAAAAGGTAAGATTTCATTCTTTTTGGTCAAATTAGTGTTTGGATTTTTTGGGACAAATACCCGGAAGTGGAATTGCTGGGTCACAAGGTAGTTATATTTTTAATTTTTTGAGGAACCTCCAAGATGTTTTTCATATTGGCTGTATCAGTTTGTAATCTCACCACCAGTGCACAAGGGTTCTTTTATCTCTGCATCACTGCCAACACTTGTTGTTTGTTAACTTATTGACGATAGCCATTTTGACAGGTGTGAGGCAATATCTAATTGTGGTTTTAGTTTGCATTTTTCTGAGAGAGAGCACCCCACTTAGACCCTAGTGCATCAGTACCACAAAGCGAGGAGCAGGTGGATGGCCAAAGTCCTAGTTTCAAGGTCCATATTACTTGATACCTGCCTTGGACACGGTAGCATCTTCGAGGATGCCCATTTTATTCAGGAGTACAGATTAATTTACTGTGAGTTGAACGTTCTGTAGGAATTCAACCCACCTAAAACAGTTGGGTCCAAGGTAGGTTTATTCTGAGTCTTTCTTAATGGGAAACAGAATAGTCATCCTAATTCCTAAAGAAAAGATTAAACAATGACTCTTAAACAAGTCTTTGCTGTAGTTTGCAGTCCTTTTCCAAGGTTAATTCTAGATCGTATCCTGTGAAGAAATGTTGTTCAAATGTCATAAAGTAGTCCTCTCAAAATCCTTGTAAACATACAACTCCTAGCAGTAAACCATGAACCATTTAGTGTAAGCCCTTACCATTGCCTTTCCTTTTGGTAATGCAAGTGCCTGACTTAAGGTTTGATTGCTGAGGCACCCACTTCAGAGATGGCCATCTCAGATAAATACACTGCTAGCCACACACCAGATAAAGAACCAGGCTGCTTCCCTCACCCCTTGTTTGTTCTCCTCCTGTGCTTTGAATTCCCACTTTTATGTTTTAAATTCACCAATCAAGAGTGAGCCTGCAGAACCCTAGGCCCCTCCCCAATCCTGACCCCAGGCACACAGAGAATTTGCCTCTTTCCATTTCCCCACCCCATCCTCAACTCCCATGATCTTGCTGTGTGGCCCTTGGTGTGCCATGTAATATCCAGGACTCTTAAGTAATGAACCTTATTTTTATTTATTTATTTTTTTCAAAGTTTCCTGAAAGCATCTTGCAATCATAATGAGAACCACAAAGCCTGGTCTAGCCACAAAACTGGTTATTGATAGGCTGAGACTGGCACATATGCTCTTAATGTAGTTCTTTCAATACAGGTAGAATTTAAAAAGCTACTAAAGAATGGGAAAAACACTAGCTGAGAAATATAGTTAATTTTGCCACTATTCTATAATCCTGGGTGATTTGCTGCTCCTATATAAGTAAAAGTGAAATTTGAATGGTTTAAAAGATAATTATATTGTCAGACAAGGATTTATGTTTACTCATTTATTCCACAAATGTTGACTGTTTAGTAAGTTCCAAGGCACTAGGCAAGTTACTATGGAAACTAGAATTCATAAGACAAGGTCAAAATTTCACATGATGTCAATGAAAGGATTATTATATTCTCATAAGAGATTCTATGGTATGAAACTTTCCCTATAAAGGAAGTAGTACTTATGAAGTAGTAGAAATCAGTTAAGAGTTGCCCTAATTAAAGGATAAAAGGAGGAGATTTCACAGAAATACAGAAGCTTGGTTATAGGAAAATGAAATACTACTTGGAGAAACGAAAAATATGGAGAACAGAAATATAAGAAATTAACTTTGTTGTTTAGTACTAAGAGACAATGTTTGTAGGCATAGTGATCATAATACAACGAAAATAAATGCCAAATCTAAAAGGTAGGAATCTATATCTCAGTCTCATGGATAACCTAGGTGTGATCAAGAAGAAGTTGGAGATGTTATAAGTTTTAATGGACGACCATATGGTGACATGAAGGATTTTGTTTATTTGAACTTTAATCCATAAATATATACTTCCAACGGCCAAATATACAAATAATTGTTTATATTTCCACATGAGCATTTAGTTTTGATGCTTATAAATATTTCAGGTTGATGACCTAGATATTCTAGCTTTTTTAGAATACAATTTATTTCCTAGTCTTTCTTGTAGGAAAGAAAAAAACAGCAGGCTGGTTTTCCTGCTATCACTCTAGAAAGCACTGTTTTATACACCCTCTCCCTAGAATAGCACTGTCCCTTCTGTTTGACATTCAAGTCCCTTCTTCAAATAAATGGCAATGACAACTTCTGTGATTGTTTCCACTGTGTGTTCAGTTCTTAATACCTTTTAAACCCGCCTTTCCTGGGAATAACATGTTAATTATCACAGATGCGTGTTTTCTTTATAAACGGTGTTTCATTTTTTCTCATGTATATTCTGTTCCTCTTAATTGATTGTTGTGAATTCAGTTTCTGATAAGCACCCCCATTTTTTGCTAAACCATCCCTTTACCAAGAATCTTGTGTAGATTTTGGCATGTTTGCTTAACATAGGTACTGATATTTCCCATTCCTCTGTTGTGAGTCCCATTAATCTCCAGGTATAGATTGTGAATTTCAAAATAGTACGTTCATTCTGTTCAATGTGTTAATATTAAGTTATAAGTCAACCAAAAAATACTATGCATTTCACTAGACTCTCAAGATGAACGTCACTTAGCTCTTAAGATGAGCAGGTCACAGTTCAATGTGTGAGCCAACAATCAGTCAAATGTTCTGAGAAATCAAAGGACACTATGGCTACCATTGTCCATAGAAGTTATGACAAGTTTTATGAGGAAGTGATATTTGAGTGGATTCTTGAAGGATAGCAAGGTTTTACCAGGCAGAGGAAGAGAAAAGTGTTCCCAGCAGTGCCAACAAAATATACCAAAGCAGACACAGGAAAGAGCACACCTAGTGAGTTTAATGAAAAGCGTTACAAAGTTTGAGCAAAGAGTATGTGAGGAAAAGTGTCAGGAAAGGAGGTTTGGGAAGTGATTACGACCAAATGTAAAGTCTTTGCATTTTGAGAGTGAATACAGCTCTTCACAAAGAAAGATATAAGCAATCAATTTTATTTTTAACTGGTTATTCTGTTAGTGACATTATTCACAATCTCCTACATTTCAGTTTTAGAAAAAACCTGTCACAATTTCATACTTGGAATGTGATCGGGAAAATGTGAAATTCAAGTTCAGATAGCTAGTAGACTGCAGATATCAACTGTGTATCATAGAGATGGTTGAAAATAAATTTTTAAGTGAAGATGTGTCTTATTTTTTTATTTTTCTTAGATGGCAGATCTTGCACTGGAACATTAGTAGTTCGTTTGGAAGATGATAATGATCACCCACCACAAATTGAAAAAGAAGTGACAATTTGTCAGCATGTCCAGGATTTTGCTGTTCTCAAACCTGTGGATCCAGATGGACCTGAGAATGGTCCACCTTTTGAATTCTTTTTGGATAATTCTGCCAGTAAACTTTGGACTGTAGCAACAAAGGATGGTGCGTAATTATGCTAAATCTAATTAATAGGAACTTAAGATGACTAATCCTCTTGATTTTCACCTAACTTCATGATAATAAACAAATATTCATTTTAGGAAATTATTTTATTGGTCCCCCAAATGGGTAATACCTTGATTTTTTAAAGCAATGAAAAATATATTTATGTGTAGACTCTTGTTTTGAATATATTTTAGGAAAACATATAAATTCATTTTTATATAATATTTGAACAATACGTTAAGTATAGATTAGTCTGATAGAAGCAGTATCAATTGCTTATAGAGCAATATCAACTAGTTTTCCTGGTTTTTCAAGAATTCAAATCATTTTTAAGAAAGAAAAATGAACCAGTAAAACTTTTCTTCTAAGCTAAATTCTGTGCCTTCTATCCCCGCCCCCTCAACCCACCCTAGGAACACCAAGTCAGAATAACATTGCTGTGGAAAGATCATATCAATATATATTCTCTATGTCTTTTTTTTCTTGTAGGTAAAACTGCCATTCTTCGTGCACGGCAGAATCTTGATTATAACTTTTATAACGTGCCTATCCAAATAAAAGATAGACATGGTCTTACTGCAAAACATATGTTGTCAGTGAGAGTATGTGACTGTACAACTCCATCTGACTGTAGAATGAATGCTAGACAACGTGAGAGCACTGCTAATGTATCAAAAGTAATACTTGGAAGATGGGCTATTCTTGCCATGGTTTTGGGTTCTGCATTGTTATTATGTAAGTATAATTATCTAAACTGTTAGCTAAAGTTTTCTTTCAAAACATATATGGCAGTTCTTTATATCAATGACATTTACGAGCTTTGGTGAACATGCCCTTTTTAAAATCGTGTGTGGACTATATGACAGGGTTCTGAAAGATAGAAGAAGAAACATATCAGTAGGAGAAGATTAAATTTTAAAGTAATTTTTAGAGGGGGTAGCTCCAGTTCTTCCAATAATTAGCTGTGAGATACTTGGTAAATCGTTTCCTCTTTTTTGAGTTCACTTTTCCGTATGTAAAACGAAAAGGTTGGATAAAATTAACGTGAAGAGTCCCTTCCATACAAAACACTATAGGCTTTCAATCAGCCAAGTTTATGCAGTGAATGTGCAAAAAGAATTAGTGAGAAAAGCATTTCCAAAATTTTCTTAGACATTTATTAAGGAAGTGATGTAGCATACTTATACATCTTAAGAACATGCCAGTCAGTGAGAGGAATCAATAGAAAATAGTCATGGTTTGAGCCACTGAGGAAAAGTAGTGCATGCAAAGAATACTAAGATTTTGCATTCTGCCAGTTGTTTTTTAGAGATGCAGAGTGATGGAAATCATTGCCCACAATTCCTTTACTCCCTCCCTCTCTCTGATTTCTTTTTTAACAGTCTGTTTGACTACACAAAACCTATTTGCATTTATAAACTCTTCCCATAGTCTTTACTGTGTCCTAATTCAGTGATTTGAGTTTCAGGTTAAAGAGGATATTTTTCTTAGCACTGCATTAGTGATGTAAAACCAGTCACTGATTCTTATATAATTGCCTTTCTTCTATTTATGCCTAATGATCTTTGTTTTATAGTTCTAAGCCTTTTGCGTGTGTTCTTTACGAATTTTAAATACCAATAATACTACCTTAAAATTCAAATGAATGAAGTTACTATTTCAGTGTGGAGAAAATAAGAGAAACATTTAAGTTAATTCTGGACCTGGGAAGAGAACTGCTAATAAACTATGCTCACTTCATACTCTTTCCTTTTTATTGATTTATTTCTCATTTAAGCCTAATAACATAATCTCTCTAAAACAGAGATGGTCTATATATATGTTAATACATTTGTTGATATTCTGTTTTAAATTTTATGACTCAAAGATATCTCAATTTATGGAACAAATTTTTTAAAGTACTGTGAATAAACTTTTAAGCAATCATGTGATTCAAATGATTTAATGTACACCAGCATAAAAACATACTATTTACTTAAATATTTTTATTTTTCAGGTGTTCTATTTACTTGTTTCTGTGTCACTGCTAAGACAACAGTAAAGAAATGTTTTCCAGATGATGTAGCCCAGCAAAATTTAATTGTATCAAATACTGAAGGACCTGGAGAAGAAGTGATGGTAAATCAAATTTCACTTTCCTTTGAATTGTAGGGTGATTCCAAAACCATTGATTATTACATAATAATAGTAATAATAATAAAAGATAACATTTATTGAGCAGTTACTATGCCAAGCAGAGCTCATATGCAGGTACCCTGCATATGTTATTTCATTTAAACTTTAAAATTCTATTGTATTAGTTTCCTATGACTGTCATAATAAAATACCACAAACTGAGTGACTTAAACAATAGAAATTTATTGTCTCACAGTTCTGGAGGCTAGAAATTAGAGATCCAGGTGTTGGCAGAAGCATGTTCCCTCTGAAAGTGTTAGGGAAGAGTCTGTCCCAGGACTTTCCTAGCATCTGGTAGTTCTTTGGCTTATGAATCAAATCTTTGGCATAAATCAAATTTTCAAATGGCATTCTCCTCGTGTGTGTGTGTCTGTGTCCAAATTTCGCCTTTTGGATTCGGGACCCACCCTAACTGAATATGACCTCATCTTAATTTAACTAGTTACATCTGTAATGACCTGATCTTCAAACAAGATCACATTCTGAGGCACTAAGGGTTAGGACTTGAATATATGAATTTTGGGAAGACACAATTCAACTCATAACGCCTACTATATGGGTACTATTATTTTATATGTAGGGAACTGAGAGGTACAGCAGGTAAGTGATTTGCCTACGGTGGGAAAGACATGAAAGCAAATGGTTAGTTTCAATTTGATTCTTTCATTTTATGACTCTGACTTTATTTTTAGGATGCAAACATTAGACTCCCCGCACAGACATCCAACATTGGTGACACAAGCGTGTCTGTTGGCACTCTTGGTGGCCAGGGAGTCAAAGCACAGCAAAGCTTTGAAATGGTCAAAGGCGGCTACACTTTGGAGTCCAGCAAAGGAGGTGGACATCGGACCTTGGAATCTGTCAAGGGAGCAGGACAGGGAATCGCAGATACGGGCAGATACGTATACACCGACTGGCACAGCTTCACCCAGCTTCGGCTTGGCGAAGTAAGTGCCAATGCGTTCGGGTTCATACTACATGAAAGCTAAACACTATTCACAACTCAGGATTTCCCCAAAGTTTTACTCCTCATACACTTGTAATTCATCACCTTTTTAATATTGAATTATCATAGATCTGGATGTCAGGTTCAAACCCAAAGAGAAAAATGACCTTTTACAGTTCAATTTTTAAAATAAGGTTTACAAAACTTTATCTAGGAGTGGCGTATGTAGGCATGTTTAAGAAGTATAAAAAGACTGATAGCTTCTTCCCTAAAAAATTACCAGCAAAATCACCTGGGGTGAAATATTTGTTATAGAGTAATGCATGGATCATAAATTATAAACATTTTTTAGTGTGTTGAATCCTCTATGTGGTTATGAAGTCCTGGCTATCAACATCAAGAAGATAGACTGTTATGCTTTTATTTTGGGTTTTAGTTCCTTGGTTTATGTTCAGATTAATCAATATAGGTGAATATTAGCCACTTTAGTACATTCCATTATTATAGCTCTATAATAGTGTATAAACAATAAGAATCATAGCCAATATTGGTTTCCCCCAAATATGCAAAGATACTACAGAGACCCATTTCAACTGTACAAATCTTACATTCAAATGGGACATAAAACAATTTTTGTATGATGTAGCTTTAATCTCCATAAATGTTTCCACTGGGAGCATTTATGTATTTGCTATATTTTAAGAATGACTATAATATAGACCAATTATGTGCATTTTTTATATGTAGGAATCCATTAGAGGACACACTCTGATTAAAAATTAAACAGTAAAAGGTAAATGAAAGACATTATTTTTATGCTAATATATTTAGGTGTTTTTTAAAAAAATAATAAAATGTGCTCTGTTTTAATACAGAAGGTGTATCTGTGTGGGCAAGATGAGGAGCATAAACATTCTCAAGACTGTGTCCGTTCATACAACTATGAAGGAAAGGGGTCTATGGCCGGCTCAGTAGGCTGCTGCAGTGAAGGGCAGGAAGAAGAAGGCCTTGAGTTTCTAGATCATCTGGAACCCAAATTTAGGACACTAGCAAAGACATGTGTAAAGAAATAAATGTGCCTTTTTAATAGAATAACATCTACAAATGCATATGTAGGAGTATATTGAATGTAAAATAATAGCAGCATCTGCTAATGTGTTTGTTTATTGGTGGTACACTTCCAGTCGTGTAGATAAGGATCCTATAAATATAAAGCTCCCTAAATTCTTCTTGTCTGATATAACTTCCCTGTTCTTTAGAAATCAGTTTCATTTGTTAATTTTCTTTTACATATGTGTATATATTGCCCTTTTCAGGATTGTACTATGTGCTTTCTTGCACCTTCTCTCTGAACACTCTGTATGCTATATGGAAGAGTCTGTGGGAGTGTTGGGTATTGTGGAGGCTAAACACATTTTTATTTTGGATGAAAATTAAACACTTTCGTCAAAATCTTGGGGGGAATTACACTTTTAGAAACATTGTCTTTGGTGCCAGAGAATTCCCTCCTCTACCCAAGTAGCTATGTATTGAAGGATTTTTAAGTATTCTTTGGCGCAGTCTTTGATTTGATATATAATGGTCATTTCTCACTACACTTTTCACCCTGAACAGGTGCTCTCAGCATTATTCATTTTCAGGATCCTTCAAAACTCAGTCCTTGGATCTCTGCCCATGTGAATCCATTAACAGGTTCCTACAGCTTCTGGGATTGTTGGAAAGACATGGACCAGAAGTATTTCAGCCACAGAGATTTTATAAGGATCACATGAGAGAATGTCTATGAAAGAATTGCAACCTTGATGCCCATGGGTTGACTTAGACACGCACGAATATGTCTTGAGTACAAAAATAGTACAAAAATCATCATGTACTATTATTACCTTTTTAAAATACAAATACCTTCTCAAGAACATGCACTCTCTAGTTTCACGCAGGCCTACCATCTTCCAGCATTTGTGGAACAAACCCAGCAAGCATTAGGCTTGCAACCCTGAACCACAGTGCTTAGCCCTTTCAATATGCTAAACATTGAATGACCATCCATATTGGAACTGAATATTCAATCTACATTGGTAATTACTGTAAGAAAATGGGAAATCAGAAATAAAGAGTATCTGGCACGTATATATTAAAAAATTGAAATCTATTAAAGCAATGCTTACCAAACATTTGTTGAATGATAGATGAATGAACGCATGAGTTAATAAATTATTTTAAATGCATAATATTTTAATAGGATACTATATTTTATTAAGTTAGAAAGAAACCATATATTTAAATAATATTTTAATAGTCTTTTTTGCCCAACTATACATTTATAAACAATAATACCATATATTGCACAGAAATTTCTCATGCAACAAAAAAGTGTTTTTCATATAACTATGAACTAGCTAACTATTGAAAAAAAATGAGTGGTTATTTTTTTTAAATTTTGTGATTAGTCTCCTTATTCTCAGTTGCAGTACCTAATGAGTTTCTTCATATGAAATTGGATATTAGAACAGAATAAAAATGTTGTTTTAATAAGATTTTATTTTATAAGCTGTCCACATTGTATGATTTTTATAGACATTGTGAGGAAAATAATTCTGGGGAGGGGTAATGCAATTTCTGTTGTCTGACGCATGCACACTACTCTGACAATTATACCAGTTTTAAAATTTTTAAATGTAATATTAAAAATTTGGAAATACATAATAATATGCTAAGTTATATTCTGAAATATAGGTACAGAATATCTTCCAAGGAGTTTAAAAATTACTAGTCAAACATTAACTTACATGTGTTTGTTTATGTTTTTATATTTCTTAAATTTGCTTAAATATGAAAGAGAAAATTTATACCTGGACATAAAGTACAATTAAAGGCCAAAGGAAGATTTCTTGGTCAGCAAGAGAAGACACTCTAAAAGTATTACCAGAAGTATTAGAAAGTGTGGGGAATGAATTTTTATTAAGCAGTTTTGTCTATTTGAAATATTTTCAAATATCATTAAAATTTATCTCAGAGGAACTAACTATGACAGTTTTTTTATTTACGTAGGAAATTCAAAGTCATTCTCTGTTTACACTCAAAATTAAATGTTAATTATGTGATTGATGAAATTTATGAAACTCCACTGGACAAATTTAGTTTGTTAATAAAATATTGTATTTTATAGATTATTTCATATAAATAATCAATGAGTTAATTATAAATTTTTTTTCTATAATTAAATATATAAGTAGGGAAATATGCAATTAAATTTTCTTTTTCTTGATTCAGACCTGAAATTATTTCATGGGAAAAAATTCCAGGGGAACATCAAAATAGTTGAAGATTGATATAATAATTATAAATTAGCATTAATACTTCCTTAACTTTACTTAGCTTTTAATTCCTCCTGAGTTTATTAAAAATATTTTATGAAGCTTGATATCTATGCATATGTCTACATTTAAAAAATGGAATATGCTATATTATTTGGAAAATATTCACAAATAGATGCTTTAGAGTTGAGGATTTTCATTATCATAGAAAAGAAAAACTAACTCCATTTTTGTGGTGTGTTAGTTATAAAAGTCCTGTACTAACTGAAAATCCTCAATTAGATTAGGGTATTCAAACAAACCATGTATGTATACCAATGGTTTCTTTCATTTGCTCTTCTAATAAATCTGAAGGAACATTGCATTTGGCCAGGTACTGCCTTGTCTTTCTACTTACGTAGGGGAATAAAAAAATTGAACTAAAGCAGAAGAAAGCATGACTAAGAATGGATAGATTCTTGCATATTTTGTAAGGCTCAATAAAATTAAGTATAATTTTTAAAAACTCTTTGTAAGGATAGTATTGCATAAAAATAAAAACCACACTTGACCTCAAATTCTTACTACTAAGAATAAAATAATAGCTACTTTCAAACACATAAATAGACTAATTTAAGTGTATAATAAGCTTTATGAAAACAAATGTGAGCAGATTCATAATATACATTTTGCAAAGATAGATCAAATTATTCAAAAATTTCTACTTCTTAAAGTGTTTTTATTGATATGAATAAAATGCCCTTTGATACAATCAATCTACTGAGTTAGAAGTTGATTATTTCCTAATTTTAGAGAAAAGAAAATCAAAAACAAGTATGACCTTTCTCTGTATTTGGCTCGAAAATATATAGGATTTCAAAATTTTTTAAATTTAGTTGTTAGGGTGCAACAATTAATGTCTTTAATTGTGGAATATTTTTATTTGCCCATGTTTAGAGAACTTTAATAGCATGGAATTATTAATATTAAAAAGAAACTGCAAAGCTTCCTATGAGATACCCGAAATTTCACCTAGAATTCATACCAAAACTTCATGCAGAATTATTTTCTGCTAGTTATAGTTCAAGAAAAACTAAAAGGAACCCTCTAATTCAAAGCGGAAAGAATTTCCTTGTTAGGCTTTGCCACTCTTAAACAATACAGAAAACTTACAAATTAAGGATGATGACATTTATATAGTTCATTTACATAAAATTTAAAATCCAAATTCATGAAGATATTTTTGTCCGCAGTAGGTATTCTACAAAGGGATAGGCTACTTACTGTTCTACACCCTCCATATTTCTCACCTGTTTGAGATCCATATTGAAATACTAAATCAGTGGTTCTTGAAGTGTGATTCCTGGACCAGCAGCATCAGCGTCACATGGGAACTTGTTAGAAATGCTAATTCTTGGGTCTCTCACTGGATTCATAGGAAATTCTGAGGGTGAGTTTCTCCAGGTGTTCTGCTGTCCCATCAAGTTCACCTCAGTTATTACTGGTAGCTCTTTGCTACTCAGTGTTGTTTACATCACCTGACACCTTGTGAGGGAAGTGGATTCAGGCCCCACCTTAGACCTATTAGATCAGAATCTGCATTTTAACAAGACTGCACCAGAAACTTTGATAACCACTTGATAGAGGATCTCTTGAGAGGAACTTGCAAACGCTAATAGGTGAATGACACAATTAGCCAACTGGAATTAGAATTACAGGTAGCCTCAGGCAGCAGCTAGTCTCAGGCAGCAGGTCTATAGCCACTGCCTGGTAGGGAAATTTGTCCTGGCTCACCTGGTGATTCAAATTCAAAACCACCTTGCCTCTTCCCACTCACAAAGCAGAAAACTACACTCTGTTTTCTTATGCATCTGCGCTGACTCTGAATTTTGTACCTAACAGTGTCATGTAGTGGACGGCATATACAATGACACATAAGGTAACCAAATTTAGGTAAATGACATGTTCATTGTCACCTTATTTAGCAAATTTATTTTGCTAACCCATAATTAAGAAAAAAAAAATCACATGTTGACATTAATTATTTTCGGCCAGGCTTATCCAACAAATTTACCAAATTATATTTCAAAAACAAATTTAAGCAAAAGACAGTATTCTGAAATCATTTTGGCACATACTGTGTTTCCCCCAAAATAAGACCAGGTCTTATGTTAATTTTTGCTCCAAAAGATGCATTAAGACTTATGTTCAGGGAATGTCATCTTGAAAAATCATGCCAGGGCTTATTTTCTGGTTAGGTCTTATTTTGGGGGAAACACGGTAGGTGTCTTGATGTAGTCTTTTCTTACTCAGACACTTTATCACCATGTACATTTTTTATGTTTTACTTTTCTGGGTGTAGCTGACTTTGAGTATCTTAGGTGTGGTTAAGAATCTGTCAGAACAAGTTGTTTATACTAAGCAACCATATTCTGTCATGATTATTTCTTTTTGTTTCATACAGGGAAATAAGTAGAAGAAAATTAAGACACATTTTTAGAGTTGTATTAATTTTAATATTAATGTATTATGAATTGATATTAAACATGTAACATAATATAAATATATCATATAAACAATTATTAAATATAGTAAGTATTAATTATTAATATTAAGTATTAATTTGGTATTGATGTTTTAATATTAAATATATTTAAAGTTAAACATTAAGAGGACACACCACTGACAAACACGTCCCTTGGTATTATCGGGGGGTTGTGGCACAGACCATTTTCTACCAACGACCCCTTAACCTAGTTCTTTCTTAGAGACGGAGTTCTGATTTTCCTGGGAGTGGCTATGTGCCTAGCTAAGAGACTATTATTTCCCAACCCCCTTAAACTAAGTGTGATGTCTTCTAAATACTGGCCAATGAGAAGAAAGTGAAATGCTGTGTATAAGATTTCTGTGTATAAGGTATCTTAAAAGAGCTAAACAGCTAAAAGATTTTGTTTTGTGTTTGCTTCCCCCAATTGTGTTTCATGATATCTAGAATACAGATGTTATGCCTCGTATTCAAGTAGCCATCTTGTGATGCTTCAGATTGGAAGCCTTGAGCCATATGTTGAGAACGGTGGAGCATAAAGATAGAAGGAGGCTGAAACCCTGATGAATTTGTGGAGCCTCCAAATCTTTCCTGGATTTCCTGCCTCTAGATTTGTTCACCTGGGTGAATAAATATTTGTGTTTTTAAGCAGTAAAAATTTAGGTCTTCTGTTAAATGTCACTGAATCTAATCTAATATAGGGAGAGAACAGATTGGGTGGGAATAATTGATTTATATAAGTAATGATTCAATAAACTTGATCTACCTAGGGAACTGCTTTTCTTTTAGCTGAGATTTCAAAAATCTTGGATGATATTTGTAGGGACAGAGTCCCAGAGAGCAGTTTCCAGGCTCTCGGTCTCACATGGAAAGATGGTGGCTCTGTTATTAGATGGCCATCCGCTGTGGCTGGTTGGCCGTCAGCTGTTACCGGTTAGCCATTAGCCACTAATATAACTTCTGTGGCTATGCTAGGGATTGGTAGATTGGTTGGCAGAGAAGTGGACTGCAGATTGCAGCTGGCAAGTGGGGTTGGTTGGTTGGCAGAGAAGTAGATGGCGGATTGCACACCATGTGGATCCTGCTTCCTGTGTCTCCAACTGTGGGGACAGAACCCCAGAGAGCACTTTCCAGGCTCTCGGCCTTACATAGAAAGGTGCTGGATAAGGTAGTAAATGGCCATCAACTGTGGTTAGACGGCCATCAACTGTGGTTAGATGGCCATCAGCTGTGGCTAGTTGGCCATCAGCTGTAACCAGTGAGCCATTGGCCACTAATATAACTGCTGTGGCTACACTAACAGCAAATGGGGGCTAGCAAGGAGCTGGTGGCTGAGCGAGCAAGTGGTGGAGTGTGGATTGCGGATTGCAGAGAGGCGGATTGCAGTTAGCAAGTAAGATTGGTTGGCAGAGAGAAGTGGACGGCAGGTTGCGGAGCATGTGGCTCCAGCCTTCTGTGTCTCCAACTCAGCCACCAGCGAGACTGTAGTGGTATGACTCCCCTATCTACGGCTTCATGGGTGTTCCTTTTCAGCCTCACCATGTCCTGCGTTCTTATTTGGGGAGTGGGACCAGAGGCCCCACAGGCCTCCCAGCACGACACCAACTGTCATGCGGGGGACCCTGCTCGCTGCGCCATGTGTCGTGCAGGGCGGCCTGCGGGGTCTCTGCTTCTGCTCCCCACATAAGAACGCAGGATACGGTGAAGCCTAGAAGGAACACCCATGGAGCCATAGATGGGGGAGTCATACTGCTATATTCTCGCTGGCAGCACTATAGTCTCCCTAGAGGCTGGATTCACGTTATCCGCAACCCACCATCCTAACTGCAATCCGCACTTGCTAGCTCAGCCACCATCTTCTTGCTAGCCCCCCATTTTCTGCTAGCATAACCATATAAGAACGCAGGATGTGGCTAGGCCAAAAAGGAACACCCACAGAGCCATAGGTAGGGGAGTCATATCACCGCAGTCTCACTAGAGGCTGGATTCACATGATGGGCGACCTGCTGTCCGCTTTCCTGCCAACCAACCGACTCCCTCTAGACTCCACTCCCCAATGAAGCCACAGCAGTTATATTAGTGGCCAATGGCTCAAGGGTTACAGCTGACGGCCAACTAGCCACAGCTGATGGCAGTCTACTACCCGAGCCAGCAGCTTTCCACGTGAGCCCAAGAGCCTGGAAACTGCTCTCTGGGGTTCTGTCCCCACACTTTCATTCTCTCTACAATCAGAAGACTGATTTTGTAGAAAGCCATGGATCTAGGAGTGAGAACTCCTGGATTCTTCTGTTAATCTGTTGTCTGATCTTTAACAAGTCATTGAATGTCATTTACTTCAATTCCTTCAACTATTGAAAGGCTTTTATTTGCTGTTTTTTTTTCAGCCAAACTATGATGTTCTTTAATGCAGAGATGATGTTTTATTCATCATTGTATTCTCCCTTACACTTAGCATCCTAATTTGTTAACAATTAGTCTATGGATTACAGGTAGTTGAATAGCATATATCTAAGATAGATTAGATAGATAAATAGATAAATAGATAGACCCTAGATAGATAGATATAGATATATGTTCAATAAATACTATTTACTGAGGGTCCACATTGTCACAGGAATAGCTGTAGGCACTAAAAGCAAAGACCAATGTAAGACCTCATGAAAATTACATTCTAACGCAGAGACACAGATTAAGAAAGAAAAATAAGTAAAATGTGGGAGACAGATGGTAGGGTGATTTGTGGTAGATCAATGCTCTTACCAAGACCAACTAGAAGACCTGGATAAAATATAAAATTTGTTTAGAGCCAGCAGAAAGTTGCAGAATCAATAAGAACTAGAGAGGCTAATATTCCAGAAAGGCCCACACCAGAAAAAGCTGAGTTTATCCTCTGTACCAGAACTTTACATCTTTTCCCAGGAAGCATTTGAAGATACGGGACACGGGCTAACTGCTGAGAATCCAGGCTTGGCCAAAGCAGAAGGCCACTGCTTGGAAAGAGAGAAAATGGTGGAGCTTTTAGTAACTGGGTGGGGCTAGAGGGCCAAAATTAGAGACTTTGAGGGATTTCACATGCTTCTGGTTTTCTCTTCAAGACATTTGTTGAATCCTAAACCTTCATGGGGCAGGAAGCAACAAGTCAAGGCAAAAACCTCTAATAAATAGAAAGGTGTTTCCACCGTCTCATAGTGCAGGAAACAAAGACCTGCTAGGGGATGAGCCACAGTAAACGCAACAGGCTCTTGGTTAAAACCCTTAGAAAGTAACCAGCGGTTTGATGTTTCAATTAGGGGCTCAGGAAAGACCTCAACTGAGAAGGAGACATAGCCAAAACCTGAAGGAGGTGAGGGAGCAAGCAGTGTGGCTATCTGAGGGAAGAGCATTCCGCGTGGAAGTGAACAGCCTGGGGAGGAGTGTGCTCAGTATGTTCAAGGAAGAGCAAAGGGTGCAAGGTGGCTGCCACGCGATGTGTGAGGGAAGTGGGGAGTGAGGTGGGGTCAGAGAGACACACAGTGAAGTGTATAAGGCCCGGGGAACCTCTGGAAATACTTTGGATTTGATCTAAATGAGATGAGAAACCTCTGGAGGACATTTTTTTTTTAAATCTTTTATTTTGGAAACATTCTGGAGGAATTTGGGTAAAGAAATGTCATAATTCAACTTACTTATTACTAGGGACAAACTGGCTGCTGGGCTGAAAATAGACAGTAGTATTGAAAGCAGTGTTGGCAGTAGAAAGACCGATTAGGAGGGTTTTTTTTTTTTAATAACTCAGATGAGACACGATACTGGGTTGAACTGTATCATGATGGTGAGAAGGGAATGGATTCCAGGTATATTTTAAAGGTGAGGTTTATAGGACATACTGACATATTGGATGTGGAGTATAAAAGGAAACAAGGAGCCAAGGAATTCCACAAGACATTTTGGCCTAAACAATTGGAAGGATAGAGCTGCCATTAACTAAAGGGAAAAGACTGTGAGGTGGTCACTAATGGAGAATATCGGGAGCTCACAGTTGGAAAGAGTAACTTGGCCATGCCTATTAGACACATAAGCTAAGATTTCATGTAGACAGTTGGAGCCTGAAGTTCATGGAGGAGGTCTGGGATAGAGCTATAGATTTGCCAGTCATCAGCACGGAGATGGTGTTTTAAGTCACAAGGCTGAATGAGATCAACAAGGGAGTGAGATGTAGATAGAACCAGAATTAAGGTTCAACAACTGAGTTCTGGGGCACTCCACTAGTAAGAGGTAATGGAGAGCAAGAGGAATAAATCAGTGAGGCAGAGAGGGAAAAACAGAAACCAAGTGAAAATTGTGTTTCAAGGACGAGTGTACCAACTCTCTGCAATTAAGACAGCAACAAAAAGGTGAGAAATCACCATTCAATTTAGCAATATGAACGTCTCTGTAACCTTTTTTAAGAATGCTTTTGGTGAAGTGGTAGGAGAGAAAACCTGATTAAGAAGGGGTTCAAGAATTAATGAGGAAAGAGACAAGACAGTAAATATACAACAGCTTTTCCCAGAATTTTTTCTGTAAAGGAGAACAGAGAAATGGAACGTTATACCTGGAAAGAGAAATAGGATATAGAAAGGTAGGGATTTCTAGTGCATTATTTTAGTTTAGCTTTGTTCATATGCTATTGGGGAAGATAGAGATGGATCAAATTGATGATGTAGGAAAGAAGGAGCAGAACTGTTAGAATAATGTCCTTGAATGGGTGGGAGAAGATGGAAACGAACGCCCAAATGACGAAGTTAACCTTAGCCATAAACAAAGGCAATTCTTCCATAGTATCAAAGAAAAGGCCATGTATGTGGTACAGATGCAGTCTGAGAAGGAGACAGCTGTGGGCAGGCTAGTAGAAGTTCTCCTTGATAATTTCTATTTTCTCTGAAATAGAAAGCTAAGTCAGTAATGGAAAGTGATGATAAAGGAGGATGTACAGGAGATTTGAGCAGAGATAAAAGGATAAAAGAATATATTGCCAATATATTGCCAAGGAGAGTGGGTAAGTGAATGAACTACGCAAATAGAGTACGACTGCAGGGCAGTATTAAGGACTACTTAAGATACTGATCATGACCTTAAAGTAAAACTCCTGAACTTAGATTTGAGCTTATCTCTAGCCACATATCTCTAAGTGTGTAGCAGCTGGGAAGGTGGAGATTTAGATTTAATCAAGGAAGAACTCTGACAAGGGAGAAACAGTTTCCTATGTTGTCAGTACAACAACTATAAAGAGACATTTTATGGTTTTAGTATGTACTTCTCTAATTTCTTAAAATATACTTTGTAGACTTTATTCCTCTATTGCACAATGCCTGGTCATACTCTTTACTCATTTTTTTTCTGTGGAGGTTCCTGTAATGTTCTCACTAATGTGCAGGAGTTCCTTGTTATGTTACAGGTATAAGTCCCTCGTCTGTTTTAGTCATAACTAATGTATTCTTCCAATCCTTTATCTGTCTATTAAACTTTATTCATGGTGTCCTTTATTGAATAGAAAGCCTGCATGTTAATGTAGCCAAATGTGTCATTTCTGTTCCTACATGGTAAATGCTTTTTGAGCTGTATTTCAAAAATCTTTCACCCCCCGGGACATATAGATGTTTTTCTATATTGTCTTCCATTAACTTTAAGTCCCTGTCATCACAGGAAAGTTTAACCCATGTGGGGCCACTTGTATGTGGTGTGAAGCAGGGGACCAGTTTTCTTTTTCTCTCATGAGTCAGTTTTCCCAATGCCACCACTAAATAATTTCTTCTTTTCTCAGTGGTGTGTGCTCCCACCAATTTTATCAGATATTGTTCTCATTTATACATTCGTCTCTCTCTGGATTCTAAGTTAAAATCCATTAGCGTATTTGCCTGCTCTTGAGCAAAAACCACACCAGAAATTCTTGGTAGGCCCAGCTCACATTTTAACAAATATACTAATATGTGTCCATCATGTTTGAGATCAGGTTAGAAACTCCTGCCAAATTTGACCCAAGACAACATTAAAAATAACATTAAAAATAGGAAAAGCAAAGCAAAGAATTACTTGCCCCCAGAGTGCTCAGGAGTCATTAATTGATTTATTCATTTGTTTACTCATCCAACAAATAGTTATTAGGTGTCTACTATATCACAGAATTTATGATTGAGTGCTGGGGCTGCAAGGGTGGACCAAAAAGGACAGGTCACTCCACTCATGAAAATGTAGTCTTTGGTGAGAAACAAGTATTAATCAAATAATTACTCACACAAATTTAACTTTCTAATTGTGACAGTGTTCTAAAGAAGACACAGCTCTTTAATAAAGACAGTTTTGTCATGGTTGCTTGCCAGTTGTGAAAGTATTCCCGAAGCGCAAAGGAAGAGAAGTTAGAAAGCTTATTTAAGAAGAGAAATACCGGGGCTGGCCGGGTGGCTCAGGCAGTTGGAGCTCCATGCTCCTAACTCCGAAGGCTGCCTGATTGATTCCCACATGGGCTGTGGGGCTCTCAACCACAAGGTTGCCAGTTCAATTCCTCGAGTCCCGCAGGGGATGGTGGGGGATGGTGAGGGATGGAGGGGGATGGTGGGCAGCACCCCTGCAATTGAGATTGAACACAGCTTGAACACAGCACCTTGAGCTGAGCTGCCGCTGAGCTGCCGCTGAGCTGCCGGATGGGATGGCTCAGTTAGTTGGAGCACGTCCTGTCAACCACAAGGCTGCCGGTTCCAAGGGATGGTGGGCTTTGCCCCCTGCAACTAGCAGCTGGATCTGGAACTGAGCTGCGCCCTCCACAACTAAGACTGAAAGGACAACAACTTGAAGCTGAATGACACCCTCCACAGACACCCTCCACAACTGAGATTGAGGGAACAACAACTTGACCTGGGAAGTCCTGGAAGTGCACACTTCCCCAGTGAAGTCCTGTTCCCCTTCCCTAATAAAATCTTAGGGGAAAAAAAAAAAGGAGAAATACCCGCAGAGGAGTTGCCAGGGGCAGCGTCTAGAGTAGACAGCTGAGCTTGTTTTCTGTTTAGCTGGGGTTTTTGTATTCTCTAACCAGGGTGTAACTTGCTTTGGCCTATAGTGAAATCTTCCATTGTGGTCATCTTCATCCGTTGTGGTGGGGGAAGGTGTGATTAAATTTATTATCGCAACCTTTGCAGATATGAAGTCCCCTTCACCCCCATCAAATGGCTGCTCCCTAGGCTTGTTCCTGTTTATCCATATCTATCTTATCAAGTTTGACTTTATCAGAAAGGATTTAACCTGGTAGGAAAGAAAAGTTGATACGAATCTGACAATTAATTTTGTGAACTTGTTGCAACCATGTTGCTAACCTTTTTTGATATCAGAGGGATTATGCATTATGAATTTGTACCAAAAGAACAAACAGTTAACCAAGTTTACTATATGGAAGTGCTGAAAAGGCTGCATGAGAAAGTTAGATGATCTGAACTTTTCACTAATTCATGGCTCTTGCATCAGGACAATGTACCAGCTCACATGGCACTGTCTGTGAAGGAGTTTTTAGCCAGTAAACAAATAACTGTATTGGAACACCCTCCCTACTCACCTGATCTGGCCCCCGAGGACTTCTTTGTTTACTTCAAGGTAAAGGAAATATTGAAAGGAAGACATTTAAATGACATTTTGAGGACATCAAGGGTAATACAGTGACAGCTCTGATGGCCATTCCAGAAAAAGAGTTCCAAAATTGCTTTGAAGGGTGGACTAGTTGC